>NC_050573.1:319710727-320910727 GCF_011100635.1 Trichosurus vulpecula | reverse complement strand
TCATGCATATTAAAGCATTCAGTTACTTTTACACATCTCATTTTTTAATTTTAATGGCTATGAATTCTGTAACACTTATTTTTATGTATCTTCAGGTTGTTTATTGAATTATTCAACCTGTCTTACAGTGCTATTAATTCCATGTAGCACTGAACTGGGGAGTGGGGTCAAAGGAAACTGAAAATGATCCAAGCCTTAAGTTGTGATAGATTTAATGGAAAATTGAAAATGAGCTCATACCATTCACGACAAATAATTTTAAGTGCTTCATATTGTGAAAATGAAAGTTACTATTTGTGGTAATAAAAATGTTTTTATGTTTTTATAATTAGAGACATAGTCAAGTATAAGTTGATTTCTTATCAATAAACAGAAAAATATTACAACTTATAAAAATATACTAATGACCATGTTTTGTTTAAGGTTGGTCTTCAAAGCACAACAAATCGATGAAATGATTAGCCTCAAAAAGAGTGTATTGAATTTCATCATTGATTATTTTATTGAATCTTACTGTGTCTAGTCTTGTGGTTCAGGCTTGGAATTGGAACAAAATTAGAAATAAATTTGTATATTCTCCTACCCTTAATCAAATTAGGTTTATTTTAACAACAGCATGGAAAGGATTTTCAGTAAGGATACAACACTCCTATAAGAAGACATACGTTCTCTCATAGTCCTGTTGAAATGTGTCTTCTAATAGCTTGATAGGAAGAATGAATTGATATACAAAATCTTTCAAATCTGAGTGAAACTGACTTCTTTTTTTTTTTGACTTGGTAGACTTGTTTAATGCTGTATTTTTCCCCTTCTGTTGATGGAACAATTAATCCTTACTGCTGCTTCTTCAGTCTAGGTGTGAGCAAACAATGACAAAGAGGACCCATAGTGTAGGACCTAGATGGATTTCCCCAATAGGCTCAATTCGGCCTGCTTGATAAACAAAGTCCAGGACTTAATAGCAGTGTGGAAGATCCTAAAATACAGCGTGGTTTAATCTGGCAAGGAGAAGGCTGGGCTAAATTAAGAGACTTGGTTTCCTGTGAGACTTGGGTAAATTGTCCCAACCCTGCATCTTAGGATTTATTTTTGAACTGTGAAATAGGGATGATCTCCTTACCCTATTGGAATGTTTTAGCTATTTCTGAAGAAAAAAATTCATTTATAAGTTCTCTTTGGGTCAAATACCCTCATTGGGTGATAGTTCCTTTGAAGGGTGGAATTAAATTGTCAGGTACTCCCAATGGATGTGATCACAGATCCATCAAAGTAAGTTTTCCGGGTAGTTACCAGAGCTAAAATAGGTCTTCGATTCTTTAGCTTCTTTATAACCCTGTTTCTATCATACATCCTAGTGCCTTTTCATGTCTCACACAATCTTCAATACCTCCAGAGTCTTCCATAAAGCCCCCTTCTTGGTCTTGACCTTTTTTCATTGCTGAAGGTGAAAAATGTTACAAGCAACACTATCAAAGTTGCCTTGAAAACACTAGCAGAAATTAGTCAACCATTAATTGTTAAACTCATAAGATTAGTCACTACGGATTTTAGGATACATTATAATAGATTAATCTAATTTCTTTTTTAAGACAGGTTATATCAGATGAAAAATAACAATATAGTATATATGCAATCTCCCAAAATTGTACCATATGACATTCCCACTAGTCAATAGTTACAATCTCATCAGAAGGATAAATAATTCTACTTTTTTAATTTATTTAATATATTTAGTTTTCAGCATTGATTTTAACAAAAGTTTGAATTACAAATTTTCTCCCCATTTCTACACTCTCATCCACTCCAAGATGGCATATATTCTGGTTGCCCCATTCCCCAGTCAGTCCTCCCTTCTGTCACCCCACTCCCCTCCCATCCCCTTTTCCCTTCCTTTCTTGTAGGGCAAGATAAATTTCTATGCCCCATTGCCTGTGTAACTTATTTCCTAGTTGCATGCAAAAACATTTTTCTGTTTGTTTTTGAACATTTGTTTTTAAAACTTTGAGTTCCAAATTCTCTCTCAACCCACCCTCCATGAGAAGGCAAGCAATTCAACATAAGCCACATGCATATCATTATGTAAAACCCTTCTACCACACTCATGTTGTCAAAGACTAACTATATTTTGCTTCTTCCTAACCTATCCCCCTTTATTGAATTTTCTCCCTTGACCCTGTCTCTTTTCAAAAGTGTTTGGTTTTGATTACCTCCTCCCCCTATCTGCCCTCCCTTCTATCATCCCCCCTTTTTTATCTTCTTCCTTCTTCTCTCCTGTGGAGTAAGATACCCAATTGAGTGTGTACAGTATTCCCTCCTCAGGGCAAATCTGATGAGAGTAAGATTCACCCATTCCCCCTCACCTGCCCCCTCTTCGCTTCCTACACAACTGCTTTTTCTTGCCAGTTTTATGTGAGATAATTTACCCCATTCTATCTCTCCCTATCTCCCTCTCTCAATATATTCCTCTCTCATCCCATAATTTGATTTTTTTTAGATATCATCCCATCATATTCAACTCACCCTGTGCCCTTTGTCTACATATATATACACACAAACATATATACATATATATACACATACATACATAGACACACACACACACACACATATATATATATATATATATATATATACATACACACATACATATATATGCATATTCCCTTCAGCTACCCTAATACTGAGGTCTCATAAATCATACACATCATCTTTCCATGTAGGAATGCAAAAAAAAACAGTTCAGCTTTAGTAAGTCCCTTGTGATTTCTCTTTCTTGTTTACCTTTCCATGCTTCTCTTGATTCTTGTGTTTGAAAGTCAAATTTTCTATTCAGCTCTGGTCTTTTCACTGAGAAAGCTTGAAAGTCCTCTATTTTATTGAAAATCTGTATTTTGCCTTGGAGCATGATACTCAGTTTTGCTGGGTAGCTCCTTCTTGGTTTTAATCCTAGCTCCATTGACCTCTGGAATATTGTATTCCAAGCCCTTCAATCCCTTAATGTAGAAGTTGCTAGATCTTGTATTATTCTGATTGTGTTTCCACAGTACTCAAATTGTTTCTTTCTGGTTGCTTACAATATTTTTCTCCTTGATCTGGGAGCTCTGGAATTTGGCAACAACATTCCTAGGAGTTTTCTTTTTGGATCTATTTGTGGAGGCAATCTGTGGATTCTTTCAATTTCTATTTTACCCTCTGGCTCTAGAATATCAGGGCAGTTCTCTTTGATAATTTCTTGAAAGATGATATCTAGGTTCTTTGTTTGATCATGGCTTTCAGGTAGTCCAATAATTTTTAAATTATCTCTCCTGGATCTATTTTCCAGGTCAGTGCTTTTTCCAAGGAGATATTTCACATTGTCTTCCATTTTTTCATTCCTTTGTTTCTGTTTTATAATATCTTGATTTCTCATAAAGTCACTAGCTTCCACTTGCTCCAATATAATTTTTATGGTAGTGTTTTCTTCAGTGGTCTTTTGGACTTCCTTTCCCATTTGGCTAATTCTGCCTTTCAGGGCATTATCCTCATTGACTTTCTGGAGCTCTTTTGCCATTTGAGTTAGTGTATTTTTTAAGGTGTTGTTTTCTTCAGTTTTTTCGGTATTTTTAGGGTCTCCTTTAGCAAGTGATTGACTTGTTTTCCATGGTTTTCTCACATCATTCTCATTTCTCTTCCCAATTTTTCCTCACCTTCTCTAATTTGCTTTTCCAAATCCTTTTTGAGCTCTTCCATGGCCTGAGACCAGTTCATGTTTTTCTTGGAGACTTTTGATGTAGGCTCTTTGACTTTGCTGACTTCTTCTGGCTATATGTTTTGGTCTGCTTTGTCACCAGAGAAAGATTTCTAAGTCTGAAACTGAATCTGAGTCTGTTTTTGCTGCCTCACCATGTTCCCAGCCAACTTACTTGACCCTTGAGTTTTTCGTTGGGGTATGACTGCTTGTAGAATAAAGACTACTTTGTTCCAAGCTTGAGGGGATGTGCTGTTGTTTTCAGAGGTATTTCTATACAGCCAGCTCTGCCACACCAGCATTCCTCCTCCCCCAAGAACCGCCAACACGGACCTGACACAGATCTTAACAGGCTCTGCACTCCTGCTCTGATCTGCCACTTAATTCCTCCCACCAGGTGGGCCTGGAGCCTCAAGCAACTGCAGGTGTAGTTCTGTAGCTGCACCACCTCCACAGCCTCCGGTGCGGTGGCCAAACTGTGAACTCCTTTCACTCCCCGCAGTTTTTCCCACTAACCTTCTCTGTTGTCTTTGGTGTTTGTGGGTTGGGAAGTCTGGTAACCTCCACAGCTCACTGATTCGGGGCACTAGGGCCTGTTCCACCCAGCTCCTGGTCTGGTTGGTCGTGCTGCCTCATAAGCTGGGCTCCACTCTCCTCCACTCCCAGCTCTGTGCGCGACAGACCTCACCCAGTGACCATCCAGGCTGTCCTGGGCTGGAGCCCTGCTTCCCTCTGCTATTTTGTGTGTTCCACAGTTCTAGGATTTTTTCAGAGCCATTTTTGTAGGTTTTTGGAGGGACTTGGTGGGGAGCTCACACAAGTCCCTGCTTTCCAGCCACCATCTTGGCTCTGCCCTGAAACTGACATCTTATAGGTTGACCTTTTTATGTATGAAATGATCAGGAAGTCAGATTAGCAACTAAAGTCCTAGGTCTATGGATAAACCAAGTCTAAGGAATAGCTTCCTTGACTTCTAGGAGGAAAAATAAACAAATAAAAGTAGCCTATCCTATGTGGTTTAACCTTCAGAGAAACTTGTCAGTCAATGTTTCAGGCACTTAGGCAAAGAGAAATTTGTAACAATAGCTCACACAAGGGATCAATCAATTCTTGGGAACAGTTTACTTGCTGTTTAGGGAAATAGCCTAGCCTATGTGCAAGGGCTACTGATACATATTGTTTTTAGTTGAATTGTATTCATCAATTTTTTTAAAAAAAACTCATTATATGTTAGGCAGAGCCAGAACTAATGTGAGATAAGTGGGATTTTTCTTCAGGAGGCTAACATTAAGTTCCTTCTCCATAGTCCAGGGACCAGCCTCTGATTGTGGCAAACCATACAGCAGACACTGTTCCCACCATACCTTCAGGCCTTTGGTCTACTTCCCTCTGTTTTTCTTCCATCTTCACACTGGGAGTGGCAAAAATACTGGATTTACTAGAGGATATATTTTCATATCTCCTACCATAAATTTACTTATGGTTCTTATGCCTTCAATGCCACCACTGTAGATCTTTGTCCTGTCAGATTGGACCCTCTATCACTGAAGTTGTTACCTCCAATCCTTGCCATTGCCTCTAATGGGTAGGTTGGATTATAACTCCTCCCCAAATGTTCTTGTCCTTTCTGCCCATTACCAACTATTTTTGCCCTAAGTGAAAGATTTCCTACTTCAGAATCTAATGCAAGGCACCATGTATCCCCTGACCTTGAGGATACAAAGATGAATAATATTCTCCCTACTTAGTGAACTCACAATATTAATCATTGAGAAGAATTAGAAGATTTAATTATGGATAAAAATGGTTTGGTTACATGCACATTTTTAAACACATATGGACATGTGTGTATGTATGTAAGTATAACTAAGAAAAAATCTCATAACTAATTAATAAGAAAAAAGACCTAGGTTTCAAATTTAAACATCCCATAAATACTCATTGTTTTTGATTATCCTATGGAACTAAGTGTTTTGAACTATTTTCATTTAAATTGAATTCAAAATGCCTAATCCAAAGCAAATAAAACTATCCTGCCATAAATAACAAACTGTAGAATTCTCCCAGGAAGAAAATCATTTTGCTAACCATAAACCATTGTGAATTCTTATTTCTGCTACATAGTGTTACTATTTTCATTGGACCTAATGATTCTTTGTAGGTTGTAACCACTTCAAAAATTCAAGGAATATAATTACTGGGCGAAGAGGGAAGGTCTGAACCAGAACTGGAAAAACAAAACAATTTAAACTTTTTTTCACTGAAAATTCTACTTTCTCAGCTATTTCAAGAGTAACCTAAGTAATTTTTTTCTGTATTAAGAGCAAGTGAATAATAAGGATTCTTTAACTTTAAGTACCTAAATCATTCTCCTTCTGATACGATAGGCTGAATTGATTATGAAAGTCTTTCTTTTCTATAATATCTTAAAAAGCTTTTTAGCCAGAGTGAAAAATGACTTATATGATTCAACAAAGATAGAAAGATAAACAAGTAAACTTTAATTGTATTGATTTTTTTTTCTTTCAGTTAAAATTCATTTGCTCCTAAAGTTCTTTATCATTTTTATTTAGAGTCCACTTATAGGATCAAAATTCAATTTTCCTGAATCTTTAAGATTATTCCTTATGTTTCTTATTCTGAGATGTATAATGCTATTAAGTTCTGCTTTTAAGTTTCAGACTACAGAGTAAGATCTAAGGTACTCTATAAATCTAGCTTATTCTTCCATTTATTTCAGATATTATTTAACATGAATAAAATTCATCTGTGAGATGAAAAAAATTTCCCTGATAGCTTTTGCAACTATTATCTTATAAAATTGAGTTTTATGGTAACCAGAGAAGCACAAAAAGAGATTTTTGACTTTTAATATTATAAACACTAAAGAGAAATTATAAATATCCGGGTGTGGGACTGGAGTCAAGAAGACGCATCTTTGTGAGTTCAAATCTAGCCTGAGACACTTGTTTTCTATGTTATCCTGGACAAGTCACTTAATCTTGTTTGTCTCAGCTTCTTCATTCTAGAATGAGCTGGAAAAGTAAATAGCAAACCACATCAGTATCTTTGCCAAGAAAACCCCAAATGAGGTCATGAAGAATCGACACAACTAAAAGAAACAAATGTATCTCAATCTAAATCTAGATCTATTGGGCTTAAGTTGCTTACTATAATAGAGTATACTATATAGGCAAAGTTAATACTAGTTTTATAAGAGTTAGAATATACAAACAAAACTCTTCTATGGCTGCAGCACAAGTCATTTGCAATAAAAATCCACATTATGTACTTCTATCTATTGGTGTTCATCAGAATACTATGCTACTGCTCTCATAGCTCTTTAAACTCTTCTTAAATACCAAATGATCTACTGCTGTTGAGTCATTTCAGTCATGTCTGATTCTTCAGGACCCACTGGAGTTTTCTTGGCAAAGATACTAGAGTGGTTTGCCATTTCCTTTCTCCAGCTCATTTTATGGATGAGGAACTGAGGCAACGGGATTAAAGGACTTATCCAGGGGCACACAGCTAGTAAGTGTCCAAAGCCAGATTTAAACTCAGGAAAATGAGTCTTTCTGACTTCAGGCCTGGAACTCTATCTACTGTGCCACCTAGCTGCCCATTGATGGTGAATTGATACATGCAAGAAAACTTTCTCTGTTCTCTCTGTTTCTCTCTTTCTCTCTCTCCATTTCTCTGCCTCTGTTTCTCTGTCCTTGTGTCTGTGTCTGTGTGTGTGTGTGTGTGTTGCTCTCTGGTTATAAAAATATGGGTAGTATCAGTGATGTTATGTTGGAGCCAGCTCAATGTGTAAGAAAACTGTTAAATTTTTAGTGTATTTACACCTTGAAAATCAGCAAACACTAAAAATCAGAACTTGATGTATCATTTTGTTGACTGTCTAGATTTTAGATTTAACAAAATTATGGAGAAAATGTCAATAATAAAGATCAAACTTAAAATTGTGTCCTGTTTACATTAGTCTCCATCCCCAATACAATTATTTGAAAAATTATCAGGCCATTCTTTGGTTTATACCGGGCTTGGATTCAGGAATCTTGGCTTAGAATTCCAACTCAGATACTAGCTGTATACTAGTTGTCCTGCCCAAGCCATTCAAACTCTCTGAGCCTCACTTTCCTCATCTGTAAATTAGGCATGAATAATAATAGCACCTATGACACTGGAATATTATATCAAGCAAATACAATTTTTAAAGTCCATAGAATAGTATATGAATGTTAGCTATTATTATTTACCATTTGATTGTGTTTTTTCAAATTAATGAATAAATTGAGAACAAATATTTTAAATTGTTTTTTGCAAAATAAACTATAAAAAGCAATAATTATCTATTCAATGCCATTATGCAGACTATGAACTATATTATTTTATACTTTTAACAAAGTTAATAAGCACTTACAAATAATCATTAGCTAGCTAATTTTTATATACTGAAATATTCACTATATATTTTGTGTTTTAATGTCACAAATGTTGAAATTTAGCTAGCAATATTTTTATATTGTGATCATCTTTAATTGTTGTTAGCCATTCTGCATTAGTCATTTTTGGAATTCTTTTGCTCATTTCATAAACAGATTTTTTTACTTGGATTATAAGAATGTATTTAATATTTCCCCATGAAGATTTTTGCATTTAATACATTAACAAACTAATTTATGTAAGCCTAGTAATTAATATGAATTTAAAAATTACCTACTTTAATATTTTTAGAAAAACAAACTTAACAATTTAAGAAACTAAATATGATTTGTCACCATGATTATTTTAATAAGACATTTTTAATGTAAAACTGAGAATAACAAGTAGAAATATATATATATTAAGCAATAAAGTTTTATATTTTAAAAGAAATGATAACTTTTCTTTCCGTAGGTATAATCTCATAATTTTCTCCCAATTTTAGAGGCACTCTATGGAAGTGTAGTCAAAAGAAAAAGAAAAATGATATTGCAACTGCATTGGAAATTTATTTGCCCTAAATGTATTTTGATAATAAGCAGAAGTCTGATCATGTTACCATAGATAATAATATGAGGGAAAACATTACTACATTTACTTTTATGATTTTGTTAAAATTTAACTGGTCATTTTTACTTGATATCTTGGAAATGATCCCAAGTAATTAGAAAAACCCTAAAATCACATTAAGTACAAGGATATCCCAAAGCTACCAAAGTAAAATTAATTAGTTTGATATAGTCAAAATTCAAATATTTAAATGTAAAAAAAATCAATAAAATCACTTTTACATATCTTACTATAATAAGTATTAGTCATTTTGAGTACTGGGTAACAAAGAAAAAAGGAAATACTTCCTCCCCTCAAGAAGCTTACATTATAAAAGAGAGAACATGTACACATATAGTTATATAAAAGACAAATATAAGGTAGATATAAGGTATTCATGGATGGGGAATTGTTAGCTTGGGGAGGAAGAATGGGGATTACATACGTAAATCAATATTTAATGAGCTCTTACTATGTTTCAGGCATTGTATGAAGTCCTGTGAAGTTCAAAATATGAGTAGATTTGGGGGAAAAGTTATGAAGTCCTATTTGAGACTTTTTTTAAAATTTCAGATACCATCCTTTCCAAAATGCCCAATAGGTAATTCATAAAAGAGAACTAGAATCCAAAAGACAGAATAAGACCAGGTATATAGTTCTTGGAGCCATCTGTAAAGAGATGACATTTGTACCTATGAGCTAATGCAATCACCAAAAGAGGGAACATAGGTAAAGAAGACAGTAAGGATTTGGGGCAGAGCCTTGTTAATATTATAACAGCACTTAAAGAACAGTCTTCTGGTAGTTTCAAACATGTGGAGTGACAATGTAATAGGAGGAAACTAATAAAAAGTAAAAATAAATATTTCTAGCAAAGAAAAGTAATTATACAATGCTCAGTACACAAGGATATTAAAAAATGCTTAATAGTTGAGGATTATACCCTAATGAGATATTACTGATCAATTTGTCAACCAGAGAGAAAGGAATGATCTCATCAAATGGCAGTGACCTCAAAAAACAACCTATTCATCATGAAAGTGAGAAGAAACAAATATCACAAAAGATATAAAAGGGAATAAGAAGAAAAGGGGTGGGCAGACATGCTGGCCCATATAAATGGTGGATGAGGTTTAATGATGAAATGTCAGGAGGCACTGATCATGGAGAAAAACAGTTACAAAGAAAGAGAAGAAACAGTGCATTCTATAGTGTATGACAATTGTCCCTATTTTTATTGGTGTCCTACAAAGGAATCATTGTATCACAAAGTCTCATCAAATAAATTAAATCCTGCAGGCAGTTATCAAGAATGGCAATTTTAATTAATTTTAAAGGACATTAGAGACTTCAGGTGGTTATCTGCTGAAAACATGTCAATCAGAATACATCAGGAGGCTTGAGTGTCAAAACCCCACTACCATGTGTTCAGAGGTGAAAGGCTAATGGTCATCATCATCCTGATACTCCAGGGTACCAAGATGGTGCAGGTTCTAAGAGGAAAGGTAACAAATATTGTTAGTTGCCAGAGGTTCATTGGTGGGAGAAGGGTCCAGGAAATGCCAAAGCCAAGCAAGGTCAACTCAGGCAAGAGAAAATATAGAGAATCTGCATATAATTTTGCATATAATTTGAAATAAGTTAATACAGGAAAATTTTGATGAATCACTATTATTTTTCATACATATGTATATATGTATACACACATATATTAGGTTTAGAAAGTACAACTTGAATTTTTAATAGATTTAAAGAGACTTGAAATTATTGAACAAGGTATTTGTATAGTTACATTCTATTACTTAAATTCTGAGTGATTCTCAATGAAAACATCTGCAGGTACCCTTATGGCAAGTAGTAACATTCTAACACATCTCAGTCCTCACATTGTAATTTATTTTGCATTTCTCTAATGCTTTAATCATGGTAGTATTTTTTTTAAGTGTAGGTTATCTATGTTTAAGTCTTATGCCCTTACTAGAGAAATTGTAAGTTTTATGAAGCGAATACCATGTCCTATTAAGATTAATGGAAAGAATGTTTGATTTCAAAATAGAAAACATAAGTGTGAATCCTAGCTATGTCTCTTACTACCTATGTGACCATCGACAAGTTACCCTTTCTGGGTCTCAATTCCTCAATCCATAACATTGTACTAAATGACCTAAGATTCTCTCTAGCTCTAATTTACTGGTCTTGTGATCCTTTGATCTCTTTTCCCATCTTAACCAGTATTTAACAAATTATTTTGCAAGTGATAGTTATTCTATAATATTTTTAAATGAGTAACAGTAGAGAAAAAGACAAATTATGGTGAAATGGAAGAAACTTGGAATAGTTTCTGCAGTGTAGATGCAAACAGCCTTACATCATTTATGAATTCCCATGCCTAATATTAAGGGAACAGTCCAGAAGTCTGGTACAGAGTATTTCAAGGACCTCTTTCACAGTAGTCTGTCCTCAAATAAGATCTATTAAAGCCATGGATGACTACACACTGCTGATCATTTCTCTGGGGAAAACATAATCTTCCTCAGGAGAAACCTGAAAAGTCTCTTTAGTGATTTCAAGATTTCTATAAAACAGATTTCCTTTATCTCTGTCTCTGTCTCTCTGGTGCATGCCACAGCTTCTTGCAGCCACAGATGAGAGTTCGGTGGAATAGGTGGACACCAAAGGTAGAAAGCAGCCCTGAAAAAGTCTTGAGAGGTGCCAGTCCTCCTTGAACACACCCTACACCCCTAATGGGTGTATGCTAAATACAAACTATCAGTAAGGATACACACACACTCACGAAGGATTCTCAGGTACAGCTCTATGTGTCTACATCAGTGAAGAAGCAAGAAGGTCAATAACAACAGTATAAGTAGGAAAAATACTTTATCGAACCTTCAAAAAGAAAAGGAAAGAAAGTTATCCTCCCTCCTTGATGCAGGTTTCTTTAGCATTTTTTTAAAAAGAGGCACTTAGCCTGTCCCTACTTTTGTAACTTTATAAGGATGTCCTACAAATATTAGCCCAAGAAAATGGATCTTACTCAGCCCCTTATGGTTCAAAGACTGGGCAAAAGAAATAAAACTGAAGAACCTTGCCAATGCATAATACTCTATGATAGAAGTAATTGTAACATACTTGTAATGAAGTAATAACTCATGAATTTGAATCATGGCTCATTTCTCCTCTCTGGGCCTCAATTTTCTCATCTATAAAATAGATATGTTGGGTAGATAATACCCAGGGTTCCTTCTGTCTTTAAATCCTATGACTTATTTTATTTTAAACCTAGAAGTGTAGTTTAGTAAAAGAATACTTTGAGGATAATTTTTTTTTTCAAAGTTCTTTCCAGCAATATGCAGAATATATGCCCTGGTGGGTCAACATGAATATTTTGATAATAGTTGGTATTCATGATTTTAGTATAAGTAGATAAACAGACATGTTGACCAACATATTAGTCTTCTGATGTCAGTTAGTGTGATTAAGTTCATTTATCCATCCATTCCTCTAACTGGTGATTATTAAATATTTATTATGCGCTTGGCACTGAGGTAAATTCTACAAATCCGCCATTCCTGGTTGAACTTAAAAAATTAAATTCCTGAATATACAAAGGTGAGGAACAAAGTTTGTATCTGTTGTTACCTCACCAAAGTATGGTCATAAAACCCTGCCTGAAGCAACCAGACAATTTCATTTTCTCACTATCATAAATAAGCTTGCATCGGTTGATGCTCCAGAATTCCATAAATAAAATAATAGGTCACTGGAAAACCCCATTGCTCCCAAACTTTACAAAGCATTACACATTTGCTTGTTGACTATAAGTATAAAATAATGCGAGTGTAGCCTATGGGCTAGAGACTAATCCTACAGGCTCCTGAAAGATGTAGTTTTATTCCCCTTTCCAAATGCTGAGGACAAAGTAGAGTAAACATTGTAAGACGTGTGAATAAGCTGGAATTTTGAGAAGGAGACTGGAAGTCAAGGATAAGATAGATTAGCATGGAGATTGATGGAAAAGGGAAGAGGCTGCTGAATGGGGTCCAGCAAAACCAGGCTCCCTTTCGGACAACCAGTGGTATCTTTCACAACACAAGGGTGAGAGTGTATCATATGATTAGAGATTGAGCAGTATTGGACTCTTTCCACTCCCCTGTGGAGCTCAAGTAGGTTAAGGGAAGTTTACCTTTTTCCTGCCTCTCCCCAGCCTCCTGTTGGAGAGAGAAAATAAAACCTATTTCTTAATTCTATCCCCAGTTTGTAAACCTGCTTCTCTTTTATATGAGTTTACTCCCAATTTATGCAAGAATATGTTTACTTGCAATCAGGATGTGATTTAAGGGGAAATGATAGTACTCAGGAATTGTTATTCTTCTTGAGTATATTATATATATATATAATATATATATATATATATATGCCCCAGTCAAGGCAGAACTTGAGTATATATATATATATATATATATATATATATATATATATATATATATTTATATATTACTCCTTGTAACTGCCTTAATAATGAGAAAGGTCTTGTAACTTACAAGTATCATCTTCACATGTAGGAATATAAACAGGTTAACTTTAAGTCCCTTATACTTCCCTTTCCTATCTACCTTTTAAAGCTTCTCTTGATTCTTGTATTTGAAAGTCAAATTTTCTATTCAACTCTGGTCTTTTCGTCAAGAATGCGTTAAAGTCCTGTATTTCATTGACTTTTTACTTTATCCCCTCAAGGACTCTACCAAGTTTATCTAGGTAGGTGAATCTTGGTTGTAATCCTTGTTCTTTTGCCTTCCAGAATATCATATTCCAAGCCCTCTGATCCTTTAACATAGAAATGTTAAATCTCATGTTATCCTGACTGTGCCTCTATGATATTGGAATGGTTTCCTTCTGCTTCCTTGCAACATTTTCTCCTTCACTTGGGAGCACTGGAATTTAATCATAGTATTCTTGGGACTTTTCAATTTGAAAACTCTTTCAGGAGGTGATCAGTCGATTCTTTCTATCTCTATTTTACCCTCTCATTCTAGACTATCAGGGCAGTTTTCCTTGATAACTTCCTGAAAGATGACATTTAGACTCTTTTTTTTGATAATGACTTTCAGTCAGTCCAATCATTTTCAAATTATCTCTATTGGATCTATTTTCTACATCAGTGGTTTTTCCAACGAGATAATGCACTGTCTTCTATTTTTTTCATTCTTTCGGTTGTGTGTTGTTTCTTTATTTCTCATAAAGTCATTAGATTCCATTTGCTCAATTGTGATTTTTAAGGAATTATTTTCTCAAGTGTGCTTTTGTATCTCCTTTTCTATTTGGCCAATTCTACTTTTTAAAGAGTTTTTTTCTTCAATGAATTTTTGTGCCTCTTTTTCTACTTGAGCAATGCTGTTCTCCTCATTGGCTCTTTGTACATCTTTTACCATTTGGCCTAGTATATTTTTAAGGCATCATTTTCTTTATATTTTTGTCTCCTTTATCAAACTATCAACTAATTATTCATGATTTTCCTGCATCACTCTCATTTCTGTTCCCAATTTTTCTTCAACTTCTCTTCCATGATTTTCACAAATTTTTTAGAGCTCTTCCATGGCCTAAGACCAAATCATACGGATGTAGGAGCTTTGACTTTGTTAACTTCTCCAATTGCGTTTTTTATTTATTTTTATTTATATTTAGTTTTCAGCATTGATTTTCATAAGAGTTTGAATTACAAATTTTCTCCTCATCTCAACCCTCCCCCCCACTCCATGATGGCATATATTCTGGTTGTCCCGTTCCCCAGTCAGCCCTCCCTTCTGTCACCCCACTCTCCTCCCATTCCCTTTTCCCTTCCTTTCTTGTAGGGCAAGATAAATTTCTACACCCCATTGCCTGTGTATCTTATTTCCTAGTTGCATGCAAAAACTATTTTTTTTTTTTGTTTTTGAACATCTGTTTGTAAAACCTTTAGTTCAAAATTCTCTCCCCTCTTCACTTCCCACCCACCCTCCCTAAGAAGGCAAGCAATTCACCATAGGCCACATGTGCATCATTATGTAAAACCCTCCCACAATACTCATGTTGTGAAAGACTAACTATATTTTGCTCCTTCATAACCTATCCCCCTTCATTGAATTTTCTCCCTTGACCCTGTCCCTTTTCAAAAGTGTTTGTTTTTGATAACCTCCTCCTCCTATCTGCCCTCCCTTCTATCATCCTTGCTTTTTTATCTTCTTCCTCCTTCTTTCCTGTGGGGTAAGATACCCAATGGAGTGTGTATGGTATTCACTCCTCAGGTCAAATCCGATGAGAGCAAGATTCACTCATTACCCCTCACCTGCCCCCTTTTCCCTTCTGATGAACTGCTTTTTCTTGCCACTTTTTTTGTGAGATAGTTTACCCCATTCTATCTCTCCCTTTCTCCATTTCTCAGTATCTTCCTCTCTCATCCTTTAATTTGATTTTTTTTTTAGATATTATCCTTCATGTTCAACTCACCCTGTGCCCTCTGATATATATATATATATATATGTATGTATATATGTATATATACATATATATACATACACACACATTTATACATACATACATATACATATATACATATACGCATATTCCCTTCAGAGGAATTCTACCTTAATACTGAGTTCATGAATCATACACATCATCTTTCCAAGTAGGAATGTAAACAAAACAGTTCAACTTTAGTAAGTCCCTTGGGATTTCTCTCTCTTGTTTACCTTTTCATTCTTCTCTTAATTCTTGTGTTTGAAAGTCAAATTTTCTATTTAGCTCTGGTCTTTTCACTGAGAAATCTTGAAAGTCCTCTATTTTGTCAAAAATCCATATTTTGCCTTGGAGCATCATACTCAGTTTTGCTGGGTAGGTGATTCTTGGTTTTAATCCTAGCTCCGTTGACCTTCAAAATGTCGTATTCCAAGCCCTTCAATCCCTTAACGTAGAAGCTGCTAGAACTTGTATTATCCTGATTTTGTTTCCACAATACTCAAATTGTTTCTTTCTGGCTGCTTGCAGTATTTTCGCTTTGGTCTGGGAGCTCTGGAATTTGGCAACAATATTCCTAGGAGTTTTATTTTGGGGATCTTTTTCAAGAGGTGATTGGTGGATTCTTTCAATTTCTCTTTTACCCTCTGGCTCTAGAATATCAGGGCCGTTCTCCTTGATAATTTCTTGAAAGATGATATCTAGAGTCTTTTTTTGATCGTGGCTTTCAGGTAGTCCAATAATTTTTCAATTATCTCTCCTGTATCTATTTTCAAGGTCAGTGTTTTTTCCAATGAGATATTTTGCTTTGTCTTCCACTTTTTCATTCCTTTGGTTCTGTTTTATAATATCTTGATTTCTCATAAAGTCACTATCTTCCACTTGCTTCAACTTAATTTTTAAGGTAGTATTTTCTTCAGTGGTCTTTTGGACCTCCTTTTCCATTTGCGTAATTCTGCCTTTCAAGGCATTCATCTCCTCATTGGCTTTTTGGAGCTCTTTTGCCACTTCAGCTAGTCTATTTTTTAAGTTGTTGTTTTCTTCAGTATTTTTTTCAGTATTTTTTTGGTTTTCCTTTAGCAAGTCATTGACTTGTTTTTCATGGTTTTCTCACATCCTCATTTCTCTTCCCAATTTTTCCTCTATTTCTCTAATTTGCTTTTCCAAATCCTTTTTGAGTTCTTCCATGGCCTGAGACCAGTTCATATTCCCCGCTGTTCCCCGGGCAGTGGCCAAACCACGAACTCCTTCCACTCTGTCCCTCACAGCCTTTCCTATTAACCTTCTCTATTGTCTTTGTTGTTTGTGGGTTGAGAAGTCTGGTAAGTGCCACAGCTCACTGATTCAGGGCTCTAGGGCCTGTTCAGCCTGTCTCCTGGTCTGGTTGGTCCTGCTGCTGCCCACGCTTCGTTCCACTCCCGTCTGCTTCATGCACCATAGACCTTACCCAGCAACCGTCTAGGTTGTCCTGGGCTGAAGCCCTGCCTGCCTCTGCTATTTTGTGGGTTCTGCAGTTCTAGAATTTGTCCAGATCCATTTTTATAGGTTTTTGGAGGGACCTGGCAGGGAGTTCATGCAAGTCCGTGCTTTCTAGCTGCCATCTTGGCTCTGCCCCCCTGCAATTTTGTTTTGATCTTACTTGTCACCATAATTGCTTTCTGTGGCCTGAATTTTTTTTTCAGTTGTTTGCTTACTTTCCCAGCCAATTTTTTTTTTTACTTTTAACTCTTTGTTAAGTAGGGCTCTGCTTCCAGGGTGGAGGGTGCATTGTACTAAACTTCAGGGTGTTTTGCAGCTGTTTTCAGAGATAATTCTAGGGACCAGTAAGTTATCAGTTCTTCCAAGGTGGTATCTAAGAAGAGATATTTACTACTCCCCTTGTCTGTGCTCTGGTCTGTGAGAGATTACAAGCACTCTTTTCTTTTCCTTTTCTTTTTAAAGCTTTTATTTAGAATTTTGTTTCTCCCCAGTTACATGTAAAACAATTTTTAACTTTTTAAGTTCCAAATTCTCTCCCTTCCTCCCTCTCCACCCGCTCTCATTGAGAAGACAAACAATTCAATATAGTTTATACATGTGTAGTCAACTAAAACATATCCAAGTGTGATGAGGGTCCATGTTTTACTGCGGCCTGTACGGTCTGGTGATCTAGTACTATTGTTTGCCCCGGGACTGCCACCAAGTACTACAACCCGAATTTGAGTGTGGGCAAAGCAACAGAGTTCTGCCTCAGTGCCAGTAAAGAGCCACTTGTAATCTTCTCTCCAGTTGTTTAAGCCCCTTAACATCTGTGGGCTGAGAGCTCCAAAAGCAGTTGCAGCTGCTGCTGATTCACTGGCTCCCAAGGCCTGCTCCTGCTTTGCTGGGGCTGTGTCTGTGCTGACTCAGCCTTCAATGGACTATGCTCCACTCTCACCCAGGTAGCAACATACTTTTCCTGATAACCTTCTAAGTTGTCTTTGGCAGCAAAAATCATTTTGCCCTGTCCAAATGGGTTTTGCTACTCCTGGTAGTGTTTTGTGGCATTATTTACAGGTGCTTGGGGGAAGTGAGTTTAGGGTGAGAGCTCAGGTGAGTTGCTGCCTTTTCTCTGCCATCTTGGCTCCACCCCCTCGATTGATTGAAAAATTATATATCTTAAATTCCATTTGTCTAACTGTGACTAGGTTACAAGCCCAGGGACTCTTTTCTGAAGGACTGTAAGAACATCCTAAGGGAATCCAGAACTGTGAGAATGATAAATAGGCATGTATTTATTTTTGTAACAACTTATTAATGGCAAGGTACCTATTTGGTACTTAGGAATTTGTTTTTCTTGCAATCTCATTTAACTTAGGTAGTTAGTTTGAAAGCAGATATAACCAAGGAATTAATAACTATCTGGAAAAAAATAATTTGCCTCACAACCTATTAGGCTGCTTCATCATGATTTGGGGCATGCCTTTGGGTACTCAAACTTTATACCAGTGCAGCATAAACTCTGGCAAGATATGCCAACCTGTAAAGTATTAAATTATAAGCCAAGATATTCATTTTCCTAAAGCTAGTCAGATTATATTCTGAGGGGCTCATTATTAGACTAGCCTGAGGATAATGAATTCTGCTACCCAAGATACTCCTTTTTAAAAAATAAATGTCATTATTTTCTTTCGTTTTAACATTGCCTAATTTTCCTCATCCTATTCCTCCCCCAGAAAGTCATCTCATATTACACATATTTTTTAAAGAAAAAGAGAAAGAAAATTAAAATAAATGAGCAAAACCAATTAATAGAGGGAGAAAACATTCTGAAAATACATGTCATGTCCTATGCCTACTGCCACAGATAATCTAGAAGAATATATTCTGTTACAGAATTGTGAGCTGAGTCAGTGGAGATAGTATTTGTACCACTGAAATTATAGCTCCCTAGAGTAGTGAGGTATTTTGGAGTACAATCTAAATAAATGTTCATAATTTTACATAAAAGGTCAAGCGAATGCACTGAATGACAGATGCCCGACCCTTTCCATGATGGACCTTCTGAAGCAATTTAATAGTGCTACATTGATCAAGTATGTCAGTTCATCAGGTAGTAGCTCACTGAGGTAGAGACACAATCCAAATTTGGAATTGATTGGCCCTTTCACAGGCCTGTCTTCAAACCCCAATTTTTCTCTGTTGGCAAAAACCAGTATCATCGATAGAACAAGGCATATCAGAAGGACAATCTTATGACATGACAAAAACAAGTAAGTATCAAACTACCAAAAATCAAAATGAGAACCATTTATGGCAAATAAGGAGAGCTTGACAGAAATCACATTGTTAAGGAAATTAATAAAGAGACGGCAGTAGTGGGGATGAAAGACAATTGCCTCTCTGAACGACTGTACTTGGAACCTGACCTTTCACTTACTATCTTCATTACCTTGTTTTTACAACTACACGAGTAGAAAAGCCTAACACAAAGTAAGATAGAATATCAAAGTGGTACCCAAGGATGTAAATTTAGATACAACAAAATTGTTTCCAAAGCTCAAAGAGAAAATCTGCCAAGGAAACTAGAATGATAGTGACAAGACACCTCTGGGACAAGAAAACCATGAGCAACATAACAGAACAAACAGCCTCAGTAAGGAACACCAATAGTCTTAAAAAATAAATTGAGTGACAGAAATATATTAAAGTTCAGAGTGTTCTGGAATCATATAAAAGAAGTTGAAGCAAGACAGAAATAAAATATTGGAGGAAATTGTATGTCCAATAGAATACTTCAGAAATGTGCAGAATTGTAATTATATGTAAGGCTGGTGTAAATATTCCTATTAATGAAGTTAATAAATCTTTCAAAATTAGAGTACAAAACACTTGTTAAACAGATTAAAAGAATAGACTAACAATTTGTAAAACAACTCTTTCCAACTCTAACAATTCTTCAAGTTTCCTTTAGCAAAAAAATCATCCATATCTTAGACTTATTTCTCAGGTCTCTGGAATGCACTGGTATAGTTGATGCAGATTTATTAGTAAAGTAATCCCTCTTTATAGTGAGGGGTGGAGAGAGAGACAGAGACAGATAAAGAGAGAAAAACAGATAGAGACAGAGGCACAGAGAGACAGAAAGACAGATACATAGATATAGAGAGATAGAGGGAGAGTGACAATGACAGAAATTGAGACAGAGATGTAGAAGCAAAGATAGAGTGAAAGAGATAGACATAAGTGAGAGTAATACAGACAAAGACAGAAAGACATAGGTAAGGCTATTAGTCTATGTGTCCTCTTCTCTTCATTCAGAAAGCAACCAAAAGTAAGTTTATTTTATTTGGATACAAAAAAAGATATATCCAGCAAATAAACAAAGTTCAAAGTGTGGGAATTCCTTTGCATAAAGATACTGATAAGAGGTCACATCTTTAAGTTTCAGTCTGACCTGGCGCTGGTGAGGCTTCACATTTCTTTTCATTCAGGTTTCTAAGGGGCTCAAAAACTTCCCAGGCTTTCTTCTTCCTGACTCTTCTTTCTCCTCCTAGGCCTCCTTCTTCTATTATATTCTAATCACTCCTCCCAACTAGGAAAAATTGAATTTCTTATAAGCCACTTGCTGATAAGGTGCTACCTTATCAAGGAACTGAAAGAAAGGATCTCTACCACTAAAGATCGGTGTACTAAATCATGAGTCTAAGTTTTGGCAGCCTAGTTCTTTACTTTGAAACTAACACATGTAGAACAGCTCTATGGACATGGCAAACACATCTGTCAAGCATAATGATCAGTTTGCTGCCTTCTTTGATGATAATAATGAGGTCAACAAGCAAATTTATCTCCTGTGAATTAATTTAACCTAAAGAAATCATTCATGTCTCTCCTGTTATATGCAAGGTACCATGTTAGGTTCTGAGATATAGAAATGAAAATCAGTTCCTGATGCCTTTAAGGAGATTCCATTTTACTTTCATTTTATGGGAATAATAAAATATAGCCAGATAGGTTCATACAAAATACTTCGCTGAGGAAGAAAACTACAATAAAAATGGGTCTCAGGAAGTCTTCTTCAGTAGGTGGCCTTTGAGGATAGTTTTAAAGGATACTAAGATTCAAATGAAAATAAAAACCTTCCAGACACGGGGGAGAACCTTTCCAAAGGCACAAAGGCAGAAGTTGAAATGTCATGCTTGAGGAACGGAAGATAGGGATAGTGTGTTTATAATATAAAGTGTATAAAATAAAGGAATACAAATCAGTCTAGAATGATGGATTCAGATCTGTAAGGTGGTTAATTTAAATCTTAGAAAAGTTTTCATTTTATCCTAGAGGTAACAGAAAGACCCTAACTTTTTCCCTAGGTAAGTGAAGAAGCTTGAGCTTTATAAGTCAAGAAAATAGAGTTATAGTTTTAGTTTCCTCAGCATTTTCTGTGTGCTCTTGAATAAACTAATTAACACCATTTGGTCCCAGTGTCCTCATTTGTAAAATGATCAGCTTGGATTAGATAATTTCTAAAGTTTCTGCCAGCTCTGACATTTTGTAAAATAAACATCTACTTATCCCCTTATGTATGTGACAAAAGACCTCAAAAATTCTAAATATTACAGTTATGCTTCATGTCTTAACATAGCCCTGAATATTGGTGTGCTTTATCACCTTTACATTTTCCCTTTAGAAACTGTCAAAGGGTGATAACTTAAATAAATTAAAATGCATACAATGGTGAATGCCAGAAATATTTAGATTTTTTAAAATGAACCTTTCATTTCATTGAGTAGTGACATGTATATACAATTTAAAAATCATGCAAATATACTATTTCTCCCCCTCTGGAGCTTTAGAAAATAATATTAGTTTAACCTTTTATGAATTAACAGAAGTATCAGTTTTAGAAATACTTCTTTTAGAATATAATTCTCTACAGTTTTCTTTTTCAAAGATAAAGAAGAAAAAGAAACATCTCTGTAGGTAAGTTGTTGCTCTGAATAGCAGCGTGGTGTAAAGCAATCAATAACTCTCAGGAAGTCTCAGGGAGCACACTGCCTTTGTCAATTACTATTCTACTTGATACTCTTGAATAGTATTTGTCTTCTTCAATAATCCTGCCTGAAACTTGACCCTGTCATTCATCTAAACTGAATGGCCTCTTTAATCCTCTTTTTCTTCTTGGCTGTACAGTATGTATGGAGAGCTCGAACATGCATGAAATAGAATTCCTGTTCTAAGTTTCATAGATCAGCATCTACAAAGTGTGGTCCAGTGAAAGCCTTCACAAGAGTTCATGGGTTCTTTTTGTTTCCTTCCTATATTTGGACTTCTTGGTTGAGAGCCATTACAATCTTTTGCCCAGTGAACTAATACACAACACTTTCCATTTAACTCAAGGGAAAAAGCATTATATCCAGTTTAGAAAAGAAATAGCATCTAAGAAGCTAGTGGAAAATGACACTACTACACTACTTTTCAGAATGGAACTTTTTTCTTTGTGGTCCAAAACTCTCCAAATTTAAAAACAGCAAAAATATTCACCTCAATACCTATATTATGATATGGTTGATAACCTTTTACCAAAATAGTATAATATTGAGATCCTCAAAAGGGATGTAAAAATTTTCTTTTCCAATATGTTCTTACATGATTCTATTTTTTATTCATATTCCTTTTGATTAAATTCCAAGAGGATACATTTCTTTTCCTTTTGCAGTTAATATTTTGTTTCTTTGTTTTCTTCTGAGGCCATTGCTTACCTCTTTTTCAATATAATCCAATGAGTGTTTGTAATAATCCATCTTTTAGCAACATGTGGAGATTTACCCAATTAAAAAAGTCACTTGAGAATTAGAGGGTGACTAAGGGAGAATTCTTTTCCCTTTTATTGATAATTTTATATTTACCTTTGACATCGCATATTATTATTATATTTGATAGAGAAGATATTAAAATGATTGATGGGACACAGGGAGCTTACAGGAACTGGCAAGCTGAAGGATCAGGCATGCCTTTATGGACCTTTAAGGAGCAAGCTGCCTCCAGTTGGTAGGGAGGGAGTTCTAGATGAAAAATTCAGTGTGTGAAGGCTATCTCAGCTATTGTGTACTCTCTCTATACCTTTTCTTTTGAGTCTTTTTCAAAGCAAAATTGGGAATGGAGAGGAGGAGGTTTAGCTTCTTGCCCCTAATCAAGAATAAAAATGGTGTCTTAGAGAGGGCACATGATTACTGGAGACATGTATTTGTATATTACCTGAAAAGAGAATTCAAGCACATTAATTCTTCTATTCTAAACTTACATACAGAGAAGTAGGAATTTTGAATTTCCATAGTTAACATGATCCTAGAGTATAGCAATCTAGTCAACAAAAGCAGCTTTTTGGGTATGCTTCAAATTTGAGAGCTGCTCTTGGATAACCTAAACATTATTCATTTAAAGAGTTCTAGGTAGTAGATGAGAGACAGATAGACAGACAGACAGATGTACAGACACACAGAGACAGAGACACAGAGAGAGGGAGAGACAAAGACAGAGACAAAGAGAGACTAAGACACAGAGAGAGACAAAGAAAGACTGAGAGCAACACACAGAGAGAGATAGAAACAGAGAGACAAAGACGGTGAAGAGACAGAGAGACAGAAATAGACAGAAAGACAGAGACAAAGACAGAGAGGCTGAGACAGAGACAGACAGATAGAGACAGAGATAATGCTTCCTGTACAGCAATAAAAATCTAATTTGAAGGCAAATACAACACCAAACATGTTAGCATAATTAGAATCTAGAGGTCTGGAGAAAATGATTGTCATGTCTAACAGTAACCAGTTAAATAACATATCCCAGGGAAGGTGAAACCAAGTTCAACAGGAGTAGTGTAAGAATATTAGAAGGTGTGTAGTCCTATAAAAACATTGACATACAATTTCCCAACTAAAACATTCCCAGCCCCTATGTTCATCATATATATGCCCCTTCCCATGTGTGCCTGTGGTAGCAAGCAGGGTGGGATTTTGGCTCTTTTTTCTTTTGGAATGCTTCTCATCAGTAAGGCAATTAAGGGCCTTTGATTGAGTCTTGCCTTTGTTTCGATCAAGAGTCATTAACTGAATCAAGAGTCTTTGATGACCTGCTTAGGTCACAAGAAAGCCTAAGTCACATGAGTTTGAGTCACATGGTTATGACACCCTCTGACCCTGAAGAAGTGTGTGTGTGTGTGTGTGTGTGTGTGTGTGTGTGTGTGTATACATATATATATATACTGTTTTCTCTTTTAGAATGCTAAAGTAATCAATTGCCTTTGATTAAGTATTGCTACGTGCTAAGCCTCAGGCCCATACCCTTTTGCTGATTAGGTATAGAGCTTTCTAGCCCTAAGAAGGGTATATCAACTCAGAGGTTAATGTTTTGCTTGGTGCTCTCACTCCCTGGAAGAATGTGGTGTGATTTGACCAGATGAGATTCTGGGGTGAAATTGTTAAGAGCCCCATGGCTTTGGAAAACCCGGATGTTGGTGCTTCTCTGATAACTATGTATACTGTGATTTGGTTATACAGAAATGTTGATCTCTCTATATTGTCTCTGTGTGGAATATCTGTTTGTATTCTCTCTGAAGTTCAGGGTGCTGCCTTTCCTCCTAAACTAAGTGAGTGATATATGTATGTTTGATTAAAATGAGACTGTTAACCCCTTAAAGATGTTTTCCTTAGAAAAGCAGATCAAAGAGCGTGTGCTAGCAGCCTTCCTATGTGCTGGTGTTGCTGGTCTTACTACCCACAGCAGCTGCTAGTAACATTGTTGTTAAAGAGTGCTCCTGTGGTTTCACCAGGCAAGACTCTTGGTAGCCCTTAAGAAGCCCCTTGGCTTTGAAAACCCAAATATTAGTGCTTTTCTCTTTGGCAACTATGTGTATAGTGCTATGGACAGTTAGAAACCCTGTCTGCTCATTTGTGTTATTTCCATTGTTCATATAATTTCTGCTTGTAATTTCTATTTGTGCTTTCTCTGAAGTTCAGGGTGCTAACTTTTTCCCCTGAACTAAGTGAATGATATATGTATGTTTAATTAAAGTGAGATTGTAAACCCCTTAAGTTGCTTTCCTTAGAAAAGCAGATCAAAGAACCTGTACTAGCAGACCTCTTGTGTGCTGGTGTCATTGACCTTACACATCCACAGTAACTGAAAGCAGCATTGTTGTTCCAGTGCCTTAGCCACATGTGCTCATAATCTAAATGTATGCATATCTACCCGTGATCTGTGTGTGTGTGTGTGTCCACCTCCTTTACTCACATTGGTAATGTTCGTGGGAGAGTATCCTCTAGCTTCATGGATAAAGCCATTTTTTGCCACTTTAAAAAAAATGCCATTTCAGTAAATTCCTTTCATTACAAACTACATGTTTTAATTGTTCCATATATACTTCAACACAATACATTGCAAAGCAAGGCAAGTCAGGTAAAAACAATACAATATGATACACATTTATTAAGGGCCCAATATGTGCAAGGTACTGTGATAAGTGCTAGGAATATAATTTTGAAAGAGAAAGATTATCCTTGCCCTCAAGGAGTTTATAATCTAATGGAGTAAGAACAGACAAAAGGAAACTGAAAAAGAGGTGAATAAGATATTCAGTGCAGCGCTTTGATAATGATCCAATTAAAACTAAACGGTGCAGCTAGTGGGAAATGACTCATTGACTAGACTGAGCCCTCTTTAGAGGAAAGCTTTGGAAGGAGATATTTATTCTGCCCTTCATCCCAGATATCTGAAGACACTGATGACAGAGCCTTCGTTCTCTTATGTATCTTTTTTTCCCTTATATTTATTAACTACAATTTGTTAACCATTTCAAAACTATGATTTCTTTATAATTTGTCATTTTACTTATTTAGTCAAATTGTAATTTATCATTAAAACCTCTTGTTGTAATGAGATATCTATATCTATCTGTATCTATATCTATCTCTCTTTATACTTTTTTCATGTGTCAGTTAGATATGAAACTTATTATTTTGACTTTTGAATTGCTTAGTCTATATGTTAAGAACTGTTGGGCTTTTGTTGTTAATATTTCCAAAGACACCTTTTTTCTCAACCCTTGGTATAGACCAGTGATTTCATTGGCATAAAAGACTCCCTATGCAGGAACTCCCAACACATTTTTTTTCATATGTTTATACCCTTAGAGGTTAAATGGTGTGCTGATTGTCACAAAACTATCACTTGTCAAAGGTAGAACCTCCAGGTCTTCCTTACACCAAGATTATCCTTCTTTCTATCCATTAAGCCCATACATCATTATTTTTGTTATTTACTTATCATTGTTGGGTTGGATATTCTATATTTTAGTCAGGGATACCTGGTCAACTTGGTGGTTCAGTGGATAAAGGGTTGGACCTGGAATCAGAAAGATATGAATTCAAATATGACCTCAGACACTGTAATTCTAGACAAGTCACTTAACTACTGTTTGTCTCAATTTCTTCAGCTGCTAAATGTGTGTAATAATAGCACCTACTTTGCTGGATAGTTGTGAAAATCAAATGATATAATGATTGTAAAGCATTTAGCACAATAATACTCCATCACAAACATATGCCACAACTTGGTCAGCCATTATCCAATTGATGCTTAGCTGCCATAAGAAGAAATGCCATAAATATATTGCTTTTAATAAGAAAGGCATTTTTTCTCGTTTTTTTAATTTCTTTGGGATATAGAACTAGCAATGGTATTGTTGAGTCAAAGGGTATGCACAGTTTGATTGCCCTTTGGGCATAATTCCAAATGAATTTCCACAATCGCATAATGACTGTTTTTGTTTTGGAGTGCTTCTGAGCACTAAGGCAGTCAAGTGCCTTGAGTCTTTGATTGAATCAAGATTCTGCTTAAGTCACAATTAAGACTTGCTTAAGTCACAAGAAAGCCTAAGTCACCTAAGTTTGAGTCACATGGGTGTTATGCCCTCTGACCCTGAAGGAGTATAAATATACTCTGAGGTTAGCATTTTGCTTGGGGTTCACTCATTGGAAGAGTGTTGGTGTAGAGACTCTGGGTAGCACATAGTAGGTGCTATATAAATCTTAGTAATTGTAATTATATCTTTAGTTGTGAATTTTTTGTGACAAATCTGTCTAGTGATAATTTTCTTACTGCATTTTACTGTTTTCAAACTATAGTATCTCATTTTTAGGCTCTGTAATTTTTGTTTTCATCTTATTTTAAATGTATTTTGCATATTTTGTCCAGATTTACATTTTTATTTGTTTCTTTTGAGAAATGCTATGTTATTTCATGTGGCATTTTAAAAATATTACTTCTCTTCTGTGTTGATAAGCAAAATGGGCTAGCACTTAGTTCAACAAGTACCCATGGATAGTTTGGCTTTTGTTCCCTTTTGAGTAATTTAGTGTATTTCATTAAGCCTTACTAGGTGCTAAGCCCCAGGCCCAAACCCCTATTAGGTGTAAAACCTTAGTGGGTGTGGAATGGCAGCTAAGGTGGGGCCCAAGGTGAGGCTAACTGCAGGGAGGGCCTAGTTTACATGTCTGGAAAAGCAGAGGCTCTTAGACCACGTGGGTTGAAGTTGCCTCTTTGTGACGATTCTAGGTCACGTGGGTGAGTCGCATGTGTGACTCACCCCTGATGCTGAAAAAGATATAAAAAAGGGGTTGGCCTCCTCTTCCTTGAAGCTCATTCCCACAGCAGTGGTGGTGCAAGTGACTCTGGGCCAGCCCTTGTTCTGAGCTCCCGTGCTGAACCCAGATGTTGGTAACTATGAATCTGTATTGGGTCTGTCTGTTGATGTTTGTACTTTGTAATTTGCTCTGAAATTCAGGGTGCTGGCTTTTTTCCCTGAACTAAGTGAATGATATTTGTATGCTGAATTAAAGTAAGCTTGTCAACCCTTTCACCTTGCTTTCCTTAGTTAAGCAGATCAAAAGAACCTGTGCTGTTGTCAGCTTTTTGAGTGCTGGCTGTGGTTGGATCTTACACCCCCACAGAAGCTGCTAGCCAGATTGTTGAAACATCTTCTTTCTCTGTACTTGGATTATTTTAAAATTGGTCTCCAGAGTTCTATAGTTTAACAGTTATTTGTCATATTGCATCATCATTAGAATTTCTTAATCTACTTGATGACCAAAATGCTTTGATTTGCAGAATACTTCAAGTCTGGAAATTTCTTCTCAAATTATAATCTCAGATGTATTATCTAGGTTTTCTTTTTTGCAACTTCTTTTGTTGTCCAAATTAATATACTATGTGTCCATATTTTGTTTGGTTTCCAAAATGTATTACTTTTTCCTATACTGACACATGTATTACTTCCTAGGTTTTTATTTGATTATCTATTTATCACTGTTTAGTTGTATTTATTCTATTACTATATACTTCCAATGATATTTTAGGTGGTTGATTGTCACTTTCTAATTTCCTTAATTTTTTTTCTTCATCTTGTCTTTTGAAAGTACATTTTTGTTTCTTTTTAAAAAAATTATTTTAGACTCAAACACCATAAAACAAATACAAAATAGGGAAAAGAAACAAATATATATCATAAACTTAAATATTGGGACTGAAATCCAAGTAAGAAAGGTGAAAAATGTCATGTTCATAGCAGAGCATAAAAGAGCATTCAAAATACATAACAATAAATTTTCATTTCAAGAAAGCCTATATGATATGTACTACATGTTGTGTTGAAAGCTGTCCATCTTTGCTTCCTTCTAAGTATTATTTTGTTCTCTGCTGTGGACTTCTTTACTTTGTTCTTTTTTTCCCTCCCCTCCCAGGCAACAATTAAAGGTGGATATATTTCTCTATAGCTATACAAAGATACACATATACATATATACAAAGATATGTAGACATATACTTTCCCAAACAAATTCTACTCCTGATCTTTGTTTTTATGTTTGTGCATATCTCTTGTTTCCTATCCTTTCTGTCTCCTCTACTTTACTTCTACCCATTACCTTGCCCTCCTATTACTTGCTTACTGCCCTCCAAGGATCATTCCCCTAGCTTCTTATTCCCATAAATCTAAGCACCCTTCTATAGCCCCCATAACCTATTGCCTCACCGTCCCCTCTAGAGATCCTTCCCTTATCCTCTCATTCCCATTGATCGAAACACCATTCTATACTTCCTTTTTACCTATTCCCTCAACCTCCCCTCTAAATATCTCTCCCTTGTCCTCTCCCACCTCCTATTCCTTTGGGATTATTTCTTCTGAATTTAGAAGATTTTATACTCTTCTGAATGTATATATATATATATATATATATATATATATATATATATATATATATATATATATGTATACACACACACACACACACACACACATACATATATATATATATATATATATATATATATATATATATATATATATATACATATGTATGTACTATTCCCTTATTCCCTCTCAAACCCCTTCCCAATGAAAGTTACCAGAACTACCAACCCTCCTCCCACATCTAATTTCTCTGTATCAGTTCTTCCTCTTGCATTTCATTTGTATAAAATAATCACTCTTTTTAGCTGTTCCTAAATGGTTTTATTTTTTAAATTCGTGTCATACTCAAGTTTACCCCAATCTTTCTTATGAGCTCCCCAATTATTAATAAAAATCTTAAGACATATGTTTCGCATGTTACAAACATAAAAATAAATGGTCTGTTTTTATTGAATTCCTTGTAATCAGTCTTTGGTGTGTACATTAGCGTTTCTTTTGGCTCTTGAACGTCAAATCTTCTATTAAGCTCAGTTTTGTTTTTTAACAAAGTCTTGGAAGTCTGTGAGTTGATCAAATGTCCATTTTTTTTTATTCAGGTTGATGCTTAACTTCCCTGTGTCTTCAGCCGGAGCCCCAGTTTCTTGCTCTTTTATATATAGTGTTCCAAGACCTGTGGACCTTTAATGTCTCTGCTGCTAGGTCTTGTGTGATTCTAACTGTGGCACCATCATATTTAAATTGTTATTCTTGTTGCTTTTAATATTTTATCCTTGAGCTGAGGGTTTTGAATTTGACTATAATATTCCTATGAGATTTCCTTATAGGATTTCTTTTAAGTGGTGATTGATGGATTTTTTTTTTTCTATTCCTACTTCTGTCTCTTGTTTAATGCTTCAGGACAATTTTCTTTAATTATTTCTTGTCTTACTGTGTCAAGATTCTTTTTTTGATCAGAGCTTTCAGTTAGTCCAATTATTTATTTTATGGTTTCTCTTCTTGATCTGTTCTCTGAATCTGTTGTTTTTTTTTAAATAATATATTTTACTTTCTCTTCTATTTTATCAATATTCATATGTTGTTTAATTATTTCTTGATGTAATAATTTTGCTGGCTTCACCTTGCCCAATTCCAATTTTGAAGGTTTAATTTTCTTCCTTAAGATTCTGGATCTCCTTTTCTAATTGGTTAACTTTACTTTCATAATCTTCTTGTTTTTCTTGGATTGTTCATATATATATTTAGTTTTTCCTCCACCTCTGGCATGTGATTTTTAAAGTTTTTTAAAAAAAACATGAATTCTTTTAGTGCAGCTGACCACTTGACATTACTTTTTGGAGTAGAGGGGGGTTTCTTTGCTTCTTTGCTCCTTTGAAGATGAAACGGTCTTCTCTATTCCCATAATTGCTTTCTATGGTTGGATTCTTTCTCCTTAGCCTGCGCATTTTTGTGGTAATAGCTTAATTTTTGTAATCACCTCTAGCCCTGGGGTATAGGGAATGGTGCCTCTTGCCTCAGATCATCAGTTCTTCCCTCTTGCCAGGAAACAAAGCCAAAACTCCAACCCTGTGTAAGTGCCCACAGCCAGGGGCATTCTGCCCTACCACTTCTTCATTCACTGGGCCTGTGATCTTTCCTTCTGGCCCCCACTGCAGCACAGCTGGATCTGGTGTTCCTTGTCAGCAGAGGTTCCCTGGATCTACCCAGCAGAAACCCAGCTCTGCTCACTATCCTCCTGGGGACAAAGTTCCTATGGCTGGGGCAGAGGCAGCCTCCTAAACCAACTAACCCCAGGGCTTGAAGCTTGTTGTTAAAGGGGATCCTAGCCTGGAGGTGTTTACTCTTCATGGGGACCAAACCTCATTTTAGGATTTTTCTTCTAATCCTTTCAAATTGTCCCAGGAACACCCAGTTGTGCCCCAGATGGAGTAAAGGCTCTGGAAAACCTCTAGAATTCTCCTTGAATATTCTCACTTGATCTGGCTTTCACCTGATTCCATAAACCTTCCATTATCTGTATGCCTAAATCTCTGTTACCCTTAACCTAGCCTAGCTCTCCACAGTCTGTTATCTCCAGATAGCCTTCAGCTACTTCCCACCCTTAATCACATTCTCTTGGTTCCTGGAGTCTGACATCTAGTCACCCCAGTCCCATCAAGATCTTCCTTAGACGTCTCCTCAAGATCGTCCCTAGACCTCTCCTCCCATCACCCCAGACTACTTGCCTACCCCTATATCCCTCTCACAGTCTTTCTGTATATAAGATCCATCTTGACTCCATGAAGGTCCTCGGATTCATTCTAGCTTAGATTCAGTCTGGCCCACTGGCATTAGCTGTACAGATGCTCAGGCTTCTTAAGAGCCTACCCCATATGGTGAATCTTTGATAAACTTTGTTTTGCTTTGGCTGAAAGAAGACTTGGCTGAAATTCATTTGGCCAGGACTTGGCATGTTGGTATTTTGGGGTTGTGTGAACCCCTAAACTGTAACAAGAGAAACTGGGAAGAAGCCCCAAAAGCTGGGGATCATTTGGCTAGCAATGACCCCACAAAATAACCCCCAGGAACAGCTGTTGTTCCCACTAGCGACCCAGGATGGGATTATAAAAGAGTGAGGATAGCGGAAAGAGAGACCATATGGTGATTTGCCTGTTAGAAGGCCCAAGAATAGCATTTCAAGAGCAAATAAATTTTCAAAAAATTAGGCAAATTACTCAGGGAGAAAAGGAGAACTCTGTCCTTTTCCAAAACCAGCTATTAGATGCTATTAAGGGGCAGCTGGGTGGCACAGTAAGTAGAGCACCAGCCTTGGAGTCAGGAGGACCTGAGTTCAAATCCGGCCTCAGACACTTGACACATGTACTATCTGTGTGACCTTGGGCAAGTCACTTAACCCCAATTTCCCTGCCATCCCCCCTCCAAAAAAAGAAGAGGAAGCTATTAAGAAATATAAGAATTTAGATCCTAACTCTATAGAAGCAGCAGCAATTCTTAGCATGTATCTTATTAGTCTGCTCCATATATTAGGAGGAAACTGCAAAAATTGGCAATCGAACCCCAAACACCTCAGACCCAATTACTAGAGAATGATTTTGGAGTCTTTAAGAACAGAGACCTAGTTGCAGCAGAGGAGAGAGCATAGGGAAAGAGCTAGAGACAGAGAACATACTCAATTCTTGGCTGCTGCCATGGCCAGGAAAAGACCCAAGGTGTACCCCTCCAGGGCTCCCATTCGGAGGAAACCCGGTGACTAGGGCAGTGAGGAAACCTGTTTTCGATGCCACAAGGAGGGTGACTGTTCCAAGGAGTGCCTCTCCCGGGTGCCCTCCCAGAGGGATCCATAGGAACCAACACCTCTGGGACTATGCCCATGTGACCAAGACGGACATTGGATGAAGGATTGTCCCCAAGGTTGGAAAAGTAGTGAAGCTGCCCTTCCCCTCCAGTACCCTGTCTTACAGTCTTCTCAAGACTCGGAATGACAGGGGAGCCAGGGGCTTGTCAGTGCTCCCACTTTCTCCATCTCTGTCCTCTGGCAAAAATTGAGGCTGAAAGTAAGGTTACCTACTTTATCATAGCTACATTCTCTGTTTTAACCAATTACTCTGGCCCTTCTTGCCCTTTGGCCCATCAGGTCATGGACATCAAAAGGGAAACTAAGGGATGTCTCCAGACATACTTCCTCCCCTGTCTACTTGAGCATCTGTTGTTTGAACACACCTTCCTTATCATCCCTTTCCCCACCCTCTTGTTGGGAAAGGACCTGATGGTGAAATTGGGGAGCCAACTTTCTGTAGTTAAACCTCCCACCCTCCTTTTCCCTCTGATCACCAGACCTCCCCATGTTTGCCCAAAAGTGTGGGAGACAGTTGAGCCAATTGTTTTGGATCAGCAAATTCCAGGAAAGCTACTCATGCCACCCCAGCCATTGTTCGCTTCCAAGATCCTAATGTGCTCCCACATTAGGATCATCAATATTCAGTTGAGCCAGAGGAATGGGAAGGACTACAACCATTAATTGAAAAATTCTTTAAGTATAAAATCCTCATCTCTTGTCAATCCCTATGTAATATAGCTATCCTTCCTGTAAAAAAGCCTGATGGAGAATACCAAATGGTTCAAGATCTCAGGGTTGTTAATGAAGGTGTTATTTCTATAAACCCAATAGTTCCCCACCCACATACTATACTCATTCAGATCTCTGGGGGTACCCAATGGTTTTCCATCCTGGATCTCAAAGATGTCTTTTTCGGTATACTTCTGCATACAGACTTACAACTTATTTTTGCTTTAGAATGGATACTTCCTGGGGAATCAAGTAAGTCCATGTCAGCTAACATGGACAGTCTTGTCCCAAGGGTTTTGGGATAGCCCTCATTAATTTGGCTAGACTTTGAGAATGGATTTAAGGGACCTTAAATTAGCTGATATTAGCTTAATTCAGTATGTGGATGATATTCTTATTTATTGCCCCCAATTTTGTTTGCCCCAAGGTTTATCTCTTATGGGGAGAAATCTTGAGAGCGTGGAATTTTCTGACCTACTTTGCCAACTTCCTAGAATCCTCGCCAATATTTTTGTTTTCTTCTGTTGTTGGTTTTACATTGTTAGAGTTTTCCTTTAATTCACTGAATAGATTTGTTATCTAACTTAATTCCTCTTTTGAAGGTTGAAAATTCAACATTTTTGTAAGACTCAGTATCTTTCCCCTTATAAGCTTAACTTCCTTCTTTTTATCAAGAGTACCAAACTTAAACTTGAGAAGACTTACGTGAATTCATACAAAGTGAAGCGAGCTGACCCAGAACAACATTGTACACAGTAACAGCAATATTATATGATGATCAACTGTGAATGACAGCTATTCTCAACAATAGAATGATCTAAGACACATCAGGAGGACTTATGAGGAAAAAAATGCTATCCACTTCCAGAGATAGAACTGATGAAATCTAGTCAGCCTTAATTTTTTTGGTCTATGGAGTATGACAGGTGAACAAATGCAGTCTGCTACCATTTACTCATTAATGGATTACAGGGAGAAGTTTGTTGATAAATAAGGAAGAATTTCATTTCACCCTACATTTGGGGGAGAAAAATATAATGGTTTGTATAAATAAAGAATGTTGTTAAAATTGTTACCTTTTGCTGTTCCACATCTGTTCATGGTAACTCTTTGAAAAGAACTTTTGGAAAACACTGACTGCTTCATTGAGTCATTCATATTTTGTAACATAAGAACCATAGAAAATGAGTTTTGCAGCACCCTGGATGGCCACCTGGTGTTCCTCAAGTACCAGAAATAGCTCAGTAGTTTTGTTCTCCATGACATTGCTTTCGTTGATTAAATATTTTCAAATCTTGAAAATTATTTAAAATTGGTCAGCCGTGAATGGCAGCTATTCTCAACAATATAATGATTCAAGACAATTCAGAAGGATTTATGAGGAAAAAAAATTGCCATCCACCTCCAGAGATAGAACTTAAAGCATGTATGTATACACACACTTATACATATATTTATGTGCATATGTATACTTTCTTCTCTTGCCTTTTTTCCAACATGGCTAATATGAAAATATGTTTTGAATGATTTCACATGTATGAGTAATATCAAATTTCTTGCCTTCACAATGTGTGGCTTTTCCTGAAGGAGAAAATTTAAGTGCCAATTTGAAAAAAAAGGTTAAAAATAAGTATTTTAAAACTAAAAACAAAAAAAAGGAGCTCCATAATTATTCCACTTATGCAGACTTTCAATGTCAGAGTCATATTCTACTCTTTACTCTCACTCACCATACTACCAATTTCCAATTAGTGGCAACATTTTGTTGTTTTACTTCCACTACATCTCTCATAGCTATGCCACTTTTCCACCTCTATGCCTGTGAATCTAATTCAGTCTCTCATCACCTTTTATTGGGATCATTGCCATAGCTTGACTGGTCTCCCTGCCAATCTGTCATCTCTCCAATATATCTTTCACATAACTACCAAAATTTCATTTCTAAAATGCCTGCCTGACATTGTCACTCCTCTGCTCAGGTAGATTTAGTGCCTTCTTCTGTCTTCTAGGATAAACTATAAATCCCTCTGTCATTTAAAGCTGTCTAAAATGTGGTTTGATACATTTTCCACTTTAATTCTCCTCACACAATTGTCTTTCCAAGTAAAGTACCCTAATTGCTGATCCTCATAAACTACATTCTTTCTATCTTGAGACCTTTCATGTATTTTAACTGTATCTGAAGTGTTCTTCAGCATGGTGACTAAGTTTATAATGTGCCAAGGTTAGAGTCAGGAAATCCTAAGTTTAAACCTGATTTCAGAAACTTATTAGCCCTGTGATTCTGGACAAGTCACTTCACCACAATTTTTTCACTTGTAAAATGAAAATCCTAATAGCATGTGCTTCCCTGGTTAATTGCAAAGTGCTTAGTCAATTCCTGTCACTGAGTAGGTACTATATAAATGTTAGCTATTATTCTTCCTTCTCACCTCAGATTCTTAGAAGTACTGTTTCCCTTCAAGGTGTAGCTAAAGTAACACCTACTTCAAGAGAACTTTCCTAATCTGGCCAACTATCAGTCTTTCTCCTATCTGAAAAAATATCTAATAATTAATTTGTATACATTTCATATCTTCCCATATGTGTATTTTTCTCCCTTTTCCAATGGCAAAATGTAAGTTGATTGAAGGAAGGGACCATTTCTTTTCCTTTGTCTTTTTCTTTACATCCTTAGCACTGACACATCATCTGGGGCAAAGTTGTTGCTTAGCAAATGTTTGTTGTCATTATTCATTCATTTATATTTGTTTGCTTCTTTTTTTAATCTCTGAAGACTCGTAGTAGAGTCATTGCCTCAGTATATTACAGAATTGTTAAAGATGAAAAATGCAACAAATAAACCCATACACTATAGGTGGTTTCTATACCAAATCATACTGGTCATTCCATATTCAAATCACTTAACGAAAACGTTTCTTCAAATAATTTTAGCATATGCACACACACTCACACACACACATAAACACATGAATATGCATGAGCATACATGTCAAAGAATCCAAAAATACTAAATGAGCTCCCTTGTGGACAATTACTATTACTATCTGATGTATTTTAAACTTAGGATAGAAATGAGTACCAAATACCCTGGATGAACATGGTCCTTGAAAGTTAAGCTGTTTGTCCTGTAGCTAGGATGACTAACAAACAAATATCTTCAAATAGATCATATATGCCTTGTGGTGAGAGGATATTCTAATACTACTATTTAAAGTGTGTGTAACATTATTAGTCGTTATGAAAAAAAGATCATCAAATAATATGAGACAAACCAAAAGTTAACAATGTAAATATACTTTCGGCATACAGACCACATTTTAGTTTGCTTTATAATCAACAACATTTAAATACTTTGCCCCAACCTCAAACAATCTGCCCTGTATTTGAGGGTAGAGGTGGGATGATGAAGTTCAGCAGAAGTTAAAAAATGTGGCAGATGAAAAAAGCACTTAGGTGGAAAAATAATAAATTTGCAAAGCTGGTTTGCATTTGTTCTTAGTACACAACACTAGCAATTCTTTTAAAAATATATTTGTTTTGGGCATCTTCAAATAACAAGTTAATACTGAAATGTATATATTACTCAAATCAATTGTACAAAACTAAGCCATATATTCCCAAATCATGATTTTTTTTCAACGCCCATTAATACTTCATCTGATGATAACTTGCCTATACTGCTCTTGTTGCATTATGCGTCCACTTGGTGGTTTGAATGCTTTCTTTTTGTTATTATTTAATCTCTCCTGTCGAAGAGGGACTCATCAGAGAATCCTACCAATCATTTTAATGAACTTACCACAGAAAATGAACCTTTGTTTACAATGCTTTGGAGAAGTGTGGTTATTAAGGGAGTGCCCACAAACACTTGAAGAACTAACCAAGGAGGTGAAATTTTTTGTTTCATTAAGAGTGAAGGGCAGAGTATGGAAGGGGGATGGTGATCCTGGGAGCAATTCCAAGCAACATGAGGTAGTTTGGGGAGAGCTTTCCTTAGCATCTCTATGAAAGGTGTGGACATGCTCCTGGGCTTCTTCTGTAAATCAGGCTTATGATTATTTGAGTCACTCCAAGAAGAATTGATTGGCTTACATTTGTGGACTCATTCTTCTTTTTAAAAATTATTCTCCTCAAAGAATCCTCTCTTTAATGTTAGCTTATAAAGAGGAATCTTAAAGAAAGATTTGGTTTGTTGTTATTTGTTTGTTTTCACTCTTTTTTGTGGAGATATCCTCAAGGCGAAGCAGAGGTCTTATGTTTAACACCATCCAAAACCAGGAGCCAGTAATGTTGCTTTTTAAGTTCAAATCCAGCCTCAGACAATAGCTGTGTGACCTTGGACAAATCACTTAACCTCTGTTTCCTCAGTGTCCTCAACTATAAAAAGTGGATAATAATAACACCTACTTCTCAGGTTTGTTGTGAGGATCAAATGAGATCATATTTGTAAAACACCAAGCGTAGCATTTGTCAAATAATAGACACCATATGTGCATATATATCCTAGTTATTATTATTATTGTTATCATTATTTTGGCAGAAACACATGGATAGTAGCATGTGACCTAAGAAGGGAGTTCATGGGCAATGCTGGCCTCAGGTATTGCCTTGCAAGAAATGCCAAATTTTATAGTCTAAAATATTATCTTTTAGCCTGATCAGGTTGATTTCCTAGGCATACCATCTAGGCATGTCATCTAGCCTTCTAGTCAGAGAAAGAAGATTTCTTGAACAATTTCCAGCCCTTTAGGTTGCCATGCCAGCAAGTCTAAGATCTCGTATTCAGTTATCAACTTTTTTTAATACATGGAGGGGGAATATCCTGAAGAGTAGGTTTCTTAGAAATACTAAATTCATTCTGAGATTGGAGTTGGTCGATATGAGACCAAAGTTTGAGAGACTATGTGATATAGGTCTGAAAGTGTTTGATTTTCACACACTAAAGAATTTTTATAGCTCATGAAAAATTGGCAATTCAGCTCAAAGTACATAAATCCTGTTAGTTTAATTTTTTAAACACATTACGCACAAACACATGCATACACACAGTCAAAGAAATTGCCCTGGAATGCTTACAAAAGTCAGAATATTTCCCCCATATTTTCAATTAAATTTGAGAAATATTTAAGAACTTCCTACACTCTTTTATGTCTTGCTGTGCCATAGTTTGAGGGGAGACAAAAGTAACATATGGCCTAATTCTTGACCTCTAGGAGTATACAATCTTATGGAAGAAACAAAGAAGACTCTAAATTGCAAGTGAAAGTATACATCATTTTTTCCTCTAAAAACCAATGTGCCATTCTAAGTTCAAGTTATATTGGGAATCATAGGAGGATAAGTGATCTTACCCAATTAAAGACTTATCTACTTCATTAATTTTATCACATAGTAAATTGCCCTAATCTTGTCACTTCTGTGACAGGCTACCACGACTTCTGTAGATACCCTGGTGTTTCTCTGAGGTCTAGAATGGCCTTTGCAAAGAACAAAATAAGATATTAAGTACTTTAATTGCTATCCTCTTTGTGGCACTGAGTTTTCTCCCTAGTGTTAATGTGTACACAGTGGGAACTGTAGTACATGAGAAATATATCAGGAGTAGCAGGGACAACTTTAATATAATCCCTGTGTGCCAAATTTATTACTTTTAAATTGACAAATACAGGATCTAATTCACCACTTCCACCTTGACCACAGAAAGAGAACTTATTTCAGCAAAGATATTACTACTGTGGGTGTCATCACTGTTAGCATAAAGGTAAGTTCTCAGTTTTTTGAGTTGTACTATTCATTCAGAGATTTTTTTTAAACAACATATTCTGTGATGAGCCCTTTGATCTCAATTAATTAATCAATGGCATCTCAACTGTTACCAAAATATTAGTTGACTTAGTTTTTTGTACAGAAATGACCCATCTGTTTGAGCCAAGAAAAGTCCTTTCTCCTCTCATTACCCTAGGCTATTCTCTAAGACTTGAAGTTATAAAGAAGCTGCCAACCAATATTAGTGAAGTACTTTTCCTCATTGGAGAATTTCTTATTACAATTAAATTATAGGCCCAAGGCCTATCCCTACTATTTGGGGTCTGGTTGTTAAAATCAGGCACTCTCAATATGAAGAGACAGGAGACAGTGTTAAGAAGCCTTCGATTCAAAAACACTATATGAGATAGAAGCTTATTTTGCAGCCTTTTAACATAGTTTGTGCTTTGTGTATGGGGTATATATGTGTGAGGGTAGGAATACTACAAATGAAACCATGACTTTACTTTCATCCTCTCTCCTACCACCATACACAATCTTTTGCATACGAGGACCTAATGAAAAACCTGTACTCTCCACATTTCGGGGTTTGCTTTGACATGAACTGGTTAACTCTTCTGGAAATCCAACACATGACCACCTTCCCACCAAACTCATTAGTTGAAACAAATAAAAATAAACCACTCCTCTAGTATTATTCTAAATTATTCCCAAAATGATAGTATCTTCTCCATATTCATTGACCTTGTCCCAGTGAAATCACAGGTTATTTTATCCCAGAATCTAAATTGAGTGACAACATCCCTGAGCTTGCTTCTTGAAGCTTTTGCAGAATTATAGGCACCTACTTCCCATTGCTGCTTGTCTGACAGACTAGTTTCTTCTTTGTTCTTTCTTTAGGACATGGAGTTTGAGTGTCCTGAAACTGGTTATTCAATCAGTCTGAAATCCATCTAATGACACTGTCATTCATGGTATTTTTATCCAACATTTCTACGAGAATATTGTAAAAGACTTTTTTTTTCTCACGCCTGGCAAATGTCATAGTATTTTATGTAGCAACTATATAGCATTTTTCTGAATTATTGCAAGCTTCATCAGAAAAAGTCACTTCTAACAATACCCAAAGGGCTATAAAACTATGCATACCCTTTGAGCCAGCAATACCCCTACTAGGTCTGAATCCCAAAAGATAAAAAAGGAGGCAGGGTAACAACAAACTTTTACAGAAAATATTTATAGCAGCTCCTTTGGTAGTAGATAAGAATTGGAAATCGAGGGGATGTTGCTCAATTAGCAGATGGCTGAACAAGTTGTGGTATATGAGTATAATGGAATATTATTATGCTGAAAGAAATGACAAGCAAGACGATTTCAGGAAAACCTAGGAAGACATCTATGAACTGACACAGAGTGAAGTGAGCAGAAGCAGGAGAACATTGTACATGATAACAGCAATATTGTATGATGAACAACTGTGAATGACTTGGCTATTCTTAGCAATATAATGATTGAGACAATTCCAAAGCACTTATGATAAAAAATGCTACCCATCTCCAGAGAAAGAACTGATGGTGTCTGAATACTGACTGAAGCATACTGTTTTCCACATTCTGTTTTTTTCTTGTTTTGTTTGAGTTTTCTTCTACAAAATAACTAAATTGGAAATGTCTTATATGATTGCTCACGCATAACAGAAATCAGATAGCTTACCATCTCAGGGAGGGGGGAGGGGAATGAGAGAGGGATACAATTTGGGATTTAAAACTTTAAAAAAATTAATATTAATATTGTTTGTATATGAAATTGAGGAAAAATGAAGTATTTTAAAAAAGAAAAAGTCACTTCCAGCGTCTGCTTTGATTTAATGAAAATAACATTGAAAATTACAATATAGGGTGGCTGGGTGGTGCAGTGAGTAGAGCACCCACCTTGGAGTCAGGAGGACTTGAGCTCAAATCTGGCCTCAGACACTTGACACACTTACTGATCGTGTGACCTTGGGCAAGTCACTTAACCCCAATTGCCCTGCCTTCCCCCCTCCAAAAACATTATAAAATAATAGAAATTTTGAGATGTAAGATATCATCTATTCTAACTCCTGATTTTATGTATTTGATAGGAAGAATGAATTTGTACAATGTGTTTACATATATGTATGCATATACATATATACACATACACATGTGCACACACACAAATATATCTGTATGTGTGCACATGTGTATGTGTCTATAATATTTCCCTCTCTAAAATTTGTATGGTACTTTTTGTTTGGACAGAAAGACATCCTTTCAAATAGTATCCCCCTCCAATTTCATGAAAACAGTCAAACAAAACACCTAAAATAGTGGTTCAAATTGATAACATATACCATCTTTGTCAGTAACTGTTTAGGAGAAAGGAAAAATGCATTGGTTTAAATTAATTTATTATCTATGTTTTCAGTTTTATAAGATCTAAATTTTATTGCCACTTAGTCTAAGCAATAATTTGACAAAGGAGGAAATAAAGAAAAAGAGAGATTAAGTTTGCCTATGGTCATAGCAAATTTACTTTAAATTTGTTGTAATTTATCATAGCTACAAGTATTTATAATCTTTTTCCCCTTTTCTATTATTTCAGGGTAATGGTGCTAGTATGTACAAATATAGACTATAAAATCTGATCTATTATGTTTTATGCTTCCATGTTGCATTTATATTTTTCTCTCCTTAGTGGCAGCACAATGCTTAGCAAATAGTGGATGCTTGATAAATGTTTGGTGATTGCTATTACATAGTTTCAATTCTAACCAAATACTTTCATGACTGGATCTTCTTTATTTTTAGTGCACTATGTACCAGGAGTCTATTTGGGCTCTCTGAGAATATATTTTGTAAATGTAAAGATAGAGCACAATTAAATACCAATATAACAAAATTCATAGTAGCTACTACATGTGAGGAAGTGATGTATTAGGTAATTGGTATAATAAAATTTCTTTAAATTAAAATAAGCTAAACTCAAGGATATTATAAAAGTAGAGGACAAAATGTATGTAGATTAATATACACATGATTCTCTTTTTGTTTTTTTTTTCTTTCCTTTTTTCTTTTTTTAGGGTAACATACCATTGATTTCATTGTTAAAGTAATATTATTAAGAAAAATTCCTCTACTCATGAGGATTGTCACCTGCCCTGAAATTAATAGTCATGAAAAACCAGCTTTCAAAGTGAACTTCCCAAATTGCAGGTCTGTTGATGTCACCCCATTGCTTGATAAACTCCAATTGGCACCTTATTACTTCCAATATCAAATATCAAAACTCAACACAAAACTTTGACACTCAAGGCCCTGCATTACCTTCTGCTTCCTCTACTTCCCAATCTTTTTGTACTTTACAGCACCCTCAACCAACTTGCCTTCTATAATCCAATGAGACTGATCTTTATTTTCCTTGTACAAGAAACTCTGCCTCCCAACTTTGGGCATTTTAACTGTCTGTCTCCCATGCCCAGAATACTTTCCCTCCTCATCTCTGTTACAGGCTCTATTCAAGTCCCATATTCTCAAGTCTCATCTTCCTGAAGCCTTTCCCACACCCACCCCTCCTTAATTATACTGCCTTCCCTCTGTCAATTATTTCCAATTTATTCTATGAATAATTTGTACATATTTGTGTGTATACTGTTTCCCCCATTAGACTGTGAGCTCTTTGAGATCAGGGACTCCCTTTTACCTTTCTTTGTGTCCCCAAATACTTAGTACAGTTCTTGACACAAAACAGAAGCATGTGATTTTTTATTCACTGATTGGCTGACTTGGAGAGTTGCTTAGGGAAACTGAGAGGTAATATGAGTTTCAGGGTCATATAGTCAGCATGTCTCAGAGAAAGGATTTAAAGTTAGGTCTTCCCAAACTTAATGCGAGCTCTCTCTTCATTATGTCAAGCTAACTCTTTAAATAGACAACATGTGAGAAGAAATTTCTGTAGGATGAAACACTAACAGTTGGAGGATCAGAATAGGCTTCCTTTTAGAGTTTTCTCTTGAACTGAGCCTGCAAGGAATTAAGGAGTTCCAAGAGAGGATGATGAGAAAATATATTCTAGGTACAAAGGACAGCCTGCAGGATATAACATGTGGACAACTCTGCACACAGAAGATATGTGTGTATGTATGTGTATGCATGTGAACATATATTATATGTAATATATATGCACGTGTACACATACATACATATGTGTATGTGTATATATGTATATATTTATATTTATATGTGATAATTGGAGACAATTTCAGAGAGAATGCATTAAAGTTAAGGAGGACTGGTAAAATCATTTTGTGAAGATAGGGATTTAGCTGAGACTTAAACTAAGAAAGGGAAGCCAAGAGGCACAGGTGAAGAGGGAGAGAGCTCCAGGCATGGGGAACAGTCAGTGAAAATTCCCGGAGAATTGTATATGAAGAATAGCAAGGAAGCTATTCTTCCAAGGAAGTGCCATTGAATTACAGAAACAATTGTACCTTTGATTAAATGTAATGACAGCAATGATCAACATACAAAAAAAGAGAAAAAAATGATATACCAAAACAGTCCTTGGAGAGGAGTAAGGGGGGCACTTACATATCTAAATAGATTGAAAGAAGAGGTCAACATATTGGACATGCAATAATAATAATAAACATTAGAAAACCAATAAATTTACCCTCCCCCATTAGACACAATAATATAAATCCTGAAAATAAAAGAAGTGTCTAACAAAATCAAAGCAAAATAGTAGACAGATACATAGATGCATAGATAGGGGAAAGCCCTTCATAACCCAAGTGCTCCCCCCTGCTTCCCTCACTCCAGCAGGCTTCTTACACCTTGTTTCTCAACATCTACTCTTCAATCCAGTGACCCTTTCCTCCTTGCTGTTTCTCCAAGAAGCTACTCCATCTCTCAAGTACAGGCATTTTTTTCTGGCTGTCCCTGGGCCTGCAATGTTTTTACTCTTGACTTCTGCCAACCCGCTTCCCCGAATTCTTTAAGTCTGAACCAAATTCCCATCTTCTTCAAAAAGCCTCTTCCAATTCCTCTCTGAGTCTAGAGTCTTCCCTTTTAATTTTTCCTATATATAGTTTGTACATATTTGTTTGCTTGTTGTCTCCTTCTTTAGATTATGAGTTCCTTGAGGGCAGAGCTCTTTTTCCTCTTTTTATATCCTTAGCATTTATCATAGTACCTGACATACAATAGGGTTTTAATAAATGTTGATTGATTGATAAAGGGGCTCTTATTTTCTTCTTTCTCATTTTAGAGTGGAGGTGGTAAGTGGTTGGAGGGAGTCATTTTTTATTTATTAAAAAATGAAAATTTAATTTAAAAGAAGAAACATAGTATAGAAAGCATACTAAATGTTTTGAGAACTTGGGCTTAAAATGTGGCTCTCATGCCTTCTAGTTATGTGAGCTTAAGGAAGTTATTTTACCTCACTGGCCTTCAGTTTCCTCATATGTAAAACGGAGATAAAGTTTCTTGAATTATTTATCTCACAGCTTTGGTTTAAGGAACATAATTAACAATGTAGAAAAGCAATATATAAATGATTTGTCATTATTTAAAACAGTGGTCATTGAAATAACTTTCCTAATATTGGAGGGGGAGAACATGCTGTATATTCATGCAACTGTTATTAGTAGTGTTACTATAAAATTTATATTTCAGTACCCTGCCCCCCCCCAAGGAAGGGCCAAAGAGGGACGAGTGATTTGGGACCTTAAGGTTAAGAACTGATTGACTCCTTTGCTGAGGACTAAAGAAAATTCACGTCTATGCTAACTTTTGACCCATGTATCAACTTAGCTTAGAAAGTAGTAGGACAGCTAAAGTGGAAGCACCTGGAAGCACTGGTTTAAAACCAGAGAGAGAAGTACTCTAGTAAAAGTAGCACTGTAGAAAAGCTGTGGAGAAATAGGTCCTAAAAACCAAGAAACAAGAGAGCTTCTTAGCTCAGGCCCATGGTCAAACGTAAGTGCAAGAACTAACCTTTTAATTAAAGTTTAAATTGACACATATATTTCAGTGAACCTTTCAGATCAAGAGATGAGCCATGAGGGAAATTTACTTCTGGAAGGATTAGAGTATACCATACACTAAATTGTGATGATAAAGATAAAATAAACCCAGGAATATATATTTTAAAAATATTATATGAGGGGGGCAGAGCCAAGATGGCGGCTGGTAAGCAGGGACTGGAGTGAGCTCCATAGGGAGCCCCTCCAAAAACCTATAAAAAATGGCTCTGAACCAATTCTAGAACGGCAGAACCCACAGAACAGCAGAGGGAAGCAGGGCTTCAGCCCAGGACAGACTGGATGGTCTCTGGGTGAGGTCTATCCCAAACAGAGCTGGGAGCTGGGAACGGAGTGGAGCAGAGACCAGCCTGAGTGGCGTGGACCATCCAGACCAGAAGCCGAGTGGAGGGGGCCCTAGCACCCTGGATCAGTGAGCTGCGGCAGTTACCAGACCCCTCGACCCACAAACACCAAAGACTGTGGAGAAGGTTAGTGGGAAAAGCTGCGGGAGTAGAAGGAGTTCGCGGTTCGGCTTCCAGCCCCCAGGGGCAGCGGAGTTGGGGCAGCTACAGCTGTTGTTACTTCTGGCTCCAGGCCCATCTGGTGGGAGGAATTAAGTGGCGGATCACAGCAGGGGTGCACAGCCTGCCGAAGATCTAAGCCCAGTTCAGGGTTGGGGGTTCTTGGGGAAGGAGCAGTGCAGGGTCTAACAGAGCTGGCACCACCCCCCCAAACGTGGAACATAGAACTCTGTACTCTACAAGCAGTCATACCCCACTGAAAAACTCAAAGGTCAAGTTAATTGGTTGGGAATATGGCCAGGCAGTGAAAACGCACCGAGATTCAGTCTCAGCCTTTGCATTCTTTCTTTGCTGCCAAAGAAGACCAAAACATACAGCCTAAAGAAGTCAATAAAGTGCAAGAGCCTACACCAAAAGCCTCCAAGAAAAACATGAACTGGTCCCAGGCCGTGGAAGAGCTCAAAAGGGATTTGGAAAAGCAAGTTAGAGAAGTAGAGGAAAAATTGGGAAGAGAAATGAGAAGGATGCAAGAAAACCATGAAACACAAGTCAATGACTTGCTAAAGGAGACCCAAAAAAATACCGAAAAATACACTGAAGAAAACAACACCTTAAAAAACAGACTAACTCAAATGGCAAAAGAGCTCCAAAAAGCCAATGAGGAGAAGAATGCCTTGAAAGGCAGAATTAGCCAAATGGAAAAGGAGGTCCAAAAGACCACTGAAGAAAATACTACCTTAAAAATTAGATTGGAGCAAGTGGAAGCTAGTGACTTTATGAGAAATCAGGATATTATAAAACAGAACCAAAGGAATGAAAAAATGGAAGACAATGTGAAATATCTCCTTGGAAAAACCACTGACCTGGAAAATAGATCCAGGAGAGATAATTTAAAAATAATTGGAGTACCTGACAGCCATGATCAAAAAAAGAGCCTAGATACCATCTTTCAAGAAATTATCAAGGAGAATTGCCCTGATATTCTAGAGCCACAGGGCAAAATAGAAATTGAAAGAATCCATTGATCGCCTCCTCAAATAGATCCCAAAAAGAAATCTCCTAGGAATATTGTCCCCAAATTCCAGAGCTCCCAGATCAAGGAGAAAATACTGCAAGCAGCCAGAAAGAAACAATGTGAGTATTGTGGAAACCCAATCAGAATAACCCAAGATCTGGCAGCTTCTACATTAAGAGATCGAAGGGCTTGGAATGCAATATTCCGGAGGTCAATGGAGCTAGGATTAAAACCTAGAATCACCTACCCAGCAAAACTGAGTATCATGTTCCAAGGCAAAATATGGATTTTCAATAAAATAGGGACTTTCAAGCTTTCTCAGTGAAAAGACCAGAACTGAATAGAAAATTTGACTTTCAAACACAAGAATCAAGAGAAGCATGAAAAGGTAATCAAGAAACGGAAATTGCAAGGGACTTACTAAAGTTGAACTGTTTTGTTTACATTCCAACATGGAAAGAGGACATGTATGATTCATGAGACCTCAGTATTAGGGTAGCTGAAGGGAATATGCATATATATATATATATATATGTTTATGTATATATATAAGTGAATGTGTATGTATGTATATATCTATGTGTATATGTGTATATGTATGTATGTGTATGTATATATATATATGTATATATGTGTATATATATATATATATGTAAAAGAGAGTAGACACAGGGTGAGTTGAAGATGAAGGGAAGACATCTAAATATCTAAAAGAAATAAAATGAAATTAAGGGATGAGAGAGCAACATACTGAGAGAGGGAGATAGATAGATAGAATGGGGTGGATTATCTCGCATAAAGGTAGCAAGAGGAAGCAGCTCTGTGTGAGGAGGGGAGAGGGCAGGTGAGGGGGGAATGAGTGAACCTTGCTCTCATCAGATTTGGCCTGAAGAGGGAATACCATACATACTCAGTTGGGTATCTTACCCCACAGGAAAGAAGAGGGAGGAAGATTAAAAAAAAATAAATAAATAAAAGGGGGGGATGATGGAGGGGAGGGCAGATGGGGGTGGGGGTAATCAAAACAAACACTTTGGAAAGGGGACAGGGTCAAGGGAGAAAATTCAATAATGCGGGATGGGTTGGGAAGGAGCAAAATGTAGTTATTAGCCTTTCACAACATAAGTATTGTGGAAGGGTTATACATAATGATACATGTGTGGCCTAGGTTGAATTGCTCTACTTCTTACTGAGGGTGGGTGGGAAGGGAAGAGGGGAGAGAATTTGGAACTCAAAGTTTTAAAAACAGATGTTCAAAAAAAGTTTTTGCATGCAACTAAAAAATAAGATACACAGGCAATGGGGCATAGAAATTTATCTTGCCCTACAAGAAAGGAAGGGAAAAGGGAATGAGAGGGGAGGGGAGTGATAGAGGGGAGGGCTGACTGGGGAACAGGGTAACCAGAATATATGCCATCTTGGAGTGGGGGGAGGGTAGAAATGGGGAGAAAATTTGTAATCCAAATTGTTGTGAAAATCAATGTTGAAAATCAAATATGTTAAATAAATAAATTTAAATTTAAAAAAAAATCATATGAAATATTCTACATCTGTGGACTGAGACCTCAACAAAAGAGCAAGGGAAGGTGTGAAAGGGACATTATTACTGGAAATTTATTCCAAGTCTTACTCAGTGCTGGAGGTGGGATAAGTGTAAAGTGAGAAAGCAGAGTGCAGAAGACAAATCTCTGCTTAGACCTAAACTGTATAACATGATGAGGGCTGGGAATGCAGATTTTGTCCAGGCAATTATATAGCCATGGGACTGCTTTAGAATTACATTAATATTAGGGTAGCCTGGAGTCAGGAATACCTAAGTTTCAGTCTGGCCTCAGACACTTACTAGTTGTGTGACCCTGGCAATGTCACTTAACTTCTATTTTCCTCTGTTTCCTCATATGTAAAATGGAGAAATAATAGCACCTACCTGTTAGAGTTATTGTAAGGATCTAATGCGATAATAACTGTAAAGTGCTTAGCACAGAGACTGTCACATGGTAGATGCTATATAAATGTTAGCTATTATTAACTATTTTTGTTAATATCAGGGGGTGCTAGAGCCAGCTGAAAATATCTTCTGAGAGTCGGTTGTTAAATTTTCACTGTGTGCCTTTACACTATAGAAATCAATAAATGCTACAAATCAGGGTTTTATTTATTATTTTGTTGATTGCCTAGACTTAATAAAGGGAAAGAGAAAATATTAGTAATGCAGATTAAACATAATGCTTGTAGTGTGTACGTGGCTCCTCCACCTCATCAGCTGGTAGTTAAATATTTACTATCATGCCATTAATTAATATCAAGGCTCAAAAGAAGAATTTATGGTCAAAAGTGAACTATGTGAAGTGGTAAAATTTTTATAACTGGTAGAGAAGTAGCAATTCATAGGAGGCACCTTTATAAATTACAGAATGTTAATTTTTTTTTTATCTTGCTACTGCACTGTTTTCCACTCCATCCACTACCATATTTACTGGTGATGTTTTCATAGTAGAACTTTTGAAGTACCTAAGAGATGAGCATCTTTTTATCAAGAGCCAGATGCATAAGATTAGATAAAACCCTGTAGTACCCTCCCTAAAGGGATTATATATTTGGGGATTGAGACAAATGATTTTGGTTTAAAACCTAAAGGTGCTACCAGTAGAGTTGGTAAGCAGGCTGATGGGCAAGGGCAATAGTGAGGTTAAGAGTTGTACCTTGTGACACCACAAATCATTTGCAGATGAAAAAAGTTACTTTCTGAATCTTTTCTTTCTTCCTTGATATTAACCTCACTTTCTGGTTGTCTATTAGTTCACTTCACAGATGACTCAAGTGTCAGATATTATTGCATGACCTGAGCAATATAAAAATATTTTTTATCTTAATTTGCTCAAATATTTGCAAGGATCATTGGGACACCAGAAAAAAAAAATGTGTTTGCTGGATAACAGATTTGGGGATTTTACTTCTCCTAGTTTCACAGTATGTTGAGTTGAAGGCATTTTTCAATTGCCTCCAGCCTATCTTGTAATGGTACCCCAATTACCACTTTACACATACATGTGTTTACAAACCAACATATATATTTGCAACTCTCAGTGACTATTAGGTTCGTGTCTACTAGGCAGATTTTGACCTAAGCTCATAATAATCCTGCCCCTCAGAATATATTTTTCAAAGAGTACATGTTGGTATCCCTAGGTAAAAAGCAAAACCTCTATATATAGGCTGGGGTGCTGAAATCAGAGATGTACACTACAAATGGTTATTTTTTTCTGGTGTGACTCCCAGAGCTGTCCTAAGCCCTCATGTTATGACACCTGGTGGCATGATCCATAATTTGATCGACTACCAATATTAATTAGAAATAAGATTAAAATACTGAAATGAAATCTTTTAAGAGAATTAAGGGGAAAAACATAGACAAAGAATTAGTAAAGGAACAGGATACAGAACATCAGATTTCTCAGGTTTGTTTTTCTCTCATTATTCAGGCTTCATGGGCTACATGAGAAAGCAGTCATGATTTTTTTTAAAAGGCACAAACTAGTGCATTTAAAGGTCACCTTTCATGAGGTCCTGTGGAGAGAGACAGGTTTGACTAAGGGAACTTCATCTATATGACTGACACTAGCATAATTACTGTTCCGTGTGTTGGGGATCCCTGAAAATTCCCTTTCTTCCTCTCTTTTTCCTCTTAGCTGGCTAGCCCAAATGCATGCAACACTGGACTTGCATTCAAGACCTAGGTCCAAGTCTGGTCTCAGACACTTGTACTAGTTGTGTGACTATGGGCAAATCACTTAAACTCTGTATGTCTCAGTTTCCTCCACTCTAAAATGGGCTTAATCATAGCACCTAACTTCCAGGATTGTTTTATTGTTGTGTTAATATTTGTGACACACTAAGCACAGAGGGTTTTGTAAGGTAATTGCCAGGTTATAACTTGTTCTTGGTCAAACAGTAAGGTGAGTCAGAAGCAACCCTTGAACCCAAGTTTTTTTTTTTTTTAACTGTAAGTCAACCAAATTGCCTCAAGTAGCATTAAGGTTCTAACCTTCCCATCCCCACGTTATGTCTCTATGTGATTTCCCATATTTTAAATACATAGAAAAATAATTATTATAAGTAGTATACATTTTAGCTCATCAGAAACAAGGGTCTAAATTTTTTTATCACAGTTCCCAACAAAGAAAAAAATCGATTGACCAATTTTCCTTATCACTTATTCATCTCTTATTCTTACCAAAAATAAAATCCCCAACACGAACAGCAAAATAGTGATGGGAAATATTAAAAGAGCTCAACAGAATACTAACTGGAGAATCAACCCCTGGACAATTGAGAGATGATTGAATTATACCTTAGTAATGAATTCTAATCTAAAACTGTGTGGAGGATAACAGTGTAATCTAGTCACTCAAAATTGCATTGTATCTGTTTGCAAAAAAATCCTCCATGCATGTCAGAGCATATTTGTATTAGCTTCCCAGTAAGTAAAATACACAGTCAGTTACAAAGGCCAAATGCTATGAGAAAAGGGAGCTATTTAAGTTTAGAAAGGAATCACCTTACAGTGTCAAGGGAAAGGAGAACAGGAAACCTGCCAAGTATATGGAATCAGCTCAGGGTACTAAAAACATAAATTTATTTATTTGACATTGATTTACTAAAAGTCCTAAAAAATAGAGTAGCTGTCAGGCCATCAACTTTGACCTGTCAAAACTGATTAGCATTGAGTTGGAGTAAAACCAAAACTCTAAGACACAAAAATAGAAGAAAAATATCTTCCTGATGTTTTAAACACAATACAACCTCACTGACCTATTGTGCCTTCTGTAAGGTACAAAATGTATAAGAATAAGTTCAGAATTGACCACAAATCTAATTGGCTTCATTTATTGATGAAGACTGCCTAGGAAGTCATACCAATCTAATTAAAATAAATCAAATTCTCTCATCCATTGGGGCCTTATTAAAAACAGGTCCTGATATGATTAGAATTCAGTAATAACTAGTTTCACCTTGGACCCTGGTCAAGGGGGTTCATTACTGAGAGTACTACATGGACTTGGTAATAACATTGTTTTCCATGACCTGGGCACTATAATGAGATTCAAATATATATTTTAATGACCTAGAGCAGTTCCATATTTCAGTCTGTAAACTTATTGATGAGATGGCCATTGGTTGCAAGTGTTTGGTGAAGATACAAACAAAATTACATTCTGAGGAAACCTTAGACGTATCTACTAAAACTTATTATGCCACCATCCTCTCTTCAATACACATAATGTATATATCAGAAGTGATATTTGAAAGGTTGCTGTCATGTCAAAGTGAGTTTAGTTTTGACCCTATCATACAAATCTTATTATAGGTGTTAATAAACTATGGTTTGTAATTTAAAAAAAAAACAACTTCATAATTGTATTACAATTTAATTTATTTTATAATCCTATGCCTTTGTCTATTTAAAGTATTAAATATAAAACACCTAAATATTAATTAATATTTAAAGTATTGTTAAATATAAAATTTACCTTATACTTTCTTATTAGTACTATAAAAATATTAGTGTGTATCAGGGCCTAATTGTGAGAGAGTATCAATGGGCTTCCATAGATTGTCGAACGGTTCTATGACATAAAAGTTAAGAACACCTGGAGTAATGGGTAGAAGTTGATCAGAGATTTATTTTCAATTTAAAAAAAATACATTGAATTAATACTCAAAAACGTAGATGGATCATTGACCTCATTGATACAGATGTTGCCTAAAACAATGAAAATAACAGGTCATCCCTACTTGCCCATTCTGTTTGACATTTGATTATGTTGTTCCATACTTTTGTCATGGGAGGGTCCATCCAAATTTCTGGGGAATCTTCCTCACTATGTCTGACCTTCATATGGACACCAGTATACTGCTTATTCCCAGTTTTGTCACATGGTGTGTCTGTCTTTTTAAAACATCTAGGAGGTGTAGTGGTTAGTTGCTTAGACATGGAATTATAGAGACCTGAGTTCAAAACCTGCCTGAGAATTATACTGGTTCTTTGTGTTTTTTATGTCAAACTTGGATAATAGCACCTACTTTACAGGGTTGTTATAAGACTAAATGAGATTGCAGTAAAATGTGTGAAAAGATAACAGCGTCCTATGAATAAGTGCTAAGCCCTGGGAATATAAGGCAAAAAGACAATCCTTCCTCTCAAAGATCTCAAAGTCTAATGAAGATAAGTTATAGCTATTATTATTACTATTATCTTTTTATCATAAATTTACATGATGCTATTCTTTACTCTAGTTCTTTTTTAATCAACCAGTCAGGCATTTATTAAGTGCCAACTATCTGCTAGGTACTATGTTATTCACAAAAAGTTCAAAATATAAAAAAGAACCATTCCCTGCCCCTGAAAAAATTACATTTTTTAAAAGTTCCTCGTGTGGTTATCATACCCTGTAAAACCCACCATTGTGCTTTGTAACATGGATCTCTCTCTCTCCACTGTACATTTTTATAAAATATTTTACTGATTTCAATAAATATTTCTCATTTACATGTAAAAAGTTAACACTCATTTTTTTTTTTAACATTGAGGTTCAAATCTTTCCCTTCCTCTCATTCCTCTCTCCTCTTTGAGGGGGGGCAAATTATTTGATTTTCATTATACATATGCTTATCAAAACCTATTTCCGTATTAGCCATGTTGCAAATAAAACACAAACAAAATGATAAAAATATTTTTTAAAAAGTATGCTTCAACCTGCATTCAGAGTTCCTCAGTCTTCTCTTTTTGATCTAAGCCTAGCATAGATCTCTCTTTCTCACCTCCTATGATTTTTAAAAATGGAATGATCTCTCATTGTGATGTTTTGATGGCTCTGCCACTTTAGAATTCATTTTAGACATTTAAAAGAATTAAATTTATTGTCAATTCATGGAACAAAACAAGAATTTCCATAACACAGTAAAATAAAAAAGATGATTTCACATGAAATTGCAAATCTACCATGTACAACTTGCTATTCCCTCCAAATATACAACAAAGTTATTGTGTAAATTTCCTTTCCTCCTTTTTTCTTCCCTCCTCCTGGTCATAGAGATAGCTACCATTAGACAGAAATATATTTACATGTAAAATTACTCTACACATGAGTCATTATTTTAAAGTTGTTTGGAGGAAAATGTTGGAAGAGTTTGAATGTTTCTCTACTGTCATCTTGGTTCTGCCCCAAAGTCAGGTATTCCTGGCTCTAAGCCTCCATTGCACTTTTTTGATGCTCATTTTTAATTCCTCAACAAATGTAACTGTCTATGATTTAGAATCATGCAATAATACTTTTAAAATGTCAGTATTAAAATCTTGGGGATATATATTATCCATTAGATTGTAAGCTCTTTATTGTCAGGCACTATCTTTTCTCATATTCATATCCCTAGAGCTTAGCACAGTGAGAGAACTTGGTTGGTGATTAGTAAATACGTATTGACTATTGGCTATTGCATTTAAAGACACACATAGAGCAGTTTCTGTATGCAGGGAAATCATATTCAACAGTGGAAGAGGAGAGGTAAAATGTACAAATATATCAAAAAGCTGACTATTCTCCTTGAAAACATTAACTCCTCTACTTGTTCTCTTCATACTTTTCTCTATTATCTCTAATATATACCTTTCATAATTATCCTTCCTTCCTAAATTGTAATCTCTCTTCATCTACATGATTATCCCCTATGGTCTACAAACACGCCCAGATATCTCTCATACTAAAAAACAAAACAAAACAACAAAAACCCACCACTTAACCATACTGTTTTCTAAAGCTACTGACCCATATTTTGCTAGCCTTTCATAGTAAAACTCCTGGAATGTGAATGAAGGAGAGGTGGGCTTGTCTGTACTTATTGCTACCATTCTTTATGGTAGCATAGCAGCAATGACAGATATTCTACCTAGCCTTTTAACTTGACTTAAATAGCTTCCTCCAATGTTACCAATAATGGATTGAATATGAAATTTGATGGCTTTTAAAAATCAGTTCTCATTTTTCTTGACCTCTTGGAAGAATATGACATTGTTAGCCACTCATTTCTATTAGAAAACTTGAGTTTTCATGACAATTATCTGTCTTGATTTTCCTCCTAATTACCTGGTTATTCACTTTCTTTGTCTTTTGTGGGATTATGAGTCATTCCCCAGCCCTTGGACTCAGATTTATTTTAGAATTCTGGCCCTCTTTCCTTTCTCTCTACTCTCTTTTCATGAAGTCATCATTTTCCAAAAATCCAAATTATAATTTCTATGCCGATGATTTTCTCATATATATGAATATGTGTATGTACATATATATATATATACATGTATATATGTATATATATATATATATATATGTATGTAGCCACATATGTATGTATATATGGATATCCCCAGTCTGTCACTTTAAGACTTCATCAACTTCCTAACATCCAACTGGACTTCCCATAATAACAAATTCTATATGTCCAAAACAGAACTTATTCTATTTCCTCCAAAACATTCCTCCTCTTAATTTCTCTAATTCTACTAAAAGGAGTCTCACCTAAATATAAAAAGAAAAAAGTATTATAGGGGAGCTTTTTAGGGTAAAACAATCAGTTTTATTTGGGATGTTTTGAGCTTAACAACGCTATGGGAGATACAGTTGGTAAAGTGGTTCTGAAGTTCATTAAAGACCATATAGTTCAATAAATTCAGAATCACTCTCTACTTAGTCTTTTTCCCACCAAGCATTTCAAATTAATTACAAAGACTTATACACTCCAACTCAACAACTTATCTTGTATTTGTCCCCTTTTCTCTATGCATAAAAAGTCATGTAGGTTCAGATTTCTGTGGTTTATTATGTGACCCTCTTATTAGATAGGATTTTTTAATGAATTCTATAAGTTGTAGCAAATGATTTATTTTATAATACTATTGAATGATGTTGAAAATGTGTATATTTTTAACATCCATTTAGAAATGTTTATGTCTATGAATTTTAATTTTTACCAACAATCTGCTTTCATCTACATATATTTCTGAGGACATGTTAATAAAAGAAAAAACTAGCAAACTAAACATACATTTTAATAACCTGGAAAATTAGCAAACTAACCCAAAAATAAACTAAAAAAAACTTTAAAATCAGAGAAATAAAACAAAATTTATAAGACAAATTACATGAAACCAATAAAATATAACTGTTTTAAAAACATCAACCAAATCAATATACCATTAATAACTTTATTAAAAAGAAGTAAAAATCAAATGATAAAAAATGATAAAACTGAATTGACAGTGAACAGAATGGAAATTGTAGAAAAATATCAGAATTAAATATATATAACTGTGTGTCAATGTAACTGAGAGTTCAAAAGAAATAAATGGTTAGATTTCTATCAACTGAGAAATTGCTAAGTAAATTATAGTTCATTAATGTAATAATATATTATTTTGCGTTAAACAAAATGGTACAGTTTTAAATTAACTTAGTGTGGCACATATACAGCTGGGCTAACTCCCCTAGTTCACACTCATCCTGGCAAGTTGAGTGCCCAGAGTAGTGAGTGTAACTACTTTCTGGGTTCTAGGAATAACTTCATGTAAAGCTATCCTTCTAACACTAGCTCATGTGCCCCCTCTGTTGTACTTCCCCTAAAAAATCAGTGAGTAGATTGAGTTAGTTCTTAAGCAAATTCATTTACTTGAATGGCAAAACAAGAACACTATTTGCAAAGCATTTACCTGCAAATGGGTAAACTTATTCACAGATACATAGTCTACAGTGCTAGGGGCTTGGGAGTAAGTCACATGTTAGCATGCAAAAGATATTTCTTGACTTTCATGGAAATGTGGGATTGTTATAATACCTTTGCAGTTTCTCGAAAGCAATTCATCCCTCTTTTCACTTTTTCTACTCTAGGCCCAGATGTCCTAGATATATATATTTGGCATGAGTTGCCCATTCAAATATATGTTTAAATCTGGCCAAGAGACTTTTTTAAAAAAATAGATTTAATTTTTTTTCCTGTATGGGTGGACAGGACAAACTCCTTTGAATAATTACAAGTCTCCTCAGGAGATTTGGGATTGCCTTGGAGCTTGTTTCAGGCAATATGTATATAATCTACAAACAGAAACATCTGAAGATGTGGTGGATGGTGTATGAAGTGAGGGCACTTCTCAGATGCTACTGTTTGTGCCTAGAACAAGCTCGACAAAATACATCCATTCCAAGTGGCATAAGAAGTACCCTAACTTGAGGGTATAAGGCAGTCCCTAGACAGGTGAAGAGATAGAGATCCAGGTATATCAGCAGGAGATTGTTTCTGAGAGGAGGAACAGAGTATGGTGAGAGAGAAGATCTCTGTAGCATTATCATTTGGTAGCTTCCTATTTTAGCTATCTATTCTTACTAAGAGTGTGCCAATCATTGTTGCTTGTCTTATCCTCAATTATAGGTCAAGTACTATCAATATTCTCTACATTTGTCAATCTTGGGAAAAAGCCAAATTCTAGAGGAAGATCTGCAGCACAGAGACCAAAAAGGATGCCTACCACTGTGATCCGAGGATATTATTGACAGGGAGAAAAATTTAGATACACAAAAATCTTCCAGGCAGAATTTTATCGAATATCAAAAATCTAGAATAGCTCATATGTTCAATGACTGGGGATCATATGTCAAATTTTGATCTCTGAATGCAAGGAAATATTATTATTGCAAAGAGAAATGGAAAATATCAATAGTGACTATGGTAAAATCAATAAACAGAATGGGAAGATATTTAATCAGTGATGCTGGATGAAGAAAGCAAAATCAAATCAATAATATAAGGAAAGACTTTGTGGACTTTGGCGCAAAACAACCTGTGATCAAATCGTAGTTTTGACACTTGCTGGCTATGTGAACATGGGCAAGTCATTTGACTTCTGTGATTCTGTTTCTTCATCTATAAAATTAAGAGACTGAACTAGGTGGCTTCTGAGGTCCCTTCAAATTCTAAATTTATGATCTTATGACTATGATAGTCACTACAAATAACTTTATTCATATGAGCTATATTCAAAGTACATGGATGATAATCTCAGAGAAGATGGCACAGGCAGCTGGGAAGACTGAGAAAAGCCTCCAGAAAATCTTAAAGGATAGTCAGGGAATCTAAGAGGCAGAGGTGAGGAGGAAGATAATTCCTGATATGGGAGATATGTATAATAATAATAATAATTTTTTGAAATTCCTAGGAAAATATTCAAATGTGAAACTCCTTTCTCCTAATTGCATTAAAAAGCATCATTACTTAGTTACTATCTGATCAGAATTAATATATATGTACATATGTATATATATATATATATACACATGTGTGTGTATAAATTGTAAAAATAACTAAAAGTTTTGGTTTTCATGTAATATCTTTTTAACATCCTGTTTCTTTTTTAGTTCTGGTTATTAAATATATTGTAATGTATGTGTACACATGTAAGTATGCACATGCTTGTGTCTGAGTGTGTACATGTGTGTGTATGTGTGTGTGTGTGTGTGTGTGTGTGTGAGAGAGAGAGAGAGAGAGAGAGAGAGAGAGAGAGAGAGAGAGAGAGAATGTTAAAGGAGTTAAACTCTCTCCCTGACTGTTCTTTGAATGGACCACTGGGCCTGTATTAACTTAGGAAGAGTAACAATAAAAATAGGTCACACATAATGTAATGAAAGAAATAAGAAAGTTCTTAAGTCATTACAAAGCATGTAATTACTTTTATGATTTTTTGCCCTTAAGGAATAATTAAAGAAGAATCTTAGGCTATTGTCCATGTTGATTTAGTTAGAATTTTAATTCTAATAAAATTTTTCCTCTCAATTATTCATTTATGCATTTAACAAATTTATTTAGTGCCCTGGAGCATTGGATCCTGAGTCAGAGTAAACACAGGTTAAATAAAATATCACTGAGCTCAAGGGGCTTAGAGGTTAGTATGTGGATATGACATAAATATACTTTAAATGCTAAAAGCAAACAAAATGCTATATTAAGACTGAAGGAACATGCATTATTACAAAGGGCAGTGGGGTAGGCCTAGGAGTTTTCCTATAAGTTTTGGAATGTAATATCAGTTTTAAAGGCTGGGCAGCACTGGAGGAATGAAGAAGTGCAACAGAGGAGCCTTTCAGGTATAGGAAATGTGAGCAAAGTACATAGGCAAGTAAATTCCCAATTTAAAACTTGTTTCTATTTCAAAAATTAGTTTATGAGTAATATTGGAGTTTGAAGTCCATTTTCCCCAAGGAAATAATGTCTAGGATACCACACTAAAAGTCTAAATTAAAATAAAAATATATTTAGTAGCAAAGATAATAAATACATAAGCATATCTAAAAAGAAGAGAGAAATTGTTTACCAAATGGTATATTTGTTAGGTCCAGTAGGGCCTTCAGTATAACCACCTTAGAGAAGCATAAGAGTTAAGGAGAGGTCCTTTGTCTACAAGGAGAGAAAAGGATGCCTTCACATTCCACTATTTCTGTCAATGACATTTGAAAAATCACGGAAAATAAAAGAGGTGCCAAAGAAAAAGAAAATTGCAAATGTTCCAGTTTTCATTAGGAAAAGAAAAAAAGAAGGAAAAGAGAGTTTGAAAACTAAAGGCCAATGTGTTTGATTTTGATTCCTTGAAAAATTCTAGACTAGTTCACTGGTTGTTATCCTTTGTTCTTGAAGAGGACCAAAATGATATCACTATACTAGAGTCAAGTTTCAATGTGCCTGATCATGGCTGATCAGAACAATATTAGGTTAGAATGCTCTACTACAGGTCAGACACAAATAGTCTGTGCAAACATTTGGGGTGGATACTCTAAACCTGCACATCCTGCTTTTCCTTTTAGCTGTTTCAATTCTGCTTGGCTCATAGAGCATAGCACCTTCTCTGATGTGGGCATGTGATGCTGAGCTCTTGTATCAGTAACGCAAGATTCATGACTTCGAGGATGACCATGAACATGCCTGTATAGTTCAGAATCACAAGGTATGAAAACCTCTCTAGGTAGAAGGCAGAGGAAGTATAACATTTGTTTAGATACCAGAGTGTCAAATTCCCAAACCAGTAACTCCAATTTGATATAGCAGTAATTATATTTCAAAACCGGTAAGCTCACCTCAATGTAGCAACAAGGAAATTATAAGGCAGTATTATAGCCAGGCACCAAGTTATTCTGTAACCTTCCTTCCTGCTGCATCTCTGTAGCTCCCTGGTTTCCACTCTACTCTCTGTTTCACACTCTTTCTGCAGCTCTATCTTCTGGGAGTTCTTATTTCTCCTCCTTGTGCTGGATTCTGAATTCTTGCTTCTGACTTGTGACTTCTGAATTCTCAGTCCCCAATGACTAAAAAGAGTCTATATACTCTTTTTAGGGCTGGAGGGCTTCACACTTCTTGTGACCTAATTATCAAAAGGATGTGGGCCTGGGACTTCATACCTAGTAAGTAAAGGCCCTATTGAATGGGTGGGAAAGAACTTTAATCATGTTAACATCACAGTGGTACTGTGCCAGTGTCTCCTATGTCACACAATCAATTCCAAAGTTCTTAAGAGAGACCTTGAGAGTATCCTTATATGGCTTCTTCTGACCACCATACGAATGCTTGCCCTGTGTGAGTTCTCCATAAAATAGTCTTTTTTGGGAAGCTTACATTTTTCATTCTAACAATGTGAACAGTCCATAAGAATTGTGCTCTCTGAAGCAGAGTTTGAATGCTTGACACTTTAGTTCGAGTAAGGACCTTAATATCTGGTACTTTATCCCACTAAGTGATCTTCAGAATCTTCCTAAGACAATTGAGATGGAAGAGATTCAGTTTCCTGGCATGGTGCTGGTAGATACCAGAATATCAAATCCCAAAACCAGTAACTCCAATTTGATATACTAGTAATTACATTTCGAAACCAGTAAGCCCACCTCAATGTAGCAACAAGGAAATCATAATGCAGTATTATAGCCCGGAAGCAAGTTATTCTGTAACCTTCCTCCCTGCTGCGTCTCCAAAGCTCCCTAGTTTCCACTCTACTCTCTGTTTCATACTCTTTCTGCAGCTCTGCACTCTGGGAGTTCCTACTTCTCCTCCTTGTGCTGGATTTTGAATTCTTGCTTCTGACTTGTGACAGGTTTCACAGGCATACAACAATGAAGTCGGCACCAAGACTCTGAAAACTTTCAGTTTAGTAGTCAGTCTATTTGTCTTCTCTCCCATACTTTCTTTCAGAGCCTCCCAAACACTGAGCTAGCTCTGGCAAAGCATGTGTCAAGCTCATTATCAATGTGCACAGCCTGGAAAGTACACTACTGGGGTAAGTGAACTTATCCACAGCATTCAAAACTTCTCCATTTTCTGTAACCGATGGTTCCAGGTATGGATGTTGTGGTTCTGGCTGATGAAGAGCCTGAATTTTCTCAGTGTTAATTATTAGGCCAAAATTAGCACAAGCAACAGAGAATTGACCCATATTTTGTTGCATAGCAGCTTCAGAGGCTATACTGAGTGCACAATCATCCACAAACAAAAAATCATGCACCAACACTCCCTTTACTTTGGTCTTGTCTTGTGGCCTTTTCAAGTCGAAGAATTTACCATCAGTGTGGTAGCTAAACTTGATGTTGCATTCGTCCTCACTGAAAACATTTGACAACATGGGTGAAAACATCATGCTAAAAAGCATGGGGGCAAACGCATAGCCTTGTTTTACTCCATTGGTTACTGGGAAGGCACGAGAGCACTGTCCATTATATAGAACCTGGGCAAGCATGCCATCATGAAATTGATGTGCAATGCCGATGAACTTCTCTGGGCAACCAAATTCTGATCTCATTTTCCATAAGCCCTCATGACTAATAGTATCGAAGGCTTTGGTCAGATCTACAAACATTGTGTCCAGACCACTGAGTTGTCAGGCAACAAACACCATTTCAATGGTTCCTCGGCCCTTTCTGAAGCCACTTTGGCTCTCGGGTAGGTGACCATCTTCCAGGTGAAGGATCAGCCTATTAAGGATGACTCTGGCAAGAATCTTGCCACCAGTGACTAAGAGAAAGAACCCCCTGTGAATGTCACAGGACAAACTATTTCCTTTATCTTTATAGAGATGAACAATGGAGGCATCCATGAAATACTGGGGGATAACCTCCTCTTGCCATATAACCTGGAAAATTTCAATCAGTTTTTGTATGAGCATGGGACCCCCTACCTTGTAAATCTCAGCTGCAATACAAATGAGTACCAGGTGTTTTGCCACATGAAAGGAGCCTAATGGCATTCAAAAGCTCTTCTTCAGCTAGGGAGGGATTGATTTCAATCTGAGGTAAATGGTCTTTGACCTCAGCATTAATTGATGATGCTCTGTTGACAATACTATGGAAGTGTTCAGCCCATCTCTCTAGGAGCATAACCTTATCACTAATCAGTGTGGCTCCATTAGCACTGAATATTTGAGATGCACCATAGGTCTTTGGCCCATAAATAGCCTTCAGGGCATCACAAAAGCAGTTTAGATTGTTACTATCAGCACAAAACTGAATTTTATCTGCCTTCTTGCTGAGCCAAGAATCCTGCATCTCTCTAAACTTTTCTTGTACTTTACTTTTGATGGAATTAAATGCTGCCTTCTTAGAGACAGATGAAGTATCCTGCTGATAAACCCTGTGGAGTTCTTGTTTTTCATTTAGCAGCTTCTGAATTTCTCCATCATTTTCGTCAAACCAGTCTTGGTGTTTGCTAGTAATCTGACCCAGGTGAGCAAATGAAGTGTCATACACCAAATCTCTGAAAGATGCCCACTCTTTTTCTGCTCCACTGTTGCCAACCGTGTGTTGGCACAACTTTCCCTCTAAGTTACCAACAAACTGTTCCCACTTACAGAAGAGCTCTAATTTTTTCACATTAATTCTTTTGGTAGTCATTTTGACTCGGGGATGCCACTTTTATTGAATGTGAATATTTTAGCTTGGAAAGGATAAGTCCATGATCACTCCAGCAATAGATAATGAACACCTATAAGTAGAAATGATTATAAAGTATTAACAGTGTTTTATACAGAATAGGTCATGCTAAACTAACTTCTCTCTCTCTCTCTCTCTCTCTCTCTCTCTCTCTCTCTCTCTTTCTCTCTCTCTGCCTTTTCTCCATTCTTACATCTTTTTATAGGATTAGTAAATGAGTAGATTTAGGGAAATGTTAAGAATATACTTTACCTTGATTTTAGCAAATGATTCATCAATAAAATATTTCATTTCATTTTTAAGGAAAGGATGGAGAGATGGACATGTGATAATGCATTAGACTGGATTTAAAAACTGGTTATATGTCCAGATGCAAACAGTTGTCATTAATAGTTCAGCACCACCTCTACAGGAGCTTTACAGTGGACTGCCACAGGGATCTATCATTTTGATCCTGTGCTGTGAAGCATTTTTGGTAAATAAATTTTTTTAATTTAGATATATTCATCAATAGACATTCATCAACCTTCATATTCCTCAATGTTTGAAGGGATAGCTAATGAATTGGATTACAGAATTAGGATCTGAAAGAAGCTTAATGGTCTGAACCACTGGAGAGAATTCAATAATATGATTTATAATATCTTAGATTTAATTTGAAAAACAATCAAATTCAGATGTGCCTAAGAAGGGAGGGATGGTTAGGAAACAGCTTGTCTAGATCTATTCTAGGAGTTATAGTGGGTTACTCACTTGCATGTGAGGAAGCAATGTGTTGTGGCAGCCAAAAACATCTCATACTGTCTCTAGCTGTTTAAGATACCTTTCATGAATAGGGAAGTGATAGTCCATATATACTCTGGTCAAAACATCTGCAGTAAAGTCTTCATTTAAGTGTTCCCCAGTTGAAGAATCACACTGCAGAGTGTTGAAGAGAGGAAAACAAGGATAGTGAAGGGTCTTGACTTCCTGTCATATAAAGATCTTTTGAAGGAATTTAGGATGTATAGCTGCAATAACAATGTTGCTAGTAGCTGCTGTGGGGGTGTCAGACCAATAACACCAGCACACAGGAGGGCTGCTAGCACAAGTTCCTGATCCACTTTTCTAAGGAAAACACCTTTAAGGGGTTTACAATCTCACTTTAAACATACACATATCATTCACTTAGTCCAGGAGAAAACGTCCACATCCTGAACTTCAGAGAAGATACAAACAGTAATTACAAGCAGAAATTATATAAACAGAACAAACAATGCAAATCAACAGATAGGTTTCTAGGTGTCTGACCAAGATATGAGAGAGAGAGAGAGAGAGAGAGAGAGAGAGAGAGAGAGAGAGGGAAGCACCAACATCTAGGTTTTCAAAGCAGCTGAGGGATTCCTTAACAGCTGCCCAGATTCTCCACATCAACACTCTTCCAATGAGTGAGCCCCAAAAGTAAAATTCTAACCTCAGAGTATTTATACTTTATTTAGGGCCCTAGGGCTTAGTGCCTACTTAGCAAAAGGGTGTAGGCCTAAGGCTTAGCATCCACTTAGCAAAAGGGTGTGGGAAACATCTGTAATCACTAGCATCACATAATTATTAATATATATATATTATATAGATATAGATATAGATATAGATATAGATATAGATATACACATACTATTTCCAATCAATGACTCATGACTCTTGATTGAAACAAAGGCCAGACTCAAAGGCATTCGATTGCCTTAGTGCTGAGAAGCACTCCAAAAGAAAATACAATAAAAAGTCTCACCCTGCTTGCCATTACAATAGCCTAGAACAGAAAAGATGGTGTAGACATTATAGCAGTCTTACAGTGTGAGATCCTGACATTTGAAAAAGGAATTATTGATCTTGTTCTTTTTGGCAGCAAAGAGTGGAACCAGGAGCAGGCCCAGGACCAGGAGCAATGGGTCAAATTTATTATGAAGAAAACTTTGTCTTGACCTGAGGAAATACTTCCTAACAATTATAAATGTCCAAAGTACAATGGACTTCCTTTGGTGTTAATAGGTTTCTCCCCACTGGAAGACTTCATGCAGAGGCTTGAGGTGGAGAATTCCTTTATGATATGGCTTGTAACACATGAACTTTGAGGTCCTTTCTAGTTCTAAAATTCGTGATTGTATGATTCCAGTCAAGTGGCACTCCAGTCCCTGGATCTACTCAGCTCTTTTTTCTTGAGGATTAGGGGACTATAGTGCCTTCCTTATTCAAAAGTATTTTATATCTGAAAGCCAGTGGAGGTAGTGTTTTTCAAGGGCTGAGTTAGTTTTGAGACAATTAAAAACAGGGTACATTATTATTCAAGTCAAATAATTTGTGACAGGGATCTACTTTTAAAACCTATAACTTTGACAACAGTCAAGTTGGGTAGGTAAATATTTATCACCCCTATTCCCATTCTAAAGAGGTTGGTAATAATTGGATTATAATTTGTAATTATAATATTGCAAAATATAGGTTAGTTGGGTGGCTTTAATTAAAGGGGAAAAGGTAGAATAAAAGATTTACAAAATCCACCTAAGGAAGAAGAAAGTTGATGTAGAAGAGATTTGTATGGAACTCCCCTGTTCTAAATACTAGAAATTCTCATCAATCCAGAACAGCTGGATTGCTGTAGTATACAACCTTTGGCCAGTGGGAACAGGCGGTAGGATGGGAAAGGTGAGGTAGTGGTTATTTCTCTGTATTAACTACTTGCAAACTGAGTATTCCTTGTTCATATAATGCCAGTAGTCTTAGTGAACATTCTGAGAACTAGATGTAAAGTATGTTGTGTAAGTCTTTAATTAATTGAGGTAGTAATGATCTCAGGTCTTCAATAGAAATCAAGCATATATAGGCAATGAGAAATGGCATTTTAAAGATTAACATTTTCCAAGTATATGTTAAAACTTGAATTATTGTAAACACTGAAAGCAAGCATTCTATAAAATACATTTCCTGGCATATCTAACAATAGAATATTTGACTTGCTTTCATAATTAAAAGATAAAAAGGGGGATGTAAGTCCTAATTTCTTTTTTAATTTAACACAGATTGGGCTATATACCACATCAAAGCCAGTATGTTTTCAGCACTTTCAGAAGGATATAAGTGCTAATGTATTCAGCCCTTTCCTTCCTCTCATTTCAAAGATTATTTGGTAAAGTTATCCGAGTAGGTTAAGTGCTCCCTTCTTCGGAGTCAGTAATTTTAATACAGATTGAGTATTATATCATTCTGGATTGGGGGGGGCAATTGTAGATCACTATATGACAAGAATTAGTTCACAGAAAGTCAATTTAGCTTTGTTGAATAAGTGCACGTAACTAGAGAAAAAGACTTTCTTCTCAAGCAAACATTCATAGTAATCAGCAAGATCAAACATTCAATTTGCATCAAATTTATCTTTTCATTTTCTATTTTTGCTCTTTCCTTAAGTAATAGCATTTTATTGTTATGCTTTGCTCCATCACAGCTGTATCAAATAAATATAAAAAAAATCAAATCCTTTTAAAAACAAGATGAAAAGACAGGAAACAAGAAATTTTCTGTAGTTCCACCCTAATGAACCCATTCAGCTCATGTTCATAATTGTTCTCAAATGACTGTGGTGAAAAGAAAATTGAGGAGTGTGCTTTATTTTATTTTCTGGCATAGAAAGATTCAAATATAAGTAGCTTAATGGGTGTTTAAATTTATTACAGATTGTTCGTACATAAAACACAGAAATCACGTATGACAATCCTATTTTCAGTCTTCAAATTATCTATCTATCTATCTATGAGACAGACAGAATTTAAAATTTTGCAAGTGACCAGATGAAGATGTGATCAAGTTTTAAATACTATTGTTATAATTGTGTCCTAATCCTAAATATGACCCAGACCTTCAAGTTCAAATCCTTTTTTCATTGATTTTAAAATGTAACGGGTACTCATGGACCATGAAAACAAATTTAGTATTTTCAGTTAAAAACATATAAGAATAAAAAGAAATAAATACAACTCTTCCATAGTCACTGTCAGGAGGTGAATGAAAGGAATGACAGGAAGTTGTCCTTTCCACTTCCAAGCAAATTCTTTTATAGAGACAACCAATAGATGTCTAAAACAGGTGGGCATTAGTATGGGAGCAGCAAGGGGGATGAATTGTGGCCACAATAGCTCTAATTCCCCAAAGGGTCTGCCTAGATTCCCACTATAATTACAATCACATAGTGACTGAAATTATAGAGAATGCAGGAGCCCAGTGTGCTTACTGTTTACTAACTATATTAAAACAAACAAAAATACACATTTTTGATTTAGACTATAGTGTAAATCCTGGCCTCAAAGGCTCTTCAAGGCACTATAGATATACCGAATTGTATAAGAATCCTCAAAAGACATGCCCATAGTGATAATCATGTTTGATGACCCTGTGGCCAACATTCAAAGTATTCTTGTTTGAAGTCATAAACTACTAAATTCTTTGAAAGGAAGGGGGATAGAAAGAAATTAAAACCTTTCCCAATCCCTCTTAATTCTAATGTTTCTAATACCTTCCTTATGCGGTTCATTTCCTATTTAACCAGTATAGAACTTATTTGTGCATAGTTGTTTGCATGTGTTCTCTCTCATTCTATTGTGATCTCTTAGGGTGTTGAGAACATCTTTTGTCTTTATTTGTATTCCCAAGATTTATCCTCATTTTTATCCCCAGTGCCTCATACATAGTAGGTACTTAATACAAGCTTATTAACATAGCAACTGGCTAAAAGATAATGCATTCCTCAAAGATGTTACATTACATAGATACATGTATTATCTGGTATAGTAATTATTATTAATGTTTAAATATCAATATTCAGTTATAAATGATTATATATTATAATACATTATTAATATTATATTAAATATATTAATATTAATATATTTTAAAGTCTTGATTTGTTTACTATTTTATCAGTCAGTCAGTAAACATTCATTGGAAGTTCAAGACTGTAGAAAGATTGTAAGGGTATGAAGGGGATAGTTTATGGATACTTTAAATACCAAAGAATTTTATATATTATCCTTGAGGACAATATATAACTGAAGTTTTTTTGAGGTGTAGAGTGAAAAGTGACATGATAAGACTAATGCTTTAAGAAAATCATTTTGGCAACTGAGTGGAGGATGGATTGGAATAAGCAAAGACTTCAGGGACAGAGAATAATCAGAAGGCTATTATAAAAGTCCAGGTAAGAACTAATATCTACACAAAGGTAGTAGCTATGTCAGTGAAGGAAGTGGACATATTAAGTAAGAGATGCTATAAAGGGGAAAATGACAAGGTTTGATGACAGATTGGATATGTGGGGTGAGTGCAAGTAACGAGCACAGGATTATAATTACGTTGTAAGCCTGGATGACAGAGACTGTGGAAGTACCCTCTACCATAAGATAAAAGATAGAAAATGGTAAACACTTTTTTTTTGGGGGGGGGGGCAGATAGAATGGAGATCATCTATGTCCACGTTAAGTTTGAGATGCCAAGCATTGGCTTGCACTGGAATTTGTGCCAATAAGAGCTTCCACATCAATGTTGTTCTTCTTTAGTGTAACTTAATTGTTCCATCTTGACATTTTGCACAGTGGTGCACCTATAGGAAACTATCACACACACCCCTGAAAAAAATTAAGCTAATTACAATTTAAATTGTGTATATTTCATATAATTATATCTATGTATTATCATCTCCTAAAATATAGCTATTCCTTTTTAGATTTTTTTTTTTATTTTCTTAACCACAAATTCTTAAAAGGAAGTTAAAGCCAGATGGCATGATTATTTAGGTTATGAAATTCAAGTGATTCTCTGAAAGAACAAATATTTTAGCTGGAAATATTTGAAAAGATGTAATGATATACTGATATTCTAACAAAAATGAAATATTACCATTTTTTTTCTTTTTTAAAATTTATTTATTTAATTCATTTAATATATTTAGTTTTCAGCATTGATTTTAACAAGAGTTTGAATTTTGAATTTTCTCCCCATTTTTACCCACCGCCCAAATCCAAGATGGTGTATATTCTGGTTGCCCCATTCCCCAGTCAGCCCTCCCTTCTGTCACCCCACTCCCTTCCCATGCCCTTTTCCCTTCCTTTCTTGAAGGGCAAGATAAATTTCTATGCCCCATTGCCTGTGTATCTTCTTTCTTAGTTGCATGCAAAAACTTTTTTTTTGTTTTTGAACATCTGTTTTTAAAACTCTGAGTTCCAAATTCTCTCCCCTCTTCCCTCCCCACACACCCTTCCTAGGAAGGGAAGCAATTCAAAATAGGCCACATGCATATCATTGTGTAAAACCCTTTCACAATACTCGTGTAGTGAAAGACTAACTATATTTTGCTCCTTCCTAACCTATCCTCCTTTGCTGAATTTTCTCCCTTGATCCTGTCCCTTTTCAAAAGTGTTTGTTTTTTATTATCTCCTCCCCCTATCTGCCCTCCCTTCTATCATCCCCCCCTTTTTATCTTTTTCCTCCTTCTTTCCTGTGGAGAAAGATACCTAATTGAGTGTGTATGGTATTCCCTCCTCCGGTCAAATCCGATGACAGCAAGATTCACTCATTTCCCCCTCACCTCCCTCCTCTTCCTTTCCTACAGAACTGCTTTGTCATGCCACATTTATATGAGATAATTTACCCCATTCTATCTCTCCCTCAATCAATATATTCCTCTCTCATCCCTTAATTTGACTTTTTTTTAGATATCATCCCTTCATATTCAAGTCACCCTGTGCCCTCTCTCTCTCTCTGACTATATATATATATATATATATATATATATATATATATATATATATACACATACAGATACACATACACATACACATGCATACACACACACATATATATATATATACATATATATGTAGACAGGTAGATAGATAGATAGATGGATAGATAGGCTGACAGATAGATAGGTGGATAGATAGATAGGTAGGTAGGTAGACAGAGGGCACAGGGTGAGTTGAATATGAAGGGATGATATCTAAAAAAATAAAATCATATTAAGGGATGAGAGAGGAATATATTGAGAGAGGGAAAGAGGGAGAAAGGCATAGATAGAATGGAGTAAATTATCTGTCATAAAAGTGGCAAGAAAAAGCAGTGCTGTTGGGAGGGAAGAGGGGGCAGGTGAGGGGGAATGAGTGAATCTTGCTCTCATCAGATTTGACCTGAGGAGGGACTAATAGACATACTCAATTGGGTATCTTACCCCACAGCAAAGAAGGAGGAAGGAAATAAAAAAAAGAGAGCATGATGGAAGGGAGGGTAGATAGGGGGAGGAGGTAATCAAAAGCAAACACTTTTGAAAAGGGACAGGGTCAAGGGAGAAAATTGGATAAAGGGGGATAGGATAGGAAGGAGCAAAATATAGTTAGTCTTTCACAACATGAGTATTGTGGAAGGGTTTTACATAATGATACACATGTGGCCTATGTTGAATTGCTTGCCTTCTTAGGGAGGGTGGGTGGGGAGGGAAAAGGGGAGAGAATTTGGAACTCAAAGCAGATGTTAAAAAAAGTTTTTGCATGTAAGTAGGAAATAAGATATACAGGCAATGGGACATAAAAATATATCTTGCACTACAAGAAAGTAAGGGAAAAAGGGATGGAAGGGGAGTGGGGTGACAGAAGAGAAGGCTGACTGGGGAACAGGACAATCAGAATATACGCCATCTTGGAGTGGGGGGGGAGGATAGAAATGAAGAGAAAATTTCTAATTCAAACTCTTATGAAAATTAATGCTGTAAACTAAAAATATTAAATAAATAAATAATGATTTTTTAAAAATATTGCATTGTAGTAGTGGTGGTGGGCATCCTTGCTTAACTCTTGCTCTTAATGGTGATGATAATTTTATATATCATTTTAAGGAAAACTCCATTTTGTTCCTATGCTCTCTACTGTGTATTTTTTAAATAAAAATGATTGTTGTATTTTAACAAAAGGTTTTTATTTTTTTCTGCATCTGTTGAGAAAATATTTCTATTGGTTTTGTTACTGAATAGGCCAATTATGCTAATAGATTTCCTAATTTTTGAACCAGCCTTGAATTGCTGATATAAATCCCACATTGCCATGTGTATGATCCTTTGATATATTGCAAATATTTTATTTAATTTTTTGCATAAATATTCATTAGAAAAAATGTTCTTTATTTTTCTCTGCATTAGCCCTTCCTGGTTTAGGTATCAGCACCATATTTGTGTAATAAAAGGAATTTGGTAGGACTCCTTCACCGATTTTTCCAAATAGTGTATATAGTATTGGGATTAATTGTTCTTTAAATGTTTCGTAGAATTCTCTTGTGAATCCATCTGGCCCTGTGGATTTTTCTTAGGAATTCCATTTATGGCTAGTTCATTTTTTTTTCTAAGATGGCATTATTTAAGCATTCTATTTCCTCCTCTGGTAATCTGGGCTATTTATTTCCTTTTTGTAAATAATCATCCATTTTACTTAGATTGTCAGATTTATTGTCATATAAGTGGGCAAAATGAATACTAATCATTATTTTAATTCCCTCTTCATTGGTGGGGAATTCACCTCTTTCATTTTTGGAAGTAATTTGGTTTTCTTCTTTCCTTTTTTAAAATCAAATTAACCAAAAATTTATATATTTATTGGCTTTTTCACACAACCAGCTCTTAGTTTTATTTAGTTATTTTATGGTTTTCTTATATCCATTTTATTTGTCTCTCTTGATTTCCAAATTTGGTGTTTGATTGGGGTGTTTTAATTTGTTCTTTTTCTAGGTTTTTTTTTTTTTAAATTTAAGTTCTATGCCCAATTTACTGATTTGGTCTTTCTCTATTTTATTAATGTAAGAGTTTAGAGATATAAATTTTCCCCTGAGTACTATTTTGGCTGTATGCTATAAATTTTGTTATGTTCTCTTATTGTTGTTATTCTCTTTAATAAAATTATTGATCGTTTCTTTGATTTGTCTTTTGAGTCACTCATTTCTTTAGGATTAGATTGTTTTATAATTAATTTTTAATTGATCTTTCCATTGCCCTCTGGTGAATGTAATATTTATTTCATTATGATCTGAAAAGCATGCATTTAATATTTCTGCATTTCATTGTGAGGTTTTTATGCTCTAATATGTGGTAATTTTTTTGTATAGGTGTCATTTCCCACTGAGAAAAAAAGGTGTGTATTCCTTTCTATCCCCACTCAATTTTCTCCAGAGGTTAGTCATATCTCATTTCTCTAAAATTATATTATTTCTTTAACTTATTCCTTATTTTAGTTCTTGGAGGCAAAAGTTAAGGTCCCCCACTAGTAAAGTTTTCCTATTTCCCCCTATAACTTATTTAACTTCTCCTTTAAGAATTAGATCTTATATCAATTGTGCATGTTTAGTATTGATATTACTTCATTGTCTGTGATACCTTTTAGCAAAAGATTGATTCCATCCTTACCTCTTTTAATTAAATCTGTTTTTACTTTTGCTTTGTCTGAGATGATGATTGCTTTCCATGAATTTTTCTTCAGGTGGAGCATAAGAGATTTGGTTCAGCTCTTTGTCTTTACTCTGTGTGTGTCTTCTTCTGCTTCAAGTGTGTTTCTAGAGAGGCTTCTGGAAGATGATGGAGTAGATCAGAAAATTCCAAGTTCTCCAGATTTCCCACATAAACAAAATAGAATATTTTCTCAGGGCTTGTCTAAGCTCTGGGACTACTTGGGGCTCAAAACTCACCACTCACAACTTCTGTGAACTCTTTGATATTTTTAGAGTTAAAAGTTGTTACATAACCTCTGTGGCTCTATGGCAATTTATTTTCAGAGTTAGAGAAACCTCATTCTAATTATATCCTTGGGTATTGCATAATAGACCACAACACCCTGAAAACACCCTGAAAAAAATTACACAGTGTTAATACCACATAGAATCTATCACCTTCTAATAGCTAAAGAAGTATTAATTTTGGCCAAAACTGAAGACTCAGATTGATAGACATTCTTAGATTACCTGAAATACAGTACACTCCTGCATAATGACTATAATAATAAGCAGATATTATTTCACTGTGTAAGAGTAAGGGGTGATAATAATTATAAACAAATATATTACAAATGTCTATATGATTTATATAAATAGCTGAGGCATGCTAATTTGTTTGTGGTAACAGAAAGCTTTATACTAGTAATTGGGGACCAATTAATTGCCGCCAAAAACTATAGAAAGATTATTCTTGAGAAGTTTTAGTGATAAATGTAGATTATGTGAGGAAATCATGAAGACATCAGTCCACTTCACTATATGTGTTAACTGTGCTAAACATTTAGCTCATTCTTAATATATGCTGGTTAGAATTACACTTCAGAAGTTCTCCCTCTTTCACGGACTAATATACAAAAAAATCCTATTACTACAAAATCCAATAAATAAACTCTACTGAAGCTAAACCATTAGCAGAGATCTAAATGTTGCACCCAATTGACCAGACATAAAACCAATTCAAAAATCAAACAACAGGAAAAACCCCGCCAGCACAACTACAGAATATTTTCAGTAGATGTCACCACACCAAATGCAAACAGTATTTTCAATTTTGTCACTACCCCAAATTCTCTCTCCTGTATTACTGCTTTGCATAGCTCAATGAAACCATAAGCTATACCATGCAGGCTTACCCAAGATGAACAGGGCATAGTGGAGAACTCAAATAAAAGGCGATCAGCTGATGAAGGAAGTGGAAAATCACTCCAGCATCTTTACCCAGAAAACCCCATGGATTGTTTTAAAATAATAAAAGATTTGAATGCAGAAGATGAGCCTCTCATGTTGGAAGGTGTCCAACACATTACTGGGGAAGAGTGGATAACACCTACAAGTAGCTCCAGAAAGAATAAAGTCAAATAGATGTTCTGGTATGGATGTATCTGCTGATGAAAAAAAAAGTCCAATGATGCAAAGATTAGTATTGCATTGGAATCTGGAATGCAAGATCTATGAACTAAGGTAAGCTGCATGTGGTCAAACAGGAGATGGAAAATTTAAACATCAACATCTTTTGTGTTAATTGAATGGGAATAAGTGAATTTGATTTAGATGATCATTTCATATTTTACTATGGGCAACATTTTTTAAAACAGGGATACTCTTTATAAAGGAATTCTTCTGTGAAGTTTGGATTCAGTCGAAGGGCCATATTTGAGGACCTAGAGGGCCACATGTGGCCTTGAGGCCACAGGTTTTCCACCCCTTTTTTAGAAGAGATGGAGTAGGCCTCATACTCAATAAAAGGGTGAGAAAAGAAGTTCTGGTGTATAGTCTTAAAAATTACAGACTGATATTTGTTCAGTACAAGGCCAATGATTCAATATCACAGTAATTAAAGTATATGTGCCAACCACTGATGCTTAATAGGCCATTTCTCAATTTTATGAAGATCTACAATATTTATAAACAACACACAAAAAATGTCATGTTCATGAGAGAAGATTAAAATACTAAAGAAATTAGATACACCAATGGAACATTTCATGTGAAAATGTGTGCAATAAAAGCCAAAAATGATAATGACTTAGAAGAAGAGATTAAGAAGATGTGGCAAGAATACACAGAAGAGTCAAACAAGAAAGATCTTAACATCACTGATAACCATGATGGTGTGATTATGCATTGCTAAGAATAGGTTAGTGAAGGTGATAGAGTTATATAGTGGAAAATTTAAAATACTAAAAGATGATGCTATTAAAGTGTAGTAATCAAATTTGGAAAACTCAACAGTGACCACAGTTTACATCACAATCCTAAAGAAAGGCAAAGTCAAAAAATGTTTGAATTCCTAAACAACTGTCCTCATGTCGCATGTCAGAATGCTCATGCTTAAGATTCTTCCAACTAGGCTTTAGCAATATGTGAATGAAGAATTACCAGAAGAGCAGGCTGGTTTTTGAAGAGGCAGAGGAACAAGAAACCAAATTACCAAAATTTATTGGATTATGGAAAAATCAAGGGAATTCCAGAAAAAAAAAAAACATCCACTTCTCCTTCGTTGACTACACTAAAGCCTTTGACTGTTTGAATCATAATAAAAATGTACCAAATCATCAAAAGGATGGGAGCACCAGATCACCTTACTTGTCTCCTGAGGAATGTATATGTGGAACAAAAAGCAATAGTTAGAACTGAACACGGAATGTTCTAAGAATGTCTATCAATCTGAGTCCTCAAATATAAAATGATTGCTTAAAGATTGGGAAAGGAGTAAAACAAGGCTGCATATTGTCACCTTAGTTATTTAACAATATGCAGAGTACATCTTGCAAAATGCCTGGCTGGATGTGTCAAAAGGTGGAATTACGGTTGCCAGGAAGATATCAATAATCTCAGATATGCCGATAATACCACTCTGATGACAAAAAACAAAGAAGAATTAAAAAGGGTGAAAGGGCTTGAAGCTTAACATTAAAAAACTAATATCTTGGAAACTGCTTCCATCACTTCCTACATAAAAGAGGGAAAAAGAAATTGAAACAATGTCAGATTTATGTCCTTGGGCTGAAAGATCACTGCAGATAGTGATTGCAACCATGAAATTGAAAGATGCTTGCTCCTTGGAAAGAAAGCTATGGCAAATATTGACAGCATATTTAACAGAAGAAACATCAACTTGCCAACAGATGTCCATATAGTCAAAGTTTTTTTTTTTCCCCACGGTAAGGTTTGACTGTGAGAGTTGAATTACAAGAGAAGCTGTATACTATAGAATTGACTTCTGAATTGTGATGCTGGAGAGACTTTTGAGAGCAAAGTAGATCAAATCAGTCAATACTTTTTGTTGTTGAGTCATTTTAGTCATGTATGACTCTTCATAACTCCATTTGGGTTTTCTCAGGAAAGATACTGGAGTAGTTTGCCATTTCCTTCTCTAATTCATTTTCCAGATGAAGAAACTGAGGTAAACAGGTCTAAGTGACTTCCCCAGGGTCATACAGCTAGTAAGTGTCTGTGGCCATAATTGAACTCAGGAAGATAGTCTTCCTGAGTCCAGGCCACCACTGCACTGCCTAACTTACCCAAATCAATACTTAAAGACATTAATTCAGAGTATTAATTGAAAGGATAAATACTGAAGCTGAACCTCAAATATTTTAGCCACAAAATGATGAGAAAGGACTCATTGGAAAAGACTTTGGTGTTGGGAAATATTGCAGGCAAATGGAGAAGAGGATTGCAGAAGATAAGATGTATGGGAGCAAAAAACATGAGTGAAGGGCCTAATGTGTTTTGGTCCACGGGGTCATCAAGATTTGGACATGACTGTAGAACTGAACAACAACAGCAACCCAAATAAATCTAATCTACAAGCTACATGAAGAAAAAGCTTTCAAAGTATAGAGGCATGTTCAAATGTATCTAAATCACGTGGGAACAAGCTTAAGTACAATTGATCCTTCATGTTCTGTCTACTGCTGGAGGTATGCTGAAGATTCTTTCAGCAAGCCTACAGAGGATTCTTAAATACTAACACATTTATATAATTATAAGAACGAGATCTTTTATCCTTTTATGCAAATAGTGCATAGAACTTTGAATAAAAAGGAATCAGAATAGTGTAGTGACATGTCACTTGACTGTTTCTATCTGTACATAATCAAAATATGAGAATGAGATAACAATAATAATATTCCAAGAGCTGCATCTAAGGGGCCCTCTGTGGTCTTCTAGATCAGCTAGATGGAACAATAGGGTTATGGGCCTGGAAACAGGAAGACATGAGTTTGAATCTGACCTCAGACACTTGCTAGCTGTGTGACTCTGGGGAAGTCACTTAACTTCTGTTTGACTTAATCCACTGGAGATGGGAATAGAAAACAAGTCCAGTATCTTTGCCAAGAAAACCCCACGGACAGCTGAAAAACAATATTGCCCTTTAAGGTTTAGGTGAACCCCTATGGTTCAAGTCAACTGATATGTCAACAAAGATACATGAAAGAAAAAGCTGAGTAGTTCATATTGGTTTGTAGAAACTGAAGAGTGTATGATGGTGTAATGGCAAGCAAAGTGGGGCTTTTTGTTGTCTTTTGTTTTACAGTGCTTCTCAGCACTAAAGCTATCAAGTGCCTTTGAATAAATCTTGCCTTTGTTTGTAGGAAGGCCCACACCCTTTTGCTAGTTTGGTCATGAAAGGTGTGAAACCCTCAAGAAGTATGAAACCCTCTAGAAGTGTGAAGCCCTTGAGGGGTGTGAAATGCTTGAGATGTGTGAGGCATTCTTACCCTGAAGAAGTCTATAAATCCTCTGAGGTTAGTATTTTGTTTGGGGGCACAATCATTGGAAGAGTGTTGGTGTGGAGACTCTAAGTAGCCATTAAGGAGCCCGCAGCTTTGAAAACTCAGATGGACAGACAGCTAGAAGCCTGTCTACTGGTTTGCGCTATTTTTTTCTGTTTATATATAATGTATGCTGTAATTTCTCTTTGTATTCTCTCTGAAGTTCAGGGTGCTGGCTTTTTCCCCTGAACTAAGTGAAAGTTATAGGTATGTTTAATTAAAGTGAAATTATTAACCCCGTAAAGTTGTTTTCCATAGAAAAGCAAATCAAAGAACCTGTGCTAGCAGCCCTCTTGTGTGCTGGTGAATACAGCCATAGGAGCAGCAAGTAGCCTTGCTGTTATAGATGGTAGTTGAGCATCAAGTCATTACCACCTAAAATTACAGAGGGATAATGTTTAAAGAGTTTGGGCAACGATTTTTGCCAAGGAATAGTACAAACTGCAACATATTACTTAATGCTATAAAATTTAGCACCTGCCTTAGTAAAAAAAAATTTGGTGGCTTTTATCATACATCACATATTTACTATATATGATAAACTGATGGACAACCCCTCTACTGCAATTAAAGATCTGAAAAAAAATTGAGAACTCAAATAAACTTTACTGGAAACTGACTTCTTGCCAACAGAATTGTTGTCCTGACAAAACATTTATTCAAAAAAATTTGTCTAATATTTTAATAGATGTCCCCATGCCCCATGTTTATAATTTCCAAGCTGTGTAGAATAAAAAAATTTTTAAAATAAGAAATTTAGGAGAATAAATCAAAAGCATAATTAATAGAATATTTAATACAAAAATCCTAGCAGGTTATCAGCTTGTCCCAGGACTATTTCTATCTGTACCCCATAAGAAAAAAATGAGAATGAGATATGAGAAACAACAACAAATACAATAATTTCAAGAACAAATGACCTAATATGTGGTGGATTCCATGAAGATTATTTGCTTCAGTTATTAAAAGCAGTAATTTATCTACTTGATCAACCATTCACCAAGTATAAAACATGAACTAGCAACAATATAATAGTAACTTCTCCAAGGACTATCACTCTCTGAACTCTATATATTATAAATTAAAGAGAACAATGATAATTACAGTTCTCTGAAGTCCATAAAGCATTACACAATATTCATGCAGGCCCACACAACCCCCTTGAAGGCAGTAATACAGATATTGTTTCCCCCATTTTACAGAGAATAAAACTGAGGCAGCATGGCACAATCATAGCCTCACAGCTGGCATGTAGACCAGCTTGTTGAAAACCAGAAGAGCAATGTGCCAGCAAAGAGAACTAATGCTACAATAAGAGAGAAGCAGGGTTCACAACTGAGAAGTGATGTTCTGATTGCATTCCACCTTTTCAAAGAGGCTTTCAAAGAGACAAATTAGGCTGCATGTAAGGATAAAGGTGTGAAAAAAATAAAAAATAACAAAATTTCCTAACAATTAGGGTTGCCTAAAGCTGTAATGGGTTACCTCAGGAGGAAATGTGGTTCCCTTTACTGCTGTTCCAAAAGCTAGATCCACATGGCCAGGTATCCTGGGGAAGGGATTCTTCCTATGTTATGAACTACATTAGTTGACCTCTGTGGTCCTGTGGATTTAGGCACAATTCAAGTTCTGTCTTTAGACAACTACCAAATGTAAAATCAAAGTAACTTCAATTTTGTCATCTCAGACAATTTTACCCATCCAGAATGGATTTTAATAAGCAAAGATAAAAATATCTTTCAATTATTAATTTGCAGAATAAAATTTTACAAATTTGGTTATCTAAATATTTTGTGGTAGAATGAGGGAAAAAAGTATTTAATCTAATGGGAAATGTGCTTTAGAAATCTTGCTGTTTGGCAGAAATGTATAAAAAATGCCATATGACTCAGACTGCTTCCCTGAGGTATACACTGCCCCTTAGGGGGGGCACAGCTCCCACAGATCTACACCCAACATTCTCCTCCCATACCTGAAATCCTTCAAGTATGCCTGAGGTCAAACAAAACAAAAACAACAGAAAACTAACCAACCTTTTTCAGCTCTTCTGCCAACTCTCATAAATATTAATGACATGTACATAACTATCCACACGGAATTCATTACTCTTTTCAACCCCCCACTTTTTTTTAGGTTATAACTCAATTTTCTAAATTACATTAAAGTTTTTTTTTTAATTTTAACTCTCTTAGTTTTATTGACGTATTTTGTTATTACATTGCAAACATGATTCATGAGATGTCTCTTACAACAAAGTACAATAGTTATGCAAAGTAAATAGTGCAGTGACCTCATCTGAAAGCCTATAGCACTCGCCCCATTTATTTCACAACTATACCATCCTTCGTGTTTTTTTAAGAACATAATTTTATTTACTCAACTTTCTATCTCTATCCCATTGTGACAAAGAAAAGAAAATTTAAATTTCTTTGAATAAATATTTATAGTAAAGCAAAACAGATTCCCCTAATGTTTGTGTACAAATATAGATAGGTAAGTAGACAGCTAGCTAGCTAGCTAGATAGATAGATAGAAAGACATAACAAGTATTAAAACTTTTCTCTAAGAGAAGAGCAAAGTGAGGGACAGAGAGTTCAATTGGCTTACCCATTGTTATATAGTTTGGGAATGACATTTGAACTCAGGTCTTCCAACATTAGGTCCAACATTCTACCACAGTCTGTTATGCTATAATGAATTTGGAATATGTGAAAGCATGAATACCCCTTAGTTTGGGCAAGAAAGCCTGACATTGCTGAGGGCAATTGAAGAAGTCTAAACTTCAGTGCAGAATGTTTCCTTTTATTGAGAGTTGGCTCCAAAGGCTTCAATTAGAGTATACCTGGTTTGAGTCTTCTCTGGGAGCTCATGACCACATGAGACAAGTGACAGTGGAGACATCCCTGTAATCTTCCTAAGAAGCCCAATACTAAGTTCATAAAAGAATTTAAGATACTAATTGGCATTAAGAAAAATCAGGAAAATGCATGTCTGAAATTTGTTACATTAAGCAATAATATCAGTTTATTTCATGAGAGTAAAGTAAATATTATTATTAGTTTCTTAATTATATGAGACCAGTACATAATGGAAATTGTGATGAGATGCCCCGTTTTCTCTGTAAGGTTATGTAATGGCAAGCAAAATGGGACTTTTCGCTGTCTTTCTTTATTTCTTCTCAGCACTAAGGTAATCAAATGCCTTTGATTGAGCTTTACCTTTTTTGAATCAAAAGTTTTTGAATGAATCAAGAGTCTTTGATGATCTGCTTAAGTCACAAGAAAGCCTAAGTCACATGAGTTTGAGTCACATGGTTGTGACACTCTCTGTGGGCTGACCCTGAAGAAGTGTATGTATATTCTGAGGTTAGCATTTTGCTTTGGGGTGCTCACTCGTTGGAAGAGCATTCCTGTGATTTTGCCAGACAAGACTCTGGATAGATGTTAAGGAGCACCCTGGCTTTGAAAACCCAGATGTTGATGCTTCTGTCTCTGGTAACTATGTATGTGTTGCTATGGACAGACAGAAGCCTTGTCTGATGATTTGTGTTATTTGCTTTGCTTACATAATTTCTGCTTGTAATTTCTGTTTGTGTTTTCTCTGAAGTTCAGGGTGCTGAGTTTTTTCCCTGAACTAAGTGGATAATATATGTATGTTTAATTAAAGTGAGATTGTAAACCCCTTAAAGTTGCTTTCCTTTGAAAAGCAAATTAAAGAACCTATGCCAGCAGCACTCCTACATGCTGTTGTTGTTGGTCTTAAACCTCCACAGCAGCTGATAATAGCGTTGTTGTTACAGATAATTTGGAAATGCATTCAACAAAATTTAAGTTACCCATTCAGTATTTTTTAAAAGTTTCAGATACATGTTATTATTCCCAAATGGTAAACTTTTGTGTCATTTATGTCAAGTAAAGTTTTGTAATATGGATGCTATTAAAGTATAAACTGGGAGAACCTAAAAGATGATGATGATGATGATGATGATGATGATGGTGATGATGATGATGATGATGCTTTTCTTATTTTTATGGAGCACTTAGAAACCTCCTGGGTCAAGTCACTGTCAAATTATACTTTTACACTGAATGTTTAACACACTACTCTGCCAGTGGACAAAATGCCTGATTTTTGTAATGGAATACAAATGTTAGGATGCAAGTTCATCTTGTATAGCCTCACTGAGGGTATCTTCAGAATGACTCCAGTAGCCGAAAGGAAAAACAAAATGAGAGATACATCTTCTTGTTCCCACATGATTCTGTTTTTTTTTCTCACTAAATTTCTATATTTTGAGTGGTTTGGAGGTTTTAAGTTATCAATATGGCAGTATCTACAAGAAATATTCTAAATTTAGGGTGAGATAAGTTTATATACATGATTGTAAGCAATGATTTGATCTGTAACAATGTTTTGACTCTAATATATTTTATTTTTTTTAATCCCAAGTATATTTGGAGGATCGTCAATGTAATTTGAGAATATGCTTTAGAGCCAGAAAGATTTGGATTTCAAGGCCTGTCTCTGGCTACATGACATTATGTGAGTCACTTAACCTGTCAGTGCTGAAGGCAAACTATAAATTACAAAGCAGTTGCTGACCTGCTTGAGTAGAAGAAATTTTCTTACTAGAGTTTAGCCAATAAGAGTAAATCACCATTCCAGTATCTCTCCCTTATTCCTGGTATAGGAAAAATTGCAAGCCTTTGGTGATTAATTCTTTCTGAGTGTATCTTCCTAGGTGTTTAATTGGTGCTTTTTTGTTTTGTTTTGTTTTTTGTAAACTAAACAAATAGGTAGGATAGTTTTTTTATCATTTCTTTGAGAAGCAGTTATAGAACAAAAAATCTGTCCTCATTAGGAAAACAAACATATTTATGATGTTCTGAGCAAAAGTTTGATCTTGTAATCTCCATCATGAAACCTCCCACTTCTGTAAACAAATAATCTCTATTCAGCCATTTCTTTGAAATTTATTTTTCAACATCATCACCATACGCTATAGCAACAACTGCCAATAAGGCAGGTCTCAGAAAAGATCAACATCATTTGGGGCCATCCATGATAACAGTGTTGAAGTTTGGACAAAACAGATGGTTTGGCCTGGCTTCATAAGGTACTTCCTGATTAGCTGTTTTGCCTGGAAACTTGCCCTCAGTATAATAAAACTTATGCTTTGAACTGAACAAATATACATTTTTAAAAAAATCTTGCTCCTGGGGAAGATGGAGGACGAAAAAGAATTTTGGGCTTTAGGATTGCTGCACACCTTAATTGTTGCCAGTACATTAAAAAATATTTTCCACATTTTCTTTGCACTTCCAGTTTCTTTTTATTAATTATATCATTTTTATCTGTATATTGTTTGTACTATTTTATTTATATTAGTTTCCCTGGCTGGTAATTTTTTTGTTTACTGTTTTATCTAGACAAAGCCACTGACTTCTCCAATACCTGTAATAGCTATTTGGTTAGAGGAAAATTTGTTATCCAGTAATAGGAAATATGGTACTTTAAAGTATATTTCACATTAGTTAAGCCAGACTTTTAGAAAGAAATCTAGGAAAGCTGTTATTGTCAAAAACAACTGATAATAAAAATCCAGTAATAATTAGAAGTTGCCCCCAATACTCCAGTTTTACTGGGTTTTGTTGGCAATATCCTAAAAATCCACAAGATGGTAATGTTTCCTGATGAAAGAGGATAAAACAATGAACAAATTGAGATGAATTAGCTATTTGATCTGGAAAGGGGGAGAATGCTGTGGATGACCAAATGTATGGATTAAAGCTGATTAGGAGATAAAAGAATTTACTTATGCCAAAATAGCAGATTTTTGAATGGTGCTCAAAAGTCAAATAACATTGAGAATCATAGTAAGAAAATGTTTTAAGGACAAGAAAACCACTTAGATGAAAAGTTCCCCCCTTGTTTATTTTATTTAATTTTTAATAAAAATAGGTATGCTACATTGACCAGGAGAGCATGTAATTATATCCTATAAATTTGTTTTTCATGAGCAAAGAGTGTATGGCAAGAAAGCTAGCTGCACCTGTGCTTTCTTCCATTATTTGGGATTAGGTCTTAATGGTCTTGTTAGGTTCTCTCTTTGAAAAACTTTATTTTTTAAATTTTAACTGTCAATTGATATCTTATGATAACAGTTATAAACATCCTCTCCCCCCAAAAAAAAACCTTAACATGGTATATTCAGTGTTCTAAGTTTAACCCATTTCAAACAGATTTCTACATAGAAAGGCTTTTAAAAAATAGTAGACCTAGATTGTATTTCTAGGTTACCTACATTAACTCTGTGACTTGGGGTAAATCCTTCAATTTTTTCTTGTCTATAATTTCTATATCTATATCATCAGTTGAGTAGACCTAATTATTTATAAGGTTATTTGTGATTTTCAAGTTTAATGATTCAAAGCATGGGGAAGAAGTTGACTTGGGAGAAAAGATGATGAAGTCAATTTTAAATATATTCGGATTAAGCTGATGTCAGAACTTGTAAGTAAATATATACAATATTAGAGGTAGAGGTAGAAGATTAAAGTTATTTTCATGTTATTATTTTATTTATTTGGAATCACTATTTCTCCACAATTACCCTTTCATCTCTACACTCTAAGAAAACCATCCCATGTAACAAAATCTACATACAACTGCATATCTATATATATCTGTCTATTATGCCACATTTCCCCATGCATACGACACACCCTTTTTTGAAAAAATAGGGGTCCAAAAACTAGGCATGTCTTATACAGTGGCTGTAGATTTTTTTACTTGCATTTCCCACTTTTTCACACTTGTCTTTGTGCTCATTGTTTCACATTTGTCACCAGTATATTAATTTACGTTTTGTCATGTTCTATGCCAAAATGCCTCAGAAAAGATTTTCGTACAGTCCTGAATTCAAGTTAAAAGTGATCCAGTTTGCAAAAGTGAATGGAAATCGTGCTGCTGAATGTATGTTTGGACCCACTCCAACTGAGAAAACAATCCAAGACTGGCTAAGGGAAGAAGAAACCCTACTGTAAACACCCTGGCAGAGGGAGGCCATGACAGGCAGGTCAGAAAAATGGCTTCATTTAGAGAGGGAATTGAAAATATGGATTGAACAGCAAAGGACAATTGGAATTCCTATGTCGACAAAAATGGTTCAGCATGAGGCAAAAAGAATTGCTGATGAAAAAGAAGTTACAAATTTCAAAGGAAGACACAATTGGTGTTTCAGGTTCATAAAATGGAATGGACTAAGCATGTGTACATGCACCAGACTTGCCCAAAAGAAGCCTGAAAGCTATGAGCAGATGAATAAAATTTGAGTTCAATAACTTTGTATAATACATTTTTTTTTGCAAATTTCAGGCCCCAAAATTAAGGTGTGTCTTATACATGGGGAAATACTGTATATTATATAATCAGAGTTCAGCATACCAAACAATTATGCAATGATGTTCTTTATATTCATATGTCACAATTTGCTTAAATATTTTAACCAATAAATCTGCAATTTACTTATGAGTAACTACTACTTCAAAATAATTCTGTCAGAAATGTTTTGATGAATATGAATTCTTCTTTCTTTTTTATATTATTATATTTTATGGCATATACCTAATAATGGGTAACCTTTAGGTCAAAACGTATGGATATTTTAACAGAAATCACTGTTGCAAAGAATTTTTTTTCCTAATTCACCACTTGCATTCTTATCTCAACTGTATTTATTTAGTTCATGCCGAAGCTCCTCAATTTCATATAAACAGAATTAACTATTTTATCTGTTGCAATTACCTCTACTTTTGTTGGTTTAAGAATCCCTTCCCCTCCACCTCACCTCCCCCCAAACAAACAAACCTACATGTCAGAAAAGTACTGGATGAAGAAAGTAGGTGACAAAATGGTTAAAATGTAGGACTTACAGAGTTATAAAGACCTGAGTTCATAATAGAACCTCAGAAATTTACTGTGTGGTTATGACAAAGACTCTCTCAGTCTCAGTTTTTCTACTTCATTCATTCATTCGTTTATTTATTTATTTATTGATTTATTCATTTATGGTTTTTGGAGGGGGGGAAGGCAGGGCAATTAGGGTTAAGTGACTTGCCCAAGGTCACACAGCTAGTAAGTGTGTCAAGTCTCAGAGGTCAGATTTGAGCTCAGGTCCTTCTGACTCCAGGGCCAATCCCCTGTACTCACTGTACCACCTAACTGCCCCTCTTCAACCTTAAATTGAGGGATTTGGATTGAGGGCCTTCTAAGCTCCCTTCCAGCTTTAAATCTTTTATCTTTTTCTCTCTCTGTGCCTCTGTCTCTCTGTTTCTGTCTCTCTGTCTCTCTCTGTCTCTCTGTGTCTCTCTCTCTCTCCCTCCCTCCTTCCTCTCTCTCTCTCTCTCTGTCTCTCTCTCTCTCTCTCTCTCTCTCTCTCTCTCTCTCTGTCTCTCTCTCTCTCTCTCTCTCCAATTCTATGATTATCAAGAGAAGTTCCAAAGTGAGGTTATGGCTGGAGATAAAAATTCAGGCATCAGTTATGGAGATAGAAATTGAAGTGACCAAGATAGATGATCTTTCCTTGAGAGAAAAAAGAGGGCTGGATCTGGAGCAAATGTCATACTGATATTGCCTTTCAAAAAGGAATGGAATATTAGACCTTAGAGTTGACCTAAAGGAACTTTTCATTGTATGTATAGATATGGTCACAAAGCTGATAGAGCTGAACTAGAATTCTAGTTTCTTGACTAGATGACTTCTGAGAATCCTTTGAGTTTTAAAAGAATGTGCTGTAATGCTATTTTTAGTCATTAGGAACACATTGTTTCCCAATCATACAGGATAACTGAGATGTTGCCATAATTAGTTTTGCAAAAAATAATTAGATTACTCCATGCTAATTCTATCACTAAAGGAATAAACAATTCCATGTAGTACTGTAAGAAATTACATAATGTGTGCCTCCAAGGATCCTTATAAAGTTTTATGGACCCTCCTTTCTATTTGAGCTTGACACTCTACTCTGTATCACACATTGTCTACATCTGTAATGCATTTGCTTCTCTTCTCTGCCTCTCAACATCTTAATTTTCCTTCAGTTCTAGAGTCACCTCCCCCCCCACCCCATTACATTTCCTTCTCAATTTTCCTTTTATTTACTTTTTGTGCACATATTGTGTCTTCATCACCTCTGTCATAGAGGGCTCGTGGGTAATACTTTTACCCACACTTTTCTCTTCCTCTCCTCCCTGACTTCACTCTCCTCAATGTATGAAGGTGGGATGGAGGAAGGTTAAAAGTGGTCCAAGTTAGTTTCCAAGGTGGCAGTGCTATTTCAGTCACATCTATTTGGGGATCAGTGTTCCATATTATTTTCTTTTGTTTTTTTTAATGCTTCTAGGAGGGATGACTTGAGGTTAAGGTGATCAAGGCATCCATAATGAAAGCCCATGGTATTCTCCGTCTTGGAAAAACTATGCCCATGTGGCATTAGGTATGTCTGTCCTTATAATTGAAATACAAAGATAAAAAGTTTTATCTCTTATGGAAGTGAATGAAAAAGTAATCCACAACAGTTACTATAGTATAGCAGAAGGAACATGGGTCTAGGGATCAAAAGATCTGGATTTTAGTCCTTGTGTTCTCATTAATAATTTAGTGACCCTATTAGGCTTCTCTTAACTTTGCAACCCACTCATGCCTGCCCACCCTGTGAGATCCTTACCTACAAATGTTTAACATTTGGCTCTCCAAAAATGCATGACACACTTTTAAGTTTAATTTGCATTTCTCTACATTTTCTCCATCGCTTTCTTAAGCTGGAAAATAAACAAAATAATAAAAAAAAAGAAATTACATAATGACAACTATTCCTCATTATGACTCAAGTTTCAGATTATACTGGAAACTATAGATCCTTTCTTCAACTTTCGAAGCCACCTCAAGCTGAGCTAATGAATGCCTGGCTATAAATAGAAGAGTGATTTTCACAAGACCATTGTAACAGATCAACTTCTCTGATATGCTGCTAACTTAAAAATCGGAAGTCCGATTAATCCACTTAATTCCTGCACTTTTTTACGTATTTTAAAGTCATTAAACTAAATGACACGCTAAGCAGGTGAGATGAGTTTGGTGAGACCAGTTGCAGAACATTACATTTTATAGTACATTTCATTCAATTTGTGACTACTGTCAGTTGTAATCATGGAACAAGGTTGAACACATTGTTCTTATCTTGATATCACTTAAACATATGTGAATACAAACTACAAAGAATAAATTTTTATATCAGATAATCAGCAATAGTCTTTTATACTTAACAAAGTATGCATTTTAAGACATTTTATCATCCATTGACATGGTTTTTAATAGATGTTATTTAACTATAAGGGCAGCTAGGTAGTACAGTCGATAGAGTGAAAGGAATCCTGGAGTCAGGAAAACTCATCTTTCTGAGTCAAATCTGGCCTCAGACACTTACTAGCTATGTGACCCTGGGCAAGTCACTTGGTTAAGTGTTTGCTTCAGTTTCCTCATCTGTAAAATGAGTTGGAGAAGGAAATGGCAAGGCACTCTAGTATTTTTGTTAGGAAAACCCCAAATGGGGTCACAAAGAGTTGGATGCAACCGAAACAACTGAACAACAAAAAATTTAATTAGAATTTAATTATTTAATATTATTCAATTTTCCAGTATTTCTTAAAATCTATTATTTCATCAATGTGGTTATTCCCTTCAAATATTGATGATAGTTTCTCTGTATCTTTGTAGAGACTTTTAGGAGTTCCTGCACCCAAAATAAATCAGTTTCTCAGTTAGAAATCTTTAAATGTAGGGGCAGCTAGGTGGTGCAGTGAGTAGAGCACCAGCCCTGGAGTCAGGAGGACCTGAGTTCAAATCCAGCCTCGGACACTTGATACTTGTACTAGCTGTGTGACCTTGGGCAAGTCATGTAACCCCAATTGCCCTGCCAAAAAGCAAAAAAAAAAAGAAAAGAAAAAAAGAAATCTTTAAGTGTTAAAGCTCTCTTCACTTAAGTAGACTTCCTCTCAATGTTCTTTTGCTTAGTCAATTCTCAAAAATTTTCCAGCTTACAGGTACTTGTCACAGTTTACATTCCAAAAGCATAAATTTCAGGAGCTACTTGCTTCCTCATCAAGATGAACTTTTACGGACAAGACTTTGGTGGATGGAAATTAAATATGTCATAAAATGTAAATTTCTCTTTTTCTGATCATTTTGGTAAAATATTCATATCATTAAATATTGAAATAGAGTTTTCCTTCCTTTTAAAAATCTAAATATGTTTTTTAAATTTAATTTATTTAATATTTTATTTTTCAGCACTGATTTTCACAATAGTTTAAATTACAAATTTTCTCACCATTTCTACCCCCCCCCCACTCCAAGATGTCATATATTCTGGTTTCCCTTTTCCCCAGTCAGCCCTCCCTTCTGTCACCCCACTCTCCCCATCCCCTTTTCCCTTACTTTCTTGTAGGGCAAGATACATTTCTATGCCCCATTGCCTGTATATCTTATTTCCTAGTAGAAGGTTTTTTTTTTTTGAGTATCTTCTTTTAAAACTTTGAGTTCCAAATTCTCTCCCATTTTCCTTCCCCACCCACCATCCCTAAGAAGGCAGGCAATTCAACACAGGCCACACGTGTATCATTATGCAAAGCCCTTCCACAATACTCATGTTGTGAAAGGCTAACTATATTTTGCTCATACTTATTCTATCCCCCTTTATCCAATTTTCTCCCTTGACCCTGTCCCTTTTCAAAAGTGTTTGCTTTTGATTACCTCCTCCCTCTATCTTCCCTCCCTTCTATTGTCCCCCCTTTTTTATCTCCTTCCTCCTTCTTTGCTGTGGGGTAAGATACCGAATTGAGTGTGTATGGTATTCCCTCATCAGGTGAAATTCGATGAGAGCTAGATTCATTCATTCCCCTCACCTGCCCCCTCTTCCCTCCCAACAGAACTGCTATTTCTTGCCACTTTTATGTGAGATAATTTACCCCATTCTATCTCTCCCTTTCTCCCTCTCTAAATATATTCCTCTCTCATCCCTTAATTTGATTTTATTTTTTTAGATATCATCCCTTCATATGCAACTCACCCTATATATACACATACACACATGTATATATGTATATATGTATATATATATACATTTATATGTATATATATGTATATATATACATGTATATGTATATATATATATGCATATTTCCTTCAGTTACCCAAATACTGAGATCTCATGAATCACACATCATCTTTCCATGTAGGAATGTAAACAAAATAGTTCAACTTATTAAGTCCCTTATGATTTTTTTCTCTTGTTTACCTTTTCATGCTTCTCTTGATTCTTGTGTTTGAAAGTCAAATTTTCTATTCAGTTCTGGGCTTTTCACTAAGAAAGCTTAAAAGTCCTCTATTTTATTGAAAATCCATATTTTGGCTTGGAGCATGATACTCAGTTTTCCTGGGTAGGTGATTCTTTTTTTAATCCTACCTCCATTGAGCTCTGGAATATCATATTCCAAGCCCTTCAATCCCTTAATGTAGAAGCTGCTAGATCTTGTGTTATTCTGACTGAGTTTCCACAATACTCAATTTTTTTCCTTCTGGCTGCTTGCAGTATTTTCTCATTGATCTGTGAGCTCTGGAATTTGGCAAGAATATTCCTAGGAGTTTTCTTTTGGGGATCTATTTGAGGAGGTGATTGGTAGATTCTTTCAATTTCTATTTTACCTTCTGGCTCTAGAATATCAGGGCAGTTCTCCTTGATAATTTCTTGAAAGATGATATCTAGACTTTTTTTTTTTGATCATGGCTTTCAAGTAGTCCAATAATTTTTCAATTATCTCTCCTGGATCTATTTTCCAGGTCAGTGGTTTTTCCAATGAGATATTTCACATTGTGTTCCATTTTTTCATTCTTTTGGATCTGTTTTATTATATCTTGATATCTCATAAAGTCACTAGCTTCCACTTGCTCCAATCTAATTTTTAAGGTAGGATTTTCTTCAGTGGTCTTTTGGACCTCCTTTTCCATTTGGCTAATTCTGCCTTTCAAGCATTCTTCTCCTCATTGGCTTTTTGGAGCTCTTTTGCCATTTGAGTTAGTCTATTTTTAAGGTGTTGTTTTCTTCAGTATTTTTGGGGGGTTTCCTTTAGCAAGTCATTGACTTGTTTTACATGGTTTTCTCACATCATTCTCATTTCTCATCCCAATTTTTCCTCTACTCCTCTAACTTGGTTTTCCAAATCCTTTTTGAGTTCTTCCATGGCCTGAGACTAGTTCATGGTTTTCTTGGAGGCTTTTGATGTAGGCTCTTTGACTTTGTTGTCTTCTTCTGGCTGTATGTTTTGCTAGTCTTCATCAGCAAAGAAAGATTCCAAAGTCTGATTCTGAATCTGAGTCCGTTTTTGCTATCTGGCCATGTTCCCAGCCAACTACTTAACCCTTGAGATTTTCATTAAGGTTATGACTGCTTGTAGAGTAGACAGTACTTTGTTCCAAGCTTGAGGGGATGTGCTGTTGTTTTCAGAGCTATTTCTCACAGCAAGCTCTGCCACAGCAGTGCTCCTCCTCCTCCAAGAACTGCCAACCCTGACCTGACTCAGATCTTAAGCAATCTCTGCTCTCCTGCTCTGATCCCCCACTTAATTCCTCCCACCAGGTGGTCCTGGGGCCAGAAGCAACTGCAACTGTAGTTCTGTCCTCAGAGCTGCACCACCTATGCTGCCTCTGGTGTGGTGGGCAAACCCATACCTCCTTCATTCTGTCCCCTGCAGCTTTTCCCACTAACCTTCTCTGTTGTCTTTGGTGTTTCTGGGTTGAGAAGTCTGGTAACTGCCACAGCTCAGTGATTCAGGGTGCTAGGGCCTGTTCCTCCTGTCTCCAGGTCTGGTTGGTCCTGTTGCCACCCACTCTGGGCTCTGCTCTGCTCAGCTGTGCTCCCAGCTCTGTGTGTGATGGACCTTACCCTGCAACCATCCAAGCTATCCAATGGTGGAGCCCTGCTTCCCTCTGCTATTTTGTGGGTTCCGCAGTTTTAGAATTTGTTCAGGGCCATTTTTATAGATGTTTGGAGGGACCTGGGAAGGGAGGTCTTGCAAGTCCCTGCTTTCCAGTTGCCATCTTAAAAAATCTAAATATTTTAATCAAAATAATTAGGAGAATTGCCACAAAGAGTTAATGAAAGAAAATTTTCTTTGGTCATATATAGGATGCCTGTATCAAAATGACTGCAGAAGTGTTCATTCAGTCAGAGTATCTTTCCCAATTGGTTGAGCATAGGTTGAATAAATCATAAATATTAGTGTAGCTGAAATTGTATGAGGTGAAATTCCAGGTTGAGCCAATAGTAAATCTCAAGTTTTAGTATACATTATTTACATGCTATTTAATAAAATGGCTCTATAACAATAGAACAATCATTAAAATTACCCATTCTGTGTAAAATTAGCTGATGTTGTCCTATAAAATAAAATGCATCTTTCTTTTCCTAGTGGAATCTTTGTATGTCCTCAGTCTATATTGATACTAAACAGTTCTGAAATGCATTCTGAGGACAACTTTAAATCAACTTGTCCATGTAATTCATCAGCATTCATATGATTTTAAAATTATAATGTTAGGAGAAATCTAATCCAACCCCAGTTCAATGAATGTATTAGCTCTATACATCTTGGGCAAGTATTTATCCACCTTATTCCTAAACACTCCCCCAAGGAAATGAGCCATTCCACTTTCTGACTATTCTAATGGTTGACATTTTTCTCTATATTAAGCCAAATATATGTGGTGGTAAGATTGGAAAAGTCCCAACCTCAGGATTTAGGTCACACATGTGGGTAATGGGATCACAGAATCATAGATTTAGAGCTGAATGGTAATTAATAGGGTTTTTTTTTGTTCCACCTTGATCATTTAATTAGTTTAGTTAAAATTATGGTCAAAGTGATTGCCATCAGTGTTTTTACATACCATACATAAGGAACCTCATATGTAAAAGGAGAGAGTTTGCCTCTGAGGTCCTTTCTAGCTTTGTACTTATAGTTCTAGTATCTCACTTATTGCCAAGAAATACATTTATCTTAGTGTACAAAATTTCCTGTTTTAAACAGGCAATTGCTAAGCAAACTTTGAGATTTCAGTGTTCAAAAACTTGGAGAATTAGTTCTATTGCCACACTACCACCCTTAATAGGTTGTACAGGAATTGAATCATTCTGAGCACTTTATCAGGATTGTAACATAGATAATTTGAATTCACATTCCTTGTCAATTAGGCAAATTAACATTTAAAAGAATAATTCAGAAACAGAGGGTAAAAAAGTGCTCACAACAGTCTCTTTGGAATTATACCCTATGACAAAAAACAAGTAGTGATTGCTGAGTAGCTCAAATTTGATAACTCTAGCAACAAAGCATTTGAAATGTGTAGCAGGCTGTCAAACAAGACAGTATAAAGCTTTGTCTTGTCCTGATAAAAGTTCCAAAGGGAAACAATTTTTTTGAAATGAATCATAGGAGACTATACCCTTTAAAAGCCACTTTTCTGGTTTTGTCTTCTTTGAAAGAGATTGGCAGGCAAATTTGAAAGTGTGTATTTTTCCCTGGGTTTCAAAAGGTTATCTTTTAGGTTGATTTTAGGTTCTGTGAAACATTGATAACAACCTGTCAGACCTGATGTGTTTACATTGATTTTTTCCAGTAGTAAGAAGCATACATATCTTATGAAGTGAGATAGTCTTCAGAACATTTTAGCACATTTCCATACAAATCATTTATATTGTAAGGAAAAATGAGTTGAGCCATAACTCACTGATATTCTGAGGGCTTTATCAGCTTCAAAAATCCTTTTATTGCAGGTCAGATTATACATTTTTTTCTTTAGAATTAAAAAAGAAAAACTAAAGCATTTTTACTTCCTTTACTTCCTGGATATGTGACCTCCTCAGTGGAAGAGACATCATTTTAATTTTATATCTAAGTATTAGACTAGAAAATCATAATCTTCTAACTCAGTATAATAATAGAAATTTTAACTTCCTCAAAACCCACATATGTTATTACCTCTTAGGCATTAAATATTTGTGTGTTTCTTAGCTTAAGACTGAGTGTTAGATATCCCCAGAAATTAGGCCTGAGCAATAGGAGAGGGGGTAGAAGGAATAGTATGTGAAATTATTCACAGCTTTACTGGAATAGGACACTGGACCCAAGAGGCAGGTATTTTAACTAATAGTAAAGTGCACAGAAGAAAATAATAGACAAAAGGATGTCAACTCAATTGAGCTATGTATTTAGGAGTGGATAGGGAATACACTATTTCTCAAAGCTCTCAAAAGGTAGGAAGCTTTTGGACACTTATCCAAACAGAACCCAAGTTTTCAATCTTTTTTTTTTTTCATGTAGGCATTCCCACTCCTGCCAACCTTCTTTTTGTCTGGTGTATAAATATAGAATGATTTTCAATCATGAAACCAAAGGAGATGTAACAATTTCCTGAGATATTTTTTCCAAGGCAGTATTTTTCTTGATATCCATTCTAAATCTACCTTTATTTATTTTCTTGTCACTGCATCTAGGGGAAAAATGTTCCTTAAATACATAAAACACCATTTTTCTTCTATCTGTTTTCACTCTGAGAAAGCCTGTTGGTAAAATTACATGGCTCCATCATCATTTCAGAAAATCATGCATACCTCTCCCCATCCCCAACTTTGTGTGAATCTATTTTCTTGATTTTCAGTCATTTTCCCTCTTGAAAAATCTTCCTTGACTCTCTATGACATCTTGAGGTTTTGCTAAAAAATATTTTTTAATCTTCTTGAGAAAGTATATATATATATATATATATATATATATACATATTCTCCTTTCCCACTGTGGTTTTAAATAACTTTTTTTTTCTTTTTTCTTCAGAGTTGGCAAATACCATAAAGTCTGGTATCCATTGATGTACCCAATATCTCATTTATTTTTGCAAAATCTATCACAGCAAATCTTTCTTCAATGTCTGCTTCTTCTCCTGTTTCTTTCACTGAGTTCAGTTTTCAGAACATTAGTGTGAGACTAAATGGGAGTAGGGGGGAGAAGCATAGGTTTAAGGTGGTAAGAATCCAGCCTTTCTTTAAGTATATAGATAGAAAATATTTGAATGATGATTTTCCATCTCTTAATTTTTTTTCTCTCTAAAATAGCCTTTCTTCTTTTTGATGGGCATTCTTTCTCATACGTATGCTGTATGTTGTAGAAGGTCTGTCAATAGCATAGTGTATTAATGCCTTTTATGTCATTTTCCTGAGTAAAAATGTGTAAAAGCACTTTTTGTTGATTCTCCTCCTCCTCCTCCACCTCTTCCTTCTTTTTGTACTTGAAACACCATCCAGCATACTTTGTTCTTTTATACCACCATTTTATACTCTCTGTGCTAGAAACTGAAAGAAGTTTTTCTTTGGTAAGATTTACAGTTTCTTCCCCACTCCCTATACCAATTAGGGAATGCCAAACACTCAAATATTTTTTGAAATGGCAATACACAATGAAGCACATCCTTAAAGTACCACCAATGTGACTGACCACCTCCAACCCACCTTTTAAAATACTTGGGAAGAAGTTTATATTTACGGGTAAAATGTATTATTTCAAGAAGAAAATTATACTACATCAAGGAAAACAAAAAGCAAATATTTTTAATACACAACCTATGTGCCTAACCAATGTCAAATCCAATGAATGAAATAAAAATAATAAAAGAAAGGAAACAAACATTCAATTTAACAAGTATTTATTATGTGTCTGCTATATTTAAGTTGCTGTGCTAAGTGCTGGGGAAACAGAGAAAAAACAAATCAGTCCTCATCCTCAAAATCTGTAATATATCTAATTATTTTGCACATCAACTCTTAAAACAAACACTTTACATTCATTAGCTCAACTGACTTCTCCAAAACCCTATCACATATGGACTACAGATATTATAATTACCATGTTTTAGATAAGAAAACTGAGATTCAGAGAGTTAAGACAAATAATCCATGGTCATGCTGAATACATTGTCTTGTAACATTGCAGGAAGTTCAATGGTCACTTAAAAGTGATTGGTCTAGCATTCCACAAAATGAGGAAAAAAGTGGACAAAGAATATATATTGTTTAGATATTTGCATGTACTTTTATAGACAGCTTAGAATATTAGTATGTCATTATTTTTACCTTGGACAGGCAGAAAAAGTGGTTAAATTTATCACAGATTTTCTTAAACTGATAAAATCACAGACACTTCATCTACAATACCTATGTATTCTCAAAGTGAAGATAGATACATGAGAACCACAGAATACTCTGATCTCAGAAGAATCAAACACACAGAATAATGAAGAGACATTATAGATCTAAATATGTTGCAGTATATTGGTGACAGTGGCTTCATAGAAGGAATAAAGACATGCTTAGATGGGAATAGGGAGAATAAGAGGAGGAATAAAAGACATCATTAATAAAATGTATGGCCAGAAATAGAGGTGGGCATTCTAATGGTAAAAATGATGGTAAGAGACAGTCCAGTTCAAGAAATATTAAATTAATTGAATGAAGAACCATTTTAGGTAGATTCTTCACTAAGAAATTGTGAAAACTACATGGGCCAGAATCACCTCTGGTAGGAAAGCACATTAATATCAACATTTTAAAGTACATGTTCTCATACGTATATTAATTACTTACTTAATGACAAAATGTTTTGTTGTGGTTCAGTCATGTCCAAATCTTTGTGTTACCATTTTTTTTCTTAAGCAAAGATAATGGAATTCTTTGCCATTTCCTTCTCCAGCTCATTTTACAGTTGAGGAACTGAGGCAAATCGGGTTAAGTGATTTGACCAGGGCCACGTAGCTAGTAGGGGTCTGAGACCAGATTTTAACTCAGGAAGAAGCATCTTCCTAACTTCAGGCCCAGCACTCTATCCACTGAACCACTTAGCTTCTTCCATATTCAAAACATCATGCTAAGCATTGGGTATGCGAAGGACTAACTGAATGAGCTCCCTTGTCCAACTGTGTGTGATGATCTGAATTATGAGAATTTTTCATCTATTTTTGAAAGAACTAATGGTTAAAATGAACTCTGCATTATTCTGAGGAGAGTATAGTGTTCAAGGGCTAACAGAAATTAGGACTTAGAGAAGCATTGATAGAGCCTTGTCCTCCCCATTTTTACTTACTTCTTAATTTCATTTGGACTTTGTAGTTTTTTCTATGGCACTGGTGAACATGTTCTGTGAGTTCACAACTCCGTGTTTGATGTGTCACTTAATTTCTGCATTGAGAACATAATTTAACAGATCGCTGATTATTATGTTATGGAATTATTAGACTATATATTTAGGTATTATATAGGTAATGGTTTAAGGAGAACCTTCATAGCTAATTTTTTTAATTATTTTGAGTCAGGTGCCCCAACAATCAAAACAGCAGAATACCATATTCTTTACCACACCATGTTTCACATGTACCAAACAAAACATTGGTTGCTTACCCTTGCACTGTCAGGATGTCGCTATGGGAAATAATTGTTTTTACATTTTACATTTACAAATTCAAACTTTTTTGTTTTTTTAATAAAATTTAAGGCTTGTGATCTTTTTGAGAAATTTTCTTCTAATATATGATTTTACAAGAGTTAAGTAACATGGGTAAAGACTTACTGCTTAAAAATCTGATGCTTATGAACTAGCAGCAGAAATCAGGAAATATAAAAGCAGCCCTACTGAGAAGCTGAGGAGGCTAACTGTTTAATCAATATGAAAGAAACAAAATGGAAATGAAGAAACAGAAAGCATTAACTAATATGTCTACAAGTAGAATATATAAAGAAACTGAAAATAAATTCATTCTATGCAACAAAAACTGAAATAAAATTTTACACATAAGCAGTGATTTACAAATGTAGTTTCATAGCTCCTAAAAGTATCTCTAATTATCTGAGAGAGTATTGCAAACCTCTAAAGAGAAAATCACTTTTATTTTTGAAAATCATATTCTATACAATACTTAAAAAAGAAAAATGGTGTAGTTAAAGCATAGAAATGCACACACATATAAAATAAAATCTATCTCAATACAACTCACAAAATGCTGAGAATCATAGTTGTGACTTCCTGAGATTATTCTCAAATTGTATAAAATTCCTTCTTTTGTTGGATACATTGTATCTGATGTTCTATCTATAAATATATGAACTCTAAATGAGTAATTTTTAAAATTATAATAAAAATGTGGCACCAGACATTATTTAAAAGCCTAACCCAGGAAAAAAATGTTTTTCTTAAAAAATAAAACACACAAAGTGGTTTTCTTTTTTTAAAAAGGCATTATATTTGATGACAGGCATACCTACCAAAAAAGACTAAAATTAACACTCCTACAAAATACGTGAGTAGTCAGGGAGGCCAGTAGATAGAGTGTTGGGCCTGAATTCAGGAAGACATCTTCCTGAGTTCAAATCTGGCCTGTGGCACTTCCTAGATGTACGTTTCTGGGCAAGCCACTTAACCCTGTTTTACCTCTATTCCTCATCTGTAAAATGAGCTGGAGAAGGAAATTGCAAACTGCTCTACTGCCATTGACAAGAAAACCCTAAATGGAGTTACAAAAAGTTTGACATGACTGAAGGAATGAACAAGAAAGTATACATGCTGAAAATATTCTCTTGATGGCCAATGGTTTCAAAGAGACCTAAAACAGCCTGACCAATGCTGGAATTTCAACCATAACGCCAGATCACACTGTCTTTCTCTTTGACTATTTCCACTTATAAGTACCAACCAAATCTTCTGTTGGATTGTCCTAATGCTCAAAAGGTACATATTTAAATTGAAGCAAAAGCTTCTTCCTTATATTTTTAATGCAGGTTTGTTAATTTTGGCTTCCAAACCAACCAGACAATGTCTGAATATCTCTTTAACCTAACTAATGATTCTTAAATTCTTAAAGATAGTTGTCTGGGGACTTCCCTTGCCTCTTTGATACCCTAAACATTCTCTCCCATTTGCTTTTCATAAGACACACTTTCTAGTGCATCCTCCTTCATGCAGACTCTTGTTTATCAATGTCCTTCTTAATATGCAGGACCCAGAATTTAGCATAAAATTTAATATTTAATATATTCAGTGAAGATGATAGTGTGGCTAGTACTTCATCTAATAAAGACCTGATTTTTATTAATGGTGGCTTAAAATTATTAAATGTGATTTTCTTCAGTTCCATTCAGTTACAAGTAGATAGGAATGAAGTCTGCAGATGGTGGTAGTATTCCAGATGTAGATTTGGGAAAGCATGGTGGATGATAGCATAAGGAGGCGAGGGACTTAAGAGAAGAGGAAAAAATTGAACTAACTCACAAATGTACCAAGATAAGGAAGCAAGAAGAATATCATTAGTGCATGGGTAAAAGCCTGGGAAAGAACTGAAGGCAAAAAGAATTGTAAGTCATGGCAAGGATGAAGAATAGGTTTAAGGGGAATAAGACAACAAAAGAGATGAAATGATAGAAAATTATGATCAGATGAAGGACTCTCAGAGTTCTATGAACATAGATAAAGAACACTTTTTAGTAAAGGCAATAACAATTATATTACTATCTCTGTGTATAGCTGAGGAAGAGTTGAGGAGTATATCATAGGATTTAAGCAGGTTAAACAAATGAGAAGTTAGTGTAATGGAGGAATTGTTAATGTATTATAATGAACCCTCCTTATATGTGGGCAAGAGATAGAGAAGAGAGAAAGACTACACCAGAAACTTACCTTACTAAGAAGCAATAAAGAGTGTCTTGGGGGAGGTAGGTAGATAGAAAATATATGGATTGGGTTGTAAGTCTGAGCTGAGTATACTTCAAAAGAGGATAACTTGCTGAGTCGGGGTGCTAGAATGCCTCATGGGAATGGCAATGTTTTGTTGACAAAGGAGGATTCCATGAACACCGAGTCAAGTTGTGTAAGTGAAAGGACAAAGAGAAGTAGAAATAGTGACTGGTGATGCTGTTTTTTTAGGGATTTGGGGCAGTCCTCAAGGAGTAACAGAAGATAAAAGGAATAAGAATGGAAAAGGCTAAAGATGAAAGTAACTTCATTACTTATTGAGAAGTCATTACAGAGAAGATTGGAAAAAGGAGGAGATAATGCTAGTAGTACTTTTGTGTCTTGGGGTTGAAGAGAACAAAAGTATGAGAGTTGGTAATTAAAGATTTGCAAAATCACTGGAACATCAGTAGCCAGGGGTTCAGAATATCTTGGATGAATAAAGAATTTAGGAGGAGTAGTATGCTATCTGTTGATAAATGAGTACACAAGGAGTATGCATTACTGGAGAGATTAGGGAGGGAGGTGATAAAATGGTTTAACTTCTCACCTTGAGGTCCATCCTGGTAGAACGTAATGTTATAAAACCTGCTGGTCCTCTTCACAGTAGGCTGAAACAACAGAAATTATTTCCCAGGAAAATCCAGGCTGGAGGCAAGAGCTATCAGTTCAAGATTAGTCAGGTTCAGAGAACCTGGAGAACTAGACAAATCTTTGGGGCAAAGATACCCAGGAAGATGATCTAGGCCTGGGATGACTTAAGGTTTACTGGAGATTATTTGGAGAGAGGAGAGGCAAATGATCTGGATTAGAATTAAATCAAGACTCCCTGGGAATTTACTGCAATGAAGTTAGAAGTCTTGACATGGGGCCTCTTTGGGGAAGAAAAGACAAAAGCCTAGAGTTGAGTAGCTTGAACTGATCTCTGGTAAAAGACTTCCTGAAAAGTTTTTGGACCAAGGATAGAAACCTGATGTAATGTCATTTTTATCTCTTTATACTGTACATAGAGAATTGTGATATTAAGATACAAAAATGGTGAAATGAGTTTATTACAGAAGAATTTTCCACTTTTTCCCAATTAAAATCCTCCTTCAAATTTCAATCTTAAATATCTCCAAGATGACTTTATTTAGGTAGATCTCTCTGAAAGATTTCTTTATACATTTTCCCCCTTCTACTCTCTGCATTTTATTAGGCTATCCTGCTCATAATTGTTCATCCTGTTCTTTAAGATTGTATAAAAACATTTATATTTTAAATCATTGTCTTTCTTCATTAAGGTGAAAAAGTGTTTGTTTACTAAAATGGCCTATAGTTGTTGTTTTGATCTCATTATGACAATCAATTTGCATTGGTTATGCTTTTTTTAGGAAATGGATATAATGTGTATAAATTGTTATTCCATTCATTTCTATCTTTTATTCATTTGTTAAATTAGCAATCTTTTTTTTAAAATAAGTCAGATTGGGATTATTTCCATTGTACACAATATGCTTGCCTCAGTTTCAGGCTTCTAATTTTGCAATAATTTTGACCTTTGCTCTAAAAGGTCAGTGGTATGATTATACATAGACAGCAAATTTAGTAATGATCCCCACTTTGCTAATGTTTCATTTTTTTATTAAATACAATCAATTTTTAGTTATATTATAAGGGGTTCCATTACCTTGTTGAGTTTATTCTCTGTGGATTGGCATGAGGAAACTATACATCATATGAATTTTTAGTTTCTTTTGTTTCTAACTTATTAAATATATTTCCATTTCTTTGCCACAGTCTCCTAAATCTACCTTTGCATTAAGTGACTGAGTATAGGCATGTGTGAGTGTATGTGTGTGTGTGCATGTGTGTGTGTGTGTGTGTGTGTGTGCAGGGTTTAAGTTTTTTGTCATTTTTCTAGTTCTTCTTCCTCTATAAACATCTTTCTCTGATAATAATTCCTATACGGCATTTTAATGAAGCAGATTGTGGTATTTTTTATAAATACTCAGGATATTTGTACATAAAAGGGAATTCTACAATTCCCCATTATGTTAAAGATGTATTTATCAATATGAGTGGGAAAAAATCTTCAGACCATCTTTTTACCTCACATTCACAAAGAGGGGAAGGAAATATGTTAGTTCCCAAAAAAGAGAATTAGGGAAATAACCATTGTGCTCCTGGCCCCCTTATTCTACCTTATACATAAATTCCTCAAAATCAGTCAGGGAAGAGAAAGTGATTCAAGGGTACCTTATGATTAATGGTCAGGGGCCATGAACAGAGGACTATTGTCCTAGAAAACCTTGGCAGACATTGTGTTTTGTAGAGCCAAAGTTCATGAATAGACATGGGGAGGAACAATTAGTGTAAAACTTCGTGATGGATACAGATAAGATGAATGCAGATAGTGAAGTTGAAGTCAGAATGTAGGAGGGAAGAATAAAATATAGGAAGCATACCAAGTCTAAAGTTCAGTTGAATAAACCAGGGTCAATATCCAGAAGTGGATTTAATGGATGGTTTTGGATAGGGAAGTCCTTGTATATACAGTAGGTAGAGATTTTTTTTTAGTTGTTGTCACCACTATTCAATTGTTTCAGTTGCGTCCAACTCTTCATGACCCCACTTGGTTTCTTGACAAAGACACTAGAGTAGTTTGTCATTTCTTTCTCTAGTCATTTTACAGATGATGAAACTGATATAAACAGGGATAAGTGACTTGCCTAGGGTCACAAAGCTGGTAAATGTCTGAGGCCAGATTTGAATACATTAGGTTTCCTGACTCCAGGCCCAGTACTCTATCCACTGCACCACCTACTTGCCATAGGTAAAGATTATGGCCCATGTTTCAAGCTAGGCATTTAGGCTAGGCTAAGGCACAACGAAACAGAAACGTTAGGGAATTCAAAAAATAGAAGTGGATTACTATCTCAAGCATATTCTTGAAAATTCAACCACCAATGAAATTTATATATGAAAATTGAATTTAGAAAAAATGTCTTTTCTGATTTATGACCTGGTTTGAAGGAAATTTTATAGTGTAGAAATAACAGAGCTGACAGGGTATGTTACTATTTCGAGCAGGAAGGAGTACACATATGTAGCCGATGAAACAGCTGATTGAGGCAGATGGGTGTACAGTAGATAGAGCTTTGGGAGTTCAAATCCTACTTCAGACACATGCACCCTATGGGATCCATTACCTTGCACATTTTTAGCTTCATTATCTTTAAAATGGTGATTAATATAGCAACTACCTAACTTAGTTGTGTGAGGATCAAATAAGACAGCATATGTACATAAATACTACAGAGTTGGCAGGAGGTTCTTTGCATATGGACTGCATATGGGTATTTATAGCAAAATAGTATCTTGGATGTGAGGTCTGCTAAGTCACTTTCGGAAATGTTTTCCACCTTTGGTGTTCATCTACCACAAAACTCTGACCTGTGGCTCTAAGAAGCTGTTGCAGGCATAGCTGCCACACCCTGGCAAACCATTTCATCAGGTTGGCTAAACCAGATTGGGGTTAACCGAGGGACCTCAGACTTGTGGGTGAGTTAGGGGGTGTCAACTGCAGGCATGTGAAGACTTCTCCCTGCAGAAATGGAGTATGAGAGCAGTCTGTTTCAAAGGCCATGAAGGCTGCTGAAGCAGGCACTGTGGAGTACTTACAGCTTGGTCAGACATCAATGATGCTGAAGTTATCCACTGCATCCAAGGCCATCTCTAGTCATCTTGAATTTTGGCCTGCTACCATACTCAGATGAATCTGAGAAGAGAGAGTGAGGTCCATGGCTTCATGCAAAACTGCCTTACTTAAATCCAATTTATGACAAAATTTATTAATCAAAAGACATCACCATACATTTTTACCATTTTTATGTACCTCAAAGTTCCTTGGCATAGGCAAGTAATGAAGCAGCAGATATGGATATACTAGGAGCTGTAGACACAACCTTGTACACAGGCATCCTAAGGCTAATGTCATCCTGTCAGGGGACTAAAATAGCAGTGGGATTTGACAGCCTCCTGGGTTTCTGAGCAATTTTCTTAAGGACTACACTGCTCCTGTCCTGGAAAGAGGAGGCAGCCTGAAAAGATGTCCTAAAAATTGTCTGCTTCAGCTACCCTAACTCTGGCCTTCTTATACAGCAGGCAAGGATCTTACCCTGTGCTCAAAACACACACACACACACACTTTTGTGAAGATGATTCCACTCATTAGCACATGGAATGTGTACACACTTATGGACGATATGAAATCCCATAGACCTGACAGATAAACAACTCTTGTTGTGAGAGACCTCAGCACGTATCACATCCAAAAGCAGCCCTTAACGAAACAAGGCTAGCAAAATAAGGCCAGGTTTCCCAAGACAGAGCTGGATACACATTTCTCTGGAGTGGCTGCAGTGATAGGGAGCAAGTGAAGTTAGTGTAGGTTTTCCAATTAAAACTAGTCTAGTTAGCAAGCTTGTATTCCTCTTGAAAGGAGTGAAATACAGGCTTATGACAATGCAAATGCCATTTGCAAGAAAGTATCAGACCACCATCATCAGTGTGTATGTTCCCACAATGACAAACCCTGATGAGGTCAGAGAAAAATTTTATGAAGAGCTGGAAACTCTCATTATCAGTGTACTGAAAAAGGATAAGCTTGTAATTCTGGGTGACTTTAATGCAAAGGTAGACACATGCTATCAGACATGGAAAGGAGTCCTTGGGAGGAAAGGAGTCAGAAACAGCAACACAATGGTCACTTATTACTGAAGACTTGTTCATTTCATGACCTTCTTATCACATTTCTTTTCATCTTTACATGATAAAGTTTCCTGAATGCACACTCATAGCAATCATTGGAATTCAATAGACTGTGTCATTGTAAGGAGAAGAGACAGACAAGATGTAAGAGTGATAAAAGTAATGTGTGACTCAGAGTGCTGGATTGATCATAGACTTATCCTTTCCAAGCTGATTTTATATTCAACAAAATCAGCAGCCTTAAGACAAAACCACTAGCAGGATACTTAATATGAAGAACACTTCTCTGTGGGTGAAGTTGCTAACTTGAAGGGAAGTCTGAGCCAACACGCGACTGGCTACAGTGAAGCAAAAAAGGAGTGGTTCACTTTCAGAGATTTGGTGTACAGCATAGCATTTGCTCATCTGTCGCTGAACCCTCACACATATCAACGTTGGTTTGGCAAAAATAATGGGGAAATTCAGAAGCAACTAAGTGAAAAACAGTCACTCCACTGGGCTTTCCATCAGAATTGTCCATCCATCTCCAAGACAGTGTTTAACTCCATCAAAAGCAAATGCAAAATGAGGAACTTTGATGAAGAACAGAAATAAAAGATGAAATGTATGAGAAGAAAAAGGTTTGTCATATGACAAGTGATGAAAATGGGCAGTTGGAGTGCCCCACTGGCACCCTCACTTCAGGAGAAAATGAGGAAAGCATCTAGTTTGGAGTAATTATGAGAGGCCATGGAAAATAATGAGCAAGCAAGAGAAGAATTGTGATCTGCAACAATGTAGGGAACTTCTAAATCAATGAGATCACAGATCCATTAGAGTATCCACATACTCAAGACTTATGTGAGCACAACTAAAACCACTCTTTACAAAAGAGAAATATTTAAACAACTGGAGAGACATGAATTTTTCATGATTGGACATGCTAATGTAATAAAACTGTATTACTACTTCAAAAAACGTAAATGATTAGTAATAAGGATATGATCCTGGAGAGATGAGTTGAACAATTTGATAGCATTTTCAACAGACCATCACCAACCAATGCTGAAGCCACTGACCATACACTTGAGACTGAAAGTCAATCCCTCTTTAACTAAACTTCGACCTGAAGAAGACATTTTGAATGCAATTAGCCTCCTCTTATGCGGCAAAGTACCTGGTGTTGATTCTTTCAGTGGAGATTGGCAAGGCAGAAGGTCTACTGCTCATATAAAAGCTGACTGAAATCTTCCAGGTTATATGGCAAGAGGAAGCAGTCCTCCAGGAGATCAAGGATGCCTCCATTGTCCATCTCTATAAAGGAAAAGGAAATAGGTTGTGCTGTGACAACCTCAGGGGTGGTCTATTGCTTTACAATTTCTGGCAAGATTCTTGCCAGGGTCCTCTACCTGGAGCCAGTGTGGCTTCAGAAAGAGCTGAGGAAAAATAGATATGGTTTGCTGCTCAATAACTCCAGGAGACATGCCAGAGGAGAAGAGAGGTCTGTATACATTGTTTGTCAACTTTGTCAAAGCCTTTCGTCCTGTCAGTTGTGAGGTCTCATGGAAGATCATAGCAAAATTTGGTTACCTTGAAAAGTTCATTTGTATTGTCCACCAGTTACATGATAGCATGCCTGCACATGTTCTGGATAACAGATGATGCTCTAGCACTTTTCCTGTCACCAGTGGAATGAAGCAAAGCTTTGTGTTTGCTCTTAGGCATTTTAGCATTATCTTTTCAGCAATGTTGTCAGATACTTTAAATAAAGATGAAAATGGCATCAAGGTCAGTTACTGGACTGATAGAAAATTATTTAACTTTAGAAAGCTACAAGCCAAAAATAAAGTGGAAGGAGAGTTGGTGCATGACTTTTTGTTTGCAGATAATTGTAGACTCAATGCAGCCTCTGAGACTGAGATGCAACAGAGTACACATTGATTATCTGCACTTATGTTATTTTTGACCTGGCAATTAACAACAAGAAAACAGAGGTTCTCCAACAGCCAGGACCACATTCTCCATACACGGAAACATAAGTTACAGAAAATGGAGAAATTTTGAATGCTTTGGATAAGTTCACTTACTTTGATAGCACTTTCTAGAGATGTCCACATAGATGATGAGATTGACACATGCATTGCCAGAGCTACTCAGTGTTTGGGAGACTCAAAGGTAAGTGTGGGAGAGAAGAGGTATTAGCCTGCCTACTAAACTGAAGGTCAGCAGAGCTGTTGTGGTGACCTCATCGTTGTCTGCCTGTGAAACCTGCTCATATACCAGCACCATTCCAGGAAACAGAATTGCTTCCATTATAATTGTCTTAGGAAGACTCTGAAAATCACCTGGTAAGATAAAGTACTAGACACTGAGGTCCTTTCTTAAGCTGAACTTCCAAGAAACTCTACTGTAGTGAGCACAACTCTGACTTTCTGACCATGTTGTTCAAATGCCAAATGTACATTTACCTAACAGACTATTTTATGGAGAAGCCACACAAGGCAAGTGCCCACATGAAGGTCAGAAGAAGTGATACAATGACACTTTCAAGGTCTCTCTGAGGAACTTTACAACAGTTTGTGAGACATGGAAGACACGGGAATAGGACAATCCAGCTTGGGGTACTCACATTAAAGTAGGTGATATGCTCTATGAGCAAAGCAGAATTGTAGTTCAAATGAAACATAAGATACATAAATTTAGAGACTTCTCTACTCAAAATGTCCATATGGACTATTTCTGCCCAACCTATGGTAAAGCCTCTGAGATCATATAGGTCGGATCAGCCACAGTCAGACACATTGCAATTTGACCCCATATTCATAAGTATGAGAGCAATGAATTTGCCTAAAAATAAATCACAAATGACCAACAATACTAATGCAATGTCAAATTCAAAGAAGCATAACAAGCCTAATATCAGTTATTTGTATAAATACAAAATAGTGAAAATAATGTCTTATGAGCTCCTGGTGACAGATTGTATATAAGAAATGGTATACTTTAGTGCAAATGTGGCTTTAACTTACAAATATTTTCCCAAGATAAAATAATTTAACATATCCTGAATAATCAATCTATTTGAGTTCTTGGGACTATAGTTGAATCCTACAGAAAATGAATATAAAATAGAATTATTTTCTTCTTCATTATATTAAGCTTGATTAGATGGATTATTTCTGATTATCATACTATAACAGCTGGGGGTGCATTTGATTTCCATCTTAATGTAGCACATTTTTTGCCATCATTAAGGTTCAATAAAGGAATTCATTGAATTTGCATCAGTTTCAGATTTGAGAAATGCAAAAATCATCTTTGGATTATTTGATATTATTATGAGTCATACTTTATAAATTGTGGCTGTCACTTCACACTGCTGTAATAGAAATACTGAACAAAATGCTACCAAGTATTGTTTTATCAAATTTCCGGTAAGCATCCGCCACATGATGAAAATATCTTGGTATAAAAGTCTTTTTCAGTAAGAGGGTGGAGTTTTAGAATTACCATTTAAATATTTATGGATAACATTAAGCTCTATTTTTAGAAAAATGTTAAATATAGCTGATTTTGGCAGAGCCCACAAAACAGCAGAGGGAAGCAGGGATCCAGCCCAGGACAGCCTGGATGGTTGCTGGATGAGGTCTATTGGGCACGGACTGGAGGGGAGTGGAGCTCAGCGTGGGAGGCAGCAGAACCAGCCAGACCAGAAGCCAGGCAGAACAGGCCCTAGCACCCTGAATCAGTGAGCTGCTGCAGTTACCAGACTTCTCAACCCACAAACACCAAAGACAACAGAGGAGGTTAGTGGGAAAAGCTGTGGGGGACAGAGTTCGCGGTTCAGCCACCACCCCAGGGGCAGCAGGGGAGGTGCAGCTACAGAACTACAGCTGCAGTTACTTCCGGCCCCAGGCCCACGTGGTGGGAGGAATTAAGTGGCAGATCAGAGCAGGAGTGAAGAACCTGCTGAAGATTTGCATCAGGTCTGGGTTGGTGGTTCTTGAGGAAGGAGGAGTGCTGGGGTGGCAGAGCTGGCTATATGGAAATAGCTCCAAAATCAATGGCACATCCCCTCAAGCTTGGAACAAAGTACTCTTTGCTCTACAAGCAGTCATACCCCAACGAAAAACTCAAGTGTCAGGTAAGTTGGCTGGGGACATGGCCAGGCAGCAAAAACGCACCCAGATTCAGTCTCAGACTTTGGAATCTTTCTTTGGTGGCAAAGGAGACCAAAACATATGGACTGAAGAAGTCAACAAAGTGCAAGAGCCTACACCAAAAGCCTCCAAGAAAAACATGAACTGGTCTCAGGCTATGGAAGAGCTCAAAAAGGAGTTGGAAAAGCAAGTTAGAGAAGTAGAGGAAAAATTGGGATGAGAAATGAGAAGGATGCGAGAAAACCATGAAAAACAAGTCAATGACTTGCTAAAGGAGACCCCAAAAAAATGCTGAAAAAAATATTGAAGAAAACAACACTTTAAAAAATAGACTAACTCAAATGGCAAAAGAGCTTCGAATAGCCAATGAGGAGAAGAATGCCTTGAAAGGCAGAATTAGCCAAATGGAAAAGGAGGTCCAAAAGACCACTGAAGAAAATACTACCTTAAAAATGAGATTGGAGGGGCAGCTAGTTGGCACGGTGAGTAGAGCACTGGCCCTGGAGTCAGGAGGATCCGAGTTCAAATCCGGCCTCAGACACTTGACACATGTACTAGCTGTGTGACCTTGGGCAAGTCAATTAACCCCAATTGCCCTGCAAAAAAACCCAAAAATAAAAAATAAAAAAAAGAAAGAGAAAGTCTTCAGGCTCTTTTTTTGATCATGGCTTTCAGGTAGTCCAATAATTTTTAAATTATCTCTCCTGGACCTATTTTCTAGGTCAGTGGTTTTTCCAATGAGATATTTGACATTGTCTTCCATTTTTTTCATTCCTTTGGTTCTGTTTTATAACATCTTGGTTTCTCATCAAGTCACTAGCTTCCACTTGCTCCAATCTCATTTTTTTTTAGAAGAGAGATTTTATTGACTCATGTTTTTTTTTTATTTTGAAGAGAAATTATGTGCAGTAAATATGCATATAACACATATATGCGTATATGGATATACACATCTATAAATTATATTTGTATATGTGAATTGCGTATATATTATATATGTATTTCCTGAATTTATGTTTATATGTATATGTGTATCTCTCTGTATGTATATATGTATGTGTGTGTATGTATGTAAAATTTAGGAAGACCTGAGTTAAAATTCAGCTTCAGACACTCAGGAGTGGTGAATCCTGGGGAAGTCACTTAACCTCTGTTTGCTTCAGTTTGCCTCATCTGTAAAATAGAAATGATAATAGCAATTACCTCCCAGGGCTATTGTGAGGAACAAATGGAATAATTATAAATTCCTTAGTAAAGTGCCTGGCACATAGTAAGAACTATACAAATGTTTAGTAGTGTAGTAGTAGTAGTAGTAATGGTGGTGATGGTGGCGGTGGTGGTGGCGGTGTTGGTACTAATAGCAGTGGTAGTAGTGGTGGTAGTAGTAATAGTAGTAGCATTGTTGTTTTGTTATCACATATATATTCACATATATGTGAATGTATATAATTATTATTACCTACCTGTCATATATTTTATATAATAGTTACACTATATTGTGTCACATTTTGGAAAGATTCAATTTTTCTTCCTTCAAAGTGTATAGTTCATTTGATATGTTATGACACAAGCTTAGAGCTAGGATAAAAAAAAATGATAGTAAAGGAGGCAGCTATGTAGAACATATATGAAAAGTAATTACATCAGCCTAGCATCATTTTTTCATACTGCTAAGATGGTTTTGAAATTTGATTCTGAGATTCTATCATCTTATATATTCACTGTCCTTTGTAGATTTACACCAGATATAAGTGTATATTCTTTGACTTCATACAATTATTATTGAAATCTTTTTTTTTGTTTCTTAGAGGTTTACAAAATTCATTGTCAAAGATAGTCCTCTGAGACCATAAATCTTTTTTGTGAAATCCAATGGGAATTCAAATAATGACCTTTTTATTAGGCATATATACAAGTTTCTGCTTTAAAAAATGTTCTGGATAAAAGAAAAGAAACCTTAATGAACATGGAATGTTATAATAAAATTAATTGTCAAATTTTGCCCTAAATAGCATCTGTAAATTCAAAATATAATTATTAAAATTTGAGGATTTGTTGAAAATAAACCTTAAATGTTAAGTCATGCACATGCACATTATTTTTCTTGAAAAAATTATTTTTCCAATTACATGTAAACACAATTTTAACATTTGTTTGTCAAAATTTTGCAATGGAAATTCTTTTTACCCTTATTTTTTTTCTCTAACTGAGAAGGCATGCAATTTGATCTAGATTATATATGTTCGGTAATACAAAATATTAAACCCATATTAAACCCATTAAACCCATTAAACATGTTGTGAAATAAAACAAAGATCCAAATAAAAAAATTAAAATAAAAGTTTTTTCCTTTAAATATTCCTCAATCTGCATACAGATTCCATCAATTTTTGCTGTAAAGGTGGAGAGTATTTTTAATCTTATAAGTCCTTAGGAAGACTTGGATGGTTTTATTGCTTAAAATAGCTAAATCAGTACAGTACAGTATTTTCCTGGTTCTGTTCGCTTCACTTTGCACCCAGTTCATGCAAGTCTTTCTACATTTTTCTGAAAGCACACTGTTCTGCATTTGTTATAGTACAATAGTATTCCATTATAATCACATGTCACAACTTAATTAGCCTTTCCCCAATTGATGAGCATTCCCTCAACTTCCAATTCTTTGCCACCACCAAAAGAGCTCCTATAAATATTTTTGTACATATAGGTCTTTTTTTTTCCTTTTTTATAGTCTCTTTGGGATATACACATAATAGTGCTACTGCTGGGTAAAAGGCTATACTCACTTTGATAGCCTTTTGGCCATAGTTCTAAATTGCTCACCAGCTAAATTATGGACCAATTTTGACCTTATCTTGATACACTACATGAGATGTTAATCTGTAACTAGTTTCTGCCAAAATACTTTCTAGTTTTCCCAATAGTTTTTTTTTTTTTTTTTTTGCCAGATAGGGAGGTCTTGTCCCAAACTCATACATCTTTGGGGCTACCAAACTGAAGATTATTATGGTTATTTGCTACTGTGTATTGTCTACCTAATCTATTCCACTTATTCACCACTCTATTTCTTAACTGGTGCCAAGTTGTTTTGATGATTACTGCTTTAGAATACAGTCTGAGATCTGATACTGCTAGGCCAACTTCCCTAAATTATTTTTTTTTCATTGAATCTCTTAATATTCTTGATCTTTTGTTCTTCCAGACAAAATTTTAAATACTTTTTTCCCAGCATTATAACATAATTTTTATGTTATTTGATGGGTATGGCCCTGAATAAGTAAATTAATTTAGTTCAAATTGTCATTTTCATTATATTGGCTTGGCCTACAATTGAACAAATAATATATTTCCAGTTGTTTGGATCTGATTTTATTTGTGTGAAGAGTCTGTTGTAATTGTGTTTATATAGTTTCTGGTTTTGTCTTGGCTGGTGGAATCCAAAATCTACAATTATTTTATATTAAATTTCTCTATCTCTTGCTGCTGTAGTTTGTTGATACCATATAGAAATGTTGTTGCTGTTATTGTCCAGTTGTTTCAGTTGTGTCCAACTCTCCATTATCCTATTTGGTGTTTTCTTGGCAAAGATACTGGAAGAGTTTGCCGTTTCCTTCTCCACCTCATTCTACAGATGAGGAACTGAAGAAAAAATGGTTAACTGACTTACCCACGGTAACACAGCTAGTAAATGTCTGTTGCCAGGTTTGAACTCACGAAGTCGTCCTGACTCCAGAACAAGAATTCTATCCGCTGAGACACCAAACCACCCAATACTTAGAAATGCTGATGATTTATATTAGTTTATACCTAAACCAGGAAGAGTCAAACAGAGAAAGAAAATTATAGAACAATTTCCCTAATGAAAATTGATGCAAAAATTTTAAATAAAATATTAGCAAAAAGATTACAGTAACTTATCATGAGCAGGTAGGATTTATTCCAGGAATGCAAAGTTGGTTCAATGTTAGAAAAACTATTAGCATGATTGATCTTATCAACAACAAAACTAGCAGAAACCATATGATTATCTCAATAGATGCAGAAAAAGCTTTTGACAAAATACAACACCTATTCCTATTTAAAAACCTAGAAAGCATAGAAATAAATGGAGTCTTACCTAAAATTATAAATAGCATCTACCTAAACCAATCAGCAAGCATCACATGCAATGAGGATAAGCTAGGTGCATTCACAATAAGATTGGAGATGAAACAAGGATGTCCATGATCACCCCTATTATTCAATTTGGTACTAGAAATGTTAGCTTTAGCAATAAGCAAAGAAAAAGAAATTGAAGGAATTAGAATAGGCATAGAAGAAACTAAGTTATCACTCTTTGCAGACTATATGATGATTCCCTTAGATAACATTAGAGAATCAAGTAAAAAACTACTTGAAACAATAAAAAAATTTTAGTAAAGATGCAGAACATAGAATAAACCCATATAAATCCTCGATAATCCTATATATTACTAACAAAACCAAATAGCAAGCAATAGAAAGAGAAATTCCATTTAAAGTTACTATAGACACTATAAAATATTTGGGTTCTACCTGCCAAGACAAATCCAAGACCTATATGAATACAATTACAAAACACTTTTTCAGGCAAAAAAAATGAGATGTAAATAAATGGAAAAACATCAGTTTCTCATGGTTATGCCAAGCTAATATAATAAAAGTGATAATTTTACCTAAATTAATTTGTTTATTCATTGCCATACCAATCAAACTACCAAAATTATTTTACAGAGCTGGATAAAATAATAACAGTATTCATCTGGAAGAAGAAAAGGTCCAGATTATCAAAGGAATTAATGAAAAGGAATGCTAGGGAAAGTGGCCTAGCTATACCAGATATTAAACTGTGTTATAAGGTAGCAGTCATCAAAGCTACTTGGTACTGACTAAGAAACAGAGTGGTGGATCAGAGGAATAGGTTAGGTAAGCAAGACTCAGTAGTCAATGGCCTTAGCAATCTACTCTTTTATAAACCCAAAGAATCCAGTTTCTGGGTTAAGAATTTACTATTTCACAAAACTGCTGGGAAAATTGGGAAATGGTATGGCAGAAACTGGGCATAGACCAATATCTCACACCGTATACAAAAATAAAGTCAAAATGCGTTCATGATTTAGGAATAAAGGCTGATAACTATAAGCAATTGGGGAATTTTGGGGGTTTTTTTTGCAGTTTTTTTTTATTTGCATGACCAACTGACTAATCTGCTCTTTCCATATTCTGATGTAATTATTTAAAAGATATAAATATTCCCCATGTACTGTTTTGACTGTATTCTACAAATTTTGGAATATTGTCTCATTTTAGTCATTCTCTTTAATGAAATTATTGATTGTTTCTAGAACCTGTTCTTTGACCCACTCATTCTTTAGGATTAGATTATTTAGTATGCAATTAATTTTAATTGATGTTTCCACAGCCCTTGATTGATTGTAATTTTAGTGCATTGTCATCTGAAAGGTATGGATTTAATATTTCTGCTTTTGTGCATTTGGTTGGGAGGTTTTATGCACTAACACATGGTCAATATTTGTGTAGGTGACATGTAACACTAAGAAAAAAATGTGTATTCCTTTTTATTCCCATTCATTTTTCTTTCCATTTACATTGGACTAAATGATGCAAAGTAAAATGAACAGATCCAGAAGAGCATTGTACACTGTAACAGCAATTTTATATGATGGCCAACTGTGAATGACTTAATTATTCTCAGCAAACAATTATCTAAGAAAATTTCCAAAGACTCATGATGAAAAAAATACAAAAATACCCCCCACCCTGAGAAATAATGGATGGATTCTGAATGAAAAATGAAACACTTTTTAATTGTATTTATTTTCCTTTTTGGTCTGTGTTTTGTTTCACAACATAGCTAATTTGGAAATATGTTTTGCATGACTGCATTTCTGCAATTACATCAAGTTGCTTGACTTCTCAATGAGGGGTAAAAGGAGGGAGGAAGGTAGGGGAAAAATTTGGAGCTCAAAAGTTTAAAATGGAAGGTAAAAATGTTTACATATTATTGGAAAAAAAAATTTGAAAAGAAAAAATAATGTTTTTTTTTCTTCAGCCTTCTCCAATCCATGTCTGTATCTATCAGTCCCTTTTATCCTTTTAACCTTTTATCTTTTGCCCTACTAGTTTCCTATAGAGTAAAATAAATTTCTATACCCAACTGAATGTGTATTTTGATGCCTCTTCGATCCAGTGCTGATCAGAGTAGTGTTCCAGGGCCTGTCAGCCCCCTACACTCCATCTTCCCTCTCCACTATAAAATCCCTTCTTTTTGCTTCTCTTTTTTTTCTTTAATATATTTAGTTTTCAGCATTGATTTTCACAAGAGTTTGAATTACAAATTTTCTTCCCATTTCTACGCTCCTCCTCACTCGAAGATGGCATATATTGTGGTTGCCCTGTTCCCCAGTCAGCCCTCCCATCTATCACCCCACTCCTCTCCCATCCCCTTTTCCCTTCCTTTCTTGTAGGGCAAGATAAATTTCTGTGCCCCATTGCCTGTGTATCTTATTTTCTAGTTGCATGCAAAAATTTTATTTTTTGTTTTGTTTTTGAACATCTGTTTTTAAAACTTTGAGTTCCAAATTCTCTCCCCTCTTCCCTTCCCACCCACCCTCCCTAAGAAGCCAAGCAATTCAACATAGGCCACATGAATATCATTATGTATAACTCTTCCACAGTACTCATGTTGTGAAAGACTCACTATATTTTGCTCCTTCCTAACCTATCACCCTTTATTGAATTTTCTCCCTTGACCCTGTCCCCTTTCGAAAGTGTTTGTTTTTGATTACCTCCACACCCATCTGCCCTCCCTTCTATCATCCCCCCCCCCACTTCTTTAATCTTCTTCCTCCTTTTTTCATGTGGGGTAAGATACCCAATTGAGTATGTATGGTATTCCCTCCTCAGGTCACATCTCATAAGAGCAAGATTCACTCATTCCCCCTCACCTGACTTCTCTTCTCTTCCTACAGAACTGCTTTTTCTTGCCACTTTTATGTGAGATAATTTACCCCATTTTATCTCTCCCTATCTCCCTCTCTCAATATATTCCTCTCTCATCCCTTAATTTGATTTTATTTCTTTTAGATATCATCCCTTCACCTTCAACTCACCCTGTGCTCTCTCTCTCTCTCTTCATATATATATATATATGTATATACATACACACATATATACACACGTGCATATATACATACATACACACTCACATATACATATATATATATATATATATATATATATATATATATGCAAATTCCCTTCAGCTACCCTAATACTGAGGTTTCGTGAATCATACACATCATCTTTCCTTGTAGGAATGTAAACTTTAGTAAGTCCCTTGCAATTTCTTTTTCTTGTTCTTTTTCTTGATTACATTTGCATGCTTCTCTTGATTCTTGTGTTTGAAAGTCAAATTTTCTATTCAGCTATGGCCTTTTCACGGAGAAAGCTTGAAAGTCCTCTATTTTATTGAAAATCCATATTTTGCCTTGGAGCATGATACTCAGTTTTGCTGGATAAGCAATTCTTGGTTTTAAGCCTAGCTCCATTGACCTCCAGAATATTGTATTCCAAGCCCTTCGATCTCTTAATGTAGAAGCTGCCAGATGTTGGGTTATTCTGATTGTGTTTCCACAATACTCAAATTGTTTCTTTCAGGCTGCTAGAAGTATTTTCCTCCTTGATCTGGGAGCTCTGGAATATGGCAACAATATTCCTAGGAGATTTCTTTTGGGATCGATTTGAGGAGGTGATCTGTGGATTCTTTCAATTTCTATTTTGCCCTGTGGCTCTAGAATATCAGGACAGTTCTCCTTGATAATTTCTTGAAAGATGATATCTAGGCTCTTTTTTTGATCATGGCTTTCAGGTAGTCCAATAATTTTTAAATTATCTCTCCTGGATCTATTTTCCAGGTCAGTGGTTTTTCAATGAGATATTTTACATTGTCTTCCATTTTTTCATTCCTTTGGTTCTGTTTTATAGTATCTTGATTTCTCATCAAGTCACTAGCTTCCACTTGCTCCAATCTAATTTTTAAGGTAGTATTTTCTTCAGTGTTCTTTTGGACCTCCTTTTCCATTTGGCTAATTCTGCCTTTTGAGGCATTCTTCTCCTCATTGGCTTTTTGGAGCTCTTTTGCCATTTGAGTTAGTCTATTTTTTAAGGTGTTGTTCTCTTCAGTGTATTTTTCAGTATTTTTTGGGTCTCCTTTAGCAAGTCATTGACTTGTTTTTCATGCTTTTCTCGCATGCTTCTCATTTCTCTTCCCAATTTTTCCTCTACTTCTCTAACTTGCTTTTCCAACTCCTTTTTGAGCTCTTCCATGGCCTGAGACTAGTTCATGTTTTTCTTGGAGGCTTTTGTTGTAGGCTCTTTGACTTTGTTGACTTCTTCTGGCTGTATGTTTTGGTCTTCTTTGTCACCAAAGAAAGAATCCAAAGTCTGAGACTGAATCTGGGTGCGTTTTTGCTGCCTGGCCATGTTCCCAGCCAACTAACTTGACCCTTGAGTTTTTCAGTGGGGTATGACTGCTTGTAGAGTTAAAAGAACTGTGTTCCAAACTTGGGTGGATGCGCCAGCTCTTCTCCTTACCGAAGAACCTCCAACCCGGACTGGATTTAGATCTCCAGCAAGCTCTTCACTCCTGCTCTGATCCGCCACTTAATTCCTCCCCACCAGGTGGGCCTGGGGCCGGAAGCAACTGCAGCTACATTTCTGTAGCCCCCCACATCCGCTGCCCCCGGGTCAGTAGCTGAACCGGGAACCCTTTCCACTCCCGCAGCTTTTCACACTAACCTTCTCTGTTGTCTTTGGTGTTTGTGTTTTGAGAAGTCTGGTAACTGCAGCAGCTCACTGATTCAGGGTGCTAGGTGGTCCGCATCACCCATGCTGGGCTCTGTTCCACTCCGCTCCGCTCCCAGCTCTGTGCAGGATAGACCTCACCCAGAGACCATGCAGGCTCTCCTGGGCTGGAGCCCTCCTTCCCTCTGCTATTTTGTGGGTTCTGCAGTTCTAGAATTGGTTCAGAGACATTTTTATAGGTTTTTGGAGGGACTCGGCAGGGAGCTCATGCTAGTCCCTGCTTTCCAGCCACCATGTTCTTTTTGCTTCTCTTTTATGTGAAATTATCTATTTCATTCACCTCTTCTTTCCCCCCTTTCCCACTGAATACCTCTTTCTAATCCCCCCTTTTTTTAAATTAGTGTCAGGTCCTATCTGACTTAGCCTTTTCTACATTTGCCTTCTAACTGACCTAATGATAAAGTTTAGGAGTTATAAGTATCATCTTCCCATCTAAAAATATAAACAGTTTAATCTTATTGTTTCTTCTATGATTTCTCTTTCGTATTTACCTTTGTATGCTTCTTTGAGTCTTTTATTTTAAAGTCAAATTTTCTATTAAATTCTGCCCTTTTCATTAAGAATGCTTGAAATTCCTCTATTTTGTCAAATGTTCATTTTCCTCCTTTGACTCCATAATGTTACATTATAATCCCTCTGATCTTTTAATGTGGAAGCTGCTAAGTCTTGTGTTATCCTGATTGTGGCTCCACAGTATTTGACTTGTTTCTTAGTGGCCGTTAGAAATATCATATCTTTGACTGGGAACTCTGGAATTTAGACATAATATTTCTAGGAGTTTTCCCTTTGGGATCTCTTTCAAAAATGATTGGTGGATTTCTATTTTATTTCAATTTCTATTTTATCATTTGGTTCTAGGATAAGAGAGCAGTTTTCTTAAAAATTTCATGAAAGATGTCTTGCCTCTTTTATTGATCATGGCTTCTAAGTAGTCTTGCAATTCTTAAATTATCTCTCCTTGATTTATTTGCCAGGTTTCTTGTTTTTCCAGTATATATTTTCCATTTTCTTCTATTATTTTCATTCTTTTAATTTGATGTATTTTTTTCTGATGTCTCATGAAGCAATAGCTTCCACTTGCTCAATTCTAATTTGTAAGGAACTATTTTCTTCAGGGAGCTTTTTTTCCCTCCTCTCCAATTTGATAAATTACATTTTTTGGAGGTGGGAAGGCAGGGCAATTGGGGTTAAGTGACTTGCCCATGGTCACACACGTAGTAAGTGAGTCAAGTGTCTCAGCCCAGGATTTGGGCTGAGAGAGGGAATAGGGTAAAAGAAAAGAATACACATATACAAACACATATACACACAGATACATATATACATACAGTACACATACACAATACACATACATATGCATATATACACATACACACATGTGCATACACAGGTGTGTGTGTGTGTGTCTGTGTGTGTGTGTCTGTGTGTGTGTGTGTGTGTATTCATGCAGGTTCTGTGATCTGGACTGTGTGGTCATGGTGCTATATCAAATATAGAGGAAATGTAATATCCTTAAAATGTAGGTCTGATGATGCCTTCCTCTCACCCCTTACTCAATAAACTCCAGTGCCTTACTGTTATTTCCAAGATAAGATATAAAATTCTGTGCTTGACTTTTTAAGCCCCTTACAACCTAACCTAATCTCTTCTTATTTTTTTATTCTCCTCCACATAATCTGACCACAAAGCACAGGCCTTCTTGATACTCTCTATACTGATCACACCATCTCCCAATTCTGCCTGACTTCTTATTAACTGTCTTTCACAGATGGAATATACTCACTCACCTCCACTTCTTGGCTTCCCTGGCTTTCTTTAAGACTCAGCACAAATTTTACTTTTAGCATAATTTTCATGATACCCTCCTTCTCCACCACCCAAACTGGTAGGATCTTCCCTGAGAGTAACATTCATTTTTCTATATGCATATTTCTTTTTATTTTTGACCTGCTCCCTTCATTACAATATAACCTCTTTAAAGTCAATAACTGTAATTTTGCCTTTAAAAAAAGTCCTCTGTCCTTAGCACAGTGACTGGCACATATTAAGTATCTAAATAAGTACTGGTTAACTTACCCATTGACTGAAAAAAAAGGAGGAAACTGCAGAAGAAACTCAGAATGCCTGAGTGCTTGAAAGGAGACTCACCTCAAGGTTTGATAGTAGAACTAGAAGGAGAAATTCAGGAGTTGATATAAAAGGTGTCAGAGAACTGATAGCTTTTCCAATCACTCTGTTTTGAGTAGCCATTAGTAGCAAAATGAAGATAAGTGCCTTATATGATATTTAAATTATTTGGAAATATACCCTTAGCCTACTAACATATGTATTCACATGGTTTCCACAATAATGCCACTATCATTCTGTAATACTCAATACTCAGATGTATTTATGTTCTCATTATTTTGTCCAACCAGACAGATCATTACCCATTCATGCCTGGCCATCCTGTTTCCATGGACACTTTTTTAGGGTTTTTATGGATGCCATCTGTTTTTATATCACCATAGTTTTCTCCCTTCTCTTCCTCCCCTCTCATAGAATTATCTCATGTAATAAACGTTATTTTTAAAGATAAAAAACAACATATTAGTACATCTGAATGATACATTGAAAAAGCCTGAAAATCTGTGTGAAGTTTAACACCTGTGGACTTCCAACCTCCACCTGAGCTGAAGTGTCTTCCCATAGCTCTTCATTTGATTTCTATTTGTTACTTACTATTTTGTTACATTCATTTTTATTTTTTGATTTGTATTTATTCTGTCCATTTACATTATTGTAGTTATTATTTATATTGTTTCGTTGACTGTTCTTCACTTTGCCTCAGTTCATGTAGATTTTTCCACATCTATCTGTATGCAACATATGCATCATATATACTCAGTTATATTCTATTATACCCATGTACCACAATTTTTTTATCTAGTCCCCAATCTATGGGCATCCACTTTGTTTCCCTTTTTTTTGCTATTGCAAAAACTGCTGTTATAAATATCGTGATGTTTATGAAGACTTTCTTCCTATCAATGACTTCCTCGTGGTATAAGCCCAAAAATGGAGTTTCTGCTTCAAAAGAGTTGAACATTTCATTTATGTTTTTGTATAATTTTAATTTGTTTTCCAAATGATTGTACCATTTCATAGCTCCACCATCAATGTATCAGAGTGCTTGACTTCCTGGGATTTTCCACATATTTTGTTATTCAGTCATTTTTTAATTGTGTATGAGTTTTTGTGTCCCCATTTGGGGTTTTCTTGGCAAAGATGATGAAGTGCTTTGCCACTTCCTTCTCCAGCTCATTTTACATAAAAGGAAACTGAGGCAAATATGGTTAAGTGACTTGTTGAGGATAACAGAGCTACTAAGTATCTGAAGAAAGATTTGAATTCAGGAAAATAAGTATGTCTGCCCCAGCATTCTATCCACTGCATCACCAAGCTGCCTTTCCACATGTATCATCATATAATCAGCAAATTGGGATAATTTATTTGCTCTTCACCAATTGTTCTGCTTTAACTTTCTTTCCTTTATTGATGTTGGTGTTATTTCAAGAATTATATCAAATAACAGTGAAAAGAGTACGTATTCTTGCTTTGTCATTTGGTTGTGATTTCACCTTGCTCACTTGCTATTTTGATTTTATTTTCTTTTTTCTTCTTTTTAATAAGATTAATAAGGGTCTATAATTTATATTGCTCTTTTAAAAGAACAAATATTCATATTTATTTTTCATTTCTATGTTTTTGTTTGCATTTTTTCTAGGTTTCCTCTAATTTTTTATATCTCCTCTTTTGTGTTCATCTTAGGTTTGATTATTAGTTTACTTTTTAGTTTTTTAAATGAATATTCAGCTCATTAATTTTCTTTCAATTTTGTTGGTGTACATTTGCAGGGCTATAATTTTCTTCTACAGACAGTTTTAGATACATCCCAGAAATTTGGGTATAATATTTCATCGTTATCATTTTCTTTTAAGTAATTATCAATGTTTTTATATAATATTTCTATAATATATAATATCAATATAAAATATAATTCTATGTAATTGCCTGTATAATAATGTAGGAATTGTATATTTCTATATGATTATATATAATGTGTTTTTCTATATAGGTAAATAGTATTCCAACTAATTATATAATATTTCATTGATAAGTTCCCTTTGAGGTCTGTATTATTTTCTTTCACACCATGAACCAATTACTATATTTAAATTATTATTTTATAGTCTATGAATAATGTATTAACTAATTCTTTATTTTTACATTATTTTTGTAATATCTCTGTTCCCTAATACATGGTCATTTTTTTAAAAGCTCCATGTGGTACCAAAAAAAGGTCATATTATTTTACAGTCCCATTTAGAAGATAACAGAAATATTTTAATCTATATTCCCCAGCAGGGAGAAAAGAAGAAGGGATCAAACATTTATATTGCAGCTACTATGTTCCAGGCAATCACTGTGCTGTGCACTTTACAAATATTGTCTCATTTTATCCTCACATTTGCTCTCAAGGTAAGAGTTTTTATTATCACCATTTGTGGTGCTAATCTTTATTAAAGATCTTCCTCCTCCTCACCCCCATTTAATAGGCCTCAAGTGGAACTAGTTAAGGGAAGCTTAATTAGGGGAGGCTTGTTTGTAGGCAGGCTGGCACACTTTTGCTGATTAGATGTTAAGCCCCAGGCCCACATCCTTTTGTTGATTTGGTGATTAGTTGTGAAGCCCTGAGGCTTCATACACAGGCACATATACATACACACACACATATATATACATACATACCTTAAGGGTAGCCACTAAGCTCAGAATTCAACCCAAGGAGAAAGAGAAGGAGACAAGGAGGCATGAAGAAGAGAGACTTTGAGAGAGACACAGAGAACTAGAAGAGACAGAGAGATGGAGAGACAGAGACAGGACTGGAAGGGCTGAGAGAACTGCAACAGACCTAGAGGTCTATCCACTCCACTACATAGCTGGCAGCAATTTTGTTCAGTTCCCTATTTTCTCTTTTCTCTTTCTGTTAGACTTATCTGAAACTCAGAGAGAAATGTTGAAGTCTCCAGTTATTATTGTGTTACTATCTATATGCAATTAAAGCTCAATGTTTTCTTTATGGACTTGGATGTTAAGGAATTTGGTATATATAAGTTATTATTCATTTTGGCCAATTATCTATGGTTCCTTTCAACATAATACAGTTTTCTTGTTTATCATTTAAAAAAATATTTGCTTTGTTAGATACCATGTTTGTAATTCCTGCTTTTTTAAATTCACATGTCATATACTAATTTTTCCCTATAACTTCAGTTTTATTTTGTATGTCTTTGTTTTTTAAATGGGCTTTTATAAGTAACAGATTGTAGGGTTTTGTTTTTTGATTCAGTCTCTCATTCTTTTTGTTTGTTTGTTTTATTAGATTACTTAATCAATTTATATTTAAGGTTCTGAGAGTTAGGTTTATATTTTCCTTCCCTGGTCTCTAATACTGTTTTTTCCCCTCAACTTATGAGATTTGTTTTTCGTCCCTGCTCCCCTTCTGCTATAAACACAGTACTATGTTTATTTAGGTACTTTAGCTTAATTATTTTTTATAGTGTTCCTATCCCCACTGGCTTCCCCTCCCCCCATTTCTTATACTCCCTCTCTTTTCTTAGCTCTTTCCCTTTGAGGTTGTACTTAGTAGTTCTGCTTTCTTTCTTGCTTTTATCTGATTATATAATTCTTTTTTTTCCTTCTCAGTCAAGTGAGTTCCCCCTTCTTCTTCTTCCCTTCGACTAGTCCTGTCTACTGCTATTTTTTATTTCAATTTTTTATGTCTCTTTCCAGAGAGGATTTGTCTCACTCTTTTTAATATCCATCTCATCCATCTGTCTACTTAAGACTATCATTCTGTGCATAACAAGATGCAAGTAGAAACTCTATAAAAATATTTAAGGGCACCCAATGGTTAATATTTCAGGAAAACCTGACAAAAGCAAGTTCGGAGGGAGCAGCATCTATGAAGGCTTTCAAAATCCATCTAATCTCTCAGCTCCTTTTCCTTTCCTTCCCCTCAGTTAGCCTTTTGTGTGGGTGGGTATGTATATATGTATGTATGTACCCTTCTTTCCCATGGCTTGTAATTTACTGCTTCATATGTGAAACTTTAAGTTCTGTTATCAAATCAAATTCAACGTGATGGAAATTGAACTCCTCCTTTTCTTTCTAATATTGCCCCTTCTTCCCAATTCCCCTCTTTCTATTGAGGGCACCACGAGATTCAAATGTCACAGAGGACTGAAACTTGGATTCATCATCTATTCTTCTGTATTCCTCTATATGACCACTCAGTTGTGAAACTATCTACTCATCTTACATCTATCCCTTTTATGCTACTCAAACAGCCATCAACCTAATTCAGACTCTTTTTTTGTCTCAAAAATGTTTAAACCTCTTGATAACCTCTAAGATGAAATAATTGTGGCCCAGCTATTGCCTGGCATTTTGGCATACCATCCTGAACCCAAAGGTCTTGAGAAAGGAAATTCTTTGTTCTCAGTACCTACAACCACCTTCCTGGGCAGCACCTCGTCCTTGCAAGTTCTGTGGCCACATCTATTGAAGTCCCTGAAAAGAAAGTTCTTGTCACAGAAGTACTTCACAATTTCACAGGATTTAACACTAAAAACTGGTGTGATTTTAGCTATAGATATTCCTTTAAAGTTTTTCTGGTACACCCTAAGGACCATGAGACCTTTTCATCTGACTTATGATTAAAAAAGTCTGTATGCATCATTTTCCTCATTAAAATGTCAAATCCTTGAATGAAAGTATGGTTTTACTTTTTCATTTGCATGTCCAGTACCTAGCACAGTGATTTGCATGCAGTTGGCATTTATTTAATGCTTCATTCATTCATTCAGGATTGTCTTGTATCTTCTTTCCACCAACCTTTTCAGTATCATTTCAAATTACTTCCTTCTACATAATCCATTTTCACCCACACTGCACTTAACTTAAGAATTTACTCAGTTTATCCTTAATTCTGGTAACACCTCCATCCTCATTTTGGCTTTATGAATCCTCCATCTTTTTCAAAACTCAGCTCAGTTATCACTGCATTGGTCAACTCTTCCCTGATTCCTTCATTTATATCAATATTCTCTCCTTGTATTTTTCTAGAATGGTTCCTGTGGATATTTTCTGTCCTTAGCACTCCCCATCTTTTATTATGCTTAGTTGTGCTCGTGTCGTTCCATTATCCACCAACCTGACAGACCTACTTAATAGGCTCTATTTTCCGTGAAAACTCTTTGTAACTCTAGTGTGAAGCATCCAGACTTGCCACTTATAAAAGTTTGTTGAATGAATGAACAAGTTATCTGTCCTACTGGGAAGGTCAGACCAAACCTTTCCTGTTCTCTAATATTAGAGATTAAAATTTGACTTCTCTGTCAGTAATAATAAGAGAGTAAAAATATACTATTTCTTGCTAATTAGGATATAGCAATGAAGCAGAAAAATGCTTAGAGGTGTTATTTTTAATGATGTCTGATAGTCACATGAAAAATGAAAAATAACATCTGCAGGCTGGACTAAGAGGTTGTGATTATTTCATGCATTCAGATGAAACTTAAGAATTCAGAAACACTTGCAAGTTTAGAACTTGCAACCATAGAAACTGGAGGTGCCAGGCAGAGCCTAAGGCCAGAAAAATCTGGCTGGTTCAAATGATGCGGTCAGCCCTTCAACTGGTGGAACAGCAAAAACAGCACAGATGGGTGCTGTCCCAGTTTAGTACGCTGGTACTTTTGCAATGTTACTATTTATCTATCTACTTTAAGAGCAAGACACCACCCACACAACAGCTGTTGGCATGTGCCTGCTGGCAATGCTCTTGCCCTTATGCCAAGGAGCCATTAGAGAATCAGATTATGCCAACCCACATGGCAAGACATGCTATAGAAATGAATGGATTCAACTATATTAATTTCAACAAACTTTTTTTTAAAGATGCCTTAGGATATAAGACCCCCATAGTAGTGGGTATACAAAGACTAAACCAAACAAATCCCTGCCCTACGGATGGGCACTACATACACACACACACACACACACACACACACACACACATAAATACATATATACACACACATATATATAATATGCACATATGTGTGTATATACATGTATATGTATATATACATATACGTAAATCTGTGTGTAGATATATATGTACACGTATGCAGATATAAATGTGTGTATGTGCATGTGCACATGTACATATATTATATATATGTATATGTGTGTGAGTGTATTGTGATTGCAATTGCACTTAAGCTGAACTTCAAAGAAATATCATTTTGAGAGCAATATATGAAGAAGGACTACATTACAGCAGAGGAGAGAGATGGTTTCTACATATATACAGAGACGGGTGACAGAATGATAAATCTGGGGAGCATATAAGCTAGTTTGGCTGGAACACAATGTGTAGAGAATAATGTGAAATGAGTCCCTGAAGGATCACTGGACAACTGAATTAGTACCTAAATGGATCTTAGCAACTATTTGATTATCCTACCCCTTCATTTTATACATCGGGGAACTTAGAAGTTAAGTGTCTTACCTAAGGTCGCATAGAGTAAATGGCAGAGCCACAATTGTAACTTAGATATTCTGACCCCCAAATCAGGAACTTTCTTTCCCCTTTGTCATTGTCTCATGCTGCTTATTTTGAGCAGAAAAGTTACATTGGCCTATACCAAAGAAAGAAAATTCTTGGATCTATATGAAAAATTGATTATAGGGGGGAGAGGCTAGAGGTAGAAAGACTCAATAAGAATCTATTAAAATAGGTTATGTGAGGGAGTTAATGTGTAATTTAATTGGGGTGCTGATTATTTGCATAGAGAGGGGATAGATATAATAAATCTTAGGAAGTAAAACTGAAATATGTGATCTGACAGCTGATAGAAAATGGGGAAGCAGAGGGAAACAGAGACTGAAGGAGGGGGGAAAGTGAAAGATGATTTTAAGGTAAAGAGCCTGGGTCCCTGGGTGGATAACAGTGTTCTTGAATAAAATAGAGATTTTTGAGGCATGGGCAGACTGGTTGGTAATGCAAGACTGGAATATAGGAGAGAAATTAAGGAATAAGATGAATAAATATGATCCTTGAAACAATGGGAGATGATGCAATTGTCAAGGGAGAGAATGTTGTGTAGAGGGAAGGAAGACTGGGACAGAGCGTTAGGAGACACCGACACTTTGAAAATGGGACATAGATCATGAACCAGTAAAGAAGAGACCAGATAGATGAGAGAAGAACAAGGAGAGAATAATATGATGAAAGCTAAATTAGGATGTAGTACTTAGTAGACAGGAATAACCAATAATATCAGCAATAGCAGAAAGGTCAAAGAGGATGGGGATTGAGGAAAGACCTTTAGATTTATCAGTTAAGAAATCATGCATTGGCGCAGCTAGGTGGCACATTGAGTAGAGCACTAGCCCTGGAGTCAGGAGGACCTGAGTTCAAATCCAGCCTCAGACACTTGACATATTTACTAGCTGTGTGACCTTGGGCAAGTCACTTTACCCCATTTGCCCTGTCCCCCCAAAATAGGGGGAGAAAATAAGGAAAACCACAGTGTAATAAAGGACTATGTTTAAAAAAAAAGAAATCATGCATTACTTTGAAAAGAACAGTTTCAATTGAATCATTCCTGATTACAAGGGAATATGTACTAAGTGGTGATGATCACTTAGTAAAGATATTAAAAGCAGACTATTTTTTTGGAAATTTGCCAGAGATATGGGATATGTCAGGGACAATGGTAAGTTAAATTCAATCAACTGATGTTCATTAAGGACTTACTGTATGTCAGGCCCTGTGCTATGTGGTAGGTATCGAAAGAAAGGAGAGAGACTGTTTCTTCTCTTAAGGACATTTTTAAGGATGAGAGAAACCTGGATATATTTGTAGAAATAATTACAGAAGCTAATTCCTGGAAGAAACAGAATGGAAGAGGATCAAAGAACAAGTAGAAGATTTAGCCTTGCCACATAGAAAGGACACATCTTCTTCAGGTACTGCAGCAAAAGAGAAATCTAAGGAGAAAGAAGGGAAGGGAGCTTTGCTCGAAGTAAATGAGTTGATAATAATTGATAACAAAGAGAAGACAGAGCTATTCAACTGAGTTTTCTTCTGTTTTCTATGCCAGGGAGAATGACTTTTTTAACAATAGGAATGACAGAACAAAATCAAATAATAGTGAATTTATGCCAAAGAAAAGGAGAGAGATGACATTGTTATTGCTGCATTGTTTCAGCCATGTCTGACTCTTCATGACCCCAGTTCAGGTTTTATTGGCAAAGATACTGGAGTGTTTTGGGATTTCCTTCCTCAGATCATTTTACAGATGAGGAAACTGAGGCAAACATGGTTAAGTCACTTGCCCTGAGTCACATGCATAGTAAATATCTGATGCCATTTTTGAATTCAGGTCTTCTTGAAGCCAGGCCTGGCTGTCTATCTACATTGCCACCTTGCTGCCCTAAGGAGGGAGATAGAAATCACATAATTTCTCTTCATGAATTTAAGTCTTCTGATCTAAATTAACTATGTTTTTATTTACTGTAAGAAGTTAAACATGTGACTATTGAACCACTATGAGTGATAATTGAAAGACAATGGAGAATGGGATTGGCAAATTATGCAAAATTAGAGAAGATAAAAATTCTAGGTTAAAAAAAGAGAATACAACAGTATTTCACAAGTGAACTTGACATTCCAGGAAATTTTTTAAATGTATTCCTAAAGAATACATAGTGGGGAGAGGGTAATCTGGATTCAAGATATGAGAGTAGTAGAAAAGAGCACCCATTCCTATTAAAAACACTAGAGAGCATAGAAATAAATGGACTTTTCCTTAAAATGGTAGGTCTCATCTACCTAAAACCATCAACAAGCATTATATGTCATGGAGACAGGCTAGAAGCATTCCCAATAAGATCAGGCATGAAACAACAATGTCCATTTTCTCCACTATTATATGACATTATGCTAGAAATGTTACTTTTAGCAATAAGAAAATAAAAAGAATTTGAAGGAATTAGAAGAGACATTGAGGACACAAAGCTATCCCTCTTTGAATATACGATGATGGCAAAACTAGAGAATCCTAGAGAATTAACTAAAAACTACTTGAAATAATTAACAACTTTAGTGAAGTTGTAGGATGTAAAATAAACACACATAAATCACTGGCATTTCTATATATTACTGACGAAGACTAACAGACTAACGACAATATTGCTAGCACCTGCTGTGGTGGTGAAAGACCCAACAAGACCAACAAGACCACAAAGAAGGGCTGCTAGCGCAGGTTCTTTGATCTACTTTTCTAAGGAAAGCAACTTTAAGGAGTTAACAATCTTACTTTAATTAAACATATGTATACCATTCATTTAGTTCAGGAGGGAAGCCAGCATCCTGGACTTCATAGCAAATACAAACAGAAATTACAAGCAGAGACTATACAAACAGATCAGCATTTCTGTCTAACCAAATCACAACACACAGTTACCAGAGAAGCACCAACATCTGGGTTTTCAAAGCTGGGGTAGGGGAAAGGCACGGCCTGCTTCAATAGCTTATCCAGAGTCACCAACACTCTTTCAATGAGTGTGCCCCCAAAAGGCACAACACCAACCTCAGATCTTATGTACATGTCCCAGGGTCAAGAGGTGTCACAAGCATGTGACTGAAGCCCACATGACCTAAATACTTCTTCAGGGTCAAAGGGCTTCACAACCATTGGACTCAAACTCATGTGAACTTTGTCTTCCCTTGACTTAAGCAGGTCATCAAAGACTCAGAATTGAATCAAAGACTCCTTAGTGCTGAGAAGCACTCCAAAACAAAGACAACAAAGAGTTCACTTTGTTTGCCACTACATTTCAAAAGCAAAACTCATCAAAGATACTTGATAGCCTCAGCATTCCAAAAGAGAAAACAGTAAAAAAAAAAAGTTCCACCTTAATTACCATAACAAGCAGCAAGACATAGAAACAGAAATTCCATTTGAAACAACTGTAGACAATAGAAAATATTTGGGAGTCTATCTGCCAAGACAACCCCAGAACTACATGAACACATTACAAAACAATTTTCACACAAGTAAAGTCATATATAAATAACTGGAAAAAATCAGTTGCTCATGGGTAGGCCGAGCTAATGTAATAAAAATTACATTCTACCTGAATTAATTTACCTTTTCAGTGCCATACCAATTAAATTACCAAAAAATTATTTTAGAGGGGAAGCTAGGTGGTGCAGTGAGAAGAGCACCAGCCCTGGAGTCAGGAGGACCTGAGTTCAAACATGGCCTCAGACACTTGACGCATGTACTAGCTGTGTGACCTTGGGCAAGTCACTTAACCCCACCTGGCTTCCTCCCCCCCCAAAAAAAAACAAAAAATTATAGAGCTAGAAAAAATAAAAACAAAATTCATCTGGAAAAACAAAAAGGTCAAGAATATCAAGGGAATTAATGAAAAGAAATGCAAAGGAAGGTGGCCTTGCAGTATCAAATGTAAAACTATATTATAAAGCAGCAATCATCAAAACTACTTGGTACTGGCTAAGAAAAAGAGTGGTGGCTCTTTGGAATAAGTTAGGTACACAAGACATAGTAGTCAATGACTATAATAATCTCCTGTTTGCCGACCAAAGTCTTTAGCTTCTGGGTTAAGAACTCACTATTTGACAAAAACTGCTGGGAAAACTGGAAAATAGTATGGCAGAAACTAGGCATAGACCAACATCTTACAAGATAAGCTCAAAATGGGTACATGATTTAGACATAAAGGGTGACACCATAAGCAAATTAGTAGAGCAAGGAAGACTTTACTCGTCAGATCTATGGAGGGCAAAAGAATTTATGACCAACAAGAGATAGAGAACACTATGAAATGCAAATACTTATGAATAAATCAAATTAAAAAGGTTTTGCACAAACAAAGCCTATGCATCCAAGATTAGAGGTAAAGCAGAAAGGTGGGAAATAATTTTTTTCATCCAGTTTTTCTGATAAAAGCCTGATTTCTAAAATACATAGAGAACAGAGTTAAATTTATGAGAATACAAGCCATTCCCTAATTGATAAATGGTCAAAGGATATGAATGGGAAGTTTTCAGATGAAGAAATTAAAGCTATTTATACTCACACGAAAAAATGCCCCAAATCATTATTGATTAGGGAAAGGCAAATTGAACAACTCTGAGGTACTAGCATAAGCTATCAGACTGGCTAACAAGATAGAAAAGGAAAATGATAAATTTTGGAGAAGACGTAGGAAAAGTGGAATACTAATGCATTGTTGGTGGAGTTTTGACCTGATCCAACCATTCTGGAGAGCAATTTGGAATTATGTCCAAAGGGTTCTAAAACTATGCATACCCTTTGACCTAGCAATATCACTTCTAGGTCTGTGTCCCAAAGAGACCATAAAAAAGGGAAAAGGATCCACATGTAGACCAAAAATTGCAGCTCTTTTTATGGTGGCAAAGAATTGAAAACTGAGTGGATGCCCATCAATTGAAGAATGGCTAAATAGATTGTGGTATATGAAGGTAAGGGAATATTATTGTACTATGAGAAATGCTGAACAGGCAGATTTCAGAAAGAAAAAAAAACAAACAAACAAACATTAAAGACTTACGTGAACTTATGCTGAGTGAAGTGAGCAGAACCAGGACAACATTGTACGCAGTAACAGCAACATTGCATGATGATGAACCATGAAAGAATTAGCTCTTCTCAGCAATATAGTAATCTAAGACAGTTACAAAAAACTCACGATGGGAAATGCTATCCACATCCAGAGAAAGAACTATACTGTCTGAATGCAGATCAAAGCATACTATTTTATCTTTTTTTGTTGTTGCTTTTTTGCCTTTCTCATGGTTTTTTTCCCTTTTGTTCTGATTCTTCTTTCATAATAAGACTAATGTGGAAATATATTTAATGTGATTGTGCATGTATAGCCTAAAAAAACAGAAACAATCAAATTGAGGTCAATGACTCCATTAACAACAACAAAAAGTAAACATTAAAACAAAGTGAAGAGCCTGAAAATATATAATAAACTATGTTTTCTCATAGCAAAATCAATTTTGCTACAAAACAATTCAAGGAGAAAAATACTAGAATCCTTGGTCTATTTGAAACCATGACCTCTGAGAGAGAGAAAGAGAGAGAGAGAGAGAGAGAGAGAGAGAGAGAGAGAGAGAGAGAGAGAGAGAGAGAGAGAGAGAGATTGAGATTATTTCAATAAACCTTAAAAAAATGCAAAGATCTCTTAGAACTAAAGGGCAAAGCAGAAATTAAAAAGAATCTACCAGTCACTTTTTGAAAGAAACCTTAAAGTAACATCCCCCACTCCAGGAACACCATAACCAAAATCCAAACTTTCCAGGTCAGGTTAAAACATTACAAGCTGCCATAAAGAAATAATTCATGTACTGAGGAACCACAGTCAGTATCCACCATGATTTTGCAGCCACCAGTATAAAAGAGTAGAGAACTTACAATATAATATGCCTTAAGGCAAAGAAAATAGGTCTTGAGTCAGGAAAAAAAACTTTCCAGCTAAGGCAGAATATAATTCTAAAGATTTAAAAATGGACCTTCAATGAAATATACAATTCCCAAACATTTCTATTAAAAAAGATCATTTCTCTGTAGAACCTTTGGGATTCGATTGCCAGAGTTAAGAGAAAAATTTCTTTAAAAAGTGAACATGCATAAAAAATGTAAGGGACTAAACAAGCATAATCTGCTCATGTTCAAATATGGGGAGTTGGTACATGGGTCACCTCTGAACATTAGCTAGGAAAATAATGGGATTCTAATAAGACAAGATCTGAAACTGATTCTGTTATTTCTTGGAGATTTGAAGAGAAGAATGGAAAAAGAAGGGAAAAGTATACACTGGGAAATGAAAGCAAATTTAGGAAAAGTTATATCACATAATAAATGATTTATAAATACATACGTACATAAAGACACACACTCAATCACTATCTATGCATACATATGTATGTGTCTGTATGTATCTATTTATATCTATATCTATCTGTGTGTGTATATATGTATATCTATCTATCTATCTATCTATCTATATGTATATCTCCATTTTTTGACCTGCAAAAGAATGGAGATTTTAAGGGATGGTCATCAATCGGTGAACAGAAGAACAAATCATGGTATATAAATTTGATGAAACATTTTTGTGCTGTAAGGTTTTTAAAGAAACCTGGAAGATTTGTTATGAACTGATACAGAATAAAATAAACAGAGCTAAGAAGGTAATTTATACACTGACAGCAATATAGTAAAGGCAAAACAATTTTGATAGAAATAAGAACTCTTGTGGTAGACCAGGGGAAAAGATAAGGTATACAATACACAGTAGTAAACGGCCATGATAATCTAGTATTTGATAAATACAAAGATTCAAACTTTTGAGATAAGAACTCAATAGTTGAGAAAAATTGCAGAAAGAACTTGAAAGTAGCTTGGCAGACACTAGGTTATAGAACAAATTTCATACTGTATACCAAGAAAAGTTCAAAATTAATACATTGTTTAGACATAAATGGTAATATCATGAGTAGATTAGAGAAGCATGAAAAAACATAACCTGTCTGAACTATGAAAAGGGAAAGAGTTTATAACCAAACAATGTAGAAATGATCATGGAAACTAAAATGGAAACTTTTCATTACATGAAACTGAAAAGATTTGAACAAATGAAACCAATGCAGCCAAAATTAGAATAAAAGCAGGAAAGGGCATAAAATCACAGTAAGTTTCTCTGATAAATACCTAATAACTAAAATAGAGTCAAATTTATATTTTAAAAAGTCATTCCCCAATTGCTAAATGGTCGAAGAATATAAACAGTGTTCAGATGAAGTAATCAAGGCTAACCATAATTATATTAAAATATTCCAAAGAGAAATGAAAATTAAAACAATTTTGAGATACCATATCATAGAAATGACAAATGATGAGAGGGATAAGGAAAAATAGGCATAGCGATGCTTTTAAAATTTTTTATTAGTCATTTGTTTATGTTTAGTTTTCAACATTCACTTCCATAAGTTTTAAATTTTCTCCCTGTCCTCCCCACCTCCCTCCTGAAAACAGCCTGCAGTCTGACATAGATTCTACATATACATCCCTATTATACATATTTTCACATTAATCATGTTGTATCAAAGAATTATAATGAATGGGAGAAACCATTAGAAAGAAAAACAAAACAAAATAAAACAAAACAAAAAACCAAGTGAACAACAGAAAAAAGAAAATAGTCTGCTTCGATCTACATTCAGACACCATACTTCTTTCTCTGGATGTGGATGGCATTTTCCATACCACATCCTTTGGAATTGTTTTAGGTCCTTGCATTGCTGAGAATGGCAAAGTGAATCAAAATCAGTCATCCCATACTGTTGCTGTTACTGTGTACAATGTTCTTTTGGTTCTGCTCACTTCACTTGGTATCAGTTTGTGTAAGCCTTCCCAGATTTTTCTGAAGTTCACTTGTTCATTATTTCTTATAGCACAATGGCATTTCATTACATTCATATACCACAATTTGATCAGCCATTCTCAAATTGATAGGCATCTCCTCAATTTCCAGTTATTGGCCACCACAAAGAAAGCTGCTATAAATATTTTTTGTACATTTGGGTTCTTTTCCCATTATTATGATCTTTTTGAATACAGCCCTAGAAGTGGTATGACTGGGTCAAAGGGTATACACATTTTTATAGCCCTTTAAGCAAAGTTCCAAATTGCTCTCTGGAATGGTTGGATCAGCTCACAGCTCCACCAACAATGAATTGGTGGTCCAACTTTCACACATCTTCATCAACATTTATCATTTTCCTGTTTTGTCATGTTACCCAATCTGATAAGTGTGATGTAGTACCTCAGAGTTCTTTTGATTTGCATCTCTCTAGTCAATAGTGATTTAGAGCACTTTTTCATATGGCTATAGATAGCTTTAGTTCTTTCCGCTGAAAACTGCCTTTTCATTTCCTTTGACCAATTGTTAATTCAGGAATGACTTCTATTCCTGTAAATTTGGCTCAGTTCTCTATATGTCTTAGAAATGAGGCCTAGAGACACTAGTTGTAAAATATCTTTCCCAGTTTTCTGCTTCTCTCTTAATCTTGGCTGCATTGCCTTTGTTTGTGCAAACTTTTCAATTTAATGTAATCAAAATTATCCATTTCTCATTTCATAATGGTCTCTATCTGTTATTTGGTCAAGTAATGCTTTCCTGTTGGAGTTGGGATCTAATCCAACCATTCTAGAGAGTAATTTGTAACTATGTCTAATAGTTATAGCTATAATATACGGCTACAGTACTATAAACTTCTTTGACCCAGAAATCTCCCTGCAAGGTCTGTATCCCAAAGAGATGAAAGAAAAAGAAAAAATATCTATATGTTCAAAAGTCTTTATGTCATCTCTTTTTTGGTGGCAAAATATTCTCACTTTGGGGGATGTCAGTCAATTGGGGAGTGGCTGAATAAGTTGTGATATATGATTGTGATGGAATAGGGTTTTGAAATAAGAAATAATGAGGGGGATAGTTTTAGAAAAATCTAGAAAGTCTTATATGAATTGAAGCAAAATGAAGTGAACAGAACCAGGAGAACTATAAATGCAACAGGATGATAAATTACAAAAGACTTAGCTACTCTGATCAAGATGATTCAAGATGCTTCCAAAAAACTCATGAAAAAAATGTTATCCACCTCCAGAGAAATAACTGATGGAATCTTAAGTGTACGTAGAAACATATTTTTCCACTTTATTTTCTTGCATTTTTCTTACAACATAGCTAATAGGGAAATATATTTTGCTTGTCTTCACATTTATAAAGTGATATCATATTGATCTAAATGGGTGGGGGAGGGGCTAAAGTGGGTAAGAATGTTGGGAACTCAATTTTTTAAATGAACATTAAAATAAGCAATCTGTAATTTTTTTCCAAAAAAAGGTTCTAGTATGCATGCCCATACTTGATAGAGGAAGAAATATACATAAAATGATCAAGGTACCTTTCCTCCTCCCACATCTATACACACTAGCAAATTTTCTATATTTCTGTATCCTCCAGTTTTCTTGAAAATAAGCTCAGACTGTTTATTCTGGGTCTTGCTTTCCAAAGAAAACATCAGTATAAAACATGTTAACTTTATTATGAACTCACATAATTTTGTAATTGTTTAATATTGTTATGAAATTTTTCATCTTATCTGCTACCTTAGAAATTAATTTAAGCAGGATTTTGCCATAAAATACATTGCATTTCCCAATTCCAAGTAAAATAGATACACTAATGATTTTTTGAAGGTCTCATGTGATAAGAATCACTTTTTGTGATTTTTGTAATATTGATGACCAAAGTGGTTAGATTTAATGTATACATTCATTTTCTGTTGATGTGAACTTGTGTGGAAGACATTGGTTCCTATTCATTCTAGCAAAATATTGAATTACTATTGAATGGCCATAGATTTAATATATTTAAGTCCAACTATGGTAATTTCCTTAACCTCTGACCACCCCATTCCTGGAATTTCCACCTCTCCTGAAATTCTCTATCTTTGTTATTAATACCAGAGTTTTGGCATATATTGTTTGCTTTGGTATTGTGAATCATTTATTTTTGTGTTTCTATCTCGTCTCCCTCTCTCTATTTTGTTAACTACTAGAGTATAGTATTTTGGTGTTGAAATGCCTTTATATTACGCCTCATCCAAGCTATAAGCCAAAAATTTTTTAATTTTTTTTTTACATGAGGTAAAGCAGTTGGGTGTGGAAGAAGGTGAGCAAGTAGGAAAAACTAAGAGCAGTCACAGTATAGTTACATCCTTGCCTCAGAAAGGATCAATCGGACTGTCCACCAGATATTCCAGACCTTTGCTCTGTGAAGATGAATGAAGTGGGAATGTTCTCAAAAAGAGAAGCAACTAGGATACTGACTGCACAGTACAGTAATAAGAACATTGACTTTGTAATCAGATGACGCGGGTTAAAATCCTATCTCTTTTACATACTGTCTAATTTTGGGCAATGTCTTCATTTACAATATGAGAAAATGGACTAGATTGCTTCTAAGGTCTCTTCTAGCTCTAAATATTTGATCTTCTGGGTCTACCTTCCTAAGACTGGATCCAGGATCTTTTACCAATAAAGTTCGTTGTTGATCCAAGACTATGAAGACAATATATAAAGATGATGATTGGCACAAGAAATAATGTCCTTCCAAAAAAGAAGCGCTTTGAAAAAACACATGAACACATGTGCATGATATTTAAGAATCTTGGGGAAAGCCCTGATCTCCCCATACTACTTACAACTCTTCTATCTTAATGTCTAGCAGAGTGCATTCTATGTAGTAATTGCTGAGGCAATAATTCTAATGTTGTAGCATTTTATTTTTAATATTAATCTATAATATTCCCTTTTCTGTTAAAATCTCCATCTGACAGCTTAGCATAGCTCAAAAGAGATTTTTCTCATTTTAACAGAGGAATGTAATCTACTTCTAACTACCCATCTATGTGGACAGAGTCCCTTACTTTTTTTTAACCTTGTAAACAAAAATGGGCAGAGACTCCTACTTTTGTTTATCCTATATACAACAACCAGCTAGAATAAGACACATGCCCCTTTTTTGTCCTTTCTATTACTTTCTTCAAGATTTGGGATGATCTGGACTGTAATGGGGAAAACTAAGCCAATCAAAATGCAACTGAGACAGCATATGTTTTTCTAGTGAAAGATTGCTGGAGAAAGCCAAGTTTCATAAACCAGCTAGCATTCATTTTTTTAAGTGCCAAAGAGGGACAAGTTAGCCACATTTGAAAGCCATTTTCTCTAGCTGTAATGAAGCTGTAAGGATCTGCCCATCTGAGGAGTAGTCTTTCCCCTCCTATGATTGAAATAATAAAGGAGCTGTGAATTCTCAGGCCACATCCTCGTTAAAATATTCACCAATCAAGATTGTCAAGGGAGGTCTCAATGATGTACTGGCAAGCCAATCAGAAGAAAGACACCTCTAAGCATAAAAGCTCAGTTAGATTCCCTCCGGGTATTTTGGTACAAAATGTGGGTAAGCCAATAAGACTGTTCTATTACCAGGTTGAATGCCTCTGCTCATAAAGGATATCTCAAAAAATTGCCTCTACTTGCCCTTTGTTAAATTCATGGTCTTACATTGCTAAGTAAATAACTTTTATTGTTCAGTCATTTTAGTGTCCAACACTTTGTGACTCCATTTACGGTTTTCTTGGCAAAGATATTACAGTTGTTTGCCATTTTCTTCTCCAACTCATTTTACACATAAAGAAACTGAGGCAAATATAATTAAGTGTCTTGCCCAGGGTCACATACTTAGTGTCTGAGGCTGGATTTGAACTCAGGTCCTCCTGACTTCCAGGCCAACACTCTGCTACTTAGCTACCCTTAAGCCAATGACTAGTTGATTTACTTTCCTAATTGATATGCCTCTTGAATAATTTCCATTTAAAACAACGACACCTATTATGCATCAACTGTGTGCTGGCACTGTGCATCTAGATATGGAAGAGACTTCAGAGTCCATCCATTCAGACATCTTCAATTCAAATATGAGATAGATGAGGCCTTAAGTGAGTCGAGTGAATTTCCCAAGGTCTTACAGATAATTTTTGCAAAGTTTGGATTTGACCCAGGTCTAATGACTCAAAATTCGGTGCTCATTTTTCTGTATGTGTCTGTTTCTTATACACACATTCAAACACACATGCTCAAAAATACATATAAATAATTGGAAAGTAATTTCAATAGTATTACACTAGTTTCATCCACTTTTTGGTAGTTTTAGGTCATGACAAACAGCTATACCTCTAGCCATGGGGAGACGCAGGAGGGGATAGGTAGTGGTAGTGGAGGGATTGGGAGTAACAAACATGAAAAACAAAAGCTTACTGATTAATTTCTTCTCATTTTAATGAAAGGAGACACTGCCATTTAAAGTAATTGAAAGCTTTCTCTGGATCGGCTGCCAATAGGCATTCATCATGTTGACATTTCTTGAAAACTAGTGAATGTTAAATAAGCTCACTATATTGCTAAGTCTGACTCTTCCCCTTAGGAATCATGATTGATTCTCAATAACTTTCTTGGACATTATAGTTTTACAGGCAAGTACTTAAAATAGATAAAAACATAATCACATTCAAGCATACATATTTGTATTTACAAGAGTGAGTTTGAATAAATTAAACAAGAGAAATTTTTAATTTCATATTTTGGTTCAGAATAGCACAACTTGTCAAAAATAGGGGTTTTAAACCTAGAGTTGAGTGAATTAAATTTATTGAGAAAGCTTTTTGTTTTTAATAGATTATAGCCAATCATTATCTTGGTTATTGTTTTTCAGTCACCATCTCTAATAAATCATACCTCCCCTTGATACAAGTAGTTGATGCACATGTGAGAGACTTTACTAGTGTATAGAGATCTAAGTTGAAATTAAAGAATATTCATAAGGGCAGAGCCAGTATGGTGGCTGGAAAGCAAGGACTTGCATCAGCATTCCCCCAGGTCCCTCCAAAAACCTATAAAAAATGGCTCTGAACAAATTCTAGAACTGCAGAACCCACAAAATAGCAGAGGGAAGCAGGGCTCCAGCCCACGACAACCTGGATGGTTGATGGGTGAGGTCTATCAAGCATGGAGCTGGGAGGAGAGGGGAACAGAACCCAGTGTGGATGGCGGTAGGACCAACGAGTCCAGGAGCCAGGCAGAATGGGCCTTAGTGCCCTGAATCAGTGAGCTGTGGCAGTTACGAGACTTCTCAACCCACAAACACCAAAGACAACAGAGAAGATTAGTGGGAAAAGCTGCTGGGGACAGAGTGGAAGGTGTTCCCAGTTCGGCCACTGCCCCAGAGACAGTGGGGGTGGTGCAGCTACAGAAATACAGCTGAAGCTGCTTCCTGCCCCAAGCCCACCCAGTGGGAGGAATTAAGTGGCACGTCAGAGCAGGAGTGCAGAGCCTGCTTAAGATCCCATTCAGGTCCTGGCTGAAAGTTCTTGGGGAAGGAGGAGTGCTGGTGTGGCAGAGCTGGCTGTATAGAAATAGCTCTGAAAACAACAGCGTATCCCCTCAAGCTTGGAAAAAAGATTCTTTACTTTACAAGCAGTCATACCCCGCTGAAAAACTCAAGGGTATAGTAAGTTGGCTGGGAACATGGCCAGGCAGAAAAATGGACTCAGATTGAGTCTCAGACTTTGGAATCCTTCTTTGGTGACAAAGAAGACCAAAATATACAGCCAGAAGAAGTCAACAAAGTCAAAGAGCCTACAACAAAAGCCTCCAAGAAAAACATGAACTGGTCTCAGGCCATGGAAGAGCTCAAAAAAGATTTGGAAAAGCAACTTAGAGAAGTAGAGGAAAGATTGGGAAGAGAAAGGAGAAGGATGCAAGAAAACCATGAAAAACAAGTCAATGACTTGGTAAAGGAGAACCAAAAAAATGCAGAAAAAAATACTGAAGGAAACAACATCTTAAAAAATAGACTAACTCAAATGGCAAAAGAGCTCCAAAAAGCCAATGAGGAGAAGAATGCCTTGAAAGGCAGAATTAGCCAAATGGAAAAGGAGGTCCAAAAGATCATTGAAGAAAATACTACCTTAAAAATGAGATTGGAGCAAGTAGAAGCTAGTGACTTTATGAGAAATCAAGATATTATAAAAGAGAATCAAAGGAATGAGAAAATGGAAGAAAATTTCAAATATCTCATTGGAAAAACCACTGACCTGGAAAATAGATCCAGGAGAGATAATTTAAAAATAATTGGACTACCTGAAAGCCATGATCAAAAAAAGAGCCTAGATATCATCTTTCAAGAAATTATCAAGGAAAATTGCCCTGATATTCTAGAGCCAGAGGGTAAAATAGAAATTGAAAGAATCCACAGATTGCCTCCTCAAATAGATCCCAAAAAGAAAACTTCTAGCAACATTGTCGCCAAATTCCAGAGCTCCCAGGTCAAGGAGAAAATAGTGCAAGCAGCCATAAAGAAACAATTTGAATATTGTGGAAAAATAATCAGGAAAACACAGGATCTGGCAGCTTTCACATTAAGGGACTGAAGGGCTTGGAATATGATATTCCAGAGGTCAATGGAGCCAGGATTTAAGCCAAGAATCACCTACCCAGCAAAACTGAGTATCATACTCCAAGGCAAAATATGGATTTTCAGTAAAATAGAGGACTTTCAAGCTTTCTCAGTGAAAAGACCAGAGCTGAATAGAAAATTTGACTTACAATAATCAAGAGAAGCATGAAAAGGTAAAGAAGAAAAAGAAATCATAAGGGACTTACTACAGTTAAACTGTTTTGTTTACATTCCTACATAGAAAGATGATTTGTATGATTCATGAGACCTCAATATCATAGTAGCTGAAAGGAATATGCATATATATGTATATACATATATATGTGTGTGTGTGTGTGTAAACATATATATACATATGTGTGTGTCTATGTGTGTATATATGTAGGTATATACACACACACACACACACACATACAAAGGGCACAGATGATGTCTAAAAAATAAAATCAATTTAAGGGATAAGAGAGGAATATATTGAGAGAGGGAGAAAGGGAGAGGTAGAATGGGGTAAATTATCTCTCATAAAAGTGGCAAGAAAAAGTGGTTCTGTAGGAATGGAAGAGGGGGAAGGTGAGGGGGAATGTGTAAATCTTGCTCTCATCAGATGTGACCTGAGGAAGGAATACCATACATACTCAACTGGGTATCTTACCCCTCAGGAAAGAAGAGGGAAGAAGATAAAAAAAAGGGGGGATGATAGAAGGGAGGGCAGACAGGGGGAGGAGGTAATAAAAAACAAACATTTTCAAAAAGGGACAGGGTCAAAGGAGAAAACTCAATAAAGGGGGATAGGTTAGGAAGGAGCAAAATATAGTTAATCTTTCACAACATGAGTATTGTGGAAGGGTTTTACAGAATGATACACTTGTGGCCTATGTTGAATTGTTTGCCTTCTTAGGGTGGGTGGGTGGGGAGGGAAGAGGAGAGAGAATTTGGAACTCAAAGTTTTAAAAACAGACATTCAAAAACAACAACAACAAAAAAAAAGTTTTTTCATGCAACTAGGAAATAAGATACACAGGCAATGGGGCATAGAAATGTATCTTGCCCTACAAGAGAAGAAGGGAAAAGGGGGATGGGAGGGGAGTGGGGTGACAGATGGGAGGGCTGACTGGGGAATGGGGCAACCAGAATATATGTCATCTTGGAGTGGGGGGAGGGTAGAAATGAGGAAAAAATTTTGTAATTCCAACTTTTGTGAAAATCAATGCTGAAAACTCAATATATTAAATAAATTTTAAAAAAAGGAAAAAAATAAAAATAAAAAGATAGTGATGACCATAAATTGTTCTCTCTATATATCTATATCTATACATATGAACACATTCATATGTGTGTGTGTATGCAGCCACTAATGAGACAAACTAAACTTACAACTAATTAAACAAATAACAGTCATTTAATAAACTGCTATGTTCAAATTACCTACTAGGGATGAGTAATGCAACAACAAAAAAATAAGAAACATGTTGTCTTCAGGGAGGTTTTATTCTTTCAGGAAAAATAGTATATACTAATATAAGTACATATGAAACATATACAGTATTAATTGTGCAAGGAAATTTGCCAGAACAGTGAAGGCATTAACAACTGGGAGGGGATCAGAAAAGTTCTCTTGCAAGAAAAGGTCACTGGTGCTGAGTTAGGGATTCTAAGACAAGCATGCAGAAAACGTGCACTTCAATCATTGTGAAAGACATGGAGCCTGGAGCTGGAATGCTCATGTGAGGAATATTATTTAGGCTACTCTGAGGGAGGAGAGAGTGAATGTACTGGAACAATGTGTAATGAGTATGAAAACACTAGGCTGGAGCCATTTTGTGATGGGCTTTACCTACCAAATGGAGGATTTGCTACTCTGTGCTAGAGAACCTCTAAAGTTTTGTGATAGGAATAGGATTGAGGTCACATATAGCTGGGTTTGCTTTTGCACTGAGAAAAGTCAACTCTTCATGTGAAACTAGAGTAAAGGAATAGAGGAGGAAGATTTCTGAATGACATCAGATGAGGAAAAGAGAAAAGAGTTTGCCCTTGGGGAGATGGTCTTCCTCCTTTTCCCCAAGGATATTGACATTGAAGTACTCTACTGAGAGAGAGGAGGAGAGATACTTTAAGAGGCTTGAGGGGAAACAAGTAGTTTGGGTACAATTACTATGAATATTAGGATAGGATAGCAATCAATTATGGAAGAATAGAACGTTTGCCTTAGTGCTTTAAGGGCCTTGTTGAGATTAAATGGCATAAAGTTGTAGTAGGACAGATCAAAATAGATTGGTGATTTCCTTCAGCTTCTTTCAATAGCACATGAATATGAGTGAAAAAGACATATTGTGGAGTATTTCATAGTAGGGACTTAGCAAGGCATTATCAGTGATAATATAATGGCACAAGGGAGTCCAAGGAAAGGGATAATATCAAATTGCTTTGATTCTTTAAGAGGTGGAAATGGGGAAGAGCAGATAATACACCACGTCAGGATGATGAGTTAGAAAACAACTCAGGGTAGAGAAAATAGGGGTCATGATGAGGAATAAGAACAGGGCTAAGGATCAGGATAAAAGGAAAGATGGAATGTTAAAATATTATGATCATGTAATATGACATACAAATCAATATCTAATTAACAAACATGGAACAGGAACCCCATGTGGTGATAAGGGGTACATCATTGAGATTCAGGAGATTAAGGAATAGGAACATTTTGTTTGTTTGTTTGTTTGTTTTGTGGCACATCAATATGAACGTTAAAGTTTCCTAGTATGAGGGCATGAAATAGAGAGGAGACAATAAATATTAACCAGACACTGAACTTATTGTGTAAGGAAAAAGAATTCCTAGGAGTTTTACGGATGGACAAGGGATCATTGCGCCTACCATACGTATGCAGAGCATTATGATTATTGCTGGTAATGCAAAGGTTAGATGACATGGTCCCTGCCATTATGAAGCATATAGTCTAGATGGCAAATATGACACACAGTTATTTGCCTCTTAAACATGACTGATAGTCTCCTACCTTGATACTTTTGCTTAAACTTCATTTCAAGGGAAGGTCCAATGCTAACACTAACTGCATGTATGACAAAACACCAGATCGACAATTTATGTACCCACCCACACTCTAAGCACCCCTATGTCTACTAACTCTAAGTTTGTCTGTGAATGGAAACGTGACTTGGGTTTTGTTCGTCTGTTTTGCTTTGTGATACCTGAAGCTCTGAAAAGATACTAGGACTATGCCAGGCAGTGAGACACTTATCCCTCCCTTCATTAAATCTAACCCTGTCTCTTCTAGTTTCCATTCCTATTATTCCCATCACTCTAGACAAGGAATTGTAGTACTGAGGATCCAGCCACTATACTCATATTCTCACAGAATTATACTTTCAGATCTGGAAGATACATCAGAAGCCATTGCATTTTAACTATACATGGACAAGAACATTTTCCTTGGTTTTCCTTTGAAGATCTCTCATGAAGGGGGTTCTAATAACATTCTAGTTTTGACTTTTAATTGATAAGAAATTTTCCTTACACCAAAGATTAAAATTACCTCTCAGTAACTTCTACTCATTGGTTCAAGTTGTGTCTTTAAGACCAAGAAAAATAAGTCTAAGACCTTGTACACATGGTAGTCTGTCTGTCACCAAACATTTTTAATTGATATTATATGCATATATATATATATATATATGTGGGTAACCCACACTGACCTTTTGAGCATGACTACTTTAGCTAACATGAAGTCCACTACATTCTCTACGATATGCATGGAGGTAGCCCCTTGATTAGTTGCCTGTATCTTTAAAAATGGTGAGACCAAGCAGGTGCTTGTTTTTCACCATCTTCTCCACTCAAGTCTTTTCTTGACTTTGTTGCAGCCAGTTTTGATGCCAAGAACTGAAGCAGTGAGAAGGGAAGGACTTCTTCCCCTACTTGGCTCTATTTAAACTATCTTAGAGGAATGGGCCTGGCAGGGGGTATTTATTTCTATTCCACATTATTTGTTCCTCCCAATTTTAGATTAGGAATGCCATGATTGATATATGCAAAGAAGAGAAACAAAGGCAACATAGTCCTAAGTACTGTCAATTTATTGCAAAGCCAGCAATTGCTAACAAATGGGGTACAAGTCTCCTCAATAACCAAGGATGCTCCTTACAGTAAAAGCAGTTCTTTTATAGTCATAAAAAGGAATCATAAAAGGACAAAGAAAGTGACACGACTTGTAGCAATATGGGTGTTTTTGAGCTAAAATTGCCTAGATTTAGAGAATGGGGATATTTGCACAGCTTGGGGCATAGCAACAATTTATATTTCCTGGAATATCTGACATCAATACTTCACGGAATATATTTGACCTTTATGTTACATGTCTCCTAAAAGTGGGTGGTGAATGACTTACAAGGGTAAAATATGGGACAAAAGTTTCAGGCTTAAGGAGTTTAAATTCACATAATGAGGGAGAAGAGTAACTTAATTAAGCCTTAATGAAATAAAGAAGCATAGATCAAATTTTAATACCACAGTCATTCTGTTTGATTCTTTGAAGAGGTGTGCCTCTTCAATGAATCAATTGCATAATCATCCAAGGAATAAATCATAGTATAGAAAAATCATCAGTCTCTAACGAATCCTGTATCATTCCACATAACATTCCATAAAATTCTTTAAAGGTACAGTAACAACTAAAGAAGCAAAAATGTTGGGTTAAATCTTTATTTACAAAATCGTTTAGTAAGACTCGTGATAAATCTTGTTACAACAATGAGCAGTAGTTAATACAGAAAATACATGAATCAAGCAAAGCCAAGGTAGCAGAGAAAAGGCAGGGACTCTCCCAAATTCCCCTCCAAATAACTAAAATTACGCCTCAAGAAGAAATTTGGAGTGGCAGAACCAACAAAAGGGTGCAGTGAAACAATTTTCCAGTCCAAGACAACCTAGAGGGTTGGCGGGAAAAGTCTGTCACACAAGGGTGACAATGAAGCACAGTCCAGGGCAGAAAATCTTTGGCAAAACAGCAACAGGCTCCATAGCAGGCCTTGGGGGGCAACTGAATCATCAACAACAGCTTTCAGAGATCTCAGTCCATAGAAAGTAAGGGGCTAAGATAATTGGAAAAAAGAAAATTAAGAAGTCCTTTTTCTGGCACTCAGTATAGGGCTCTACTGCATTGGCCATACGCAGATTCAGGTAGCAGTCCTGGTTACCAGTGCCAGGGTGAGTAAGAGCAGTAGCATACCAGAGTTTGTGGCCACAGGAAAAACAGGGACCCTGATTAAAGTTCCATGGTGGAAAAGAGTCCACATTCTTACTCACATACCAGAACACAGGTCAGGAGAATAGAAAACACACCATCATACCACCTTGGAAGAACTGAAAACTTATATACCCATTAGCTCTAAAAACACTACACAAAAAACCGAACCCTACACAGTGTCCCCTTGACACCAGGAGCAAAGCCTAATTTTAACATAAATGTTAAAGTCAAGAAATAGGCTGGAAAAATGAGTAAGCAACAACAATAACAAAGAACCTGACCATATAAAGTTATTATAGTGACAGGCAAAATCAAAACAGAAACTCAAAAGAAAATAACAGTCAAAACTGCTATATTCAAAGCCTCAAAGAAAAAAAGTGAATTGCTCTTGGTCTCAGATCCAAGAAGTTCCTCTAAGAATTCAAATAAGAAAGATAGAGGAAATATAGTGAAAAGGAATGAGAGGAATAAAAAAAGTCTTGAAAAAATTCAACAGCTTCATTAAAAAAAGGAACACAAATATTGAATAAAATAACACCTTAACAAACATAAAAGGCCAAATGATTAAAGAGGCTCAAAAATCCACTGAAAAGAAAAATTTCTGAAAAAGCTGAATTGGCCAAATGCAAAAGTAGGTACTGAAACTCACTAAAAAATATATATTTTTAAAAAATTTGAATTGGGCTAGTAGAAACTAATGCCTTCGTGAGACATAAAGAAACAATGTAACAAAATCAAAGGGATGAAAAAATAGAAGAAAATGTGAAGTATCACATCAGAAAAACAACTGACTTGGGAAATAGTTTCAGTAGAGATAATTTAAGAATTATTGAACTACCTAAAAGCCATGACAAATAAAGAACCCAGACACCACCTTTCAAGAAATTATCAAGGAAAACTATCCTGATATCCTAGGACTAGAGGGTAAAATAGAAATTGAAAGAATCCACTGATCACTTCTTGAAATCAGTGTCAAAATGAAAATTCCCGGGAATGTTATCACCAAATTCTAGAGCTCTCAGGTCAAGGAGACAATATTACAACAAACCAGAAAGGAAGAATTCATGGAGCCACAACCAGAATCACACAAGATTTAGCAGTTTACATGTTAAAGGTGAGGAGCTCTTGGAATATGACATTGTGGAGGGTAAAAAATCTTGGATTACAACCAAGAAGCATCTACCGAGAAAAACAGAGGGTACTTCTTCAGGAAAACACAAGGGGCATTCAATAAAATAGAAGACTTTCAAGAAATCCTGATGAAAAAACAGAGCTTAATAGAAAATTGGTCTTTCAAATATAAGACTCAATACAATCATAAAATATAAGCAGGAAAGAGATACAATAAGGGATTCAATAAGACTAAACGATTTACATTCCTTCATGGGAAGATGATACTTGTAACTCCTAAGAATTTTACCATTATTAGGGCAGTTAGGAGGATATATAGAAAGAAGGTAGAGTTAATCTGATGGAATAATTACCTAAAAAGGCAAAATTAAGGTGGAAGAGAAGGAGGTGTGCACTGGAAGAAGGGGAAAGGGATAGCTAGAATGGGATAAATTACCTCACATTAGAAGAAAGGCATGGGGACAGAGCCAAGATAGCAGCTGGGATGAATTGACTGAACTATGACAATTTTATTACAATTTATTGGTTCCATTCATGATTCATTGGAGCTCATGAATATTTGTAACAATTTTACATGACCTGTTAATGTAATAGCAACAGCATTTATTAATAAGAGCACAAACCCCTACCTGTATAAGGAGATGATGGACTCACTTGTGGCCTGAGCCCACTTAGATTTTTAGCTGCTTACTCTAAGGTGGAGACCTCAGTGTATGGAAATATGGACTAGAGGGCTTTTATTCCTAGGTTTTGTTCTTTTATAGGATATATATATATATATATATATATATATATATATATTATATATGTAATTTGTAATAATTTGTATTGATTAATACTTTTTCCCTTAGTCTGCTTTGTAAATAAAACATAGCAAGGAGAAGTACGTTAGAGCACATTCAATGAGGTTTCAAGATACAATATACAAATAACTGTCCTAAGTTCTTTGTTCATATGTTCAACCTAACCTGAAATGTGGGAGTGCTAAGTTGAAATTATCTCAATGCAAAAATAAATTTGAAATGAGACCACCTCACTAAGAAAACTCAGTTAAATAAACACTACCAACAACTAGTTTAAAACAATGCAATAATTATTTAATACATTGAAAAAAAATTAAGCAACCCACTCCCACTGTCCACTTAAGAGGCACATTTCATCTTGAATCTCAGATGTCCCAGAGTGTTCAACATATTTGGAACAGGCCTTCCCTGGCAGGTCGAGTTCCACTGGTCCAGTGAAAAATCTTGATATAAATGTTATCTCCAGGGTGGAAGTTGTATAGTGAAAAGCCCAAAGGCCCAGTCTGTACTGCAATTCCTGCTCCATGAATTTCCTTCTGTGTATTTTGCTTAGATCTGTTGGTAGCAAGTCAGCACAACCTAGATCAATCTCCAAGGGACTGACTTGGAAAAAGAGCCCTTCTGTCTCTTTAAATTATTAGACAAATAATTTCACTTTCTTTACAACTATCAGTGCAATTTTATATGTAAGAATTCTAACCAAATTTGGAGGACTTATTCCTGAAAAATATTTAAGGCTTGCATGGCCTATTAGAAACATTTGGAAACTAATTGTATATTCCCAATTCTTAGAGAAAATAGTCTAATCCTGTTGCTTCCTAAAAATAATTAGAAAACTAATTAGAAAACTTTTACATTCTTATCTTCTTCCCCCTTTTTGAGGATATTATCTCCATAGCACTCTGATAGAATATAACTATTAGCAAGGGGGTGGCAAAGCTAGGAACTCATCAAATTGAGATTGAAAACAGTATGATCTTTTATCATCCTGCATCCTATTATTGAAACTCAGATGTTTTATTATTAATAATTAATAGATCTAGTATTGCAAGAACACAAGTTCCACTGTTGTCCTGCCCTGATTATAAAATTTGCTGTGAAAGGAAAAGGACAGAGGTGGTTATGACAGTATCAAGACTGTTTCTGAGCATAGACTGATCTGAAGTCATAACATAGGAAAACTCCCCTTTATTTGTTTAACATTAGGTCCAAATCATTTTTAACAGCCAATCATGTATTAAAGCTCTACATTATTTTCAGGGTATCAAAAGCAGGACTCAGAATTAACTGGGTGGGAAAATTTCCTATTCAGAAATAGCACAATAGGGAAGTTGAGTTAAGAGGATCCTACCTTCACCTATGCTAGACAGCATTATCAACTTTTCCTTTGCACATACATTCATCTATAGCAGTTTCCAGAATGTGTTCACTTTTGGCAGCTCATACCACTCCCCTTGAAGAGCAGACAAATAGTTTCATGACAATTCAGACACTCATCTCTGAAATAAAAACTTAGAACAATATTAAACTACATTCCCATTAAATTTTACCTCAAATAACAGTTTCACAAATCCCAACTTAGGACTAGGCTATTCTTCCCATATTTTAATAATAGAACACATAAACAGTGAATATCTGAAAGCTGACTCAAAATTTCAGATTTGCTGGTCATTAAAGTCTATTGTTACTAAGTTGGTTCAGACATGTTACTTCACTGCAAACTGTTGTTGTTCATCTTTTATTTTTGAAGAGAAGCAATGATATCAACAGGATGATTTCTGGACTGGCATGTAAACGGGATTTAACTGAGGCAGAACTGTGCAGTCATCAGCCTCACTTTCTCCTCCATAGTCATTTGAGTCCAATAGCAAAACAAAAGTCAAGATGACTATGTTCCAGCTTACTACAAACCAAGTATTAACAAATTAAATTTTATAAATTATGGTCAAATAATCCCAGGTGAAAATTCATTCTTCTACTACTACACATTTCTCTATTTTTGCTGGTAAAGGCTATAATTCCTCAAGCTTCAAACTTTTGCATGTGGTGAGCAGGACTAGTAAAATCTTATCACCTGGACCAAATAGGAAGTCGCAAGGAACCTCACAGACAAAGATAACTTTAGAGGACTTCGCTGCTTTTTAAACTATAAATAATAATTATTACTATAGTCATTATAAATATTATAATTTTAAAGCAGAATATGCCCATTAATATTTAACAATTTTCAAACATTTTTATCACATTTTTCACACAACTCAACCCACAATTTAACAGCATCTAGATTAACAGAAAATCATTGTTAGGTTAAAGGAAAAGTTACTTTTCTAGCAGATATCATAGCTTTTCATTGTAATCCAGCAAAGGCTCACCAAAGTTCACATTATAATCATGCATTAGTATAAAATAAAAAAGATGACAGCAAAGAATGCCTTATCCAACAATCCTGGTATTCCATACCACTCTATAAAGTAATTCAGTATTCATAGTAGTTAATATTTATATAAAGCTTACAAAATGTCAGGCTTTTTCTGCCTTTTTTAAACTGTAGACCAGTTCCATTTGGGTAACTCAGTTCAGCCTATCCTGTCCTCTTTTCTCCTTCTCTCCCCTCTTCTCTCCTTTTCTCTCTTCTCCTTCCCTTCCCTGAGGGTGTTCTGACCAAAGAAAGGTAAATTTTCTTTACTGAAACTTACCTAGTTAACTTAGGGTTTACTGCCTAGAATTCTTTCTCCAAAGACCAAACCTTAAATCCAATTCACTTGGGGTCTCAAGGATTGGACAACAATAGGTCCCTGCCCAAGCACCACTAAATGGTTATTTTTGGGCCCTCCTGGCTCAGAGTGAATGTCTTCTCCTCCCAGTTTGATTCTTTTTTTGATTAAAGGGGCCATCCCATGACTCACTTCTTAAAGATGCCTATTCACTCATCAGGCATTGCCTCACTCTAAATGAGAATTTGAAAAGACCTTAGCTTAAAAGGACCAAGGTCTCCCACTCTATCCTGGGCCTTCTCCAGTAGTCTTGATCTATATCTGGCTACTGGAACCAGATGGCTCTGGAGGAGAAAGTGAGGCTGGTGACTTTGCACAGCTCTCCCTCACTGAAATCTAATTCAATTGCAAGTCATGTCATCTCCCTGATGTTATGGTCCTCTTAGAGAATGAAGGAAAAACCACATAACCATGACCACATGTAAAATGTCAGCCGTTTTCTGTTTTTTAAAACTTAATTTAAAAAGTTTTAGAACACTGAATCCTATAGTACTGTAATATATTTAGCTTTTTTGTAAAATTTATCAATAATCATTTAAATTTCTTAAGTATCAAAATAATTGTTAATTTACTTCACAGGACACTGACAAGTAGCAAGACTAAAGTTTTTCTTTTCATTTTCTTTTCTTTTCATAAGGAAAGAATGAAATAAACAAACACCAGTCTTAAATAGTTAAATGATAGTGGATTCACTGTCAATTTAGAAAAGCACTCTTGAAGTGGTAGATCATTACCAAACAAACATTTTGTCCAATCAAATTCCTATAAGGTCTGTACATTGCATTGTTCAACCTCTACATATGGCAGACACTGTGTCAATCACTTCACAATTATACAATTCTCTCAACAACCTTTGGAGGTTGGTGCCACTATTATTCCCCTTTTTACAGATTAGGAAACTAAGGTAAGCAGAGTGAAGTGAATTGACTGGATTTTTAACTTGGGTTCACTTGCATTTTCCCACATATTGCTTTACTACCAAATAGCGAATGCAATTTGTATTAAGTTCTGATTTGCCACAATTATCCCAAAAGAACACAGCCCATTTAAATGAAACTAGAATGTATTCAATCACATCTTGATCTTTCACAGAACTTTGATTTTTTCCCCTTAAAACTGACTCTAATTGAGAGGTACCTCCAAACTCATTAAAATATTTCAGTGTTTAGAAACATTCAAACCACAATTTATATTCCAGTTAGAAACGAATTCTTTAATTAGTATATAATACCATGAATTTCTACAGACTGTTAACCAAATCTGCTTGGTCAGAGTTAGAAAGAGACTTTCCCTTAAATGACTTTGAAAGTTCCTCAGAAGAAATAGATTCTCCTTCCTCCCCTCCCCCCACTCTCCGCCCTTGGGCTGGTTAAGACATTGGAAAAAAGTTACACAGACAATACAATAAAACAGATGCAGAGATGTACTTGAGAGTTTTTCCTTACTGAAAGTTTAATAAAATTTATTATACCCAGTTTTCTTAAAGAAGTCTCAAGATGTTTAATCTGAAGTAAATGAAAGTCTCTCTTTTGGTCCATATCAGGGACCTTTCTGGATTTTTGAATTTTTACCCAAACTGAGAGCTCTTCTTTTAGTCACCCCCTTTTGAAAAGGAAGATTCCCCTGAACCCAGGCCAACAAGAATTTCCCTAAAGGCATGTCCATCTGAATCTTTTACAGTCTGGGACCAAATTTCATGCAATTTTATAGTGTACTGTTTTATTATTCCTAGTTAAACTAAGAGTTTTCACTGGTTCCAAAATATAAGTAGGCTTTCTAAGGGGTTTCTCCTCAGAACACTCCTGCCAGACCCCATTGTTCCATGGAGAATTTGCCCCCACTGGAGTTTCTAAGAATCCTCTCGTTCCACAGGGAAGCCCCTACTGGAATTCTTGTGGAGTGCAGAGATCCCCCTTTCTCAATGTATGAGATTGATATAAGCTAAAATACTTTAGAATTAATCAGAATTTACTCTTCTACAATGTCTTTAGAATCCAATTACTGATATTACAGATTTTGTTTCAAGCCTCATTTTTTCTTTTGGAATTTTATTTTCTTACTTAAAATTTTAGTTGAAAAGAGGAAATGACTTAATTGTACAAAACATATTTATAGCAGTCCTTTCTGTGGTGGCTAAGAATTGGAAATTGAATGTACCTCCATCATTTGGGGAATGGCTAAATAAGATATGGTATATGATTGTGATGGAATATTATTGTGCTATAAGAAATGACAAACAGGATGATTTCAGAAAAATACCTGGAAAGACTTACATGAACTGATGCATAGTGAAGTGAACAGAACTAGGAAAATGTTGTACACAGTAACAGCAATATTGTTTGGTGAAAAACTGTGAATGACTTAGCTATTCTTAGCAATACAATGATCCAAGGCAATCCCAAATGACTAATGATGAAGCATTATTTGGATACAGACTGAAGCATATTATTTTTCACTTTCTTTCATTCTGTTTTTCTTTTATTTGAGTCTTCTTGTACAAAATGACTAATATGGATATGTTTTACATGATTGCACATGTATAACCTATATCTGATTACGTATCATCTCAAGGAAGGGGAAGGGATAGAGTTTGGAACTGAAAACTTAAAAAAGCCCAAATAAAAAAATGTTTAAACATGTAATTGGGGAAAATAAATATATATGTGTGTATCTACCTATAATTAAAAGTTAGAGTCAGAATTTTTTTAATTTTAAATAAATTTCAAGACCTTGCTACCAATATTTTTCTCTCTTTAAAATGCCACAGAGATTTTCCTATTTGTAGGAGAGGTTGGTCGGCTTACACAGGATTTCTTTTATAAGTGAGGGAAGTAATTTTCCTTCCTCTGCTCTTATCCTTCCCTGAGGGATCATTCTAAGGTATCACATGGTTTGACGGAATCCCTCAGCCCTTGCTCTCTACTAAGGCCCAGTTAAACTGGCCAAGTAGGTGTGGCTGCCTTTTGGAGCCTAGTCAGAGACAGGCTCCTCAGTCCAGAAGACTAAATAAAGCCCAGAGGGTCCCAACTAGCTATATCTCTTGGTGGTTGAGGGTGTTCCAATTGTTAGCCCTGCTATAGAGATTGCAGTCAAGATTGCTATCACAGCCCCACAGTCTCCAAACATTTTCTGTCACATCCCTCTTTAAGTAAAACAATTTTGGACCCACATTGCTGATATATGTAGTTTTACTTGTCTGTTACTATGCTACTATAGAATCAAGTTTATTATAAATACATAAAAAATAGAAGTTCAAAAAGGATGAAAAAAGATTGGTGTTAATTGCATATGACAGTCATATTCAGACCTGTACTTTAGGAAAAGCACTTTGTCAGGGGGGCTGGATGATAGTTTGGAAGGGGAAAGACTTAAGCAGGGAAGCAAATTAGGAGGCTACTAAATTAATCCAGGCAAGAGTTGATGAAGGCTGAATTAGGATGGTAGCTGTGACACTAGAGGAGAGACAAATGCAAAAGACTAGGTAGCAGTTTCTAAAGAATAGGGACAGCTAGGTGGCATAGTAGATAGAGCATTGATCCTGGAGTCAGAAGGACCTGAGTTCAACAGATGTTGATGTAGAAACAGTAGGATTTGATAAATGATTGGATATGTGGGGTCAGGAAAAGTTTGGAGTCCAAGATGATTTTTAAATTGTGGCCCTGGGTGACTTGAAAGATGGCAGTGCCCTCAAAAGTAATAGAGACATTGGGAAGATAACCGGATTTGGGGCAGATGACAATATATTGAGACAAAGACTAACTAGTTGCAACTCACTCCATCCATGTTTAATCATCCTTTACTACTAATTCTATTCCACAGAAAATGAAAAAAAAGCTATAGACAATTACACTCACTTGTCACTAACCCAATACAAAGCACCCTCTATATAAGATGTTCCTCCTGAAATCATTGAGACATTTAGGGAGCAAGTGGTTGATATGCTAGGGTTGGTGTGGTAGATGATTTTCCCAGTGACGTGTTCTTTGCTGTTTTGTGGGTACCCTGGTATTAGTTTAGTTATAATTACTATCAAGAGAATCTAATCCATACTTGACAGGGGGAAGAGGGGTGACAATTGTGAGAGGAGTTGGGGGTTTTGCCTAGTAGAGAAAGGGGCAGAGAGGAGGGTCATTGAATAAGTATGAATAAGTAGGACTGTGTTGGAGACAAGTTCCATGATTGGCTATCTTGGAGAAGGTGAGAAGAGACTCATCTTTTCATTTTCCTACACTCTGATTAGTTGATTACACAATTTTTGTTGTCAATGCAATACTAAGGCTTTGGAGACTGTTGCTATAGAAACATGATGATTGTGTTACTGTACTCCTGGATAAATTACTCACTGTCTCATGTCACATACTGATATAGCAAATAAAGAAAATTAGAAGCAAGACTACATAGCCGGTCCTAAAGAATATGGGCAAGTAGGTGGCACAGTAGACAGAGCATTGACCCTGGAGTCAGGAGAACCTGAGATGAAATCCAGTCTTAGATACTTGACACTTACTAGCTGTGTGACCCTGGGCAAGTCACTTAACCTCAAATACTGCAACAAAACAAAAACAAAACATAAAAGAATACAAGTGTGGGCATAGACAGGGGCACAGGTTAGAGCTAAGAGGGCAATATAAGAGTCTGTAGGCAGAATATAGAGAAAATTATTTCTATGGCCTTGGTCTCTTATAGAATGTGACTAAGAAGCTAGGAGTGGCCATAGCGAAACACTATTGAAATCCCAGGTACTGGGAAGGCAGAGGTTGGTGGATTACTTGAGTCTGGTAGTTCCCAGTTACAAATGGGGAGATGGTAAGGAAGTGGCAATGTGTGCACTAGTTTGCCAAAGGATGGGCAAATTAGCTCAGGTCAGAAACAGAGCAGTCAAATATCCAGTGTTAATCATTTAAAACACTGAGGAGTTCTGACCTTCCAACCTGCAACCTGCATGATATAAGGAGAGTCTGTCCTAAAAGAAAAGTTATTTATCAAGGTGTGATGATAATGACATACTGTCATGGCATGAGGAAAACTATCAATATTTACATTAATTATAGATAATGGAGAATAAACAAAAAAGAAAGAAAAACTGGTCATTTAAAACTAATATGATTCAAAATGTGAATTGCTTAACTTTATGTCTAATTACCCAATACAACAGTAGAATACCAATTACATTTTCATACGCATTTATATGTAAATCATCCAATCTGTCAGATTATTTTCTTGTATGTTTAATCTAGTTATACCACTAGCCTCTATTAAAAACATGCTTAGTATTCATAGCTTATTTTTAATCTGTAATACTCATATATTCATAACTTTAAAAATAAATATAAAAATAAAATAAAAATAAAAAGATAATATCCACATGGATATAAACCAAAACTACAAAATCACATGTGCTCTTATCTAATTTACCTGGACTAATCAAGGAAAAATAATGTTATATACAGAAAAATACATTTTCCTATGTAACTAATCTAAGATGGAATAGGAAATATACATATATATGATATACAATGGTAAACACATATATGTTTCTCAATGATTTCTAAATTATCATGCTGAGCATTAGTGAATGTACAGTTATAAAACAATGATAATATCAGGGCTTGTCAGCTCTGTACCCCTCTGTTATATGATGCTAGATGATTATACCTTTTATATTATTGCACTGGATTGGTATTGGGATTTTTTCTCCTTTTTTCTCCGTTCCCTTATAACCAAGTTATCAGCTATCACTTTTCTTCTTGTCCTCAGTGGGATTAGCTCTAACACCTCCTTTCTGAACACTTTCTGTTTTCCTGCGTCATATCTAATGTACACTAGGAAAATAGCTTGCCAGCCAAGTTTGTTGTGTTACTTAAGAAATAGAGTAAATGGGCACTGTTAGGCTATGAGATTCTTCTATAAATACAATGAATGAAGTTTAATACATAGGTTTATAGAACATTTTATGTATTTGCATGTCTTTTTTGGGGGGGAAGGAGTCAGAAGGACAGTATCCTTTCAAATTTTCCATTATGATTCTCATAGTTTAAATTTCTGGATAAAGGGGGCAGCTAGGTGGCTCAGTGAGTAGAGCACTGGCCCTGGAGTCAGGAGTACCTGAGTTCAAATCCGGCCTCAGACACTTGACACATTTACTAGTTGTGTGACCTTGGGCAAGTCACTTAACCCCAATTGCCCTGCCTTCCCCCCTGCAAAAAAAAATTTCTGGATAAAGGATCCTAAATAAATTAATCAAATAATTATTTAATTAGATCTATGTAGGAAATTCAATTTGTTTTTTCCCCCTAAGCTTCCCGGCTGACAGTAGGCTCAAGGAAAGATTTTAAGAGAATATATAATTTTTCCAGGTAATTCTGAAAGGGGCTCTTTTCCACGAATTTGACTGGTGATGCCACTGGCTACAGCTCTCCTTTGAAGCCCATCAACTTAGCTAATGCCAGTTGAAGAAGTGAATAAATTTTAAAAGATTAAATAATGGCTATAGTTGAGAAACATATGCTGCAATCTCGGTGAAAAGAAACAGATGCTAAGTGGAAATTTGAATTTCCACATTTGAAGAGGTTATAATCTTCAACATGTTACTAGATGTGACTATTTTCAACAAGGTGAAAAGGGTCCAGAAAAAGATTTGTCTACAATAGTTTCTATGAAACTATATGAAAGCTATTAAAATTATTTCCACAAATTATAAAATAGTTTTAGTATGTTTTACAGCATGCAAATTCATTTGTGGCATGGCCTATGGATTAGAACTAGCTAGATCTACACAGGTCAACGGGTGGGGCAGGCTAACAACATCTAGACAACATTATGATATACATTGCAATTAGAGCCTAGTTGAGGACAGGCCCATGAGGCACCTGAGATGACCATAGATTACTCATGATGGACCTTTTTATTTCAATACTTCTGTAACATGCTGCCAGCCTAATTTTGGAAATATAATCACATTTTAGGCCTCTCAAGGCCAGTAGTTTGTAGGTTAACTGCAATGTCATCAATAGATATCTTCTGTATTCTGACAGACATACTAATTACATTAGAGTATGTTAAAATTGGAAGGCATTTTCATAACCACCTAGTCAATCAATTCCAAATGAAAATAACAGCAACTGTCATTCATATATCTTTTTAAGGTTTTAGAAATATTTTACATATATTATCTCTTTTGATCCTTACAAATGCTCTTTGGTATTATTTTCTCTTTTTTAAGGATGAGGGAACTGAAGCTCAGAGAACAAGTTTTTTGTTTGTTTGCTTTTTGTTTTGTTTTGTTTTTCCCTTGGTTCTCCAACTGATATCAGAGTCAATGCCCAGGCCTTACTAATTCCTATTTCAACACTATTCCACCAATATCAACAAGTGGTATGAAGCAGTTAGATGGGGCAGTAGATAGAATGATGGACCTGGAGTTAAGAAGACATGAGACCAAAGCCAGCCTCAGACATTTAGATTCATATACTGTGCCCTGTGCAAGCAACTTAACCTCTGCCTTAGTTTCCTTGTCTGTAAAATGAGAATAATAGTAGGACTTATTTTCCAGGGCTGGGGGGATAAAATGGATAATAAAGCTCTTTGAAACCCTTAAAGAACTAAATAAACACTAGTTAGTAATAAGAATAATAACAGTAATAATATTTACTACTCTTCAGATTATTCTTCCTTTTCTTCCTCCTACTACCACCACCACCAACACTACTAATATTATTACCACATTGCCTCATGAAACTTTTGTGCCATGTGAACCATGGATTTATTATAAGGGATTCACAAATCTATGTGTGCAATCAGATCTGAGAACTAATCCTCAATGATATTGCCATGATCTGAAAAATTCATTATAGTGCTAGTCATTGCAATAAATGATTCAGCAAAATATATTAGTAAATATCACTAATGGAGGCTGAACACCAACATAAGGAGTATTTGAGGAAGTAAGGACCAAGGTTATTCAGCAAAGCAAATGTTCATTGTAGTTATCATGTATATGATCCAACAAAGAGAACATGCTGATATAACAGCTATAGCTCCTGGGACTTCTCTCAGGGTCCATGGTAACTTCTGTAGTACACCCTATTTGGGTTAGCCCCTTATGAATGGTGGCCTAGATTCTTTCTCCTAGTCTATGGATATGATGTAAATTTATTCAATTATATTTCTAGGGCACAATACCCCCCAACTACTTATGAAAACTCTACCTCTCATCTCATCCTTGCTACATTTCAATTGAGGTTATTTACAATTCTTAATATTAGTGTAACCAGCTGTATTGGAAATCAAGATGGGCTCTTAGCACTTATTCAACCAAGTGCCCTTGAAGATTTTTGGACTTTGTTTCCTTTGTCAAATTAGCAGTCCTTGATAACCTCCTTCACACAAGGGAAAACCTAGTTTATATGGGTTTCAGTGACATGTTTGTGACATCAGAGGCTTTTAGACTACTTAGGTTTAAGTCCTATTTTTGTGATGATTTTAGGTCACGTGGGTGAGTCGCATGTGTGACTCACCTTTGACCCTGAACAAGATATATAAACCCAGAGGTTGGCTTTCTCTTTTGGAGCTCTGAGCCACAGCAGGAGTGGCATGTACTCTGGCCCAGCCTTGTTGAGCATCCGAGTGAACTCAGATGTTGATGGTTCCTTGGTAACTATGAATTGTATTTGGTCTGTTTATAAACGTATGTTTGTAATTTGTATTTGCTCTGAAGTTCAGGCTGCTGGCTTTTCCCCATGAGCTGAGTGAATGATATTTGTATGTTGGATTAAAGTAAGATTGTTAACCCCTTAACATTGCTTTCCTTAGTAAAGCAGATCAAAAGAACCTTTGTTGGCAGCTTTCTGTGTGCTGGTTGTTGGTGGGTCTTACACATGTACAGCAGCTGCTAGCAACACCAGCAAGTATCTGGTTAGATAGATCAATATTTAAATTAACCAACCTGGCAAGGTGAGTCATTTTTCTTTAGAAATCAGAAGTCAATGGAAAAGAGATTCTCTCTTCCCATCCCCTCTACCACCTTATAAATGTGAACAAGGAAGATTCTTTCCATACCAAACATTTACCTCATATTGGATGATAAAGGAGGCATGAGGTTTTCTTGGTCAATGTCTGTTATATATCCCTGGTTTCAAACATGGGATCTTAATCGTGTTGTAAGTTACCTGAATCTGGCTCACCAAAGACTCCGCTAACCTTGAGGCACATGGTCCCAAGTCATGCAATTTGTCCAGTGCTGGTAATTTTTTTAAAAAAATGGCTCTTTGAAAAAAGAAATGTGTGTATCACACACTTTTAACTTTAATATACATTATTAACATTTTTATCACTTTCTTAAATCAAGACAATCAATAAAAAAATAAATCAAACCTTCATTTATAGTATTTGCTGATTTCTGGGTTACAAATTCTTATAATGAATATTCTCCAGTCCATGCTTGGACTTATCTGTCTTGGATATTTAGTAACTTATAAAAATTATTAATCAAATCAAAAGCATGGTATTCTTTCATAATCAGTTCAGTCCCCAGTAAAGAAGTTTAAACCACCAACCTGTTCAGTTCTATACATACTAATCTAGGCAGTGGCCATCTTCATAGAATTCCTCCTGATTCCCTCAACACTGTAGCCATTGAATTAATAGAACCCAGGGCTCCTTTCTCACAGGCCAATGTAATCTATTACACCTTGTCATACAGAAATTAATGTGCAAAAGAAGTCCTAGGTCCTGTGGGGAAAGGGGAGAATTTTATTCCACGTTCTGAATTACCAAATAATGGAGTTCTATATTATACATTTTATTAAATGTATAATTTATTTTAAAATGTTTCATAAACATTAATTTTATCACTAGAAAAAGCAATAAAGGATATATAATACAAGTCTCTAATTTTAGAGTCATCTTTGTTTTTTCAATTAAATATATTATATTTTCTAGTTACATTTAAAAACAATTTTTAACCTTTCATTTTTAAAATTTTTAAGTTCCAATCTCACTTAACCTCCCTCTCCACCTCCACCCTCTACCCCACGCATCTCTTCCCACAATTAGAAATCAGGCATTTTGGTATGGGCTATGCATGTGTAGTCATGGAAACAATTTCCATAATGGACATGTGAAAGAAAATTCAGACAAAAAAAGCAAAGAAAAAATAAAGCAAAAAATACTGTGCTTTAATCTTCATTCAGACTGTATCAGTTCTTTCTTTGGAGGTGGATAGGATTTTTCATTTAAAATCTTTTGGAATTGTCTTTGGTCTTTGTATTCCTGAGAAGAGCTAAGTCATCCAGTTGTTCCTTGTACACCCCAAACTTGAGGGAACAAATTTAAATGATTCCCTATCACCTGCAGGATAAAATAAAAATTCTTCTATTTGGCATTCAAAACCAGTGCCTTCACACTCTTTTCCAGTTTGCTTACATGTTACCCCCTTTCTTATAGATCCAATGATATTGAGATTCAGTGATATTTTCTTCCTTTCTGTTCCTCTCACAATATACTCCATGTCCTGATTATGTAGAATTTCTCTCTCTGTCCCCCATGCTGGGAATTCTCACCCTCCAAATTTCTGTCTACTGGTTTCCCTGATTTCCTTCAAGTCCTAGCTTAAAATCATCTACTATAAAAGAGCATTTGGACTATGCCCTCCTTTCTTAATGATAATGATTTCCCTCTACTGATTATTTACATCTTATCCTGTATAGTTCATGTTTGTACAGAGTTGTTTTCATGTTTTCTCCCTCATTACACTGTGAACTCCTAGGACTATTTCCTCCCCCCATTTTCAGTATGTCCAGCATTTTCAACAGTTTCTGACATATAGTAAGTGTTTAGTAAATGCTAATTAAATGTATGTCAGACTTGTATCTTATTCTGAGGCCCCATCTAGTCAATATAGCAAGAAGTTTATAAGTAGCTAGCATAAAGTAGCAATAGCAGGGAGTAAGATTAATGTAAAGGGGAGCCTAAAAATCACAAACAAATCATGCCAAAACCAAAGTAGCATAATTTACAAATAGCATCATGTGTTAGCCAAAAATCATATCCTGGTAATATGTGATGAATCAAGGGAAACCATCCAGACTTTGCTGTCACATTTTTTTGTTTCTATGATATATAAATCTTTGACAAGTTCCAAACATCCACAGTAAGACCAGCAGGACACCAAATACTGCTGATAACTCTGAGATGATATGGATATGCTAACACTAGAGTTTTACCAACAACTTTAAGATGATTTGGGTATGTTAATGAAATAACACCAAGGTGACACAGATAGGACTTAGTCTATTCCTCTCAAAAATCCTATAAAAATGAGACCTCAAACTCTTGACCCTCAAGCACTCTTCCATCTCTATTGGGTCCATGTTGCCTAGTACTCCCAAGTCCAATCCATGGCTGGCTACATGAGTGAATGTCTGCATCTCTCTCCCTTCCCATCCTCTTCTCATGCTGCCTGCCTTCCTTTACCACCTCATCCCAGGTTTCTACAGCATCTGCTTCTTCTATTTGTGTCTGTGTTTTCTGTGCTGGTTTCTCCTACATCATCTGTGCCTTATTAAAGTGTAATAGCGTCTCATGGTTTTTCTCAGAGAGTACCCAAAAATATGGGCATACTTGCTCCATTTCATAATTGTGTAATTTAATGAGTAATTCAGAATGTCTATGTATCGATGATACAAATACAAAAAAGGCAAGGTAGACCTTGTCTTCACTATGCTTATATTCTAATAGGTGAAAACTATCAGTCAGTCAATAAACATTAAAAACCTCCTCTATGCCATGCACTGTGAAAAAAAAACCACTGAGAATACAAAGAAAAATAAAAGACGATCCCTCCTATCAAATAATCCTAAGACTAATGGGGAAAATAATATGTAAACAATTCTGTATAAAAACCATATGCCAGGTTGATTGGAATTATTCAACAGGGGGAAGAACTTAGAATTAAGGAAAACAGGAAAAGACTCCCAGTAGAAGGTAAAGTTTGAAATGAGACTTGAAGAAAGGTAGGAAATATAACAGACAGAGATTAAGAAGAACATTGCGTGAACTGGGGACAGTGAATGAAAATGCCTGGAGTTAGCAGATTGAGTAGGATTTTTGTGTTTGTTTTTGAGAAACAGCAAGGAATTATGCCCAAAGATATTACACTGCCTATACCCTTTGACCCACCAGTACCACTATTAGGTCTGTTTCCCAAAATGATTTGGGAAAAAGGAAAAGAACCTATATGTTCTAAAATATTTATAGCAACTCCCTTTCTGGTGGCAAAGAACTGGAAATTGTGTGGATGCCCATCAATTGAGGAATGACTAAACAAGCTATATTGTAGGTTCATGAAAGAATATTACTCTGCTATAATAAATGATGAGCTCAATGATTTTAGAAAAGCACTGAGAGACTTCCATGAAATAATGAAGAGCAAAATGAGTCGAAAGAAGAGAATGTTGTATACAGTAACAGCAGCATTATTTTAAGAACAACTTTGATGTGCCAAACTATTCTGACTATTACAAATATTCAAATTAACTGTAAAGATCTGAAGAGGGAAAATGTTGTTTGCATCCAGAAAAAGAACTGTATATGTGTTTATACATATATATATGTTTGTATGTACATATATGTATATACATGCATATATACGTGTAACATACTTATATACACATGCACGTATATACATATACACACACATACATGTGCGCATATACTGGTAGCTATCTCAAAGTTTGGTGGGGAGAAGAAAAAAGTTACATTATAACTTTGTTCTTTATCTGAAAGGACTAGCGAGTTGTACATAACAGGTCTGCAATTTCAGGTGCAATCCTCTGTTTTTCTATTCCACTTTGCTATGGAAATGCTTGGTTTATTTCTTAAGTTCAAAATAAAATTAATTATTTAAAAAAGTAAATATTTGAAAAAAAGAGAAAAACAGTAAGGAGACTAGTGTCACTGGATTGCAGAGTGTGTGGAGGGAGATAAGGTCTCAAAACACTGGAAAGGTAGAGGGGCAGGGTATAAAGGGCTTTGCTGGCCAAACAAGATTTTATGTTTAATACTGGATGTGATAGGGAGCCCCTCAAATTTGTTGAGTGGAATGGAAGACTGATAGACTGAGGTGGGGAGAGTTTTCTATGAGGGAATTCTGTAGTTAGGCAGTGATGAAGGCTAGTACCACAGTGGTGGGAGAGGTGAAAAAGGAGGCACATATTAGTAATGTTATGAAGGGCTTATTACAAATTTGTGTTACATAACCTCAAGTGGGTCCTTTTATACATTCCTAATTAATTCATTAGTCAAATCAAAATCCTTGTAGCTATTGTCTACAGATCTTCAGGACATTCACTTTAATTCCTTAATTAGTTTGGTTAGTGGCTAACAATCTTTATCTCCTCCCCAACTCTTGCACTCATGCTAGGAGACTTCAACATACATATTGATACTCTTTCCATCACCCTCATCTGATAGTCCTTCAACCTACTCATTTCCCTTGATATACTTCTCTGCCCCACCTCAGCCATACACAAAGATGATTCTACCCTTGATCTTACCAACACCCTCAAATATCACTTCCATGTTCATGAACTCTGAATTTCTCTTACCTGATCACACTCTTTTGTCAACATCAAACTGTATTTTTTGACCTAACATATATTATTTCTGGTCTCTCCCATGTCACTGAAATAAAAACAAAAGAATCCATCTTTGTTCTCAAGTTGTGTTCATTCTATAGAGAAATCATATTTATGCATACATATACTTATAAGTAAACATAAAACATACAAAAAGTAAATACAATCCAGCATGTTTTCCCATAGGTCCCCTATGAACAACCAGAATTAGATATACATTAATTTTATTTCAAGGACCTAGGAACTCCTCTTTAGAATAGTAACATTAATCTAAGAAATTGTGATTCTTGGCACCTTTCCCCCCTAATTTCCACATCTTCATCTTTTCTGGTTCTCTACCACCATCACTGGGGGTAGGGAGCCATATAGGATTGGTGACCATTTGAACTACTTTTTTTTCTCTGAGTTACAGTGGCCCAAAAATTAATGTCCTGATGGTTATTCTTCATATAATAAGCCTTTTTACACTAGCCTACACTGGTCCTTGAAAAGGACATACAGGCTTCTGTGGGGCATCTACTCAAAAGCTTTCCAGCTTGGTAGAGATTGACTTCTGCTAATATCACTTTCAAAAACAGCCACCTCTATGTCACAGTAAGATATCGGTGCAGAACTTTTTTGAGGTCTTGATTAAGTTTAAAATGACAACAATAACATCCTCCAATCAGTGCTATATTTAATGGGTCAGAATTCATTAAAAAGACTGTATCATAACCTAAAAGGACTCTGGGTAATATGTTAAACATATTAACAAAATGTTGACACATTTTGTTTAACTGTTTTTGTCAAAAGATTTACATTGGGATCACATCTAGGTCTCTCTAACTCACTTTGATTCATTTAGTCAGAACTGGCTCTGCTCGTAATGTAAATCTCTGGGAATACCTTAAGCATCATCTTTTTCTTTTTGAGGTCATGGAAGCTATTTATACCTAGAGCCAGTTTTCTAGTTACTTTTAGCCAAATGAATCCTGACATTTTAAGAATTTGGTTTCTATATTTTAATTTTAGTTACAATTTACTACACAATACTTTTACTTACTTTACTTTAATATAGCATAATATAGTTTGATTTTAGGTAATATATTTTACCATACTAGCAAATAAAATTTAATGGAGTAATGCCTGATGCACAGTAAATCCTAATAAATATTTATGGAATGATCAATATCTCTTTTTTATAGTTTCTACAACATGGTATGTAATTATATGAAGGGATTCTTAACATCTTTCATCAGTAAACATTTATACAGTGCTTTAAGGTTTTCAAGGCACTTTACAAATATTATTACATTTTATCCACACAACAACCCTAAAATGAAAATGGCATTATTAATCTCATTTTTAGGTATAAAAACTTGGACAGAATTTCAGTGATTTGACTAGTTTCATGCAGCTAGCAAGTAGCTGAGGTGGGATATTCTTGACTTCAGGTCCAGTGTTCTATCCACTGTGCCAACTAGCTTCTGAGGATCAATATTAGAAGGGACCTGGGGAATTGCTAAGTCAAATTCTTTCATTTTATAGAGACATGAAGAGGTGAAATAGTGATAGAATCTCACAAATGTTGAGTGATAGAACTGAGACTTAAAATCAAGTTTTAAAACTTCAAATCCAGCACATTTTCTATTTGAATAATAGACATATCTGGGGAGGCTTTCCGGAGCATTTATGGATTGAGTGAATTGCCCAGGATAACAAAATGAATGTTAGAGGTGGGATATAAAAGATACTAAAAACATGTAAAGGATGAAAGAAATGTGGATATGCTATAATCCTGTTGTCACTAAGCACTAGTCACATCCTCACTCATTCCCAAGGACCGTAAACCATAAGCTCCAAATAGCTAATACTACAGAATAGACCTTGGGAAATACTTTGTAAAGAGCCATCTGGCTTAGCTGACCTGACTTTGGTTGATATTTGTTTATCTTGGTTTTTGGACTGTCTCTGAAGTATCTACTTTACTTTTTATACTTATTAAAACATTCATATTCTTTCTTTGATTTAAGCCCTAATGATTATACAAATCTTTGTTCTGAAAGTATTTTGTTTATAAGAAACTGTAGAACTTCTACAGTTTTAGTTTCTAATATGTTTATCGTATATTATTTGAATTCAACCTGCACATTTTCTAAATTTTTTTGTTATTGTTTCCCTATATACTTAATGGAAAAACTCATTCTCATTTTACCTTAATTTTTAATATTTGTTTCACTTTATTCAAATAATTTGGGATGCTGTTTTAACAATCCGGCTAGCAGCTTCTGTGGGGGTGTAAAATCCACCCACAGCCAGCACCCAGAAAGCTGCTGGGATGCCGGGAACCACAGGTTCTTTTGATGTGCTTAACCAAGGAAAGCAAGGTGAAGGGGTTGACAAGCTGACTTTAATTCAGCATACAGACAGCATTTGGTTAGTTCAGGGGAAAAAACCAGCACCCTTAACTTCAGAACATTCATTTAGTTCAGGGGAAAGAACCAGCACCCTGAACTTCAGAACAAAATACAAATAAATTACAAATGTCAACAGACAGACCCAATACAAATCATAGTTACCAACATCTAGGTTCAGCCCAACAGCTCAGAACAGGGGCTGGCCCAGAGTCACGCTTGCCAACACTGCTGCTCCAACCAAAAAGGGATCTTCAAGCTGTCTTCTCTCCTCTTACAGAGTTTTTGACATAATCAAGCATCGCCTGAATGATCAGAGCAGATTGGTTCTTGAGTTGGCCCCTCCTTTTAGGACCCTGGGAGATTCACACCCACATAGATTAGGTTAACACCCAATAGGGCATGGCTCTGGAGTTAACACTTCCCCTTAGCCAGCCCCATGAATTGTCACAAAGAGGCAGATTTAAACCCACCTGGTCTAAAAGCCTCTGCTGTCCCAGACATGTAAACTAGACCCTCCCTGGAGTTAGCCCTACCTTGGGCCCCCAAGGGCCCAGCACCTAGTAAGGCCCAATGAAACAAACTGAGTTACTCAAAGAAAACAAAGGCCATTTTTGCCTACCGACACAGATGCCCTAATCAAAAATGTTATAAAAGCTTCTTGGAGCCAAGATGGTGGCATAAGCAGTAAGTCACTCTCATTCTCCATTATTAACTTCTAAAATCTCAGAAAATATCTCCTGAGGAAAAATCCTGGAACAGGCCTTAGATGATCATCAGCAAAGATACCTCTTGCTCTGGTGGAAGGGGAGCACAGCCCAGGACCACAGGCATCCCAACAAGCCAGCAGAAAGCCACACCTCAGCAAACTAGTGGAAGATCTGGAGCCCCAGGGTGGTGGAGCAGGCAAATGCCAACACCAGGGCCCCTCTGCATGCCTTGGCACTGTCAGAGGAACTGGCAGACACCACAACAGAGAGCCACCACATGCATTATGGGCAGGCATCTTCCAGTAGCTAAACCTCTTGGTGCTTTTGTGCAGTCCCTGCATGCAAGTGTCTCCCAAAAGCAGACTTCTGTGTGTTTCAACTCAGCTCTGGGCAGGTAGGTATCCTCCAGCAGCCAAACTTTGCTGTGCTTCAGTGGAGCCCTGGCCAAATAGGTGTCTTCCAGCAGCTAGACCTCCACCTGCTTTAGTTCAGCCCTTAGTGAGCAGGCATCCTCCAGTAGCCAGACCCCCACACACCTTGCAAACTTCAGTAAAGCCCTGGGGAAATGCAGAAAAACCCACATGGCCTCAGCACATGCAAGACACCACCACTAGGACTCCAGGTCAGAACCAGTAAGTTGCCAGACCCCTAAAGCCTCCATCTGGCAGTACCTGAGGCCCAAGCACACAAAGCCAGTCACCAAGACGCTGGCGAGAAAACTATGAAAATCAAGTCTATAACTTGCTAAAGTAGACCCCAAGAATACTGAAGAAAATAACACCTTAAACAATAGGCTAACTCAAAAGGCAAAAGAGCTCCAAAAAGCCAATGAGGAGAAGAATGCCTTGAAAGGCAGAATTAGCCAAATGGAAAAGGAGGTCCAAAAGAACACTGAAGAAAATACTACCTTAAAAATTAGATTGCACCTTACGTTGCTGAGAAGAGCGAAGTATGTCAGGTGCAAGGACAACTCCAGGGGACTCACGATGGAGAATGCTGTCTTCATCCAGAGAAAGAACTGTGAAGTTTGAATGCAGATTGAGGCACACTTCATGCTCGCCTTTTTTCTTCTCTTTTATTTTTTTGGGGGGTTTTTTTTTGGTTCTGTCTCTTCTTTCTCATGATTCACCCCATTGGTCATAATTCTTTTCCACAACTTGACTAGTGTATAAATTAATTCAATGCGAAGTTATACATGGTAGTTATATGAGATTCCATGCCGTCTTGGGGAGGGAGGGGGGAGGGAGGGGAGAAAATCTGGATCTCAAAATTATGTAGAACCGTGTGTTGTAAACTAAAAATAAAAAAAATTAATAAAAAATAAAAGAAAAAAATTAGATTGCAACAAGTGAAAGCTAATGACTTTATGAGAAATCAATATACTATAGAACAGAACCAAAGGAATGAAAAAATGGAAGACAATGTGAAATATGTCACTGGAAAAACCACTGACCTGGAAAATAGATTCAGGAGAGATAATTTAAAAATTATTGGACTACCTGAAAGCCACTGATCAAAAAAAGAGCCTAGATATCATCTTTCAAGAAATTATCAAGGAAAAGTGCCCTGATATTTTAGGTAAAATGGAAATTGAAAAAATCCACTGATCACTTCTTGAAAAAGATCCCAAAAACAAAACTCCTAGGAAAGTGGTCACCAAATTGCAGAGCTCCCAGATCAAGTAGAAAATACTGCAGGCAGACATAAAGAAACAATTTGAGTATTGTGGAAACACAATCAGAATAACACAAGATCTAGCAACTTCTACATTTAGGGATCTAAGGGCTTGGGATATGATATTCAGGAGGTCAATGGAGCTAGAACTAAAACAAGAATCACCTACCCAGCAAAACTGAGTATCATGCTCCAAGGCAAAATATGGATTTTCAATAAAATACAGGATTTTCAAGCTTTCTCAGTGAAAGTTGTTGAATAGAAAATTTGACTTTCAAACACAAGAATCAAGAGAAGCATCAAAAGGTAAACAAGAAAGAGAAATTATAAGGGACTTACTGAAGTGGAATTGTTTTGTTTACATTCCTACATGGAAAGATGATGTGTGTAATTCATGAGACCTTCCTCAGTATTAGGGTAGCTGAAGGGAACATACATATATATAGACAGAGCGCACAGGGTGAATTGCATATGAAGGGATGATATCTAAAAAAATAAACTCAAATTAAGGGATGAGGGTGGGATATATTGAGAGAGGAAGAAAGGGAGAGATAGAATGGGGTAAATTATCTTACATAAAAGTGGCAAGAAAAAGCAGTTCATTGGAAGGGAAGAGGGGGCAGGTGAGGGGGAATGAGTGAATCTTTCTCTCATCTGATTTGACTTGAGGAGGGAATAACATACACACTCAATTGTGTATCTTACCCCACATGAAAGTAGGTGGAAGGGGATAAAAAAGGGGGGATGATAGAAGGGCAGGCAGATAGGGGGAAGAAGTAATCAAAAGCAAACACTTTTGTAAAGGGACAGGGTCAAGGGAGAAAACTGAATAAAGGGGGACAAGATAGGATGGAGGGAAATCTAGTTAGTCTTTCACAACATGACTATTTATGGGAATGTTTTGCATAATGATACATGTGTGGCCTATGTTGAATTGCTTGCCTTCTTCAGGAGAGTGCATGGGGAGGGAAGAAGGGAGAGAATTTGGAACTCAAAGTTTTAAAAGCAGATGCTCAAAAAAAGTTATTTTTGCTTGCAACTGGGAAATAAGATATACAGGCAATGTGGCATCGAAATTTGTCTTGCTCTGAAAGAAAGTACAGGGAAATAAGATGGGTGAGGGAGTGGGGTGACAGAAGGGAGGGTTATTGAGGAACAGGGCAGTCAGAATATATGCCATTTTGGAGTGGGGGGGGAGGAGGGTAGAAATGGGGAGAAAATCTGCAACTCAAAATCTTGTGGAAATCAATGCTGAAAACCAAAAAAAACCATATTAAATAATAAAGTATGGAATTCAAAAAAAAAGAAAAAAAATTAGAATTGAGCAAGTAAAAGCTAATGACTCTATGAGACATCAAGAATCAGTCAAACAAAATTAAAGGAATATAAAAGGAAGAAAATGTAAAATACCTTAATGGAAAAACAGTGGACGTGGATATTAGATCCAGGAGAGATGATTTAAAAATTTTTGTTCTACCTGACAGCCATGATTAAATAAAGAACCTGGAGAGCACCTTTCAAGAAATTATCAGTGAAAACTGCCCTGAGGTCTTATAAAAAGAGTGTATAATAATCATCAAAAGAATCCACCAATCACCTTCTGAAAGAGACCCAAATGAAAATACCAAAGACTATTGTAGCCAAATTCCATAATTATCAGGTCAAGGAGAACATGTTGTAAACAGGCAGAAATAAACACTTTAACTATCACAGAAACACAGTGAGGATTGCAAAGGACCTTGCAGCTTCTACATTAAAACATCAGAGGGCTTAGAACATGATATTTTGGAAGGCAAAGGAAATTGGATTACAACCAAGGATCAACTACTATAACAGCAAGCACCCTAGCATACCCAGAATGGCCTGCCCAGGTTCTTTTACCTGCTTTTAAAGGGCTCAACAGTCTTACTTTAATTAAACATATTTATGTGTGTGTACATATATATATATACACACACACACACACGCACACATATATATATATCATTCACTTTGTTCAGGGGAGAGGTCAGCACCCTGAACACAGGGAAAATACAAGCAGAGATAATTCCAAGCAGAGAAGTTAACATAAAGACCAACAAACAGGGCTTCTAACTGTCTGACAAAAGCAATACATACATAGTTACCAGAGAGAGGAGCAACAACATCTCAGTTTTCAAAGCCAGGGGGCTCCTTAATGGCTACCCAGAGTCTTTTCTGGCCAAATGTTTCCACAATCCGGCTAGCAGCTTCTGTGGGTGTGTAAGATCCACCAACAACCAGCACCCAGAAAGCTGCCAACATGCTACAAAACACATGTTCTTTTGATCTGCTTTAGTAAGGAAAGCAACGTTAAGGGGTTGACAAGCTTACTTTAATTCAGCATACAAATATCATTCACTTAGTTCAGGGGAAAAAACCAGCACCCTGAACTTCAGAGCAAAATACAAACAAAGTACAAACATTGACAGACAGACCTTGTCTGATTCAAATCCCAATAGTTACCAGAGTTTAACAAAGTCCCAGCATCCAGGTTTACAAGCTGGAGGACTCTTAGCTATAGCTGCCCAGAGTCTCCACACATGACCAAGAGTGAGAGCCCTGTGCAAATGGCTCTGTCTTCTCTTCTTAAAGCATTTCAGACGTCATCAAAGGTCATACCAATCCACACCCATATAGGTTTTACACCTAATAGGGGTTTGGGCCTGGGACTTAGCACCTAGTAAGACTCAATGAAATACACTGAATTACTCAAAGGAAACAAAAGTCAAATTCTTCAAGGGCACTTGGTTGAACTAAGAGCTAAGAGCCCATTTTGCTTACCAACACACCAAATCATATGAACATTCTTCCAACGTATGAGTGCCGAAGCAAATGTAACCTCAGAATACATATACATATATATGTATATACATACATACATGTGTGTGTATGTGTGTGTATGTGTATATATATATATATATATATATATATATATATATATATATACACAAAAGGTGTCATGACCCAAATGCTTCAGTGCCTAATTAACCAAAGGTGTGAAAGCCTTCCTACAAGCAAGCTTCCCCATAAGTAAACTTTCTCTTTAAGCAAGTTCCTCCCCCAATAGGCTCCACGTGACTCAGGATATATCAACTGTGAGCTGGAGTTTTAAAGCAGAAAAACATTGTGATTTAACACATGTAGTCATATTAGCCTATTAATGAAAGGGGAAGATCTTCCTATTCCATTAACATTACAACTACTCAACAAAATTGAGCATAATCTTTCAGGGGAGGAGATAGATATTCAATGAAATAGGGGACTTCCAAATTTTGGTGATGAAAAGACCAGAGCTCAACAGAAAATCTGATCTTCAAATGTAGCACTCAAGGGAAGCATAAAAAGGTAAACAGAAAAGGAAAAAAAACCCAACATGTTATTGAATAAGGTTAAATTATTTACATCCCTGTGTGGGAAGATGATACTTGTTACTCTTAAGAATTGTATTTTTATTACAACATTTAGAAGGGGTATCTATAGACAGAAGGTGTGGATATAAGGTGACTTTGATGTGAGGATAAAAACATAATTAAGTGGTGAAAAAAATTGTACCAGGAGAAGTGGAAAAGTGGAGGCAAAGAAGGGTAAATGCCATCATGTGAAATAGTACAAAGTCCTATTAGAGTAGAGGGAAAGAAGGGAAGTTTGTAAATATTGTTCGACTCTTAGTCTCGTCAGATTTAGTTCAAAGGGGGAATGTCATACACACTCAATTGTGTATAGAAATCTATCTTACCCTATCAGAAGTAGGAAGGGAAAGGGTGAAAAAAGGAAATGGTGGATGGAAAAGAGGGCAGAAGGAGAAGAAAGAAGTAGCAAAGGAAAGAGGAAAGGGAGAGGGTTGATAGAGGGGAAGGCAGACTGAGGGAGGCAGTGGTAAGAAGCAAAACACTTGCAAGGAGGGAAAGGGAAAAAGGAGTAAGAAAAGTAAAAATGGGGAGTGGGGATTAGGATGGAAAGAAAGCCACAGTAATCAAAACTGTGAATATGAATGGGATGAACTCTCTTATAAAATTAAGGTTGATAGCAGAATGGATTAAAAATCATAATCCTACAATAAGTTGTTTACAAGAAACACATTTGAAGCAGAGAGATACAGAGCAGAGTTAAAAGGCTAGAGTAAAATATATTATGCTTCCACTGAAGTTAAAAAAAGTAGGGGTAGCAATCCTGTTCTCAGACAAAGCAAAAGCAAAGATAAATGTAATTAAAAGGAATAAGGAAGGAAACTACATCTTCCTAAAAGATACCATGGGCAATGAAGTAATATCAATACTGAAATATATATGCAACAAGTGGTATAACATCCAAATTCTTAGAGAAGTTAAGTGAGTTACAGGAAGAAATAGATAGCAGAACTATACTAGTGGGGGCCCTCAGCCTCCTGTCTTAGAACTAGATAAACCTAACCACAAAATAAACAAGGAAGAAATTAAGAAGGTGAATAGAATCTTAGAAAAACTAGATATGGTAGACCTCTAGAGAAAATGAAAAGGGAGTAGAAAGGCACATCGTTTTTTTCTCAGTGGCATATGGTACCTACACAAAATTGGCCAGGTACTAGGGCATTCAATGCTGACAATCTAATACAGAAGTGAAGAAATATTAAATGCATCCTTTTCAGGCCTTGATGCTATAAAAATCACATGTAATAAAAAGCCATGGAAAGATAGACTTAAAATTAATTTGAAACTAAATAATCTAATCCTAAAGAATGAGTCGGTCAAACAACAAATCATAAAAACAATCAATAACTTCATCCAAGAGAACCAACATATCAAAACTTATGGGATGCAGTGAAAGCAGTTCTTAGGGGAAATATTATATCTATCAGTGCTTACATGAATAAAATGTGGAAAGAGGAGATCAACAAATTGGGCATTGAACTAAAAAACGAGAAAAAGAACAAATTAAAAATACTCCATTAAATATCAGATTTGAAATTCTGAAGGCCAAAGAACAAATCAATAAAATGGAAATAAGAGAAATATTTAACTAATAAATAAAACCAAGAACTGGTTTTGTGAAAAAAATAATAAAATAAATAAACCATAAATTAATTTGATTTAAAAAAATAAAAGAAGAAAGAAGAAAACCAAATTACCAGTACCAAAAATGAAAAGGGTGAATTCACCACCAATGAAGAAGAAATTAAAACATTAGGAGCTATTTTGCCCAACTACTTGCCACTAAATTTGACAATCTTAGTGAAATGAATGTCTACAACAATATAAATTGCCCAGATTAACAGAAAAGGAAATAAAATACTTAACCTCATTTCAGAAAATGAAATTGAACAAGCCATAAATGAACTCCCTAAGAAAAAGTATCCAGGGCCTGATGGATTTACAAGCGATTTTAATCAAACATTTAAAGAAAATTTAATTCCCATACTATATACACTATTTGTGAAAAAGAACAAAGAAGGAATCTGACCAAATTCTTTTTATGATAAAAATGTGGTGCTGATACCTAAATCGGGAAAAGCCAAAACAGAGAACAAAAATTATAGATCAATTTCTCTAATGAATATAGCTGTAAAAAATTTAGATAAAGTATTAGCAAAATGACTCCAGCAACTTATCAACAGGATGATGCACTATGAACAGGAAGAATTTATGCGAGAAATATAGGGCTGGTTCAATATTAGGAAAGCTATCAGCCTAATTGACCAGATCTACAACAGAATTAACAGAAATCATATGATTATCTCAATAGATGCAGAAAACATTTTGACAAAATACAACATCCATTCTTATTAAAAACACTAGGAAACACAGATATAGAGTCTTCTTTACAATGATAATTATATCTATCAACAATGGTCAGAAAACATCTTATGTAATTTGGATAAGCTAGAAGTGTTTCCAATAAGATCAGGGGTGAAACAAGAATGTCTATTATCACCACTGTTATTCAGTCTTGTACTAGAAATGTTAGCTTTGCAATGAGAAGAAAAAGAAATTGAACCAATTAGAATAAGCAAGAAGAAACAAATCTATCACTCTTTGCAGATGATATGATGGTATACTTAGAGAATCCTTGAGAATCAACCAAAAAAAACTACTTGAAATGATAACTTTAGCAAAGTTGCAAGATATAAATCATTGGCATTTCTATATATTACTAACAAAGCCCAACAGCAAGAGATAGAAATTCCATTTAAAGTTACTATAAGCATTATAAAATATTTGGTAGAACCTGCCAAAACAAACTCAGGAACAATATGAACACAATTACAAAACGTTTTTCACACAAATAAAGTCAGATGTAAATAACTAGAAAATACCAGTTGCTTATGGGTAGGCCAAGCTAATATAATATAAATGACCACTTTACATAAATTAATTTACTTATTCAGTATCATACTAATCAAACTACTAAAAATTATTTTATGCAGTTAGAAAAAATAATAACAAAATTGATCTGGAAGAACAAAAGTTCCAGAATATCAAGGGAGATAATGAAAAGAAATGCAAGGGAAGGTAGCTTACTTGTACCAGATCTTAAATTGTATTGTAAAGCAGAAATCCTCAAAACTACTTGGTAATGGCTAAGAAATAAGGGGGGGGGTGGATTGGTGGAATAGGTTAGGTACACAAAACACAGTATTCAATGACCATAGTAATTTCTTACTTGATAAATCCAAATACTATAGCTTCAGGGATAAGAACTCACTATTTAACAAAAACTGCTGGGAAAACTGGAAAATAGTATCGCAGAAACTAGGCATAGGTGACCCTCTTACACTGAAACCAAGATAAAGTCAAAACAGGCACGTGATTTAGATATAAAAGCTTTAATCATTTGCAAATTAGGAGAGCAAGGAATGATTTACCTGTCAGATTTATAGAGAATGTAAGAATTTGTGACCAAATGAGAGATAGAGAACATTATGAAATACAAATGGATGATTTTGATTACATTAAATTGAAAAGGTTTTGCACTAACAAATCCAATGCAACCAAGATTAGAAGGGAAGAAGAAATGTGACAAACAATTTTTACAACTACTGTCTATGATAAAGGCTATATTTCTAAAATATATGGAGAACTGAGTCAAATTTACAAGAATACAAATCATTCCCCAATTAAGAAATGGTTGAAGGTTAGGAACAGGCAGTTTTCAGATGAAGAAATCAAAGCTATCTATAGTCATATACAAATGTTCTAAATCACTGTTGATTATACAAATGCAAGTTAAAACAACTATCAGATTGGCTAACATGACAAAACAGGAAAATCATAAATGCTGGAGAAGATGTGGGAAAATTGAAACACTAATGCATTGTCGGTAGACTTTTGAACTGATCCAACCATTCTGGAAAGCAATTTGGAACTATACCCAAAGGGCTATAAAACTGTACATACCCTTTGACCCAACAATATTACTTCTACATCTGTATCCAAAAGAGATCATAAAAGTAGGAAAAGGACCCACATGTACAAAAAATTTTATATCAACTATTTTTGTGGTGGCCAAGAATGGGAAATTGAAGGGATTCCCATCAATTGGGAAATGACTGATCAAGTTGTAGTATATGAATGTGATTGGATACTATTTTTCCATAAGAAATGATGAGGAAGCCAACTTTGGAAAAACCTGGAAAGGCTTACATGAATTGATTCTGAGTAAAGTGAGCAGAATGAGAAGAACATTGTACACAGTAACAGCAACATTTTGTGATGACTAAATTTGACAGACTTAGCGCTTCTCAGCAATGCCAGGATTTAAGACAATTCCAAAAGGCTCATGATGAAAAATTCAATCCATGTTCAGAAAAAGAACTGTGGAGTCTGAATGAAGATGGATGTGTACTCTTTGCTCACTTTTTGTTGTTGCTTTGTTTCTTGTTTCTTGTGGTTTCTCCCATTGGTTCTAATTCTTCATAACATGACTAGTGTGAAAATATGCTTAATATCAATGTATATGTATAGCCTATATCAGATTGCATGCTTTCTTGAGGAGGGAAAAAGGAGGGAGAGGGAGAAAATTAAAAACTCAAAGTATTATGGAAGAAAATGTTAAAAATTAAAAATAAGTAAATAAAATTTAAAAAGTTATGAAAAAGTAATTAACAACTATACATAGCAATCACTTTTTATTGTTATTTTAGATTTGTATATATGTAAGTTGTTTGGGGTTTTTTTTTCCCCAAGAAAATAAAAGGCATAAACTTGGTGATTAATCATTATTGAAAATAACTCAACTCTCATTCTTTAAAAAATCATTTTCGTTTATGATTGCTTAGAATCCCAGAACCTCAAGGTGAAATGTAATTTGATAAGAATAAAAAGAAAAAAAATACTCATAACATTAGTTCCAATGATTAAACAAACTCAGTTTAATTTCCTATTATCAAAATAACATTTAAAAACACACCTAACAATTGATAACCAGAACACTCTTATTAAAATAGAAATTTCCTTAAAAATATTTGCATTTAATAGTCACTTTAATAGTTTAATAGTTAATATGTAAATTTTAGGTCAATACTTACATTTAATAGTTAATAGTAATGATTCAGAAAAGGCAAGTTTGACTAAATTAAAGTGGCTAAGTAATTGTTGAGTCCCAATACAATAAATTTTGAGATGATTTTTTAAAGGCAGTAGGGTTATTCCCTCTATCTTAACACTCTACACCACATACAATAAAGTGACAATTTCATCATCAAAAGAAAAAAAGAGGCCAGACTCTTATTTTCAAGTGCTTGGAGGTTTTAATGAAGATAAAATAACTCCTCTCATTTTCTAATGGAAACATTTTTCTAATCTGGGCACTTTTTATGTATCTTTAATAATGATTTATTTTACAAGATCCCAATGATGACATAGGTCTCTACTTTGGAGTCTGGATAAAGCCATTTGGAGATCATAAAGAGCCTTGCAAACTCCTAGTACCAGCTCAATTATTGTAAACTATCTTCAGTCCATGTAGATGCTAATTATAAGGCAGCATGAGTCGCCAGATTGAATATAAATAATATCAATGGCTCATGTTCTCACAGCATGATTCAGTTTAAACACTTAAACTATGAACAACCAAAGAGGATTTTTAAAATATATGTTGCCCCTGAGAAAGGACAAAATTGTTTATAGAATTACTTCCTGGTGTCATAAAAATTCCATCTAAAACATATTACACTTTCTATACCCTATATGACATATATTCACCCCCATATCAAAGCTCACTTTTTCCACCTCTTGGTGAAATACAGAAATGTGTACTTGCCATCTTTTGCCCCAAAGAAAAAATTCAAGTATCAAATTTGAGCTAGGAATGTTAGGAATCCAAAGAATTCAAGTGAGAAGTACTGATGAATAATCAAAAATGTTCTTCAAAATTCATAAAGGTCATAAAAATCTGTAAATTTTTCAAGACAAAAAATTAATGTAAGCAAAAATATTTTAAAAGGGAAGTTGATTATGTATAAATTGAATATCTAGCCATGTTCATTTTGGGAGGTAGTGCTGTGCTAGAAAATTCTTTGAACTGGGATTTTGGAGGCCTGAGTTTAGTCCTAGATTTGTTATGAAACTTTATGTTATCTGGAGTAAGCCAGTTGTTCTCAGTGGTCAATTTCTTGATTTCAACACAAGGTGAGATTGGGGGCCGGGAAAAGCAGTCTTCACCAAAGTTGTGGATAACTTATATTCAGAGCGGAGTCAAAGTATGGTAGCACTTTTAAGATGGTTTTCCAGCATTTAGAGGTAAAGTGCTTTTTTAGCTAAATATCTCTTGTTTTGGTAGATTCCATGGTTACGATTAATAAGGACCAAATTTTATCTATTACTTCTGCTTCTTTAAGTTTTGGGACTGCGGTGAGCAGTAATCGTTTGAGTAGGATGAGAGAATGGGAGTGTAATTTTTCTTCATTTCTTTGAGGTCAGCTAACAAAAGGAAGTGGAAGAACCTATGAATACTATAGAGCATTTTGGCCCAAATGGACAAACTTTTTTATATAAAATTATAACTTATGGAAAAGGGGCTAGGAAAACTTTCTCTGTTGGCTTAAGGATTAAAAGCAAAAGAAAGTAGTAACAATGTAACAGTTGTATAATATAGGAGCAAATTCAGAATTAACTCCCCACTTCCAGTAAGATGGGCTTTGGCTTATTCTTTTAGTGTATGGACCAAAGGATTTATGAAATAAACTTATGACTCTTTTCTATCCCATCAATCACCCTCACCATGGAATTGTACATATTAATGCTAATTCAGATTTTGTATAGAAGGGCAAAAAATTACAATCAGGGAGAACCTAACAAATCATTAGCCATTAGATGGTATAGTGGATAGAGCATTGGATTTCCTGTCAGGAAGACTTGAATTAAAATACTATGTCAGGCACTTACTAGCTGGATCAGTCAACAAGTCAAATAAACTTTTTTTCAGATCTAGTTTCAATATCTATAAAATGAGGCTAATAATAGCAACTACCTCACAAGGTTGTAAAAATCAATGAGGTAACATGTAAAGCACTTTGTAAACCCTCAAGTTCAAACCATTATTATTAACTTTATTATTATTATTATTACAAGATTACAAGGTGAGAAACACCTTAATATTTAATATATACATATGTATGGGTAGATACCTATGTATGTGTTTGTGTGTGTGTGTGTGTGTGTGTGTGTATGTGTGTATACATGAATGTGTGTTTTCTAGCAAGCAAGGAAAAATGGCACTTGCAGTTACAAAATGCAAAGAAGCAACTATATCCCTACAAATGAGACACTATGAAATGAATTAGGTAGTCACAGTTTAACAAACCAGTCATGTTTCTCTTGAGTCATGAGAAGGGGGCCACTGCTCTGGAAAGAGAGGTTCTCCCATGTCCATATAAGAGGCAAAGTTTTAACAACTTGGATGAACAAGTGCTGTATTAGAAGTGAGAAGATGTGGGTCCTAGACCTTTCATTAGCTGTATGCGCTTGTCTGTAAAATGAGATCATACAATTTGGCTTATCAGCCCCCTTCCAGCTCTTAACAGTCCAAGAATCTATGACATCTGAATTCAATTTTACTCTACCTCAACTCAGCCTCATTTTCAGTAAGAGGTGAATGATCTATTAATTTGTGACTTTGGACAAGATATATTCCATCTCTGGGGCCTCAGTTTCCTCTGTAAAATCAAAGAGTTCAAATTAATAATCCACATGGTCCCTTTCAGCTCCCAAATTACATTAGTTCTTCGAGTGGGTTCTCCTTTATTCTTTTTCACCAAGTAAGTATATGTTTACTATAAGAGTTACTATTCCACTCCCACTCCCAAAAACAGGCTTCTTGAATGCCAGCTATGAAGAAACAACCTATCTCATCACCTTCTTAGCAAGAACAATTAAGTTAGGAAGCTAACAAATGAACCAGTTATGTTGAGGGAGTAGGCAACCTCATGATATAAGGAGGCCTCTGTCATCCTGTGTCAAGTTGGGATTTGTATCAGTATGAGCTGAGATTGAGATCTACTGTTTTCTCTATATGTGGCTTTCAGTGCTTGCCTCATATGCAAAATTTCTAGTTATGAATCTAGAAAAATATATTGTAACCTATTATTGTTGTTGTTCTTCGTTCTTCATATGCAAAGAGGACCAAGGACATCACAATGTTGAGGTCCAAGTACATTGTGTTCAACTGTGGCTGATCAGTCCAATACAATCTCTGAAGGCCTTACCATAGACCAGGCTCAAATGGTCCTTTTGAACATTTGGGAAGGAAGTATCTCTAGATTCTTGCATCACATGTTTTTTTTGTGCTACTGCAATTTTGCTTTGCTCATAGACCACAGCACCTTCTTTGATGCAGATACACGGTGCTGGGTGGTCCTATGCCAGTGTCTCCCATATCTCACAATTGATGTTAAAGTGCTTCAGAGGGACCTTGAGAGAGTTTTATACCACTTTTTCTGACCTCTATGTGAGCATTTGTCTTGTATGAGTTCTCAACAAAATAGTCTTTTAAATAAATGCATTCAGGCTACAAGGCCAGTCCATTAGAGTTGCATTTTATGTAGTATATTTTGAATGCTTTGAAATTCAGCTCAAGAGAGGACCTCAGTGTCTGGTACCTTGTCTTGCTAGGTAATCTTCCGAATCTTCCTAAGATAATTCAAATGGAAATAGTTCAATTTTCTGGCACAGTACTGGTAGACTGTCCAGGTTTCACAGATGTACAACAATGAAATTACAGTGGCTGTGTAGGCCTTTGGTTTAGTAGGCAACCTCATTCTTCTTTTTTCTCACACTTTCTTTCAGAGCCTCACAAAAACTGAGCTAGTCTGGCAATGCATGCATCAACCTCATCTTCTATGTGGACATCCCTAGAAAGTGTTCTGCCAAGGCAAGTGAACCTATCTAGAGTATTCAAAATTTCTCCTTTTGCTGTAACTTATGGTTCAACATATAGATGGAGCAGTGCTGGTTAGCGGAGAATCACTTTTTTCTTGCTGTTGATTGCCAGGCCAAAATGAGCATAAATGGCAGAGAATAGATCCATACACTGTGGCATCTCAGCCTTAGAGAGTGCATTGAATGCAAAATATACCTGTGAATAAAAAGTCATACAATAATTCCCTCTCCACTTTAGTCTTTTCAATTTAAATAGCTTTTTGTCAGTGCAGTAGCTACCTTCATACCATAGTTATTGAAGGCATCCAACAACACTGCGTAAAACATCATGCTAAAAAAGCATGGGAGTGAGCAAACAGCCCTGCTTCACTCCATTGGTGACTGAGAAAGCTTGAGAGCTTCATCTTTTAACCAGAATCCATACATGCAGGCCATCCTGAAAATAGAGTATAATACTGAGAAACTTCTCCAGGCAACCACTTTTTGCCATCATCTCCTACAAGCCCTCACAACTAACAAGATTGAAGGCCTTGGTCAGGTTGACAAACAATGTGATCTGACCTCTGTTCTGGTCCTGGTATTTCTCCTGGAGTTGCTGCATGGCAAACATCATGTAGTCCATTCCTTGGCCCTTTCTGAATCCATGCTGGCTCTTGGGTAGATGACCATCTTCTGGGTGAAGAATCAGCTGATTAAGGAGGACTCTGGCAAGAATCTTGGCAGTAAAGACTAAAAGAGAGATACTCCACTCCCATGATTGTCACATAACAACCTATTTCATTTTCCTTTATATTGATTCACAATAAAGGGATTCTTGATCCATGGGATAACTTCCTCTTGCCATGCAACCCAGAAGATTTCAGTCAGCTTCTGTATGTGCAATGGATCCTCTGCCTTATAGATCTTGGCTGGGATAGAGTCAGTGTCAGGCACTGTGCCACATGAGGGGAGCCTAATGACATTCAATACCTCTTCTTCAGTTGGATGTTTGACTAGAGAAGGATGGACTTTGAACTAAAGTATAAGGTCAATAGCTTCAACATTGGCTGATTATGGTCTGTTGAGATCACTATGGCAGTGTTCAGCCCATCTGTGCAGGATGGTGTCTTTATAATAGATCAGTGTGGCTCCATCAGTGATAACTAGTTGAGATTCACCAGAGGTCATTGGCCCATAAATCATGTTCAGGTCATCATAGTAGCGGCTTGGATTGTTATTATCAGCATAAAACTGATTTTCATCTGTCTTTTTGCTGAACCAAGAATTCTCCATCACTCTAAGCTTCCCTTGTACTTTAGTTTTGATGAAGTTAAATGCTGCCCTCTTAGAGGAGGACAAACTATCCTGCTGTAAACCCCTTGGAGTTCTCAGTTTTCCTTTAGCAGCTTCTGAATGTCCCCATCACTTGTGTCAAACCAATCTTGCTGTTAGCAAGTGTTCTAGCCCAGATGCGTAAATGCAGTGCTGTACATCTCTCCTTTTCTGCTGCACTGTTGCTAACTGTGTGCAATAAACCATTCACTCATGGAGAAACACTCTAATCTGTTGACAATTGAGTATTCAGACAGTCATCTTGCCTTAGGGCTACCACTTTTATTCAATATGGATGTTTAGTTGGAAGAGAATGTTTATGATCGGTCTAGCACTCTGCACTCCTCTCACTCTCACATCCTGTCTTCATCTTCTCCCTATAATAAGAGTCTCTTAAGTGTCAGTGCTTACTGTGAGGGTACACAGATGATGTTTGATTATATTTAGGTAAAGCCAGTGTCCATAAAGAGATGGCCATGAAGCACACACACCTTCAGTAGTAAGTTACTATTCCTGTTACTGTTTCCAACTCCATTTCTCCCAATGACTTCCTGCCATGTCTGATAGTCTGTGCTTACTCTGGTTTTAAAGTTACCCAGCATTACAAATTTGTCCTCTTTTGGCTCTTTGAATATGAGGGTCTCTAGGTCTTCATAAAATTTTTCTTTGATGACCTCATCAGGGTTTGTCATGGTGAGAGCATAGACACTGATGATGGTGGCATGGCACTTTCCTGCAAGTGGCAGTCACATTGTCATGAGGCTGTAGTCCACACCTTTTGGGAAGCATATGAGCTTCGTGACTAGATTAGATTTAACTGCAAAGCCTATGCCATAGCACTACTCATAAAAATGACCACTCCAGAAAAATGTGTGTCCAGCTCCAGCTTCAATAAACCGGCCGCATTTGCCAGCCTTGTTTCACTCAGAGCTGCTATTTGGATGTGATACCTGCTGAATTATCTCACAAAAAGAAATGTTAGTCTTCTAAGTATAATGGATTTTGTATTGTTCATGAACAGGTACACATTGCAGGTAGCAATTGGGAGTGGAATCATCTTCACAAAAATTTTTGTATACTTTAAATAAACCTTTTTACCAGAGAGTAGAAATCCTTGGCTGCCGAGGTAAGCAGGCCAGGGCTTGGTGAAGCAGCCAATTTTTAGAACATTTTTAGTAGCTCCTTCCTCATGCCTAGTGGTGAGCAGTGCAGTTCTTTAAAAAGGTGCTCATCCGCTCAGTAGACTGTCAAATCCCACTGCTGCTTCTGTCCAGTGAGATGACCTTATGCCCTATGCTGCCTGTCTGCAGGGTTGTGGCTATAGCTCCCAGTGTATCCACACCTAGAGCTTCATCATTGGCCCATCACCACAGGTCTTCAAGGTAGATAAAATAAAATAGTAAAATAATAACATAGAAAGATAATAAAATAGTAAAATAGTGGATGATGGGTAATATCTTGACTTGTCCATGAATTGGCTTCAAAATAATAGCAAATTAATAAAACTGGATATTATTATGGTTCAAGAAATAAAGAACAGGATGCTTTCAGAGAATGATTCAATGTAATGTCAACAGAACCAGGAGAACAATTTATATAGTTAAGAATTACGTACAATACAATCACTTCAGAAAATTAGTGATGAATCATATTCTCTCACAAAAAAGGTTGTAAATAAGACATTTTCAGACATTCAAAGTGTAAGTTTGTTTGGCATGATTGTACTCGTTTATTAAAAAGGTAATCTTTTTTTTTGGGGGGGGCAGTGGACAGTGGAATAGTAGTGATGCTGGTCAGTCATTTCAATTATGTTTGATACCATGAAACTCATTTGAGGTTTTCATGGAAAGATATTGGAGTGTTTTTCTGTTTTCTTCTCTAGCTCATTTTACAGATGAGGTAATCAAGGCAAACAGAGTTAAGTGACTTGCCCAGGATCAGAGAGCTAATAAGTGCCCGGGACCCAATTTGAATTCATGAAGAAAAGTCTTCCTGATTTCAAGCCCAGTGCTCTACCCACTGAGCTACCTACTTGCCCTATAGCTGTGATGGCCATGCTTAAAAGAAAAAAAAAGGAAAGGACATCAGTAATCATTACAATTCAATCAATCAAAGAGATTAAGAAGGAAGTCCCAAAGGGGTTTTTGCAAATAGGGCGATGTCAGAACTGCCTTGTTAAATTTGAAAGAAGAATAAAATAAATTTCAAGAGAAATTAAAAGACAAGTTAAAAACTACTAAACTTTAAAAAATAGAAAAAAGATACAAATTGTACTGAGTGGTTCACAGTTTGAGGCATAATTTCCTTCTTTGTTTCTCTTCATATATTAAAATATCCATGTTTATTGTTTATTAAGTCAAGAACAAAAAGACAATTAAATACACAATATATAATAAACTCCAGGCTCTGTGAAATTAATTTGCATGTGAATGAATGTATGCATGAATAAATAGGAAATTATTAGGTCTTTATTCTCCCAGGAAGTGTTACTGTCTATGGTCACATAAAGCTATAGTTGATGCCCTTTGCTACACATTTGCTTGACATATTCTCAAAGTCATTCATAAAATCATTGCTTATTAGCTCCTTGTTAAATCTCTATTTCATTTTATCCAGCTTGATAATTTGATTTAAAGGATGAAGTCATTTTTAACATGCAGAACTTAAAATATTTTTAAAGACTTATTTTTACTGTTATAAAACTGACCTGGGAGGACAGTTATAATATTATGTTTTAATTAGACAAGAGCCATAAACTCACAAATAATCATGCTTTATAACAGAAAAACTATGAAATTCCATTTTAATAGAGCAATTTCATATGGTTGCAGTAGTAATAAATAAAGGAATCTTTAGAAATTGCATTTTGAAAAAATGTTATGTACTCAAATTACTTTCCATATGAGAAAAAGTTAACTCTCACAAAACATAGAGAACTACTTGTCTAATGAATAAAAATCATTTCAAGGAGAGGAATTTGAACATTTTCAGGGGGAATCTATGAATTTCAACATAAGCACAAAGGGCATCTTTTGATGCCCACAAAAATGATACCCTATCTTACTTGTCTTGTAGGTAATTAACTGTTCAAGGGAATGTTGGTTATAACCAAATGGCCTAATAGAGGGTGTAGTGTTTCTCACAGAAATGTATTTGACAAAAAGCCTGTTAATACTTACAAGAGCAGTTATGAAAATATGGACACATCCAAAGCATGTGGATTTTTTTGTATTTTTTTATTTTACACTTAAATACAAAATGAGAAAAGATATTGCCATGTAAACAGCAGATCATAAGAGAGAATTCAGTATAAAACAATAAATTTCCCTTTCAAGAAAATTATGTAATAAATACTAAACATTGTTTTCAAAGCTGCCCAGCTTTTCTTTGCTTCCTTGTTGGTTTTCTTTTGTTCTCTACTGTGCACTTCTTACTTAATTTTTCCCCTCCACCTTAAACAACACTACAATTTAAATGTGGATATATATATGATATATTATATATTATATACAATATATATATACACATATATGTATACATATACAAAGATATCTATAAACATACACATATACATTTATTACATAAGTGTAAGATGGTGCTAAACTTATTTCCTCCTATCATCTATTTCTCTGAGGGTAGACAGCATCTTCTTCGTAAGTCCAAATTTCCCAATTTTATGGTCTCTTTAGGATACAGACCTAAAAATGGTATTGCTGGGTCAAAGGGTATGCAAATTTTTATAGGACTTTGGGCAAAGTTCCAAATTGCTCTCCAGAATGGTTGGATCAGTGCACAACTCCATCAACAATGCATTAGTGTTCCAATTTTCCCACCTCTTCTCCAACATTTATCATTTTCCTGTTTTGTCATGTTAGCCAACGTGATAGGTGTAAGGTGGTATGTCGGAGTTATTTTAATTTGCATTTCTCTAATCAATAATTATTTAGAGGATTTTTTTCATGTGTCTATAGATTGCTTTAATTTCTCCATCAAAAGATTGCCTGTTCATATACTTTGACCCTATATCAATTGGGGAATGACCCATATTCTTATACATTTAACTCAATTCTCTCTATATTTTGGAAATGAGGCTTTTATCAGTTGTAAGAATAATTTCCCAGCTTTCTTCTTCCCTTCTAATCTTGGTTGCAATGGCTTTGTTTGTACAAAACCTGTTTTAACTTAATGTAATCAAAATTATTCATTTTGCATTTCATAGTGTTCTCTATCTCTTGTTTGATCATGAATTCTTCCATTCTCCAAGCATGTGGATTTTAAAGGACTCTTTCTCCTTCATCTGCAGAAGGAAAGGTCTTGGAGTGGATCAGGGTTCCTTAACCTGCAATCGTTAATATATGTAAATAAATAGATATAGATAAAATTATATAAATATATACATTCACTTGCGCATATATTCATACATAATTTGCACATATTTTATATGTTTATTTATTGTATATCTATTGGTCCCCAGGTTACACTTTTACGCAGATAGAAAAAAGACAGGTAGATATATAAATAAGGATAACTTCAATATTGTTAGTTTGTAATTACTTATATTTTATTTTGTGTATTTAAAACCATTATTTGGAGAAGGAATCCACAGGCTTCACCAGATTTCCTAAGTAGTCTATTATGTGACAAAAAGGTTAAGAAATCTGTACTAAATGATCTGTGAGAATTTTCACAAGTCTAAATACTAGGGTCATCTGAATCTATTGTAGCACCTGGTTTTACCCCAAACTCACACAGTCCACTTTTGGTTATTCATGTTGAAATGATGACAAGAAAGAGAAACAAAAGAGTTTCATACCCTCTTTAGAGATTGTGATGGAACCTGAAAGATATGGAATGTTTTTCCCCCACTAGTACTCAATTCACAAAGGGATATAATAAAGAAATAGGATAGTGCTTATCTCAAATTTATACAAACTAAGCACTTTTCATATGTTTTTCATTTGTTAAGTGATTCAAAATTCCAGGCACCACAGGGACTTTTCCAAAACTTTTCATCCCTCCTGAAAATTCCCATGGCTCTTCCCATTCCCTGCTGCCACCAACCTTTAGGCTGAAACCCTTGATCATATTTCACTGTAAAAATATTAAAGCCATTTGGTGTGAGCTTCCTATTCTCTCCTCCTCAAAATATCAAATCACTGCCCCATTATTTCCTTTTTCAACCTTGTCTGATATGAAAAGTTATTCTCCTTGCCAAGGTAAATCCCTCAACTTGTACAAATGAATCCATGACATCATTTTTCTCCAGAAGATTGTCCTGCTTTATCATTCCTACTCTCACTAATTTTCACTCCCTCATTTTATCCTGGCCATTTCCCTGATGCCAACATCAGTGTCTATATGTTTCCTATCCCCAAAAGCATTCACAGGATCAGTCCATCCCCTGTAGATATGCTATTTCTCACCTTCCCTTTAGGCTTAATCTTCTTGAGAAGATGGGAGAGAGGGATGATTAAGCATTGATTAAATGCCTTCTATGTGCCAGACACTATGCTAAACAGTTTACAGATATTTTCTCGTTTGATAGAAGACCATCTATAATTCATTACTCCACTACCTTAATTCCCACTTTTTGAAAAAATTTTCTGTAGTGTGCTTCCTGATCTCATTATTCAGCTGGAACATTTTTTCCAGAGTTTGCAGTGATCTTTGGGCTCTTTTCTCAATCCTCATCCTTCTTGACCTTTCTGTGGATTTTACACTATTAAATAATCTTCTTCTCTTTGATATTCTCTTCTCAGACTGTGTTTTTTCCTCCTACTGGTCTACCTGCTCTACTAAGTCTCCTTTGCTGAATCTTTATTGAAGGCATACTTTCTAACCATGGATATACATCAGGGCTCAGTCCTGGAAGGAAAAAAAATAAAAGCAGGGCAGGAAACAATGTTTTATTAAGTGCCTACTATGTGCCAGAACCTATACTAAGCACTTTACAAATATTATTTCTTTTGATCCTCACAACAATCCCATGAGATCAGTGTTATTATATCACCATTTTACAGCTGAAGAAACTGAGGCAAACAGAATTTAAATGTCTTTCCCAGGGTCACATAGCTATTAAAGGTCTGAAGTTAGATTTGAATGCAAGATTTCCTGACTCCAGGTGCAGCTCCTCTATTCATGACCCCTGGGGCTTCTTTTCCCTCTATATCATTGTACTTGTGAATCTTACAGGTTGTTGGGGGCGGGAACGGGAGATGTTGGGGGCGGGAACACTTAGAGCTAGCTTGCTGTAATTGCCATATTAGGATATAAAGTAGGACTCAGCCTGTGATTGGACGATAGAGCTCGCATAGGGAGGGGTAAAGCTATAAGAGCACTCGCTTCGGGGAAGTGCGGCGTTCCGGGATGTAGTCGCGACGGAATAAAGAGCTCCCTGATTACCTCAGGCGTTCTGTCTGGTTCTTCCTCCACGAGGGTCGTGGAGGCCGGTGGCGCCCCGAAGACTCATCATGCTGCGACTTGGTGAGTGAGAGGACGGGCTAGCAGTGGTGGGGACAGTAGCGCGAGTGCTGTAGATAGAGCACTCCGCAACAGGTGTATTCAATTATTATCTTTTTGTAGATGATTCTCAGACTTTTATCCAGCACTAATTTCTTTTGACTGAATTTCTCATCTCCAGTTGAATGTTTAAGTCACTTCATACTAGATATTATATAAATATATATGCATGTATGTAATCTATATCTGAAATTCAGTATGTCTTAACTGAATTCATATTTCCCTCAACCCCACCCCCACTCTCTTAAACTTTCCTATTAGTATTGATAGCACCATCATCCTCTGTCACCCAAGACTGTAACTTCAGTGTCATTTTCAGTCCTTTATTTCTTATGCCCTGATATCTTATTTGCTGTAAAATTCTTTCCTTTCTACTTTCATAATGTTATATTTACACATACACATATTTATGTGTGTTTAAATGTGTATATATGTATATGTGTATATACATAATATAATATGTGTACATATATAAACTCATATGTATACATATATACACACACATATATGTATATATATATTGTATATATATGTGTGTGTGTGTGTGTGTGGTGTATCCCTTTCTCTTCTCTGTTACTGCTGCCACCCTGGTGCCAGCTCGTCACTTCAGGTGTGGACTGTGCTATAGACTTGTTTTTTTTTCTTTCTGCCTTGTCTCTCTTCACTCAGCTATCAAAAAAGAAAGTTCTAACCATGTCACCACCTGCCAGCCCCATCCAATAAACTCCAGTAGCCCACTGTTTCCTTCGAGATCAAATAATAAAATCCTCTGTCAGTTTTAAAGCTCTTCATAGCCTGTTCTCACCTTATATTTCTAGTCTTCTTGCACTTTCTTCCCTTTCATAGATTCTGTAATCCAGTGATGCTGTCCTCCTTTCTCTTCCTCTCATCAGATACTCCATTTCCCAACTGCATGAATTTTCACTGACTGGCACCCACCGCTGGAATCCTCTCTTTACTAGTCTCTGCCTCCTGTCTTCTCTAGCTTCTTTTTAAAATATTAGCTAAAACCTATCTTTTGCAAGAAGCCTTTCTCAGGCCCTGTTAATGCAAATGCTTTCCTTTTCAGATTTTCTTTTTTTTCCTCTGAGATTATTTTTAAATTTTCCTGTATATATCATACTTACACATAATTTTTTACCTATTGTTTCCCCATTAATTTGTGAGCTCTGGGAGTTCAGGAAATGTTTTTGCCTTTGGTTGTATACTCAATGTTTAATGAAATTCTGAGCACATAGTAGGTGCTTAATAATAGCTTGCTGACTTGAAAACAAGTACTTGGTCCATTATAAGTTTTTGAGAGTTGCCTAGGGGCACTAAGTAGCTAGGTGACTTGACCAAGGTGAGCCATGATTCCAACCCTCAGAAAAAGTAGATAGATTCTCTTTAACAAGAAAAAAGAATAACCACCTAAATTGAATAATTCAATAAACATTTATTAAGCACCTATTACATGACAGACACTGTACTAAGAAAAAGACATTCCTTGTCTTCAAGGAGCTTATAATCTAATGTGTGTGTGGGGGGGAGCAATGTAAAAATATGTATATAAAAATATATACTTATTTATCTTGTATATGGCAAGCTATATACAAGATAAATAGGAAATCATTAACAAATGGAAGGCATTGGAATTAGGAAGGGTTGTATGTCATATGCAAATTGGATAAGCGTGCCATCTATGTATTTATGAAAGTCAATTATAAAAATGTTAAATATCATATGCGTATGGCCAATGACACACTTCTGTGTGACTCCACTAATCTTTTACCAAAATCAACCATTAATAACTCCCTTTAAATTCTGGCCAATGAAATAGTTTTAAATTAATTTAACTCTACTAATTGTTGTACAGTTGGGTAGTGGAGGGGGTAGAATGCAGGGCCTGGAATCAGGAAGACTTATCTTCCTGGGTTCAAATCTGGACTCAGACATTTACTAGGTGTGTTGTTACACTTAATCTTGTTACACTGTTACACTGAAATCACTTAACCATGTTTGGAGAAGGAAATGGCAAATCACTACAGTATCTTAGCCAAAAAACAACTACAACAACAAATGAGGTCACAAAGAGACACAAATGAAATAACTCAACAACATTTTTTTCATACACAACTTCCCAGTTTGTCCACAAGATAAGTAGGGTGTCTTTCAAGTTCTTTGATGAAATCCAGGTTTACCATGTTTAAGCCACTCCCTTGTTCTGTGTAGTGACCCTGTCAAAATTGGAAATGAGGTTAACTGACAAAATTTGTTCTTAAAGAAGTCAGGCTAACCATTAACCGTTACTATGGTCCCTTTATTGATACATATTAGAATTTATTTTCTATGTTCAGTCAAGCAAACTCCAATAATTTGCAGATTCCATTCTCTTTCCTTTTTTAAAAATCAGTGTAATATTTGCCTCTTGCTAGCCCTGTGATAGCCCTCTTTAGACCTATTCTCTATTACCTTTCAAAGTTCAGTGACCCAGTAATCACACACACTCATGCTTTTGTAATCCTGGGAGATAGATAATTTGGACCCAGTGACCTGAACTCACCTAAGGCAGCTAGATGCTTTTTTATTACCTCAATACTATTTTGGAGATTTAATCCTTGGTCACTTTTGTGCAGCCATCCTCATTCAAAAACTGTACTTCTTCACAGAGAAAATGGAAGCAAAATGAGTTGGTTAGCTCCTCCTAGCCACGATTTCCAAAGCATGCTGCTTTTATTCTGCCATCTTAATCTTCCAAAAAATCTTTCCAAATAAAACAAAACAAAACAAAAGCATGCAAATAACAACAATAAAATACTTGGATTCACACCCTGGAATGAGGGGCTATGATAGGTGAATTTTTATTTTATCTTTCCCAGAAACAGACCTCCATATCATTTCCTGATCAAATCATGCCTCCCTTCTCCCCTTCCTCCTTTCCAGCTCCTTTGTATGTGTTCTCTTGCCCTGTTAGAATGTAAACTCCTTAAGGTTATGGTCTTTCTTATTTGCTTCTACTCATATTCCCAGTTCATAGAACACAGTATTTATTTTATGGTAGACATTTAATATACTGTCATCTCTCTCTCTCTCTCTCTCTCTCTCTCTCTCTCTCTCTCTCTCTCTCTCTCTCTCTCTCGGCAGCTAGGTGATACAGTGGATAGAATGCTAGGCCTGGAATCAGGAAGAAAGACATCTTCTGAATTCAAAACTGGCCTCAGACACTTACTATCTGTGTGACCCTGGGCAAATCACTTAACCCTATTTACCTCTGTTCCTTTATCTGTAAAATGACCTGGAAAAGAAAATGGCAAACCACTCCAGAATCTTTTTTATTATATGATAATTTTGTTTTATATATGAAAGGAATAGCAAGTTGTACATATAGAAAAAAGACAAAAAAGAAAAAAGTATACTCTTTTTTTAATCTCATCTGCTCTTTTAAACAGGAACCCTCATTTTACACAATGATCTGTAGCCCTGACAGTGAAGGATAACAGCAACAATGAGACAAATTTGGTTTTTTTTTCAATTTCAAAATTTATAATTTATTTTTTTAAATGTATTTATTTATTTTTAGTTTGCCACACCTGGTTCTACATAATTTTGAGTTCCAGATTTTCTCCCCTCCCTCCCCCCTCCCTCCCCAAGATGGCATGGAATCTCATATAACTATCACATATAACTTTGCATTGAATTAATTTATACACTAGTCAAGTTGTGGAGATGAATTATGACCAATGGAATGAATCATGAGAAAGAAGAACAGAACCAAAAAAAAAAAAACAACCTAAAAACAAAAACAAAAGAGAAGCAAAAAAGGCGAGCATGTAGTGTGCCTCAATCTGTATTCAAATTTCACAGTTCTTTCTCTGGATGAAGATAGCATTCTCCATCGTGAGTCCCCTGGAGTTGTTGTTGCACCTTAGGTTGCTGAGAAGAGTGAAGTATGTCAGGGTTGGTCCTCAGAGAATCCAAATATCTGTGGCTGTGCACAACATTCTCCTGGCTCTGCTCCGCTCACTCAGCATTATGTCGTGTAGGTTATTCCAGGTTGTTACGAAGTCTGCATCATCCCCATTTCTTATGGCACAACAGTATTCCATCACCTTCATATACCACAGCTTGTTCAGCCATTCCCCAATTGATGGGCATCCCTTTGATTTCCAATTCTTGGCTACCACAAAAAGAGCTGCTATAAATATCCTTGTACATATGGCTCCTTTTCCCATTTGTGGAATTTCTTTGGGATACAACCCTAGAAGTCGTATTGCTGGGTCAAAGGGTATGAACATTTTTTTAACCCTTTGGGCATAGTTCCAAATTGCTCTACAAAATGGCTGGATCAGCTCACAACTCCACCAGTAATGTAACAATGTTCCAATTTTCCCACATCCTTTCTACCATTTATCATTTTCCTGTTTTGTTATTTTAGCCAATCTGACAGGAGAGATGTGGTATCTAAGAGTTGTTTTGATTTGCATTTCTCTAATTAGTAGTGATCCCGAGCATTTTTTCATATGCCTATAGATAGCTTTAATTTCTTCCTCTGAAAACTGCCTGTTCATATCCTTTGACCATTTCTCAATTGGGGAATGGCTTGTATTCCTATATATTTGGCTCAGTTCCCTGTATATTTTAGAAATGAGGCCTTTGTCAGAGATACTAGTTGCAAAGATTTTCTCCCAGTTTTCTGCTTCCCTCCTAATTTTTGTTGCATTGGCTTTTTTTGTACAAAAACATTTCAATTTGACATAATCAAAATTATCCATTTTGCATTTTGTAATGCTCTCTATCTCTTGTTGGGTCATGAATTCTTTACTTTTCCATAAATCTGATAAGTAAACTATTCCTTGCTTTCCCAAATTACTTATTGTATCAGCTTTTATTCCTAAATCATGAACCCATTTTGACTTTATTTTGGTATATGGTGTAAGATATTGGTCTATGCCCAGTTTTTGCCCTACCATTTTCCAATTTTCCCAAACGTTTTTGTGAAATAGTGAATTATTAGCCCAGAAGCTGGCCTCTTTGGGTTTATCAGAGAGTAGATTGCTAAACTTGTTGATTTCTCCTACTTCTGTACCTATCCTATTCCACTGATCCACACCCCTGTTTCTTAACCAGTACCAGGCAGTTTTGATGACTGCTGCTCTGTAGTACAGTTTAATATCTGGTATGGCTAAGCCACCTTCTCTAGCATGTCTTTTCATTAAAACCCTGGATATTCTAGACCTCTTGTTTTTCCAGATGAATTTTGTTATTATTTTGTCCAACTCAGTAAAATAATTTTTTGATAGTTCGATTTCTATGGCACTGAATAGATAGATTAATTTAGGTAAAATTGTCATTTTTATTATATTAGCTCAGCCTAACCGTGAGCAACTGATATATTTCCATTTATTTAGATCTGATTTTATTCACATGAAAAGTGTTTCATAGTTATGTTCATATAGGCCCTGGGTTTGTCTTGGCAAATAGACTCCCAAATATTTTATACTGCCTTCAGTAACTTTGAATGGAATTTCTCTTTCTATCTCTTGCTGTTGGGCTTTGTCAGTAATGTATAGGAATGCTGAGGATTTATGTGGGTTTATTTTATATCCTGCAACTTTGCTAAAGTTGTTTATTATTACAAGTAGTTTTTTACTTGATTCTCTAGGATTCTCTAAATAAATCATCATATCATCTGCAAAAAGTGATAATTTAGTTTCTACTTTTCCTATTCTAATTCCTTCAATTTCTTTTTCTTCTCTTATTGCTACAGCTAATGTTTCTAGTACCAAATTGAATAATAGTGGTGATAATGGACATCCTTGTTTCACCCCCGATCTTATTGGGAATGCATCTAGTTTATCCCCATTACAAAGAAAGCTTGTTGATGGTTTTAGGTAGATGCTATTTATAATTTTGAGGAAGGTTCCACTTATTCCTATGCTTTCTAGTGTTTTTAATAGGAATGGGTGTTGTACTTTGTCAAAGGCTTTTTCTGCGTCTATTGAGATGATCATATGGTTTCTGCTAGTTTTGTTGTTGATATGGTCAATTATGCTAATAGTTTTCCTAATATTGAACCAGCCTTGCATTCCTGGAATAAATCCTACCTGGTCATAGTGTATTATTCTCCTGATGAGTTGCTGCAGTCTTTTTGCTAATATTTTATTTAAAATTTTTGCATCAATATTCATTAGAGAAATTGGTCTATAATTTTCTTTCTCTGTTTTGACTCTACCTAGTTTGGCTATTAGTACCATGTTTGTGTCATAAAAAGAATTTGGTAGGACTCCTTCTTCACCTATTTTCCCAAATAGTCTACAAAGTATTGGAATTAGTTGTTCTTTAAATGTTTGATAGAATTCACATGTAAAACCATCTGGCCCTGGAGATTTTTTCCTAGGGAGTTCATTGATGGAATGCTCAATTTCTTTTGCTGATATGGGGTTATTAAGAAATTTCACTTCCTTTTCTGTTAACCTGGGCAGTTTATGTTTTTGTAGATATTCATCCATATCTATAAGGTTGTCAAATGTATGGGCATACACTTGGGCAAAATAATTCCTAATTATTGTTTTGATTTCCTCTTCATTAGAGGTGACCTCACCCTTTTCATTTTTGATACTGGTAATTTGATTTTCTTCTTTCTTTTTTTTAATCAAATTGGCCAAAGGTTTGTCAATTTTATTGGTTTTTTCATAAAACCAGCTCTCTGTTTTATTTATTAATTCAATAGTTTTCTTGGTTTCAATTTTATTAATGTCTCCTTTGATTTTCAGTATTTCTAATTTGGTATTTAGTTGGGGGTTTTCAATTTGCTCTTTTTCTAGCTTTTTCAGCTGTATGCCCAGATCATTGATCTCCTTTTTCCCTATTTTATTCATGTAGGCATTTAGGGATATAAAACTTCCCCTAAGAACTGCTTTTGCTGCATCCCATAAGTTTTGGTATGCTGTTTCATTATTGTCATTCTCTTGAATGAAATTATTCATTGTTTCTCTGATTTGTTCTTTGGCCCACTCATTCTTTAGAATTAAATTATTTAGTTTCCAATTAGTTTTTAGCTTATTTTTCCATGGTTCTTTATTAAAAATGATTCTTATTGCATAATGATCTGAAAAGGATGCTTCGACTACTTCTGCTTTTCTGCACTGGATTGTGAGGTTTTTATGCCCTAGTACATGGTCAATTTTTGAGTGTGTGCCATGTACTTTTGAGAAGAAAGTATATTCCTTTTTTACCCCTTTCAGTTTTCTCCAGAGGTCTATCATATGTGCCTTTTCTAAAATTCTGTTTACCTCCTTAACTTTTTTCTTATTTATTTTGAGGTTAGATTTATCAAGTTCAGAAAGGGGGAGGTTGAGGTCTCCCAATATTATAGTTTTGCTGTCTATTTCTTTCTGTAACTCCCTAAACCTCTCCTCTAAGAATTTGTATTCCTTACCACTTGGTGCATATATGTTAAGCAATGATATTGCTTCATTGTTTATGGTGCCTTTTAGCAGGATATAATGTCCTTCCTTATCTCTTTTAATTAAATCTATCTTTACTTTTGCTTTGTCTGAGATTAGGATTGCTACACCTGCTTTTTTTACTTTGGTTGAGGCACAATATATTTTGCTCCAGCCTTTTACCTTAACCCTATGTGTATCCCCCTGTTTCAAATGTGTTTCGTGTAAACAGCATATTGTAGGACTATGGTTTTAATCCATTCTGCTATATGCTTCTGTTTTGCATGTTCAGGGTTATGATTTCTATCTGTGTCTTTTTCTCCATCCTAATATCCCCTGTTTATGCTTTGATTTCTCCCTTTCCCCTTCTCCTCCTCAACAAAGTTTTGCTTTTGACCGCCGTCTTCCTCAGTTAACCCTCCCTCTTTATTCCCCTCCCTTATCTTATCATTTCCCACTTGATACTTCTCCTCTCCCTTCTGACAACCCCCCTCCCTTTTTCCCCCCTTCCCCTCCTACTTCCCATAGGACAAGTTAGATTTCTAAACTTGTCAGGGTATGTTATTCCCTTCTTGAACTAGATCAGATGACAGTAAAGCTCAAATACTGCTCTTCTCCCTCCCTTCTTTCCCTCTACTATAATATGTTTTTGTGCCTCTTCATTTGGTGTAATTTACCCTTTTCTACTACTTCCTTACTGCTTCTCTTGTAGCCCTCCCTTTACATCTCTTACTTATATTTTATATCTTTACATCAGTTAATTTATACAGACATTCACAACCTATGTATATCCCTTTCAATTGTCATATTAGCTGTACCATTCTCAAGACTGACTTATGTATGTATATATATATATATATATATATTTATATAATACATAAGGTGATATAATCCCACATAAAGATGTAAACAACCTGCCCTTATTGGTTAATAAGGTTTGTGGGGTTTTCCCCCTGGTTACCTTTTTATGTCTCTCTTGAGTTTTGTATTTGGAGATCAAATTTTCCATTGAGTTCTGGCCTTTTCATCAGGAAGGTCTGGAATTCCCTTATTTCATTGAATGTCCATTGTCTTGCCTGGAAAATTATGCTTAGTTTTGCTGGGTAGTTGATCCTTGGTTGTAGTCCCAGCTCCTTTGCCCTTTGGTATATCATATTCCAGTTTCTCCTGTCTTTTAATGTGGAAGCTGAGAGATCCTGCGTGATCCTGACTGTAGTTCCACGATATTTGAATTGCTTCTTTTTGGCTGCTTGCAGTATTTTCTCCTTGAGTTTATAGCTCTGAAATTTGGCTATAATATTTCTTGGTGTTTTCAATTTGGAATCTCTTTCAGGGGGTGATCGGTGAATTCTTTCAATGACTATTTTGCCCTCTGGTTCTAGGACCTCTGGGCAGTTGTCTTTGATAATTTCTTTGAAGATACTGTCAAGGCTCTTTTTTTCATCGTGGATTTCTTGTAGACCAATAACTCTCAAATTGTCTCTCCTGGATCCATTTTCCAGGTCAGTTGTTTTGCCAATCAGATATTTCACATTTTTTTCTATTTTTTCATTGTTTATGTTTTGTTTTACTACTTCTTTGTGCCTCATAGATTCATTAGCTTCCACTTGCTCAACTCTAATTTTTAATGAGTTAGTGTTTTCATTTTGCTTTTGAGTCTCCTTTTCCAATTGGTTGATTTCACCTCTCAGGGTGTCATTTTCTCTCTCTAGATTCTGAATCTCCATAGCCATATGGCCAATCTTATTCTTTAGGGACTTGATTTCATCAGTGGATTTTTTTCCATTTTTTCCATATTTTCTTTTAGCTCCCTAATTTGGTTTTTAAAATCCTCCTTTAGCTCTTCCAGCAGTGTTTTTTGGGCTGGAGACCAGTTCATAATACCTTTTGAAGTATCTGACGTATCTACAGTATCATTACTTCCCTTTTCCATATTGGCATTTTGATCCTGTTTGTCTCCATAAAAAGAATCTATTGTCCCAGGTTTTTTTGTGTTCTTCTTCATGTTGGTTTGCCCTTTGCTGGCTTTACAATGAATTTCAACCTTTGGGCCTCAGGGCTTTCTGTCCCAGCTTTCTTATTCTGGGAGTTGTGAGTCTAGAATTAGAACCTTCAGTTTCCTGAGGTGTGGGGGAGGGGTCTGGCTCCCTGGCTTCTCACTCCCTATGGGTGCTCTCCAGCACTTGCTTTTCAGCAATGGTCTCAGCTGTTTGTTGTTTGAGCTGATGACTGGCACTTCCCCTTGGGGAGCAAGGTTACATCTGGGCTCCTGGCATTGACCCCTGCTGACTCTGCCCCTCTGGGACTGATGAACTTCTACTATTTGACCACTGAGGCCCCACTACTTTCTGCTCAGTTCCAGCGTTCTTTTTCTTTTCCCCGAAGAATTCTCTGGGTGGGGAGGGGAGGGATTAGAGCCTTTTACCTGGGCATTATGTGTCCCGGAAGTTCGAGAAGCCGCGTTTCATACGTTTGGGCTGCAAGCATCAGGAGTCGCTGTTTCCCGGCTGGTGGCTATGCACTGCCTCTCATCGCTTCCACAGACTGCTGTCCTATGTTGGGAGGCCTGGGGATCTCCACTGTTCCTCTCGCCTTTCAGATTCTCCCGGCTCAGAAATTTGCCCCACGCAGACTCCTCTCGGTTTCTGACTCTCTTAAATCTGCTCAAATTCACTTTTTTATAGGAATCTGACAGACCTTGTGAGAGAGCTCTGGTAAGACGCTGCCTTCATGCGGCCATCTTGGCTCCGCCCCCAATGAGACAAATTTGATTCATAGCAGGACCTCATGACTGGAAATTAGTTTCTGCAGGTACTTGTCTGAGCTCAGAGACCACCTCATGCTGATGTGAAACAATTCTGGGATTTTGCTGTGGCTGAGTTCATCCAGAAAGTGAGTGCAAAGGATTATTGTTATTCCAAACTCAGGGTACAGTTTATTTGCTGGCCTTAGGTCTGGAAAATAGGGTGTTTCCTAGTAGTAAAAAGAGACAAGTGGTACTAGGATGGGGATTCTAACAAACACAATAAGTAACATGACACATTACTAATGAAAAATATTTTTAAAGGAAATTCATAAGGAACTTTGAAGTTTGTCTTTTGTTAAGCTAATGTGAATTTGTTAAGGATATTTTATCTAGGAATATTGAGTTTATTCACCTATACCAGGAAACTGACCTCATATTTACAATATTAAAACTTTTTAACATATATCTTGGATTTTGGAGTTATGCTTTATTTTTCACTTTTACTCTTTGTGCTCCTTAAACAAGGTGAATATTATTTTGTAAAGTAGGAAGTATACTTCTAATTAAGGAGTAAGCTGAGATGAGGTTTTGTTTCAACAATCTGTCTAGCAACTTCTGTGGGGGTATAAGATTCACCCACAGCCAGCACCCAGAAAGCTGCCAACAGCACAGGTTCTTCTCATCTGCTTAATTAAGGAAAGCAAGGTGAAGGGGTTGATGAGCTTACTTTTAATTCAGCATTCAAATATCATTTGGTTAGTTCAGGGGAAAAAGCCAGTATCCTGAACTTCAAAACAAAATGCAAACAAATTACAAACATCAACAGACTTTTTCTGATTCAATTTCAACACATACTTACCAGAGTTCAACAAAATCTCAACATCCGGGTTTACAAGCTGGAGGGCTCCTTAGCTACAGCTGCCTGGAGTCTCCTCACCAACACCGTCTCCAGAGCCCCGCACAAATGGCTCTGTCCTCCCTTCTTATAGGGCTTCAGACATCATGAAACATCATCTGAATCACCAGAGCTCAGGCTCTGGTGATTGGTTCTTGAGTTGGCCCCTCCCCTTAGGACCCTGGGAGGTTCACATCCACATGGATTACGTTAACATCTAATGGGGTTTGGGCCTGGGGCTTAGCACCCAGTAAAGCTCACTGAGATAAATTGAGTCACTCAAAGAAAACAAAGGCCATTCTGGTTACAGGTTTACATTTTCTTACCACCAAAAATTGGATGATGTTATCTACTTAGGCAGTAATATTTTCTACCTATTCCTTTGGGTCATATTAAACCTAAAATTGTCTTGTTCACACAACAAAAGCCTAATAAAATCTTTACCATTTTATTCATGTTTATCAATAAAAATCATGCTTCTTTCTTATTAACTACTTCCATCTTTAAATGAAAATCACAAAAGCCTAAATATTTCAGATTTAATTCACAAATTATTACTCAATCAACAAGCATTTATTAAACTGTTGCTATGTCTCAAATACTGTTCTCAACACTGTGCTTACAAAGAAAATGAAAAAAAAACATCTCTTACCACAAGGAGTTTTTTATTTCCCCCAAATGGGGAAAAAAAAATAGATAAATATGCACGTACAAAATGGGCACAAAGTAAATACAAAATAAAATCCCCATTCCCTCCACACACAACTCATTATAGACGAAAAGGAAGGAAAGAAAATTTTTTTCAAATGTCTTGGTATGTGACCATTTGTTAACAGTTTCAAAAAATATGATTGTTTTTAGTATACTGACACCAGACTTTTAGCTTCAATTGGAATTCAAAGGCAGGGCAACTTGAAATAAATTGGCTTGAAAAGTCACTAGGTCAAAATTCTCTTTGAGACTCCTAAAACTTATCAGAAATGCCATTACATATTTCTGGTCTGTCCCTTCTGTATATCTTCACTCCTCCTTGGCTACTCAATTTGCTCTTGGTTCATTTTTCTTGGCATCTTTGTCTTGCAGTTTGTTTACATACCTAAAAGCATTAACCTTTCTGAATACAGTATTTAAGAAATTCTGCATTCTGTGTTTACTTTTTTAGGTTATTGATTATTACCATGGAATGATTTCTGACAGAACCAGGGATTAGAACTCAATACTAACCAACTCTTCATAGGCAAAATTGTATCAGTACTTAAAGTATCTACAACACTGTCATCTTGGCCATGTTGCCTCTGTTCATGTTAAAATAAAACTGCATTTCCAAAATTAGATCACAGATACCATTGAATTTTATTTATATTTTATATTGAGCACATTTTGGATACTGCTATATTTTCATTTGACCATTCCAAATACTCCTATTCCTCTATGAGGGAGAAGATGTGGGAAAATTGGAACACTAATGCATTGTTGGTGGAGTTGTGAACTGATCCAACCATTTTGGAGAGCAATTTGGAACTATGCCCAAAGGGCTATAAAATGTGCACACCCTTTGACCCAACACTTTTAGGGATGTATCCCAAAGAGATCATAAAAAATGGGAAAAGGACCCACATGCACGAAAGCATTCACAGCAACTTTTTGTGGTCACCGAGAATGGGAAATCGAGGGGGTACCCATCAATTGAGGAATGGCTGAACAAGTTGTGGTATATGAATATGATGGAATACTTTTGGACTATATGTGAGAAATGATGAGCAGGCTGACTTCAGAAAAACCTGGAAAGACTTACAAGAACTGATGCTGAGTGAGGTGAGCAGAACCAGGAGAACATTGTACACACTTATAGCCACATTCTACAATAACTGACTGATAGACTTAGCTCTTCTCAGCAATGCAACGTTCTAACACAGCTCCAAAAGACTCGTGATAGAAAATGCTATCCACATCCAGAGAAAGAACTGTGGAGTCTGAATGCAGATTGAAGCATACTATTTATTCTCTCTCTCTCTCTCCCTCCCTCTCTGTTTTGTTTCTTCTTTCTCGTGGTTCATCCCATTGGTTCTAATTCTTCTTTCCAAAATGACTAATATGAAAATATGTTTAATATGAATGTATATATAGAGCCCATATCAGATTGCACACCATCTTGGGGAGGATAGAAGGAAGAGAGGGAGGTGGAGAAAATTTAAAACTCAAAAGCTTGTGGAACTGAATGTTGAAAACAACAAAAACTTTAATTTAAAAAAATCTAATGAGGAAGACCACACAGGAAAGTAAGCCAAAAATTGGGGGGAGGGGGCAATGAATATGGTAGCCTGTGTAGACACAGTCTGCACTAGACCCTGGAGAAATGAAGGGAAAGCTGGCCTGGGCATTGTAGGTGTGTTTTGCGGTTATTGTTTGGTTTTGGTTTTGGTTGTTGTTGTCGTTGTTGTTGTTATTCAAATTTCTGTTTCCTTGCTTAGCACTTTGGTAAAGACCATGGGTATAAATGAGAAGTAAAAGACATGGCCCACTCTAGAAGTCTAGCTAGGAAGGTAGGGCCAGCACATATGAGATGTGATTGAGCAATAAAATATAAAGAGGGGAGATCAGTGTGGGCTGGCATTCCCAGGAGAACAAATTAAGAGAAGCTAATATTACTGGGAACATAAAGACATAGTGTACTTAGAGTGTAATAACTAAATTAGTCAAATTAGGAAATACATCACTTTATTTAAAATTTTTTAAGATTCCTTACTAAGGCCACAGTAATTCAAAAAGAAAGAAATTTGGTGAAATTGCCAGAATGTGTGAATTATTGGTGCTGCCACTTCTCTGTTTGTTAAATTCCTGTGTGTCTTTTAAGGCTTATCTCAAATGCAACTTTTTCTTGAAGCTTTCCCTACCCCCAGATTGTTAAAACTTTTTTCTCACATTTAAAAAAAATACGTAGATGAGATGAGTAGATGAACTAGATATAATAATAAAATTTTGGTATACAGTATTAATACAGTAAGAAAGTTCTATTAATCTGCAAACCTTTGGATTTTTTTGTTCCTTAACCCTAAAGTCCATTTCTTAAAATATTTTTTCCCTGTTCTCATATGCTTTGAAATCACCAAGTATCAGTATTTTACATATTGACTTGATTTTAAGATTTTGCCTACTTTTTTCATTCATTTCATAAAATGTATCAACATACGTTTATATTCATTGAAGTCTTTTTATTTTGCTATTAACTATTGAGGTGAACAAAGCTCCCATGGGACATTTCTTGTTGTATTTCAATATCACAGACTAAACTCTACCCTTTAACTATAGCATTACATGTGGAATCAAGAAGAAATCTAGTTTTAAATCCTGTCTCAGATACTTGGCCACTGTGTGACCTTGGTCAAGTCATTTAGCCAATCTGTGCCTGAGTTTCCTACTTTTTAGAATGAGGAGACTGGATTGGATAGACTCTTAGGTCCCTTTGGAGTTTTGAATTTATGGTGATGATTGTGATAATGACAAAAGGATCCTTTGAGCCATTTTTTTTTGTTTAGCCCCAACTTTCTTATATTTTTTGGTTTTATTTACAAGACTAACAATATTGACATAGTTTAATTTTTCTATTACTGTGTTAACTGTTTGGTGACTGGAAAAGTATTTCAAGTTTAGAGCAACAACATTTAAAATAAAACTTATAACTTAAAATTTTGGGAAAAAACCTACTCCTTATTTATTTTGAAATGAACAACGCATCAATTATAATATGTTATTAATTTCTTTAGATATCTTCTTTGATTATCATTTTTCTTCAGCTTATGATTTTCTACTTTACCTGATAATTTTTTGTTGTCATTGTCATAATTAGAGGTTATTTTGGAGTCAAATAATTATTATAATAAATATATAATTATAAAACATTTATAATTTTAACAATATGCTATGAAATCTAGTTATAATATATAACATATATATTTTAAGTTAAAAATAGTCTTTTAATACATCTTAAGTTCACAAGAAATTGGCATTTCAAGGAAAGCAGAGATTTTGGTAGACAACTTAGCTTTTTTATCCACTTATAAAAAAGATTGTGTTTCTACATTACTTAATGAAGTTACAGAGTAATCTTTTCTCAGGGGACCGCTGATTCAAATGCCTTCTTAAAAACCTGGTTAACTAGGAACAAAGCATCTCAATCAATATTTATTGGTTTTTTTTTTTATTTTTTTAACAACTCCCATGGTTTGATAGGCTTGGTTGCCTCTTTGTGATTTGGTGCTTACCTCCATTAATTCTGCTTTCATTCTCTTTTCAATTAGTGCTTATAGTATGTGCTTCCCAATTCAGATTTCCAGCTTTAGAAATGATGGTCAATGGCTATGGCTTTCCTTAAGCAGCAAATTCAGGAAAGAATTTAACATGAAGTTGTATTTGAGAGGTTCAACAGACAAATAAGTTCCTCACGTTGCAGTTTACTAATGTTTTAAACGTCATTTTTAGCACAAATGTAATGAGTTCTCCCTTACCCTTTTCTGTGATTTTCCTGAAATCAAGTTCATGGATAGATAGGAGTCCAACTTTAAAAAAATCACAATGTATTTCCCCTTGGAGAATAGCTACAGCTGACAAATGTTCATTATAATTATGCTAATTGTTATCAAATACCCCCAAAAAGGAAGAAAAAGTCCGTTTCTTCTTGTGTTTTCAATTCTCTTTGCACTGATGGAAGAAATTGATCAAACACATTCTGAATATACGAATGTCTGTACAGCACCCAACATATCAGCACTGAAATTCACTCTTATCTTGATTAACTAGTGATACACCAATGAGTAGTTTCAGCCTACATAGATATTCTGTGTTTTTGTTCTTCTCCAGTGGACATTGCAAGCAGCAACCCTGTGTGGTGATGTAACAAGTTATAAATACCAAGTGATGATTCTAGGAAAGCCAAATCTTTTATGCTGCACATGTCATATAAGTTCTCTTTTTCAAAAGTTTATAAGGGGATAAAGAATAACTTCAATATTCTGATGCAATAATACTTTGAGTATGTTAATAAGTATTTTGTGTACCCTTATCTATCAGGTTTTACAACTACCTAAATAAGGAAATGAACTACAGTTTCCTACAGGCAATTTTAATTGAAAGGTTGAACTGAAACACAAGTGACAGAGCGAGAAAATGGAACTACATCACGTAAATATCAAATGTTTGTTTGTTTGTTTGTTATACTACCTATCAGGCAATACCTCTAAGAATGCTAGGCTTTCAGGATTTAGCATTATAGTTGCCTTAAAGTAAAACTAAAAATAATAAGACTCAAAGGACTTAAGGATTTGATTTCCAGAATGCACTCAAAGATAAACAACATGAGAAAAGAGACAGCGAGGTTAACCACACTGCTCAAATACAGCACAACCAATATCCAAACCACTAGGGGGTAAAAAGGCCTTCATAAAATAAACTCAAAACCAAAAAGAACGTCAATCCCAAGGGTAAGTTTCCTCTACTAAACAGAGAGAAAAAAAGTTTTGCTATGAGTTCTGAAAAGTTCAATTATGGGGACATACAACCTTGGGTTTTCAGCCAATTTGAACTAATTCAGTATGGTATATAGAAAGAGGCAGTTGCAGAGATAACATCAGCTTGAAAGCAGAAGTTGTTGCTTTAGGAGAGACACTAACAAATGGGTCTTTATAGTTTGAGCTTCAAGGAAAGAAGAAAGAGAGAGATAAAGACAAAAACAAAGAAGGGGAGGAAAGTGATATTCCATCATGCTCAAACTCTGCAGTTAATGCACTTAAGGTGGTATCATTCAGATGATAGACAGAATCACAGATTAAACAGACTTCTTGATCACTGTGAATCAAATCAATTGAAAATAAACATTTCTCAAAGGGCAGTTGAGGAAACAATTGAACACAAGTCAACAATGAAAGCTAAAGAGTTCAAAACCTTTTCTGGTTCCTAAATGTACATGAAAATTGTGGGCAAAACATCTTTATTGTAGTACCTTACAGGTTTATCTACCTTAATATTTCCAAAGCTTATTTCTTTCCAACAAGCATCTTCCAGAATATTGAAATGTCTTTTTTGTCTGACCTGAATAAGCAAAGTGTACCCTTCACAAATTCCTCCTAGCAGCTGTTTTTCTTCTGAATATCTTTTCATTTACATCTCCAAAACACTTAAATTATATCCTCACCATTTTCAGTAAATAATACTGATATCTGTGCTGGAAAACAGAGATTAAAATGCTTAATAATGAGTTACTATCTCAGAGAAATGAAAAGAAACTAAGAAAACTTTTAACTGCCCTTGATGTGTTCAAGACTCTATGCCCAAACAAATTAAATCTTTGGTATAAAAAGATTATGAAGACACAATAATTAAGCCAGTAGGAAGAAAATACAGTGTACAAACTATGAGCTAGAGAGATTGACTATGATTCCTGACAAAATTGTAGAAAAAAAGGGAAATTTAGTGAACCAATGAATGATGAAAAGAGCCATTATAGTTTCATCAAGAACAGGACATAATAAATTAATACTATTTTGTTAAAAGTTTAGTTTTAGCAAACTAAAGAATGCTACGAATTACACACATGTGTGTGCACATATGTATATCTAGCCCTCTATCTTCATATAGACACATACATACATGTGTGTGTTTCCTAGATTCTTTATAAAACATTTCACAAATAATTTCATTGTATTACTGTAGAACAGATAAAAAATGTACAAAATGAAGCAAGATTAGGAACTGGTTGACTATCCATACTAAAATATTTAAATATCAAATTCATAGCTAAAGAAGAGTGTATTCCCCCTTGTAAGAATGAGATAGCTCCCTTGGAAAGGGGTTAGTAACTGATTTTACTAAGTTTGAATTAGGAGAAAAGAGATTTCATGACTGCATGAAATTTGTAGGACCAGAAAAGATGGGGAGGGGATCAGATGGATTAGAGATGGCTTAAGTGAAAATAGGCATACACTATAAATTCTAGGAAGAAGGAGCATCAGCCATTAGAGGCAGGGGGTACCTGGTGAGAAACAAAATCAAGAAGCTATTGAATTTCCCCCTATTGTTTGTGTTATCTCTATCTACATTTTTAGTAATTAGTTCTCTACATATAGTTATATAGGTATTTTATAAATTAGATTGCTCTCTATTATATTTATAGGTAGATAGATAATGGGGATATAGTTCTATAAATATATTAATCAGTATATAGATAAATATAGTTATATTTTATAAATCCAAATTCTCTATATTTATATATCTCTATATTTATATAAAGAGGCCAATCTATGCCTATTGATATATCTACCTATATACTCATAGATAGAGATATTAATATAGATTGATTTTATAAAATATATACATGCAGTTAGTTAGAGATAGTGATATATAGATTAACATATTTCCTTTAAAATTAGAGTATAAAGGGAATTAAATATATTTATTATAGATTATATTTAACATGCAAAATATTATTATTGAATTACAAAACAGTGAAAATGATCAAAGTTATACATACTAAAAGTTTATTTTTAAAAGAGAAAAAAAAAACCTAAATCGTATAAAAGGGAAATAAATTATACCAGAGCAAGGCAGAAAAATACCATAAAATATTGTCTGGAAGATGAGGCCAGTAAAGGTAACAGTCTATTTTAAGTATGGGATCATATGGAGATAGAGATATTTGCATTTAATTAGTAAAATTTAGTAAATTTAAAGCTGAAGTGTTTACATGTCACTATTCCACACAGTGTCAGACACATACTAATACCAACACTAGATCTCTTTAAAATCTGGGCTAAAAACAATTGGTAAAATCAAGTGATGATGTTTTACCATCAAGATATTATACATGTTGCTCTTACAGCAATCTGAGGGTTGCTGAGGATAAAATGCTCAAGACAGGTAGCTCAGAGTCACAGAAAGACCTGGGGAAAGTGGCTCAGTGTACGACTTTCCTTATGCACAGTACCTGAATGGAAAGAGCAATTCAGAGTCTATTCTCCTGGATATACTGAGGAGATTCAGGGTAGATAAAATCAGGAACATGAAATGACAAGAGAATGAGATTATTAGAGAAAATAAAACACATAATGCCCCCACTTGATTTTAGCTGAAAGGGTGAAATATCAATACTGATATCAATATGTAGTTCTACTACATTTACACTGATATAGAGAGACATGTAGGGGTGCCTCTATATCAATAGATATGGAAATATTTATATATTCACATTTTTGTATATAGTGGTAGTACTTAGTTATATATATATATATATATATATATATATATATATATATATATATATATATATATATCCACTTTTGTGTATACAAACATGTAAAAATAGTGTTTGAAAATAACTACTTTCCTTTGGAATCTGGTGTGTTTTATTTTATATATTTAAAACATTTTATGAAGTTCATAGGCATAAACAGACTGTCAAAGAGCTCCATCACACACACACACACACACACACACACACACACACACACACACACACACAGAGTTTACAATTCTTGATTTAGATTGAGTTCACTTTCCATTACTTTGTTAAGTATGACTGCAAATAGTGCCTAAGTGTGATAAGAGGAGTGGAGGTGGAGGGCCACTCTGATGAGATTTTTCCATTTTTATAGACTAGATAAACTGGACCTCACTCCTGCTTTGGTGGCCAAAGAGATCACCTGGGGACATGCTAAATCATTTAGGCTATGTGTTTCATACCTAAACTCCAAGGGGAAAAATTACTACAGAATTTAGACCTTTTCTTTTGTCTATCAGCCAATGAACCTGTTTTTCATTCCTGTTGCTTGTAATCACCTTGCATCAGTCCCTGTCTAGCAACTGGAAGGCTAGGTGGTACTTCTATCAGTCTAGAGAGAGGAAGAGAGGGAGGCTGAAATTATAGGAGGAAGTCTTACACCACCAGGTATAGGAGGTAGAGATAGAGCAGTCTAGAGGTTTTCAACCTTTCCCTTTTCCACATTACCAAAGTTAAGAGGGCACAGACAGCCAGAAGTTATAGTACTAATCTGAGGCTACAGTATTACTTGTGATTCAATATTAACCTTATAGAAATTCTCTAGCAAAATGTACAAGGGTTCTGTGCATGACTGCATCTTTTAATATTTTTGTCAATGACTAGAATAAATTGCATGATTGGAAAATTTTCAGTTGACACAAAACTGGGAAAAATAGATGACAAATTGCCAGACAGTGAGATTCGAATAGATATTTCTGGGCTAGAACAGTGGGCCTTGACTAATAAAATAATATTCAATGGGATTAATTGTAATATCTTATACTTGGGTTTAAAAGAAAATCTATGTTACCACTGTAAGATGGACAAGACACAGCCAGAAAAATATTTATGTAGGAATAAATAAAAATAAATCTGAAAATACTTATGGACTCCTTTCTGAATATGAGTGAAACATGTGACATGATAGCCAAATAACCTGTTTTGATCTTAGACTTCATTAAAAGAGGGATAATGTCCATAAATAGGGAAGTAATAATCTCACTACACAGCACCTGGAATAATTTCATGGAGTCTTGGTACCACATTTTAGGAAGGCCACTGACGAGCCTGAAGAGAGTCCAGAGAAGAACAAACAGAAAGGTAGAAGTTTTTGAAGTCATGACAAAAAAGACTAGGCTCATAACACTGGATTTTTTTCCTTTTCTCTACAAAAGAGAAGACTGGGAACAAAGCAGCTATCTTCAATTATATGAAAGTCTCTCCTTTGGGAAAGAGATTAGACTTGTGCTTGCCCCTGGAGGGTAAAACTAGAAGCAACCTGTGAAAGTTGCAAAAAAGGAAATTTGGGTTTTGTTTTTGTTTTCAATTTAAAGGCAAACATACTTATTATTAGACCCCATTATCACTAAAGATTTTGAAGCATATATTTCCTGGTCATATTGTAGAGAGTTCTCTTGGTCAGATACTGTTTGTTCTATGTGACCTCTGAAGCCCCTTCTGATTCTGAGAATTTATGTTTCATTTCAAACATCCCTAACATGTTTAATCATAAGATTACTCAGTATAGACCTGGTTATTTCTACCTCTTCTCGTCAATTATAACCACATATTACATCTTTTATCATTATATTGCATTAAATACATCAGCCAGTTCTGAACTAAAACTGTCTTTGGAGTTAACATCAAATTTCTGTGATACCTTGTACTTAATCCATATTAATTATTCCATAATCCCTTGGACACCATTAAGACTTCTACAAGATACTGACAATCACTGTTTTTTACTCTACCAACAATAGTGCAGATGTCGTAATGAAAACAGAATTTGGCTAGAAATTAAGAGACTTGGGTTCCAGTCCTAAATAGGAAGCTAAATTGCTATGTTGCTTTGGGCAATTTAGTAATGTTCCTTCTCTATAAAAAGAGAATTTATATTCAATTGTCCCCATTCCATTTTCAGCTTTAATGATATATTATCTCAACACTATACAATTGTTAATTGTTCTGTGACTTAAGTAACAAATAAGTTATTATTACAGCATTGCTCATGTCAAGACATAACTAAAATGACTCAGTATATACATTTTAAAGCAATTAGTCAAAATTTGGGTCCAAACAAATGTTAAATAGGACATAAAAATCTTGACAAGGAAAAAAAAAAGCAAGAGGAGTGTAGAGTTTAAACATTTTACAAGGAGAAATAAAATGCCAGAAAGAAAAGAGATATTGTGGTCAATTATGGAAAGCGGATGTTATGGTCATTATCATCTAGTAAAGAAAACAAATTGTTAGAATTTATAAGTCATCTAGATTTTATTAAGGAAAAGTTACACCATCCTTTGACTCTTATATTTCATTTCAAGAGCATATTTTCTGGCCAAAGATGTGAATAAATAGCCCAACAAATATTTTATCCTTTTCAGAAAATATTTTTTATTAAAATGATGATAGGTCTGGTACTAACATGTCTATAAAGCATCAAGTTACTAAGCTGAATAGAAAATACAAATGATTTTTTAAAAAAAATAATCTCAATTGCTGTTAAAGTTTCACCTATATGTATTAATAAATGCAGACCCAGAGCTATTTTTAAATGATACTTTAGAAATCCCCACCTTCTAATATAGTACTTAGCCATGAAGTCATTGTCTCAGTGAAACCCTGATAACATTTTATACTGACTGAGAGGAAAGATAATGCATTCCTAGAACATAAGCCATTAGCATGAAATTAATTCTATGACATGAAGTAATTGTCTCTCTCTTTATTCTGAATTTGCCAAGCATTTCCTGAAATCCATGGAAATTTTGCTTCCATGGATCTTCATCCCTGAACAAACTACTGCATCATTTCAGTCAACTCTTTGACATAAATGAAAAAAAAACTATTGATTGGGGGTAAATAGATACAGGGAGCAGAACTTGGATAACTAAGTAAAGTTTTGCTACCAAGATCATAGGTTGGTTAAGGATTTTTTTCTATTTCATTTAATTAATTTCAATTCACCAAGTGTTATTAAATGTTTATGATGCACAGGACACATTATGAGGAGCTAGAGATACAAAGGAGAAAAATTTCCCAGTCTCTGTCCTTAAAAAAATCCCCTCATCTACTATGGAACTTTTAATTCTGTTCTATTATGATGCTTTTAATTCTGTTCTCTTATAAGGAAAAATGAAGGGAAAAGGTGAATTCCCAAATATATTAAACTACCATTATGAATATCATTAGTCATTTCTTTATTATATGCTATGGGCTGGACACAGTACTAGATGAGCAAAGAGCTAGGTGGTACAGTAGATAGAGCACTGGGTTGGAAGCTAGGAAGACCTGAGTTTAAATCTGAGTTCAAATAATTACTCACTAGCTGTGTGACCTTGGGCAAGTCACTTAACATCTGTTAGATTCAACTTTATCAACTGTAAAGTGGTGTTAATTATAGCACCTATCTCCTAAGTTTGTTGTATTAAATGAGATAATTGTAAAGCACTTATCATAGTGCCTAGCATGTTATAGATGCTCTATAAATGCTGTCTATTGTTATTATATGGTTCTATAATAGATATATATGTATGTATCTGCACATAAATATATACACCCATATATGTCTATGTGTGTATATGTGTATATATATATGTATGTATATATGTGTGTTGTATTAGCAAGGCAATAAACACAAAATCGATGATAATTCTCAAGATGCCTATGTAGTTGGTTATCACAAAATATGAAAGACTCTCCATATAGAAGGCAGAAGAAGTAAACCATTTATTCAGATGCCAGAGGACCAAACCCCATAACCAATAAGTCCATCCCATCCAAGCAGCAAGCAACTCCGAAAACCAGTAAGCCCACTTTCTCATAACAGCAAGGAACTTAAAATACAATATCACAGCATGGAGCCTTGCCAACCCAAATCCATCACCGCTCCCACCCCTGCTGGAGCCTTCGCTCAAATCCATTCACAGCACACCATAGCATACATCTGCTCTATCCCTCAGCAGTTCTAACTCTCAGCATTTCCTGTGACACACTTTCCTTTTCCTCTCACCAAGCTCCTCCCCCCCATGTGATTTAGGCTTCCTGTGACATAAACAGGTCATACGGCCTATTAATGGGTGGGAAAGATCTTTAAATATAAATTGTCATTACATATGTATGCATATATATGTATAATATATTATATAAAATCCAACTACCCCAGTGGTTGGTTTCTTTGTTGTTTTTGTTCTTGAAGAGGACCAAAATGACATTAGTATGTTAGAGCCAAGTTACAGTTTCTCCTACTGTGGCTGATCAGATTAGTATGACCTTGGAATGCTCTACCACAGATTGGGCACAAATAGTCCAGGTGAATATTTGGGGTGGATTCTTTAGATTTGTGCACCTCACATGTCTTTTGTCCCACTTCAATTCTGATTTGTTCATAGAGCACAGTACCTTCTGAAGCTATACTGGGTTGTCCTGTGCCAGTGAGGGACTATGTATGTATGTATGTATGTATGTATGCATGTATGTATGTATGTATGTATGAATGCATTATAATTACAATACATACTTTACAGCACCATTGGTTGATAGATTCAACCACTGAACAGAAAAATACGGTAAAATGACGGCATTTTAAAACTAGAAATGACCAACTTTAGAGACTACATAATTCCAACCCTCAATTTCACAGATGATGAAATTTGGCACCAGAGAAGTTAATTAACTTGTTCATGGTCAAGCAAGTAGTAAGCTCTTCTGCCTATGCCATAGCTAGTGTTCTTTCAATTGTTCCACCCTCCTTTGTATTTCTAATGACATATGACCTTACTGCACTTCTTTATTATGGCCACCTCATTTTGTAGTTGATAAAATTTGCTCCAGAGAGGTTAAATCACTTGGCTATGGTCACATAAGTTTCAAATGGAAGATCCATTTTTTTTAAATTCAAGACCCTGGACCCCACATAAAGCACTTTTCCAGTTTTTTCCTAAGCTGGCAACACCATCAGGGGCAGGAGAGGTGAGCTGTAATACTCAAAGAGGAACATTACTGACAAATCTCAGTAAAAGAAAGGAATAAGCCCCTTTACCAATATATGCCTAACTATAAGAAATATATGAAAGCAGGAAGGAGAAGAGGAAAAGAAGGAGAAGGAGGAGGGAGGGAGGAGGGAGAGAAAGACAGAGAGAGAGAGAGAGAGAGAGAGAGAGAGCGAGAGAGAGAGAGAGAGAGGGAAAGAGAAAGAGAGAGAGAGAGAGAGAACGCTGGGCTGGTATTGCTATTATATTAATCTTGTTCTTGCCATTACCCACAAAAATTTAATTCCATTTTTATAACTCTGAAGTTCCCTTATTTTGCCACAATCCATTATCATTCTACCTCTCCCTGTGCCTTGCAACACCTATGTCTGTTCTTCATCCTTACAGAACTTCCATTCCCTCTACCACTCATTTCTTCTTTAGACAATTATCCCTGCACTAATTCCATTTTGCTTGCTTCTTTATCTCAACTTTTTGGTGAACCAGTTCAACTTTACAATGTCCTCTTTTCAGCACTCCCTTGTTCCCCTTTTTCCTATAACTGATCTTACCCAGATACCTTACACACTCCCAATATAAATCTCACCTTTCATCTATACAAGTATATAGTCATCCCAGCCGCCCTGGGATAGCACTACCTAAAACCAACCTATTTTGCATAATGATAACGTATCCGAACACATTATTCTTTAATATACTTCCACCCCATCATACTTGCCCCATCCTGCTGATTCAGAATCTCCCAATGTTATTATTCAAAATATGTTCTCCATCTCTATTGACTTTTCCTTTATTCCTATTCCTCCCCAACACTACCCAACAGGCCAGTCTAAAACTCTCCAACCCTTCCACTATACTGTCTAGTATTCCTTATCCAAAGGAACAAAATAGTTGTCATTTTAAAACTTTTCTCTTCTTAATACTTACTGACCCTTGGCACCCTCATGATAACAGCCTCTCTGAAGACCCTTTCCAACACCAGCTCTCCTTTCATTCATACTCCAAGCTCACTGGTCATAGTGGAAAGGTTGGAATACTCTTTGTGCTCCAATTTCATTTCCAGGCCTCCCTTCTACAATTATCTTTATGTAACCTCTCCTCCTTTAAATTTCATTGAACATATAGAAAGATGAGTTTATTGGTTGCATAGTAAACTCTTAGGTAAGAATATTTTGTAAGGTAATAAACTTCTTTAAAAGATTTAAAAAAATTTCAGAAGAAATGTAGAACCAAAAGGAAATTTTTCAATAGTTTTGTGATTATTTGAGGAATACAAAGAGCAAAATAGAATACATTATCATTTATTAAATGGCCAAAATTGAAACCTGCTATTTGATAAATGAATGCCTTCTGCATTTTTTCCCCATGCAGAAAGGCTACTTAGGTGATAACTGGAAGCATGAGACAATAAATGGACTGTCAGATAAACAAACAAAAACCCTGAAGACGATAATTTAATTATGTTGTTATTATCCCATTAAAGCTTAACGCCCATAATAAATCTTATACTTTTATACTTTTCTGTTATATTTCAGAACTTTGGACAAATAATTGAAATATGTTTCTGAATAGCAAAAAAACCCTTTAAATTTACTGAAGCTTTATTAAAAGGATGCTAACACATTGAACAAGTAGATGTTTTTTAATTGTTCCATAGAAATTCACCATTCTTAAAATTAAAAATGCACTTTTATTAGTGACAAACTAGTTCCAACTCTATTTAATTGACTTAGGTGAAATAATCCAAAGCATCACTCTTTGTACACCTCTTACTTCATTTTCACATTATATTTTTCATCATAATCATTTACAAATATATGTCTCCCCTATTAAATTGTGAGCTCCACAGGAGGAAGGTTTTTGTTTTAATTCTCATATTCCCTTCTAGAGTAGCAGTGTAGTATAGTTGATAGACAGCTGTTCCTGAATTTAGGAAAACCTAGATTTCATTCCATCCTCTGACAAATACTGGGTGAATGAATTAACCTTTCGCTGCAACTGTTTTAATTGAATTAATTGCTAAACTTCCAGAAAGTGAGACTTCCACATAATTACTTTGCTTTCTTTTTCTACTCTTCTGCTACTTTTTAAAAGTTTGCAATCTGGTGTTCTTCTGGATCTATTTTCTCCGATGTCACTTCTCAATCCTCATCTTATTCTTTCTAATCTTTTCTCTAACATTTGATACTGCTGATGAACTTATTCTTGATTCTTTATGCCCTCAGCCTTCTTTAAGCACTATTCTCTCTTGATTTTCTCATACCAGACCACATATGCCTGATCTGCTCAAGAAATTACACATCACCCTTCATTTTCCACATAAGTGCAAGTATCCCCCAAATCTCTTCTATTAGACTTTGTCTTTTTGCTCCATATTTTCCCTAGCTATCTCATATGTACCTCAGCTTCAAATATATCTCTGAGAATGAGTTTCAAATCCACTTTATGTGGTGTAGTGTACCCAGTAACTTGCATGGTGCCTGGAACATGGTATTTAATAAAAGTTTATTTATAGATTGCTTGATTGATGTCCAGCCTACATTTACAGTGGATTTATAGGTACAGGTAGCTAAAATAACATACCTAAAATAAAACTCATCATTTCCCCATTCTTTCCCACTTTTCACCAATTCTGTTGATGGTATTACCATCAACCTAGTTACTGTAGAATAAAATGTGTACCTCACTTCTTATATATCAACAGTTATAAAAATTTGCCCATTCTTCATTCATACAATGTAAAGGCAATCAGTAAATGAGAAGATCTTTTCTGCCCATTTGAAAAGGCTTGAGGTGGGGCCCCAGGAGGGGCCAAAGAAGGGAGGTCTGATCTTATCTTCGCTCCCAAGTAGGTCCAAAAACCCTATTGATTAGGTGCTAAGCCAATATGGGTGTGAAGACCCCATGGTCCTGAGGGGAGTGCTAAGACCACAGCCAATCATAAGAGCTTAAGTTCTGGTGGATCAGATGATGTTTGATGATGTCTGAGACTGTATAAAAAGAGAGAACACAGCTGGGAGATTTGAGACATAGTGAAGGCAGTGGGTAATCTTCTTACCAGAGGGGGGATGCATGAATATGATTTGGCTTAATGTCATAATGTTTTTCTGTAACCTCCGGGTTACTCTCCTGAGGTGGATATATTGCACCTGGAAGCTTTTGGCCAGGATACCGAATTGGGGACACTAGTCCATGGGTCTGCTACTTTGGAGCTTGAATAAATATTTTAATTCCTCTGCCTTTTACTTACAAAATTCCTTATATCCTGTGGCTCTGAACCATTCAGGCATATATATGATTTCCTTTGAAATCATGAATTCTTCCTTCATGATATAATTCCGCCCATATTCAACCATTGCTATAGATGTACATGATTAGTTTATCTCAGACATTCATTTTTGCTTGTCTTGCCACCTCCTGAAAAAGATCCCCAAAAGAAAACTCCTAAGAATATTGTTGCCAAATTCGAGAGCTCCCAGATAAAGAGAAAATACAGCAAGCAGCCAGAAAGAAACAATTTGAGTATTGTGGAAACATAATCAGAATAATACAAGATCTAGCAGCTTCTACATTAAGGAATCAAAGGGCTTGGAATATGATGTTCTGGAGGTCAATGGAGCTAGGGTTAAAACCAAGAATCACCTACCCAGCAAAATGGAGTATCATGCTCCAAGGCAAAATATGGATTTTCAATAAAGTAGAGGACATTCATGTTTTCTCAGTGAAAAAATCAGAGCTGAATAGAAAATTTGGCTTTCAACACAAGAACCAAGAGAATCATGAAAAGGTAAACAAGAAAGAGAAATCATAAGGGACTTCCTAAAGTTGAACTGTTTTGTTTACATTCCTACATGGAAAGATGATGTGTATAATTCATGAGACCTCAGTATTAGGGTAGCTGAAGGGAATATATATATATATACACACACACACACACACACACACACACACACACATGTATATGTACATATATATATATATGTATAATATATATGTATAATATATATGTATATAAAGACAGAGGGCACAGGGTAGGGTGATTTGAATATGAAGGGATGATATCTAAAAAAAATAAAAATCAAATTAAGGGATGAGAGAGGAATATATTGAGAGAGGGAGAAAGGGAGAGATAGAATGGGGTAAATTATCTCACTTAAAAGTGGCAAGAAAGAGCAGTTCTGTTTGGAGGGAAGAGGGGGCAGGTGAGGGGGAAGGAGTGAATTTTGCTCTCATCAGATGTGACCTGAGGAGGGAATAATATACACACTAAATTTGGTATCTTACCCCACAGGAAAGAAGAAGGAAGGAGATAAAAAAAAGGCAGTATCATAGAAGGGAGGGCAGATAGTGGAAGGAGATAATCAAAAGCAAATACTTTTGAAAAGGGACAGGGTCAAGGGAGAAAATTGTATAAATTGAGATAGGGTAGGAAGGAACAAAATATAGTTAGTCTTTCACAACATGAGTATTGTGGAAGGGTTTTGCATAATGATACATGTATGCCCTATGTTGAATTGCTTGCCTTCTTAGGGAGGGTCGGTGGGGAGGGAAAAGGGGAGAGAATTTGAAACTCAAAGTTTTAAAAGAAGATGTTCAAAAAAAGTTTTTGCATGCACCTGGGAAATAAGATATACAGGCAATGGGGCACAAACATCTATCTTGCTCTACAAGAAAGTAAGGGAAAAAGGGATGGTGGGGGAGTGGGGTGACAGAAGGGGAGGGCTAACTGGGGAATGGGGCAATCAGAATATATGCCATCTTGGAGTGGGGAGGAGGGTAGAAATGGGGAGAAAATTTGTAATTCAAACTCTTGTGAAAATTAACACTGGAAACTAAAAATTTTATTAAATAATTACAAACTAAAAAAAATTAAAAAAAAAGAATTTAAGTGATCAGTTTAATGGTTCTTTATATGATATCTACTCTGTATTGCTGCACTCAAACTATTAAAAAAACCAACAGGAGCTTCTTATTTTTCATTTGTTACATAGTATGGTTGTTGTATTTTTTTGTGTAATTTGTGGTTAGCAAAATATTTGTGGTGCTATTAAATGAACTAATAATGTCTATTATATGCTTTACAGTGAAACTACAGATAAAATATTCATGTGACTTAGTGAACATTTTGCTTTTGCTAATAAAAACATTATTATTTGCGATTCTAAATTTCAAACTTGTAGTTTTCAAAAATGATTAGTCTGATAAAAAGCAAGTTTGGGTCACAAAATTGGCACTGTGACTTCTCCTCTTAGCAAACATTCTCCTCACTCTCTGCTAAGTAAACAAACTTACTGCTGTTAATTCTCATAAAAATACAAGCATATTCCTATAACAATTATATTCAAAGTAAGTTACTAAAGAAAAAATAAGTTGTTTTTTTTTAAAGGCATAATTGGGCAGATCACAGAGCCAACTTGAAGCAAAGTGTCTGAGGAGCTGTTTCAACAATCAAGCTAGCAGCTTCTGTGGGGGTGTAAGATCCACCCACAGCCAACTCCCAGAAAGCTGCTGGCACGCTGGGAAAGCACAGGTTCTTTTGATCTGCTTTAATAAGGAAAGCAAGGTTGAAGGGGTTGACAAGCTTACTTTAATTCAGCATACAGACAGCATTCACTTAGTTCAGGGGGAAAAGCCAGCACCCTGAACTTCAGAACAAAATAGAAACAAATTATAAACATCAACAGACAGACCCAATACAATTCATAGTTACCAACATCTAGGTTCAGCCCGGGAGCTCAGAACAAGGGCTGGCCCAGAGTCACACTTGCCACCACTGCTGCAGGTAGAGCTCCAAAGAATAGAAAGCCAGCCCCTGGTTTTATATCTTTTTCAGGGTCAGGGGTGAGTCACACATGCGACTCACCCACGTGACCTACAATCGTCACAAAGAGGTGACTTAGACCCACGTGGTCTAAAAGCGTCTGCCGTCTCAGACATGTCACTCAAACTCATGTTTAAACTAGGCCCTCCTCTGAGGCAAGGAGTCACCAAGGACAACCAAATCTAATCAAGGAAACAAAGGCCAAACTCTTCAAGGGCACTTGGCTGAACTAAGTGCTAAAAGCCCATTTTGCTTACCAACACAGGAGCCAAAATTTTCTTAGATGTTGCCTATGTCTTCTTCTTGTGCTCATCTGTAACAACAATATTACTTGCAGCTACTGTGGCTATGTAAGGCCAATAACACCAGCACACAGAAGAGCTGCTAGCACAGGTTCTTTGATCTGCTTTTCTAAAGAAAGAAACTTTAAGGGATTTACAATCTTACTTCAATTGAACACACACACACACACACACACACACACATATATGTGTATATGTGTGTGTCTATATACATGTATACACACATACGTACATATGTATATGTACATATATATGTGTATGCATGTACGTGTATATGTGTGTATATATGTATGTGTGTATATATACACATATATATATATACTATATGTACATTTTATATATATATATATATATATATATATATATATACTCATTTAGGATCAGAAGGCATCACAACTATGTGACTCAAACTCATGCGACTTAGGCTTTCTTGTGACTTAAGGAGGTCATTAAAGACTCTTGAATCAATCAAAGACTCAATAACAGGCACTTTATTGCCTTAGTGCTGAGAATAACTCCAAAAGAAAAAACAATGAAAAGTCCCACTTTGCTTGCTATTATATCATTTCTTTTTTCTTACCCCTTCCTTTTTTCTTCCTCCAACTCTGCCATATTTTCTTGATCTTTCCTGTCAAGGTAGAATTCAAACTAATTTTGTTCACATCGATATGCTCTCACTGAGCAACCTTTTCACACACCTCCCTCTCAATGATCATCTGTAAAATGAGATGGTTGGATTGAAGTATATTGAAAATGACTTTTAGAGTCGTAATTGTTTAGGATTACAAAAATCATTAAAATAAAAGATGAATTTTAAGTAAGGGGTTATACTTAACAAAAGGGGATAAAGTGATAATTTAATTCAATTCAATAAGTATTTAAGAGCTTACTATGAGAATGTAAAGTGCTGGGTACTGAGGGAATTCAAAGACAAAAAGAAAACAGTCCTACTCTTATGGAGTTTATGTTCCATTAGTTTAAGGAATAGTAGCAATAGAAAATATCTTGGGTATGGGAAGTACTACTTTAGCCCTGAGAAGCACTCTATATTAACCAAATGGTAGCACATAGATGTCCAGCTACCTCTGTTTGAGTATAAATTCAAGTGAATGTAATCACCTTTAATAAACACATACTATGTGCCAGGCACCGTGCTAAGCAGGTATTTATTTGGACAATACCATTGGTTTCGAACATCTTTTATGGTCACTGATTAAAGTTGGTTAAGTTTGATGCCAGAAATTCACTGGGGCTTCTGAAATTTATTTTGAACTCAAGAACCATTGTTCCACGTTCTTTTCCATGAAGACTTCATGTAAGTGCTCTAGCCAACATTTAGCTGATTTTTGAAACCTCCATCCCTATAAGAGGCTTAGTTTCTATTTAGACTTAATATAATAATCACCTTTCAATTTCCTCTTTTGAGAAAATGATATACTGCTTATATCTCATTTGCATGTGATGAATACAAAGTATCTATGAGGAAAAACTGTTTTGGGGAGTGCTATTGGGATTTTAATAGAATATGTAAAGGACAGATGGTTTGAGGATGAAAATGAAATGACCTAAATTTAATCTGGATTGGTAAATGTCATCTGTTCTGATTATGTGTGAAAAATCCAAATTTTATATTTCATTATTTATAATAGCCTTGTAAGTATGCTCACATTTACTTAAAGCTCAGAAATAAATACCAAATATAAGCCTTTTCTTCTTTTTAGGTTTTCTGTCCTCTGCTAGTCTTTGACTATGCGAGTTTCACTCCTAGCTTAGTGGATGTTCAGTTTTAAGCTTCATACAAGCCTGGTATCTACAGTTTTAAGCTATAGTAAAGAAATACCAGTAGTGCTATTTTCATTATTTATTATTTTATATTTTAAGAAATGACATGAAACCCATAGACCATATTTTATTGGTTTATGACTAGTTCTCTAAATAGAATGGAACCTCTCCTCAGAGACAAGAAACCAAGTTGCTGGCATTTTCCCCAGCCCATATTGTATAATGGTTTTGATATTAAATTATTGAAGGTTTGATGAAATTCTATTGAAGGGAACTTTTTTTGAAAAGCAGACTATTCTATTGTTTTATATTATAGCCAGAACTGGTATAAGAGAAGTCCATTTAAAGTGAACAGTATCTAGTCCTGGAGACTGTAATGAGGTGGTAACTCTGGGATAAAAAGCTAGACATATCAAGGATTCATTCCCAAGAGGATTATTTAGGATACAGCAGCCATACAGTCACTATTCCATAATAAAAAAAACTGTTTTTGCTTTGTTACCTTCTGTTTCAACATTTCTACTTTTTTATAGCAATATTATGAATGTAATTTAAAATGTACTTGTTTTTAAAAACACTTTAATTGTCAAAAGCCTCAAGAAGAACAAATACAGCTAATGGGTTGTCTGCAGGGCTTGGGGTTTTTCTCTCATGTGCAGTCATTGTGAACTGTATTTAAAAATGAGTATTTCCCCAAAGTATTACATTTTACCTGTTATCGTTGCTTAAAATGTATAACATGTTCACAGGCTGCTTACTGGAGTACATACAGAAGACATACAGAAGACAAAATATTGTTCCCATGCCTGAAAATAGAAACAGCCCCAAGTGAGTTTACAGGAAAAAATGAGAAAGACTGGAGTAATGCTCTCACAAAGGTGGCAGTAGAAATTTTGATGACTCAATAGCATTCTGTTCTTTAAAGGGGAATATCTCACTTTCTAACCGCAAGTCTAACTATTGACTATTTCTAACCATAAGTCTAACTCTGAGATAACATGAAAAGATATTATATGAATTGATAATTTTAGAGCCAGCCTATAGTAAGAATTAAAACAATATTAAAATGAACTAGGCCCAAGAAACCTATATAAGATCATTATGAAATTACCAAAAGTAAACTTTATAAAACTAAATGCACAGTAAGCTACTTTAAACCCTGCCTCTCTCTGAACTTTCCATATTAAATTAAGCTATTCATTCATGAAGATACAGTACCCAAGTGCTCTATAATGATTTTTATGCAGCTTGTGTATAAAAAAAGTAGTACCTTTGTAAGGCTAGCTAAACAACAATAGAAAGAAAGAAATTTGAAAAAATAATACTGCTCTATACATTCTTTCCATGGGAAACCAAAGAAGTGCTTATACATACATATAATATATATAGATATAGATATATAGATATGTATGCATGCATGTATGTACACATGTATATACACACACACTTTTTTTGCATTTTCTGAAAAGTGAATATTGTATTTGTATCTATTTTATTTATATTTATTTAATTTGGTTTTTTTAATATTGACTTTTCTCTAGTACAAAATAGGAATCTGATTGAGTTAATTTTCAATTTGGGAAACAACGATGTTCTTTTTTTGTCCTTGAGTTAACTTTGTCCCAATACAATCAATATGTATGCTAATTTTATACACTTAATGAATGTGTATTTCTATTATTAAAGAAGAAACTGCATATTAATTTTCAAAGTATATCATTCTGTCAGGACAAACTACTTCACAGTTTTAAGATCTCAATTTCTCAAGGTTTGTAGAAAATATACATAAAAAAGCACGTGGTCATAAGAATGGTCTTGAAAATTCTTCAGAACCTTCTGAACTATGTGGGCCAAGGGAATAAAGTAGATTCATCTTATATGTTAGAATTAAACAATAGACTGAATCCCAAAAAGATAGCAAGATTCTGTTACCCCACTGACAGTAGAAGAAATGAACCATTTTTAAAAAAACTGAAGAAAGTATCAGTGCCAAGGTTAAAAAAAGTAAAAAATCCCAAGTTACTCACTTCTCAAATCATTAAGATTGGTGTGTACAATGTGTATTTATGAATAAGTGTATGTATATATTTGTATACATGTGGTACACACACACAAATTCTGTATAATCAGCATAGTGTCTTAGACAGAAAAAAGGCCTCTAACCCACAAGAGCTCCAAGTCCTTCCTCCAACACATACCAGCTATGAGTTTCTGAGCCAGTCCCTAAAGCTATCAAAGGGACGGGGAATGTGCACCCTCAAGGCCACATATGGCCTTCTATGTCTGTGGGTGTAGCCTTTTGACTGAGTCCAAGTTTTACAGAACAAATACTTTTATTAAGGGGTTTCATTCTGTGAAGTTTGGATTCAATCAAATGGCTGCACTTGAGGACCAAGAGGGCCACATGTGTCCTTGAAGGCTTCAAGTTCCCCACCCCTGGTTAGGCAATCCTCCAAGATTATAAATTGAGTTGATTAACATGAGTACAGGAAGCATCTTTAAAATAATAAAATCACAGTACTAGTCCCTGTTCTTATCCTTATAAATGCTAAATATGATAAACCCCTATAATTCCAGTATGAAACATATTCTTTGGAAATGTGTTGTGGCCTGCATAATAATAAATAATGATAGCAATATTAAATAATATAATTTTTTGTTCTTCAGTTGTTTTTCATTTGTGTCCAACTTTTTGTGACTGCACTTGGGCTTTTCTTGGAAAAGATCCTAGAGTGATTTGCTATTTTCCTCTTCAGCCCATTTCACAGATGAGATAACTTACGTAAATAGGGTTAAGTGACTTGCCTAGGGTCACACATCTGGTAAGTGTATGAGGCCAGTCAGATCTGAAGTAAAGAAGTTGAGTCTTCCTGACTCCATGCCCAGCATTCTCTATACTGAACAATCTAATTGCCCCAAATAATATGATATAGATATAAATAATGCAAATATTAAATGACATAAATGTTAAATATCATAAATTAATCATAAATACTACTACTAATAAATCATAATAAAAACTAGCTTGCTTTAGCTGCACATACCCTAAAATTAGAATGATACGAAGAAGATTAGCATGGCCCCAGTGCAAGGAGGACACACAAATTTGTTGAGCGTTCCATATTTTGGAGATGTACGAGTGTTCAGGTAAGACTAATAGCTCTGGTATAAGGGCTGCCTACCCTTTTAAAAGGCTATCTTCCATTTTACTGTCCACATCATTAACTTAGCTCTCATCTGTAGCTATAGGAGGCTTTATAGCATGTGTAGCAGCCACACCCCAGTAAACCTTTTCAGCAAAGACCTGTGTGCAATTAAGCTTAGTTATGTTAGGATTCGCACCTGTAATAAGACACACTCCCAATGGAATGATGCTTTTATTAAAAAGTGGGGAATGCTATATTGAATTGGCAACAACAATAAACAATTCCCAATCACACAGCAACGATGACAAAGACACAGACAATAACAACATAAATGCCTCACCAATTGGGGGAACTCCAACACCTGATTTACTTCAAAGCTGTAGAATCCCAGAATACATCTTATCAGGGTCCCGAATGCAAAAGTCCCAGGCATCGCGTCCTCTCCATGGGTGAGATTCCAACATGACTCACCCACATGGAGACTTAAATAGGGCCTTGAACAAAGAAGGCTTACTGCCAACTACTCCAGATGTTCCCATTGGGAGGGGAGCCAATCCTCACAAAGCGGTCTCATCAGATATCATTCTTGGGTTCTGGCTAGGCTCCCCAGAATGGCAATTTCTCAAATGTTTAACCTCAGGAATGTTAATTATCCTTTGTTCAAGGCTTATCATGTCTTCAAGTGGGAGAGTCCGGAGGTTTGTCTCAAGGCTTATTATATCTCCAAACAGGAGAGTCTGGAGGTTAGTCTTTCTTTGCTGGGCCCATCATATCTCCAAGCAGGAGAGTCCAAAGATGTGCATGGCCTAGACTGTAATATGGAGGATTACATATATATGTGTATATATATATATATATATATATATATATATATATATATGTGTGTGTGTGTGTGTGTGTGTGTGTGTGTGTATATGTATGGATATAATGATTTATCATTCAACCTGTCAATGAATTAGAGAGATATATACCCTGAGCATGTGAAATATCTCCCTGTGGAATGGGTGAATTAGAACAGTTTGCTCCAATGGCCATGCAACTAAAGTAGGCATTGTGGAGCACTTAAAGCTTAGTCAGACATCAGAGATGTTAAGGCCATCCACTGCATCCCAGGCTATTAACAATCATCCTGACTTTTGTTTTGGCCCTGGACTTTGATGATTCTGGAAGAAAAAGTAAGGCACATGATTTCATGCAATATTGCCTCACTTAAATGCAATTTACGCTCTAGTCAAAACACATTACCCACACAATTTTACCATTTGTACTTCCCTCAAAGTCCTACAAGAAGAGTTAAGTTATGAAGCAGCAGGTATGGATATAATGGGAGCTGTAGTTACAACCATGCACGCAGGCAGCCCAGGCCACAGGGTCATCTTCTCACTAGATTTAATAAGCAGCAGTGGTATTTGACAATCTCTAGGTGTTGGAGCTGCCTTTTTTATTTTTTATTTTTTTTTTAATTTAAATATATTTATTTAACATATTTAGTTTTCAGCATTGATTTTCACAAGAGTTTGAATTACAAATTTTCTCCCCATTTCTACACTCCCCCCCACTCCAAGATGGCATATATTCTGGTTGCCCTTTTCCCTAGTCAGCCCTCCCCTCTATCACCCCACTCCCCTCTCATCCCCCTTTCCCTTCCTTTCTTGTAGGGCAAGATAAATTTCTACACCCCATTGCCTGTGTATCTTATTTTCTAGTTGCATGAAAAAACTTTTTTTTGAACATCTGTTTTTAAAACTTTGAGTTCCAAATTCTCTCCCCTCTTCCCTTCCCACCCACCCTCCCTAAGAAGTCAAGCAATTCAACATAGGCCACATGTGTATCATTATGTATAACCCTTCCACAATACTCAAGTTGTGAAAGACTAACTATATTTTGCTCCTTCCCAACCCATCCCGATTTATTGAATTTTCTCACTTGACCCTGTCCCCTTTCCAAAGTGTTTATTTTTCATTACCTCCACCCCCATCTGCCCTCCCCTCCATCATCCCCGCCCCTTTTATTTCTTTTATCTTCCTCCCTCTTCTTTCCTGTGGGGTATGATACCCAACTGAGTATGTATGGTATTCCATCCTCAGGCCAAATCTGATGAGAGCAAGGTTCACTCATTCCCCCCCTCACCTGCCCTCTCCCCTCTTCCCACAGAACTGCTTCCTCTTGCCACTTTTATGCGAGATAATCCACGCCATTCTATCTCTCGCTATCTCCCTCTCTCAGTATGTTGCTCTCTCATCCCTTAATTTGATTTTATTTCTTTTAGATATCTTCCCTTCATCTTCAACTCACCCTGTGTCTGCTCTCTCTGTCTCTTTTATATATATACATATATACATATACACCTAGATATATACATACATACACATTCACATATATATATATATATACATAAACATATATATATATGCATATTCCCTTCAGCTACCCTAATACTGAGGTCTCATGAATCATACTCATCATCTTTCCATGTAGGAATGTAAACAAAACAGTTCAACTTTAGTAAGTCCCTTGCAATTTCTGTTTCTTGATTACCTTTTCATGCTTCTCTTGATTGTTGTGTTTGAAAGTCAAATTTTCTATTCAGTTCTGGTCTTTTCACTGAGAAAGCTTGAAAGTCCTCTATTTTATTGAAAATCCATATTTTGCCTTGGGGCATGATACTCAGTTTTGCTGGGTAGGTGATTCTAGGTTTTAATCCTAGCTCCATTGACCTCCGGAATATCGTATTCCAAGCCCTTCGAACTCTGAAGGTAGAAGCTGCCAGATCTTTGGTTATTCTGATTGTGTTTCCACAGTACTCAAATTGTTTCTTTCTGGCTGCTTGCAGTATTTACTCCTTGATCTGGGAGCTCTGCAATTTGGCTACAATATTCCTAGGAGATTTCCTTTTGGGATCTTTTTGAGGAGGCAATTGATGGATTCTTTCAATTTCTATTTTGCCCTGTGGCTCTAGAATATCAGGGCAGTTGTCCTTGATAATTTCTTGAAAGATGATATCTAGGCTCTTTTTTTGATCATGGCTTTCAGGTAGTCCAATAATTTTTAAAGTATCTCTCCTGGATCTATTTTCTAGGTCAATGGTTTTTCCAATGAGATATTTCACATTGTCTTCCATTTTTTCATTCCTTTGGTTCTGTTTTATAATATCTTTATTTCTCATCAAGTCACTAGCTTCCACTTGCTCCAATCTAATTTTTAAAGTAGTATTTTCTTCAGCATTCTTTTGGACCTCCTTTTCCTTTTGGCTAATCCTGCCTTTCAAGGCATTCTTCTCCTCATTGGCTTTTTGGAGCTCTTTTGCCATTTGGGTTAGTCTATTTTTTTAGGTGTTATTTTCTTCATTATTTTTTGGGTCTCCTTTAGCAAGTCATTGACTTGTTTTTCATGGTTTTCTCACATCCTTCTAATTTCTCTTCCCAATTTTTCCTCTACTTCTCTAACTTGCTTTTCCAAATCCTTTTTGAGCTCTTCCATGGCCTGGGACCAGTTCATGTTTTTCTTAGTGGCTTTTGGTGTAGGCTCTTGCACTTTATTGACTTCTTTAGGCTGTATGTTTTGGTCTTCTTTGTCACCAAAGAAAGAATCCAAAGTCTGAGACTGAATCTGGGTGTGTTTTCACTGCCTGGCCATATTCCCAACTAACTAACTTGACCCTTGAGTTTTTCAGTGGGGTATGACTGTTTGTAGACTAATGAGTTCTATGTTCCACATTTGGGGGGGGGGGGAGGTGCCAGCTCTGTCACACCAGCACTACTCCTTCCCCAGGAACCCCCAACCCAGACTGGGCTTAGATCTTCAACAGGCTGTGCACTCCTGCTCTGATCCGCCACTTAATTTCTCCCACCAGGTGGGCCTGGGGCCAGAAGCAGCAGCAGCTGTAGCTGCCCCACCTCCACTGCCCCCAGGACACTCCCCCAGCTTTTCCCACTAACCTTCTCTGCAGTCTTTGGTGTTTGTGGGTTGAGAAGCCTGGAAACTGCCGCAGCTCACTGATTCTGGGCGCTAGGGCCCCCTCCGCCCAGCTCCTGGTCTGGTTGGTCCACGCCGCTCAGGCTGGGCTCTGCTCCACTCCGTTCCCGGCTCCCAGCTCCCAGCTCCCAGCTCCGTGTGGGATAGACCTCACCCAGAGACCATCCGGGCTGTCCTGGGCTGGATCCCTGCTTCCCTCTGCTGTTTTGTGGGTTCTGCCATTCTAGAATTGGTTCAGAGCCATTTTTTATAGGTTTTTGGAGGGACTCGGCAGGGAGCTCACGCTGGTCCTTGCTTTCCAGCTGCCATCTTGGAGCAGTCTTTTTTAAAGAACAACACTGCTCATCTCTGTGCGTGAGTAAGGGGTTAGAAAATCACCCCCAAGTTGTTTGCTTCATATAAACCTAGCCTTCTTATCCAGGCAAGTGGGGATCTTATCCTGTAGCAGAAACTAAAAAAAGTGTATGAAATCTGTGAAGATGACTCCACTCACCCTTGATACATGTAATGTGTGTATAGTTATGGATAATAAGAAATCCACTAGACCTGAAAAATGAATAGCTCTTGTTGTGAGAGATCTCATCAGGTATCATATCCAATTAGCCGTCCTGAGTGAGACAAGGCTAGCAAAAGAATGCCAGTTTACTGATGTCAGAGCAGGATACATGTACTTCCTTGGAGTGGTCAAAGTGAAGGGAAATGCCATGAAGCTGGCATAGATTTCATGATCAAAACTAGTCTAGTCCACAAGATTATATATCTCCGGAAATGAGCGAACAGCAGGCTCATGAAAATGCAATTTTCACTTGCAGGAAACCACCAGACCTCCATCATTAATACATATTCAGTACACAATGATGAACCTTGATGAGGCCAAAGAAAAAATTTATGAAGACATGGAGACCCTCATGTGCAGTGTTTCAAAAGTGGACAACCTTATAATTCTGGATGATTTTAATGTCAGAGTATGCACAGACATGGCAGGGAGTCATCAGGAGGAATGGAGTCAGAAATAGCAACAACAACTGTCACTTACTACTGAAGTTGTGTGTCTCATGACCTTCTCATCATCAATACTATCCTTCATTTACCTTAACACAGTAAAACTTCTTGGATACACCCCTGCAGCAAACATTGACATGTGATAGACTATGCCGTTGTAAGGAGAAGAGGCAGGCAGGATGTGAGAGTGACAAAGGCGATGTGTGGTACAGATTGTTAAACCAATCATAGACATATCCTACGCAAGCTAAACATTCACATTCAACAAAAGCAAAATCCACAAGGCAAGATGACTGTCAGGAGGCTCAACATCAACAGATTAGAGCTCTTCTCTATGCATGAACAGTTTGTTGTTAACTTAGAGGGAAAGCTAAGACAAAACAAGGTCATCAATAGCGGAATAGAAAATAAGTGGGAAGCTTTCAGAGGTTTGATGTACTGCACTGCATTTTTTTGTCTGGACTCACAAACAAAAAGATTGGTTTGACAAAAATTATAGGGAAATTCAAAACCTGCTAAATGAAAAATGAAAATTGTACAACATTTGGAGCTCCATAGTTTATACTCTAAAAAGGCAGTGTTTAACTCCATCAAAAGTGCAAATGAAGAATAGAGAGATGCAGGACTTTTGGCTCGGTAATAAGGCAAGTGAAATTCAGTTTTATGCTAATAGTGATAGTAAAAAGCACTTTTTTGATGCCCTGAGAGTTATTTGTGAGCCAAATACCTTTAGTTCCTCTCAATTACTCAGTGTTGGTGGAGCCACACTAATTAGGGATAAGGATGTGATCCTGGAGACATGGTCTAAAAACTCCCAAAGTTTCCTCTTTTTTAAAAAAATATTTTAATTAATGAAAAAACAAGCACTTTCATAACAGTAAAACATTAAAAAGATGATTGCACATGAAACTATGAATATATCATGTACAATTGCTCTTCTTTTTCAATATATAATAAATTTAACATCTATATTTCTTCTCTCTTCTCCCTTTGCATGCCAATGTACGTATGCATAAGCCCCCCACACACACACACACACACAGAGTTGTTTCTAGTTAATGGGTACTTATAACAGTCAAAATTATGTAGTCACTCAAAGCTGTTCTTAAAGTAATATGCTGTTATTATATACAGGTTGTTTCTAAAGTCTGGACACATAGGCAAAAATGTATATTTTCAAGAAATGAATGAAATTTTTATTTAATTGGAATATTAACAAATAAAATCTTCAATATGATTTCCATCATTTGTGATAGAAAGGTTGATGCGCTTTGCAAGATTCACATGAATTTGATGCAATAACTTCACATTGGCGTAAATTGCCTATGTGTCCAGACTTTAGGAACACCCTGTAGAATGTTCTCTTGGTTCTGCTTGTTTCAGTCTTTGTTATTCTTTGCAAGTCTGTCCATGTTTGGCTTTTTCTCCCCCTAAAATCAATGAGATCATAATATCTGATAGCATAGTAGCATTCCATTATGATCACATTATCATGTAACACAACTTTTTCAGACATTCTCTCAGTTGAGAGGCAGCCCCATAATTTCCAGCTCTTTACCATCACAAAAGAGATCTGTTATAAATATTTTAGAAAATGTAGTTTCTTTTTGTTTTTACCTACTTATCTTTGGAAATAGGCCGAGTAGTGGTTTTGTTGGGTTAAATGGTATAAACAGTGTAATAACTCTTTGGGGATTCCAGATTGCTCTCCATAATGGTTGGATCATTTTCCGGTTCTACCAAAAGTGAATTCGTGCCTTATTTTTTCCATATACCCTCAAACATTTGTTGCTCTCCCTCCACCAAAATAAATTATGCTTTCCTTTTGATCTTGGTTATATTTGTATAAAAACTTTAATTAAATGTAATTAAAATTATCCAGTTGTACTCCAAGGTCTTTTATACTGTCTAGAGTTATTTTATATGGGGTTTCTCTTGCTATCTCTTCTTGAAGGGTTTTGGTTGTGATATATAGGAATGCTGCTGATTTGTGTGCATTTGCTTTATGTCCTGCTACTCTGCTAAAATCATTGTTTCAAATAACTTTTTTAGTTACCTTTGGGCCTTTAGAAGTATAAAATCATATCATCTTCAAAAAGAGATAGTTTATTACTACATTCTATAATTTGATTCCATTCAATTTCCTTCTCTTATTGCTATTTCTAGGATTTCCAATTCAATATTTCATAATATTGGAGATAATTGGCATTTTTGTTCCATGCCTAATCTTACTAAGAATCTTTACCTTATCCCCATTACAAATAATGCTTGCTGATGGTTTTAGGTAAATGCTTATTCATCAACTTAAGGAAAAACCGATTTATATCTGTACTTTCCAGTATTTTTAACCTTTGAGAAGTTATTATATTAATGAAAAGTACAAGTAAGAATGTATTTTAAATATTCAAGAAGTCATGAAAACTAATTTAGTTTTCAACTAATGTTAAAACTAGAAACAACCTGAAACTAGTAGTTTTGTGTAGCAGATATCAAGTGTCTTTGTGCTTACAAATGAAAATTTAAAGCATCCCCAGTGCACAGTCTGCAAATGGGGGAGTCATGGTATTAAAACAAAAGGTGACCATATACATCAATTAATACAATAGCCTTATCTTCCATATGTGGAAACATAAATTTACTTTTACTCAGTAGTATAGCTGAGATTTGACATCTGGTTTTTTGACCCCAAATACAGTGTTGTTTCTACTAATCACTACGAGATTTCATGTTCTAACCAAAAAGAAAAATTAGACTTTGTCTTGATAGCAACAACAAAAACAACAACAAAAATAAAATTGTTAAGCCAGTTATCATTTTTAGAGAACTAATTATCAGAAGTTATTGTTGTTGTTCTTCATTTCTTCAGTTGTGTCTGATTCTTTGTGACCACATGGACCATAGCATGCCAGGCCCTTCTATCCTACACCATCTCTGAAATTCTGGGCAAATTCATATTTATTGTTTCCATTTCAAACTCTGCCATTCCCTTTTCCTTTTGCCTTCAAACTTCCCCAACATAAAGGTATTTTTTGCCCACTAAATAGTACTGTTTTTTTCCCAATTACATGTAAAGGTAGTTTTCAATATTCATTTTTTTAAGATTTTAAGTTCAAATTATTCTCCCTTCCTTCCCCAAGACAGCAAGCAACCTGATACCGGTTATACACGTACAATCATGTTAAACATTTTTCCACACTGTGTGTGTTGTGTATGTGGTTTGTCCTTCGTTTTTGAATAGTGCCATGACATTAGGGAGATGATGACATGACTTGCAATTGAATTGGACTTGAGCGAGGGAGAGCTGTGCAAAGTCACCAGCCTCACTTTCTCCTCCAGAGCTATTTGGGTATTTCCACGTTGTTCATGTTCTGAAAGAAGAATCAGAACAAAAAGGAAAAACCACAAGAAAGAAAAAAAACAACAAAAAAGGAAAAATAGTATGCTTTGATCTGAATTCAAACTCCAGAGTTCACTCTCTGGATATGGATAGTATTTTCCATCGTGAGTCTTTTGAAATTGTCTTGGAGCATTGTATTGCTAGGAAGAGCTAAATTTATCATGATTGATCATCACATGATGTTGTTATTACTATGTACAATGTTCTGCTGGTTCTACTCACTTCACTAAGCATCAGTTCATGTAAGCTTTTCTATTTTTTTTTCCGAAATCTACCTGCTCATCACTTCTTATAGAACAATAGAATTCCATTACATTCATAAACCACATCTGGTTCAGCCACTCACCAATTAATGAATGATGGAGTGCTAATATAGCTGCCTCCAGCCACAATATTCTAACTTCATTACAGGCCCATTGTACCTACCTCTCTTCCCTGTCAGTGTCCTAATTTATGCCTCACTGCTCACTACAACAACAGGTGTGTCCCTGAATTCTTAGTTCCCACAGAAACATGTGTCTATGTGATGGGAACCCAGTCACTGCCTCTAACTAGCTACTGCGCTGCCCCCCTCCCCAGCCTTTCACAGTAAAACTGGTATATTCAATCACAATCACATCATCCATCTAGCCCAAGACAGGACCATACCTAACTATCTATCTTGACCAGACAGGACCACAATAGCTAGCCATTTGGAGGGCAGCATGCCCAGAATGCTTGACCACCAAATTGTAGAAGGGACCCACCCTACAATAGTGCCTGCACAGTTCCACTGAGGCTAGGACCCCTCCTCTATTACTTAATCCCTTAACAAATTCCTCCTGCCTTTTTAATATTAATCACATTCCTATATTCTTTGTAAATTTTGATTGTGTAATCAGCATCTTTACCCTATAAACATCCATCTTGCTTTCTCTGAAGTTGCTGTTTCCTCTTGGAATTTAGCCTGCTCCATGAGAAGTGTCAGTCTCAATAAATGCCTATACCTGGATTAGAGGGGGTCTGACTGTGAATTCTTTGAGAAAGTTCCACAACAACACATCATGAAACCACAACAGTTTTTGGCCCTAGGTGGGCAGAGAATAAAGCTCAACAATGGATATCCCCACAATTTCCAATTTTTTTGCCACCACATAAAGAGCTTCTTTAAATATTATATATATATATATATATATATATATATATATATATATATATATATATATACACACACACACATATATATATATACATATATATACATATATATACATATATATATATAGGTCTATTTCCCTTTTTTATGATCTCTTTGGGATACAGACCTAGTAGTGGATCAAAGGTATGCAGATTTATAGCCCTCTGGGTATAGTGCCAAATTGCTCTCCTGAATGGTTGGATCAGTACACAACTGCACCAAAAATGCCAAATTTCCCACCTATTCTCCAACATTGATCATTTCCTTTTTTTGTCGTATTAGCCAAACTGATAAGTGTGATGTGGTACCTCAGAGTTGTTTTCATTTGTGATCCTCTAATCAAGTTATTTAGATAATTTTTTTCATATGACTATAGATAGCTTTAATTTTTTCAGCTGAATACTGCCTGTTCATATCCTTTGACCACTAATCCATTGGAGAATGAATTATAGCTTTATAAATTTGATTCAGTTCTCTATATATTTTAGAAATGGGGACATTATCAGAACACATTGCTGTAAAAATTGTTTCCCAGTTTTCTGTTTTACTTCTAAGCTTGTTTGCATTGGTTTTGTATGTGTAAAACATTTTTAATTTAATGTAATCAAAATTACCCACTTTGCATGTCATGATGTTCTCTGTCACTTGTTTGGTCATTAATTCTTCCATTCTCCATATATTTGGCAGGTAAACTATTCCTTCCTCTACTAATTGACTTATAGTACCACCCTTTATGTCTAAACATGTACCATTTGTAGCTTATCTTGTAAGATGATGGTATATCCCTAGTCTCTGCCATACCATTTTCCAGTTTTCCCTGCAGTTTTTTTTTTTTAATAGTGAGCTCTTATCCCAGAAGCTGGAGTCTTTGGGTTTATCAAACAGTAGATTACTACAGCCCTTGACTACTGTGTCTTGTGTACCTAATCTATTCCACTGTTCCACCACTCTATTTCTTACCAGTACCAAGTAGTTTTGATGATCACTACTTTAAAATATAGTTTTAGATATGTACAGATAAGCTGCCTTCCTTTACTATTTTTTCCCCATTAATTGCTTTGATATTCTGGATCTTTTTTTTTCCCAGTCAATTTTGTTATTATTTTTCCTAGCTGTATAAAATAATTTTTGGTAGTTTGATTTTTATTTTGTTTAATTTTATTTATTTCTATATTTTTAAAAAAATAGGAATGGGTACTGTATTTTGTCAAAAATTTTTCTGCATTGAAATATTCACATTATTTCTGTTAGTTTTGTTACTGATATGATCAGTTATACTGATAATTTTCCTAATATTTAACAAGCCCTACATTTCTGGTATAAAGCCCACCTGGTCATAGTATATTATTGTCATGGTAAATTCCTGTAATCTCTTTGCTAACATTTTATTTAAAATTTTTGCATTAATATGTATTAGAGAAATTGGTCTATAATTTTCTTTCTCTGTTTTGTTCTTCCTCTCTCAATCTGTCCTCCCTTCTACAACCTCTCCACACACACTTTTCCCCTTTCCATTGCTACTTCTGTCCTCCCTTCTTTCAGCCCCCTTTTCCTTTTTATTTCTCTTTTCCCCTCCTACTTCCCTATAGGGTAAGATAAATCTCTACCCCCTTGACTGTATGTGTTATTCCTTTTTTGAGCCAAATCTGATGAAAGTAAGGATCAAACAATGCTCATCCACTCCTTTATTCTGCCTCCTTCTTTCCTCTTCTCCTAGTACTATCTTCCTTTTATATCTTCACACCAAAGTCAACTTATACTCACACCCTCTGTCTTTGTATTCTCCTTCTATACTCCCTAAAAGAGATACAGATTTCAAGAATTACAAGTATCATCTTCCTGGATAGCGATGTAAAAACTTTAATCTGCTGCCCCAAAAACTTTAATCTTATGGAAGAAGTTTTTTTCCTCCTTATGTTTTTATGTTTCTCTTGAGTCTTATATTTAGATTAAATTTTCTGCTGAGCTCTGGTCCTTTCATCAGGAAAGTTTGACAGTCCTCTATTTCATTGAATAATGACCCTTTCCCCTGAAAGTTTAAGCTCAATTTTTCTGGGTAGTTGATTCTTTGTTGCAATCAAAACTACTTTGCTTGCCAGAATATAATATTCCAAACCATCTGATCCTTTATATCAGATCCTTCAGAAGCTGCTAAATCCTATGTAATCCTGACTCTATTTCCTTGATATTTGAATTGTTTCTTTCCAGTTGCTTGCAGTATTTTCTCCTTTACCTGATAATTCTGGAATTTGGCTACAAAATTCCTTGGAGTTTTCATTTGGGGATATCTTTCAGGAGGTGATCAATGGATTCTTTCAATGACTATATTTCCATCTGGTTCTGGAGTATCAAGGCAGTTTTCTGTAATAATTACTTGAAAGATTTTATCCAGCCACTTTTTTGGGCATAGCTTTCAGGTAGTTCAATAATCCTCAAATTATCTCTCCTGGATCTATTTTCTAGGTCAGTTGTTTTTCCCGTGGTGTATTTTACATTTTCTTCTATATTTTTTTATTTTTTTTGTTTTTGTTTGACTGATTCTTTTTTTGTTTGTTTTTTGTTTTTTTTTAATTTTTTTTGGCAGGGTAATTGGAGTTAAGTGACTTGCCCAAGGTCACACAGCTAGTACATGCGTCAAGTGTCTGAGGCCAGATTTGAACTCAGGTCCTCCTGACTCCAGGGCTGGTGCTCTACTCACTGCGCCACCTAGCTACCCCTTGTTTGACTAATTCTTGATGTCTCATAGAGTAATAAGCTTCCAGTTGAGTTGCCCAATTCTAATTTTTAAGGAATTATTTTCTTCAGTTAACTTTTGTATCTCCTTTTCCTTTTGGCCAATTCTACTTTGAATTGATTTATTTCCTTCAGTGGATATTCACCCCCATTTGTCCAATTCTATTTTTTTTTATTTTTTAGCATATGAACATTTTATTATTTAATATTTTCAGTTTTCAATATTGGTTTCCACAAGATTTTGATTTTCAAATTTTCTCCCCATTTCTACCCTACCCCAAGATGGTGTATATTCTGATTGCCACTTTCCCCAGCCTGCCCTCCCTTCTTTCACCCCACTTCTCCCCATCCCCTTTCACCTTACTTTCCTGTAGTACTTTCTATACTCCATTTTTTTGTATAACATATTTCTCAGTTACATGTAAAAACAACTTTTTTGAACATTGGTTTTTACAATTTTGAATTCCAAATTCTCTCCCTTCTTCCCTCCCCACCCACCATCCTTGAGAAGGTAAGCAATTCAACATAGGCCACACACAAATCATTAGGCAAAACACTTTTGCAACACTCATGTTGTGAAAGACTAACTAGGTTTACCTCCATCCTATCGTCTCCCCCTTTATTCAAATTTCTCCTTGACCCTGTCCCTTTTCAAAAGTGTTTGCTTTTGATTACCTTCTCCCCTTATCTGTCCTCCCTTCTATCATCCCCCCTCTCTTATCACCTTCTCCTCTCTACTTTCCTGTAGGGAAATTGAATGTGTATGTCATTCCTTCCATAAGTCAAATCCGATGAGAGCAAGATTCACTCATTCCCTTTTACCTGCCCCCTCTTCCCTCCCAATAGAACTGCTTTTTCTTGCCACTTTAATGTGAGATAATTTACCCCATTATAACTCTCCTTTCCTCCTTCTCCCAATATATTACTCTCTCACCCCTTAATTTTGTTTTATGTTTTTAGATATCATCCCTATATATATATATATATATATATATTATATATATATATATATATATGTTTAGTATATGTGTGTATATATATATGTTTATGTATATGTGTGTATATATATATATTTATGTATGTGTGTGTATATATATATATATATATGTTTATGTATATGTGTGTATATATATATATACACATATTCCCTTCAACTACCCTAATACTGAGAGACATCTCATGAATTACACACATTATCTTTCCATGTAGGAAGGGACACAAAACTGTTCAACTTTAGCAAGTCCCTTATGATTTCTCTTTCATGCTTACCTTTTCATGTGTCTCAATTCTTGTATTTCAAAGTCAAATTTTCTATTCAGTTCTGTTCTTTTCACTGAGAAAGCTTGAAAGTCCTCTATTTTATTGCAAGTACATATTTTGCCCTCCAGTATTATACTCAGTTTTGCTGGGTAGGTGATTTTTGGTTTTAATCCTAGCTACTTTGATCTCCAGAATATCATATTCCAAACCCTTTGATCCCTTAATGTAGAAGCTGCTAGATCTTGTATTATCCTGATTGTGTTTCCACAATACTGAAATTTCTTTCCAGCTGCTTGCATTATTTTCTCCTTGACCTGGGAAGTCTGGAATTTGGTGACAATATTGCTAGGAGTTTTCTTTGGGATCAGTAGATTCTTTCAATTTCTATTTTACCCTCTGGTTCTAGAATACCAGGGCAGTTTTCCTTAATAATTTCTTGAAAGATGATGTCTAGGCTCTTTTTTTGATCATGGCTTTCAGGTAGTCCAATAATTTTTAAATTTTCTCTCCTGGATCTATTTTCTAGATCAGTGGTTTTGTCAATGAGATATTTCACATTGTCTTCCATTTTTTCATTCCTTTGGTTCTGTTTTATAATATTTTGATTTCTCATGAAGTCACTAGCTTCCACTTGCTCCATTCCAATTTTTAAGGTAGTATTTTCTTCAGTGGTATTTTGGATCTCCTTTTCCATTTTGCTAATTCTGCCTTTTAAGTCATTTTTCTCCTCCTTGGCTTTTTGGAGCTCTTGTGCCATTTGGGTTATTCTATTTTTAAGGTGTTATTTTCTTCATTATTTTTGGGGTCTCCTTTAGCAAATCATTGACTTGTTTTTCATGATTTTCTTGCATCACTCCTATTTCTCTTCCCAATTTTTCGTCTACTTCTCTTACTTGCTTTTCCAAATATGTTTTGAGCTCTTCCATGGCCTGAGACCAATTCGTATTTTTCTTGGAGGCTTTTGATTTGGACTCTTTAACTTTGTTGACTTCTTCTAGCTGTATGTTTTGATCTTCTTTGTCACCAAAAAAAGATTCTGAGTCTAAGTCCTTTTACACTGCTTGCTCATGTTCTCAGCCAGTTACTTCACTTTTGAGACTTTGGTCAGGGTGTGACTGCCTTCAGAGTGGAGAGCGCTTTGTCCCAAGCTTCAGGCATCTTGCACTGCTCTTTTCAGAGCTACTTCTGTTCTGAGGTGGTATGATACACTCCTCCTGGCCTATGGTCTGTTCTGTGAGTGCAAGCAATCCTTTCTGACTTGCAACTACCAGAAGGAGTCCCTCTCCTCAGTCACAGCAAGTTCTGACACACTGGCACTCCTCCTCCTCCAAGAACCGCCCACCAGGACCGCGACCCAGATCCAAACAGGGCAAAGCAAGAGAAACCTGCCTTTGTGCCAGCAAAGCAATCTCTGCACTCACACTCTGATCTGCCACTTGATTCCTCCCACTGTGTGGGCCTGGGGCTGTAAGCTGCCACTGCTGGAGCTCTGGAAGCAGCCACAGGAGTTTCCTGCTGCTGCTGTGCCACCTCCTCTGGGCCTGTGGCCAGACCACCGACTTGTCTCATCCAGATCCAGTAGTTTTCCCTCTGACCTGCTAAGTTGTCTTTAGCGTTGGTGGGTTGAGAAATCTGGTAACTGTTACAGCTCAGTGATTCATGGCCTGATCCACCCAATCTATTCCTGGCCTGATTGTTCCTGGCATAGTCCATGCTGAGTTGCACTCTGCTCCCAGTATGGTGTGATAAAACCTTCTGAGAGACTGTCCAGGACATTCTGTGCTGTAGACCTACTTCCCTTTGTTATTTCATGGGTTCTCTAACTCTGGAATTTGTTCAGAGCCATTTTTTCAAGGACACTCTTAAGGTTTCACTGAAGAACTTTGGAATCTATTGTGAGATATGGGAGACCACTAATCATGGTGTGCTCATATGAAGGAAGGTGCTGTGCTAGATGAGCAAAGCAGAATTATAATAGCTCAAAAGAAATATGGGTTGCACAAATTTAGAAACATCTTCACTGCAGGTGTTCTTATGGACTATTTGTGCCTGACCTTTGGTAGAGTATTTCAAGTTTATGCTGGTCTGATCAGCCACATTTGAACACACTGTACCTTGACCTTGGCATAGTGATGTCATTTTGTTCCTCTTCAGGCATTAAAGATAACAAACATATAGTAGTTTAAGATTTGCAAAACACCATACAAATATTATATAATATTATCCTCACAACCACCCTGTTAAGTAAGTGCTATCCCAAAGTTACAGATGAGAAAACTGAAGCATGCCAGTCAAGTGACTTGTCCAAGGTCAGATACAGTTAATAAATTTCTGAGGTCAAATTTGAACACAAGTCTTTTTAACTTTAACTTAACAGCATTCTATCCACTCTGCCACATAGTTGCCTACTAATTACTATACACATTTTCTTTGCTTTTTGGTTATTTAAATCTCATTATTCTAACATTCCAGGCTTCATTATTATCTAGCTTCACTAAGGGAATATTTCCACACTCTCTTCATGAATATTCTCACAGATTGTTTTTTCTGCTTCAGATATACTGCTTCCCTTTTTCTCTGTTCCTTTCTATCTTGTTGCTTCAGTTCAGTATCCATGGGTTGAATTATCAAACTTCTCTCATCCACTAAGAATGATTGTGTCACAACCACATCTTTAGTGGTCTTCTCTTAATTCTATACATTCTCATTTTTTCTCTTCAGCTTACATAGATTTATATGTGATTTCCATAAAGATTTCTTTCAGATTTGTATAACTGTTCTAAGTTTCTGTCCTGAATTCCAGGCCTGCTTTGTCAGATGTTTTCTGACTCTATCTGCCTGCATGTTGGAACATCAAATTTAATCTGTCCAGAATAGAACAAATTATCTTTCCCTTCAAAGTTCTTATTTCTATTGAGGGCTCCACTATCCTTCCAGTCGCTCAGGTTTACAATCTCAGTCATCCATGACTCTTTCTTTTCCCACGCTCTTCATATAAAGTTAGTTGTCTTGTTACTTCTATTTCCACAACATCTCTCATAAGTTTTACTTGCTCCTATTAGCCTGGTTCAGTTCCTAATCATCTCTTAACTAGGCTATTGTAGCACAGTTCAAACTGGGATTCCTAATTCCAATCTCTTACCTGCAAATCCATCCTCTTATTGGTTGCCATAATACTATTCTTAAAATTCTACTTTTACTATGCTTCTTCCTTGATCATAAACTTTCAGTGGCTCTGAATTACCTCAGGAATAAAATATAAACTCTTATCATGGAATTTCTATGGAGCTCTTAGGATCTAACCTAGCCTTCTGAACTTATTTCATATCATTTCTTTTCATCTATTATGTGTTTTCAACAATTTTGACATTCTAGCTATTCTCCAAACTCAAAATTCCTTCTTCCCACTTTGCTTCTTTGTTTAGGCTTTACATAAAATAGTCCATGCAGTTTTGTACTTCCTTCTCATTTCTACCTCTTGGAATCCCCAAATTCCCTTGTAGTTGAGGTCAGGAGGCGCCTCTTAAGTAAACCCTTTTGTAATCTACCTAGCTGGTAGTGATCTCTCCTTCATTCTATATTTATTTTCTGGTAACATTCTATATACTTATATAAGATCTCTGAGGGGAGATATTATATCTTATATACATATTCCTTATACATAGCAAATGCTTAATAAAGATATAGAGTTAATTTCATTCAATATTGGTGTTTCAAGAGCTAAGTATTTGTGACAACAAGCAGTTTAGGACTACTAAAAGCATGGAATTTCCCCCCAAAGCAATCCATGCTGACTACCTTCTACTACTCAGATTTTGAGCCTATTTTCCTGTCCATCTATATATCATGTTAAAAATATCTGACTTGATATACTAAATAAATGAGTTGTCCATTCAGTTTAAAGTCATAATATGGAAAATGTAATTTTTATTTTATCTTCTTTTCTTTCTCAATATGGTTGAATAGAGTAGTCACTTTAATATAATTATGGAAATACTCTTTTGTCTATTTCTTGCATAAAGTGGACTAAAAGTAGATATGTGTGTGTATCTGTGTTTCTGTGCACATGCATATATAGGGATTCATTATTAATTATTTTAATTATTCTGGTTTTGGTATAACTGTTGGATAAGAAATTCTGATTAAATCAATAAACCTGTCTAAAGTACTGATGCTCAAGTAAAAATTCTTTTTCAATTTTATTTAAACATGCTCTTTTTCTTGTTCTGATTTTTGTTTTCTTTTTCTCCCAAGATTCTCTAAATTGTTAATACCTTTTCCCATTTAAATGTTTCCTTTCTATTTTCCTGGTTATGTAGCCTCTTAGGTAATCATCTGCTTTGTGCATTAAGAATTATACTTTCAGCAATAAGACTTCTCTCTTTGGAAGTTAAAAATGCTCAAATAAAATCTAAAATCTCAAAAATATGTTCCAATATATGAGAATTCCCCTTTGAAGAATGGAATATATGATTGAAAGTCTCAGTTTTATTTTCTTCCTCATGTTAAGTCACATAGAGTAAACTATATTATTTTAGTCTTCAATATGAGAAATAATTTACATAGATTTATCTCTGTCATAGAATGGCAAATCCTCTCACCTTAGTATCACTTTGAGATGTTCACAATTTGATCTTCTTTGTGTAATGCCTTCTGAGACTGAAGATTATATTACTAAGAACTTACCCTAAAGAATAGTGCAGATGGAAGCTAACCAGAGGAGAGAAGGAAGTAAAAGTCAGAATCATGAAGATTAAGTTGATGGTGATCAGATCACCAAAAATTAGCTAAAGAAACAAATTTCGCCCTCCATTAGCTTTAGTACACAGAAGCAGATTCTGAGAGACAAGATTCATTATTCCATACTTTGCCTGCTGTATTTCAGGATCATCACTCATGCATTACATACTATTTGTCTATGTCTTAGCTCATAATGCTTGCTAATTATGCAACCCCACCCAGCCCCCAGGAGCCCAGTGTGAAGCATTGAATATTTATTTGCAATAATAGGTGGCCAACTTAAGAAAAAGAGTCAGGACCTTCAGAGTCTCTGGATGGTTGAGCAACTGATCTTATTGAGTTAATGTTAAAGGATATATATTTTTTAAAATAATAGAAAACATAAATTAACTCTTTTATTACATTTATGATACTTAATTCTTTAAATGAAAACTGTGAAATAAATTTGGAATTGATCATGAACATTATGTTGCAAAAAGAAAATTTGTGGATTTATAGGTGTACAATTTTTCTTATTTTTTGATATTTCATTTTTTCATTTCCTTATGTTCCTTTATGGATGAAGAATACTTCCTCCTCTCCTCTGCCTCTTAGAATCTCTAATTTTCTCCAATGTTCAGTTCAAGCATGGCCTTCTACATGACAACTATATTTCATCCTTATCAGAAATTATTTCATATGTTGAGATGTTGTTTCTTATAATAAAATGCAGGGTTTAATGATTGTTTTTTTCTTCCTTCTTTGTTTCTTCTTCTTTTATTTTCTTTTCCTTTCCTCCCTTCCTTTCCTTCCTTTCTCCTTCCTTTTTTTCTTTCTTTGATCCCTTCCTTCCTTCCTTTCTTCCTTCCCTCCTTCCTTCCTTCCTGCCTTCCCTCCTTCCTTCCTTCTTTCCCTCCCTCCTTACTGCTTTCCTTCCTTCCTTCCTTCCCTCCCTCCTTCCTTCCTTCCTTCCCTCCCTCCTTCCTTCCTTCTCTCCCTCCTTCCTTCCTTGCCTCCTTACTTCCCTCTTTCCTTCCTTCCTTCTTTCTTTCCTTCCTCCCCTCCTTCCTTCTTCCTTCCTTCCTTCTTTTCTTCCTTCCTTCCCTCCCTCTCTCCCTTCTTTCTTTCAAACTCTTTAGTCTGTCTTCTCCTGAAGGCTCTTAATTTCTAGTTTTCAATAAAACTCTCCTGGATAATTAATAGATTAAAGGACACAATTCAGGATTGAAACCTTCTCAAAGGCAGATAAAGGTTAAAGGGGGGGAGGTATGCTACCTGTCACTCTTAGAAGCAAAAATGTTTTTCCCCTTCCTTCCCTCCTTCCTTCCCTCCCTCCCTCCTTCCTTCCTTCCCTCCTTCTCTCCTTCCTTCCTTCTCTCCTTCCTTCCTTCCTTCTTTCCTTGCTTCCTTCTTTCCTTCCCTCCTTCCTTCCTTCCTTCTTTCCTTGCTTCCCTCCCTCCTTTCTTTCTTTCTTTCCTTCTTTCCTTCCTACTTTCTTTCTTTCTTTCTTTTCTTTTCTTTCTCACCAGTATCTATAACATCCTGATACATAAGAGGCATTTAGTAAATGTTGATTGGTTGGTGATTATTATTGCTATCTCTGGCTCACTTCCAAATCATTCCATGTGCCAATTTATGCCTAAAATGCCCTCTATCTTCTTCTCATTTCCTAGTTTACTCTTCTTGCCCTCCTCTTAATTATACCTCAAAGATCAATTCTTCCACATTTTTTCTTAATTCAAGATGGTAGTAATAGCTACAATCATTTAAATACCTACTCCTGTCCTTGTAGCTTCCCCCTAGCCATCACCTGTGTAACTGTAGTTTGTATTCCATTCCATTCATATTCCACAGCTTGTTCACCCATTCTCCAATTGATGGACATTCCCCTCAATTTTCAATTCTTTGCTACCACCAAAAGAGCCGCTATAAATAGTTTTGTACATGTAGGTCCTTTTTGCTTTTTATGATCTCTTTAGTATATAGGCCTAGTAGTGGTGTTGCTGGATCAAATGGCTGCATGATTTTATAGCTCTTTGGGCATAGTTCCAAAGTGCTCTCCAGAATGCTTGGATCAGTTTACAACTTCACCAACAATGCATTAGTGTTCCACTTTTCCCACATCTGCTCCAAAATTTATTATTTCCCTTTTCTGTCATATTAGGTAATCTGATAGGTTTGAGATGGTACTGTAGAGTAGTTTTAATTTGCCTTTCTCTAATCAATAATGATTTTTAGCATTTCTATGATCATTGATGGCTTTAATTAATTTTTCTGAAAACTTCCCATTTATATCCTTTGACTATTTATCAACAGTAAATTTCATATTCTTTTTACTCTTTTATCTAAACTGCAGCCAAGCAACAATTCTAAGAAATTATGTAGATCTCAGCATGTGAGTCAAGACAACATTTCTGTTGATTGTTGTTAATTACTTACATTCAACTTTCTTAGCCAAGAGGTATTCTGTAAAATACTCTTGTTCTCACCACTACAAAAAGACCTGGTTCAAAAAAAAGCACCCCCATCTTCCCATCATTTGTTCAGGATATGATACTCCTTTTCCCATACAGGTCTGCTGGTTTTGTTCCATTTTTCTTAGTACATGCTTTTGTCACTTCCATTTGAAGAGTTACATTTTTTCACATAAAACACAAATTTTCCAAGTTATTTTCACATACTATATTTCTATGTATTTCTAGAATTTGATTTCTCATTCCTCACTTGGTAGTAAGGTTAGGCTTGCTTTTAGCAACCTTAAAGTGAATAAATACAATGAGCACAGGATGTCCCACCATTTTTCTCATTTAATTATCTTTTCCAAGTTTTAATCAATTCTTCCCTACTCTTTTTACATTCAATCTATCACAATATCCTAACCACATCAGATAGCCACTTGGTCCCAAAAGAGGGCCAGGACAATTTTAAAAGAACTCATGGCAATCATAATGCAAGGAAATCCTATTTTTTTTGTTTAAATAGGTCTAGAATTGTCAGGAGATAAATATTGTATACGTTTTCAAGTCTCAGAATATGATCACTTCATATGCCTTCTTCTTTGTTGGTTGTTTCTTTGAATATCAGAAAGAAAAAAAATGCTGTGAACATTTTTAGGGTCTCAATAGACAAACCATACCTGTAATCATGTGATCTTAGTTTGAAAAGACCAATATGATAATATTGCTGCCATGTTTCATGATTGCATAATTTACATGAAGTCAGCGGAGCTATTTTGGAATGACTACTGAATTTGCAGTTTAAAGATATAGGTTTGAGTTCTGCATCTGCTTTTCACTGTCTATATGGCCTCAGGTAAGACACATAAGCTATCAGAGAAAAAGAATTCACATCTGCGAATGAAGCTAAAAATTTTCACCTTTCTTGTCTCCTTAGATTGTTAGGAGCATCTACTGAACTGATATATGTATTTACATTCTTTAAATCCATTAACTCCACTTAGGGAATACCCTAGACCTTCTTACTAAAGCAGCTTTAAAAATATCACCGTTTAAAACAATACATTATGGAGGCACTATGATACAGTAGAAAGAACATTGGACTTGGAGTCAGTAAAAGTTGGGTTCAAATTTTACTTATGCTTACTAGTGAGTGATCCTGGTCAAATAGCAACTTCTCTCTCAGTCACTTCATCTGTATAATGAGGAAGTTAGATTCAATGGTCTCTACGGTCTCTCCCAGCTCCATTATCTATGATCCCATGAACGAAAATCATGTTGCCTATTATACTTATAGAAGATGTATAGATACACACATTCACATAGATGTTGAACACTTACTAGAGCTGAGTTGGACTGGCATAGGAGTCAGTCAAAGTCGCATAAATGACTGTAAGTTGCTCTGCATCCTTATTATACACACTGTATCTTGGCATTTTGTGCCTTCTTCCCTATCAGCATCCTCAATTTCTTTCCCTTGCTTTAAGGATTATCATCAAATAAATTCCATCAGAACTTCTGTAAAGGGCTTTCAAATCAATTGTCCTATCATCCTACTGACAATTCCTTTGAGTACTCACTCAAAATGTCTTTCGCTGTCTACCACATCCCTGTATGTGTTGTCTCCCATTTTTGGAAGGCAAGCTCTTTGAAACCTCCTGACTACTCTGGCTTCCTTCAAGATTCAGCTCAAATCTACAAAATTTGGTCTCTTTCACAAGAAGCTTTTTCTAATCCTTCTCACTACTATCGTCTTCCATTTAAGTTTGTCTTTTATTCACACTGCATATGTCTTGTATGTACATAGTTATTTTCATTATGCCCCTGCCTTTAGAGTTACCTAAATAATACAGTGGTTATTGCACTGGCCCTAGAGTCAGGAAGACCTGATTTCAAATCCAGCTTCAGAAACTTACTATCTGTGTGATTCTAGGCAAGTCACTTGGCATCTGAATGTCTCAGTTTCCTCTACTGTAAAAAGGGGACAATAATAATATCTATGTCCCATGGTTGTTGTAAGGATAAAATGAGATATTTGTAAAGTGCTTAGCACAGCCCATAAGATATGCTTAATAACTGCATATTTCCTTCATCCCCTTAAAAAGTAAGCTTATTGCAATCAGTTTTTATGTTTGTTTCATTTTTTTTATTCCTGTACTTGGCAAGGTGTCTAAAACTTAGTAGATACTTAATGAGTGCTTGTTAATGAGGTTGATGGAGAGGAGGATGATGATGATGATGATGATGATGGTGGTGGTGGTGGTGGTGGTGGTAAAGTGACAATGGTAAGTTAAGACTATTCCTAAAGCTCCCTGTAAAACCTATGAATGAGATCTGACAGAATATGTAATTAGAACCAGGAAGGATGGCCAGAAATACAGTGTCCTCTAAGGTGTAGGACTTTTTCACTGTTTTCTTTTTTTGGAATGGTCAGGTAATCAAGTACCTTTGAGTCTTGCCTTTCAAATGTAATGGCAAGCAAAGTAGGACTTTTTGCAGTTTTTTGTTTGAGTGCTTCTCAGCACTGAGGTAATCAAGTGCCTTTGATGAGTCTTGCCTTTGTTTCTTTGATTGATCAAAGAAAAACCTTTGGTGACCTGGTGGAGAAACAAGAAAGCGTACTTCACATGGGTTTGAGTCACATGGCTGTACACCTGATGACCCTGAAGAAGAATATATAAGATCTGAAGTTGGTGTTTTGGTTTTGGGACTCTCACTCACTGAAAGAGTGTTGTATGATTTAACCAGATGAGACTCTGGGTAGCCATTGTTGAGGACACCACGCCCTGGGTTTGGAAAACCGGTGGTGTTGCTTCTCTCTTTGGTAACTATGTGTGTATTACTATAGATAAGTTGGTTTGTGTTATTTGCTCTATTTACATAATTTCTGCTTGTAATTTTTGTTTGTATTCTCCCTGAAGTTCAGAATGCTGGCTTTTCCTCCCTGAACTAAGTAAATGGTCTATGTATGTTTAATTAAAATAAGATTGTTAACACTTTAAAGTTGCTTTCCTTAGAAAAGTAGATCAAAGAACCTGTGCTAGCATCTCTCCTGTGTGCTGGTATTATTGGTTTTACACAACCACAGTAGTGGCAAGTAGCATTTGTGTTACACAAGGGGAGCAATCTCTTGTGAATTCTAGAAATCAGATGGAATTGGAGGGAAATCAGCATAAAATTAAGCACAGGTTTTTAATTATGAGTTCTAGAGAGATTACTGGAATTTTAGGCAAAATTGGAATGCTAAAATAAAGAGGGAAGGTTAACCTAAAGCAAAAATGATCACCAAATGTTGGATATTTATTTTTTGACCGATTGGGTTCAAAATAACTAGGATAGCTAGAGGAAGAGCAGTTCAGTATTTTCTGGCTGTAATGGAAAGCACAGAGTAAAAGTGGAATTGATTGGTTCCGATGCTGATGGTAGGTGAGTACTAGGTTGTCCATCTTGACTGTATCAGAGGAGTAATATGTATTAGATGTTCATACTAACATACTGGCAATGGCTTGGTGGTGACTATGGTGTGATTAATAAATGTATTTGTTAATAAATAATTAATATCTGTATATTTATTAAAATTACTTTTGTTTTAAGCACTGTTTGGTGCTGGGAGAAAACAAATAAAAATGAGTTAAAATCTTTGCACAGAGAACTTACCTTTTAGTGGTCAAGATAAATACATGTGAAAATATATATGTTTGTTTATGTATAGAATAAGTATAAAGTTAGTTAATGTAAATAAATTGAAGGGAATTAAATGCAAAATAGTTTTGACACCTCCCTTACAAATTTGTTATCCATCACTGGATGTCTTAAAACAGTAAGAGATATATTAAAGGCAAGTCCAGGTCAGCTATCAGTTGGGCTACATGACTTATAGGATATCTTTGAATTCAGAGATTCCATAATTTTATAATATATCAAGTAATTAAGCATAGACCAACACATATGCTTGTATAATAACATGAGGTCCAAAAGGGTAAGTTTATAACATAGCAGAGAGTCAGAATTGTCTCATTCAACTTTTTATCCCATGCTTCTACAAGAGAAAAAAGAATGAAGTTCATGGATTAAAGTGGAAAAAATGAGGAAGAGATGGATAAAAGACAACCATTCATAGCTTGATTTTAAACAGTTGAGACCTAGGAAAGAAAGAAAATTAAAAATCACTCTCAATTACAAATCATTGCAGGCTTTTCACATATTTGCAGATATTCCTTTAGGTACCAAGTCCAAAAAGACCTCTTTCAACTTTTTGTGAATTCACTCAAAGTGATGCTCCATTGGAATTGCTATTGCCTCACTTGAAATTCAATTGGCTCATGCTTACATTTGCTTTAATAGGTTCATTAGTTTATCAAAGCTTGTAAAGGACAATAGATCCTTATGTATTCAAATTTTAGCTAAAAGCCTCTAATAATCTATTGCTTCATTGATTTAGTATTTGCTGTATCTTCTTGATGCTATTCAAATGGCATGGAAAACTAAATGCTATCACTTAAGTACATAAGTTAGGAGATATATCAGTATAAGTTCATAGTTCAAAGTTAATCATGCCATGTTTAGGGATTATTTTAATAAATTATATGATTTAGAATGAAGAAATTGTATCTTTAGGGACTGATAATTGCATCTTGATTTATCTTCTCTAGAATATTTATACATACTACTCAGTTATTTGTCACTTAATTTCTCTAAACCTTTATCATCATCTCAGCAATACAAGGTCCAAAGCAACTCCAAAGGACTCGTGATGGAAAGAGCTATCTACATCCAGAGAAAGAACTACAGAGTCTGAATGCAGAATGAGGCAAACTATTTGCTCCCTTTTTTCCTTTTTTTCCTCTTTTTGGGGGAGGGGGTTGTTTCTTCTTTCTCATGATTCATTCCATTGATCATAATTCTTCTTTACAACTTGACTATTGTATAAATAAATTTAATGTGAAGGTGTATGTACAAGACATATTGGATTCCATTCCCATCTTGGGGGGGGGAGAGGGGAGGGAAGGGAGGGGAAGAAAATCTGGAACTCAAAAACATGCAGAACTGAGTGTTGTAAACTAAAAATAAAAATCTTAATTTAAAAAAAAATAGACATAGAATACAGATAACACCAGTCTTATAGAGTAATCCAATTCAGATCATTCCACTTCAATTTAGTTCCACAAATTAAAACACCTATTACCCATTGTCCACTTTGCTATGGAAAGTACCCCAGATAAAACAAAGATCCTTAAGATGTAGACCTTGGCCAGTGACAGTACATTTGGGCTTTACCCCGGTTAGACCACATCAGGAGTATCATACTTAGTATTGGGTATCACAGTTTAAGAAGGATACTACCAAGCTGAAAAGAAATTAGGAAAGCAACTGATGTGATAGAGGGCAATGATACTAACTCATATAATAATAAGTCAAGATATCAGGGAATTTATATCTTGGAGAAGAGAAGATTTGAAGAGAGAGGAAGGTAGGGATGATAATGCTCTTCAAGTCTTTGAAGTACTATGTGAGAGAAAAAGGATTAGATTTGCTCTGTTTAGTGCTGGGAGGTAGAATCCAGAACCCTGGGAGAAAGTTGCAGAAGCAAATTTAAAACTGATGTCAAGGAAACTTCCCAGCAATTAGAGCTGTTACAACATGCAAAGGGCTGTCTAAGAAGCAGTTTGTTTCCTCCTTGTAAGAGATCTTCTAACAGAAGCTAAAGGACCATTTACCAGGTAGGTAACAGTTGATATTGCTTTTGGCTATGGTCTTGATTGGATCACTGCTGAGATCCTTATCAACTCCAAAGTATTGTTAATTTGTCACCGGAAAGAGCATAATATGCATACATGATTATATTATAAGGTGGAAGATTAGATGTACAATGAGAAATAGCATTGGTTATAATACTGTAAATGATTCAGAGGGGAGAAAATTATATCTATTTATGGAGTGAGAAGAGCAAACAAGGACATCATTATGAAGTGCCACTTGATCAGAACCTTCAAAGATGAACAGAATTCCCACTGGTAAAAGTAGAGGAAAGGCCATTCCATGAAGAGGGAAACAACATCTCTAAACTTCAGAGGCTCAGAAGCATGGAGTCTGAATGGTTGTTGAGGGACCTGACATACTTTGATTTTCTCCATAACAAAATTGATACAAAAGAAAATGGCAACTCAAGATCTGGAGGATAGGGTATAGCTGAAATGTTTAGAGACCACAGATTCCCTCATATAGAGTATGGAAAGTAGCATACAATAAAGCTCAGTAGTTAAGTTATAGAGACCTTTGAAATTAATTCAATAATAAATTATTAATCAACTACTACATTTCAGGCCCTGTGTTAAATACTGACTTTACAATGATAAAAATGACATAGGCTGTACTCTCAAGAATTGGGGGATAGCATGTCTTTATATGCATAAATTGAAAATATTTATAAATAATTGCAAAGATACTTTGGAAGATATCACATTAACAGGTTAGGAGATCAAGAAAAATAATTCATGTAGAATGACTTGAGCTTTGATGGAAGCTAGGGATTCTGAGACACAGATGGGAAACGGGAGTGAATGCTGGCATGGGAAACAGCGTGTGTAAAGGTAAGGCACACAGACAGGAAAGGGAACGCTGTGGACAAAAAAAGAGTGAACAAGCCAATTTAGCTAAAATGTAGATGATGTAAAGGGAAGTTTTATGTAATAAGCTTGGAAAGATAAACTGGAATCAGATTGTGAATAGCTTGAAATGCCCAATAGAGAAATTTATCTTTTATACTAGAATAGCAAAGCCACTGAGGCTTTTTGAGTGGTGGTTGGGAAATAGGGGGATGATTTGTTCAGACTGGTGTTTCTGGATTATTCTGAGCATTGATTGAATTGAGGAGAGACTTGGAGCAGAGAGACCAATTAGGATGTTGCTGCAATGGTCCAGGTGAGAGATGATGAACAAGAGCACTGACAATGGGAATAAAATAAAAGGGGAGAAATATAAGAGATGTTGTGAAGATTGAATAAATAAGATTTGACAGCTTATTGGATACGGAGAGGGTAGCTAAAGGATAGTAAAAGGCAGAGAATGATTCTAAAGCTGTGAGCCTAGAAAACTAGGAGGATGATAAAGTGCTAACAGTCTGAGGAATTAGCTCTGTATTTGACAAGTTGTGAGACAACACTGAAGAATTTTAAATAAAGGAATGGCATTATGGCAGCTATTGTTTAGAGGAACAAAAGAAACAATATATACAAAAAAGATGATGTTTCAGTTTTGAGCCTCAGTCATAGTAAGAAACTTTAAACTCTGAGATAAAAATGATCTCAATTCTGAATAATGGAATGAACAAAAAGATATTTCTGTTTCAACTCAGCTGCTTAGTATATCTAATATATTTTCTATTAAATCATTATATTTTTTCAAAGGGTGACTTTTTTCCTTAAATGTGGTAAACTTCTAAAGACTAAACAGAGACTTTACATTTCATTTATAGTTCACTTTTTTCTAAACTTTGTGAATTTTAAAATTTATTTTATATTAATAGAAATGTATTTATTTTCTCTCTCCTCTATCATCATTTAAAAAAGCACCAAAGCACATGAAATAGATATGCAGAATCAAGCCAAAAAAAATCAAGTTTTGGATGTGTCCAAAATGATACATCTCATATTACACCCGAGTCAATCTTGCCTCTTCATGAGAAGGTAGGTAGAAAAGGCTTCATAACTGGACTTTTGTGATAGTGGTTAGTCATAGTGTTGATTAGCATTTCTAAATTTTTCAACAGTTTTTTTATCTTTACGGCATTTTTGTTATTCTATTATTTGATCTCCTTGTTCTGCTCATTTTCTTCTGCATCATTACATACACAGTGGGGCAGGATTATCCAAAACCATCCCTTACAGCATTTCTTACCTGGCAATAGAAATTCATTACATTCATATGCCATAATTTGTTTAGTCAGATGTAAATTAATGCATGTCTTTCTATTTTTCAATTTTTGTCATCACAAAAAAATGCTAGGAATCTGTAAATGTGGGTCATTTTCTTTTTCTACCATTTCTTTGGTGGGAGAGGCATAGTAATGGTATCACTCATTTTAAGTTTAGGAACTTTCTTGGCCAAAATTCCAGAATGCTTTCCAGAATAGTTGGGCCAAATCACAGTTCCAATAATAGGGAAATAACATGTCTATTCCCCTTTAAAATTTGGCATTTACTTTTTTATTTTAAATCAACTTAAATAATCTGATGAATATGAAGTAGAACCTCAGTTTCATTGAATGTCTATAATTATTACTGATTTGGAGCATTTTTTCATGTGGTTAGTCTTAGTTCAAATATTTTTTTTTCCTTAAAAATGTCCTATCATCACAAATAAACTAGGGAATGAGCCATTGTCTAATAAATTTAAATCTATTGCTTATATATTTTGAAAATGAGATCCTTATCAGGGAAACTACTGAAAATATTTTACAAGTTACTTATTACCTTCTAATTTTAGCTATATTAGTTTTGCATGCAATATATGTATGTATATGTATATACACATACATATATACAAATGTAAACATGCACATATATAATTATTTAACTTTCTGTGATTCTTCTTATTCCTTGATTCATCTTGAACAAACCCTTATACAAACATCTGAAAAGTATTTTTTAGCTTGTTTCTCTAAGTTGTTTATGATATGACCCTTTATTTCTGAGACTTGTGCTCTTTTAGGTGTTATGTTGGTATTATAGTGTAAGTACTGGTCTATACCTAGTGTGTGACAAATTGCTTTTTATTTCATCTGGTAGTTTCTGTAAAATAGTGAGTTATACACTAGTAACTGTGATCTTTGGATTTATACAACAATAATCTATTAAATTAGCTTTCTACTATATGCTGTATATATAATCTGTTGCACTTATCATACTCTCTATTTTTGAACCAGTGCCAAATCATTTAGATGATCACTGCTCTGTAGCATAGTTTAGATCTGATCTTGCTAAGATCCTTTTATTTTTTTCACTATTTCTTTATTTCTTTTGAGATTATTGACCTATTATTCCTTCAGATTAATTTTTTAAAAATAATCTTTCTAGTTCTAACTTTTTTTCCTATAGTAGTCGTATTGCTATGATGAGGAATAAATAAGTTTATCTAAATAGCACTGGCATTTTGCTTATATTGGGTCAAGTTACCCATGAGCAATTAATATTTCTCCCAATATCATTTGTCTTTTTATGTAATAGTCATATTCATGTAATTCCTTTGTGACCCAGCAAGTAGACTGTCATGAATTTTATATAGTCTATCTAAAATTATTTTAAAATGAATTACCTTTCTATCTGTTCCTTTTGGGTTTTGTTGGAAATCCTGAGTATTTATGAGGATTTATTTCATATCCTACAACTTTACTGACTTTATTCATAATTTTAGTTAATTTTCATTTTACTGTCTGCAGCTCTCTAAATAAACCATCATATCATCTGCAAAAAAGTGATCATTTTGTTTCTTCTTTTTCTATACCTTTCCCTTCAATTTATTTTTCTTATCATTGTAAGTAGCATATCATTATATCAAAAGTAGGTTTGATAGTGGACATCTTTGCTTCAAAGTAGCTGATGGCTAATTCTACAAACTATGTATATTTGAGAATATTTGCATAAAATCAATATGTATACATACATACATACACACACACACACACACACACATATTTGTAAAGGGGTCTCTAGTTACCAAGATACTAGAGGATTATGTCAGTCACCCACATGTCTGAAAAAACCCACATCCTTAGTTAGGACTAAGAGAGAGAGAGAGAGAGAGAGAGAATCTAATTCTTGTATCATTTTATTTCTTGTTCATTCATGTTTCCAGCCTACTTCTTAACTTTGGAATTCATGTTAGTGTTGGGCCCTTAGTGTTGGGCCCTCCTCACCTCTGAGGTGGGTAGAAGGGTAAGTCTAGCCTGAACATTTGTCTTTAATGTCATCTCTGTTGCCTTCACAGCTCAATAAGCTTTTGGTGCTTCCAAAGTCGTATGATTAGGGAAGAGTTCTGTTCATTGTCCCCTGGTCTGCAAATTCCTCACCCACTTTGAGTGTACTGGCTTATATGTGGTTAGGTTTCCACAGACTACTGCTGGAGTCAGTCACAGTTAGCTCACTAAGATTAACTGCAAGTTCAGAGTTACTGACGTGTTGGCTCCACTTTGTCTTTACTTTCTTGTCTCCAGGTCTTCCTGATACTCCTTTGGGCTTACCTGAATGGCTAAAGGTTAGACCTGAGTTCTGGCTCTGTTCTTAGACTCATATCCACATAGCAGTTATTCTAAATGTTCATTATTACTCAAACTGTTAAGGACCCCTGCTCCCTCAAGACCTTTACCACTATTTCCCAGCCTGGAACCGTGACCCATAACTGGATTATGGACAACAAAGCTACTAGATGACAGCTGTTCCTACTCCCAATCCTAATACAAGGGACCTCTGAGATCTCTTTCTTCCCAGAGGTTCAGTCCCACTACCATCCTTGCATTCTGGATTTTTCCCTACTGCTGGTGTGGCCACCACAACCCACCATTGTTTTCTGCCTGTTGTGTAACTGCTACCTCTGCTGCTGCTGCTACATTGCATTCCTGACCAGCCTGCAGACCCAGTATCTGCAAACCTCTCTATTTGTCTTCCTACATTGACCTGGGCTGTAAAAATGACTCACCATAACCTTTTCTTGGTTTTCCCAATCAGAATTTGGTGTTCCACTTTTTATTGGTCATTGTAGGGGAGGATGTGAAGGAGTTAAGGCAAAACTTGCTGGTTCTCACTCTGTTATTTAACTCTACTTCTCATTGTTTTTTCTATCTAGGCCCCAATACCTGAATAAAGGAAGGCTCTGCATAGCAAATCTTTGGCAAATTGGTATCACACTATGCCTTGCTTGCATTGGTGATACAGACAGGGGTTATCTCAGTGCACATATTGGAGGAGAGCTTAGCATAAATGACTAGTGAATGACTGTCAAGTACTCAGTAAAGACATATTTCCCATGTGGGCATAACCCTTGAAAACCCCAAATTTCAGTGGCAAGTAGTGGTTATTAATTTTCTTGTTGCCATGAAAGTTTGGGGATTCCAAGTGTTGTACCCACATCCACATTGCTCAGATCCAACTCAGGTTGAAAACTTTCAGAATTCAAACAATGTGCAATGACTCACCATTTTGAAACTTTGCTTGGGATGATACTATTTTGAGGGCACTGACACCTTCCAGGTCCCCAACCTGCAATCTTGGAATAACACAACACTCATTAATCCAAAAATGCAATGGCAGAAACAGCCCAGACTTTTTCTTGGGCAGTACATAGAGCCTCGAAATCTGAAGTCAGAAAATAGGCTGGAAGAATAAACAAACCACTAAACACACACTGAAAACAGCTATTATGTTCATGGAGATACTCGAAACTCAAACCGAAGAGAGACTGACTCCAAAATATCTAAAAGTAAAGCCTTGAAGAAAAACAGATTGAGCAAATTTTGATCAATATTCTCAAAAGAGTTGATGCACAAGCTTAATTTCTTTTTAAATGAAATGAGAGGGCTAGAATAAAACATTTGAAAAGAAATGAGATATATAATAGAAAGAACTGGAAATAAGAGAGCTACAAAACCTTCATTACCTAAGCCACAAACTCTAAGAAAATAAAAATGAACTACAGAGAAATCAATAACTGTAGGAAACACAAGATATATTAAAAACAAAGTCTAAAGCTTGAAAAAAATAAAATTAAAATTACTGCAAATAGTCAGGAAGAAAGAATTCAAGTACTGAGAAGCCACAGTCAGGATCACATATGATTTAACAACCACCAGTAGAAAGACATGAAGAGCTGAGACTACTATATGATAGAAAGTAAAAGGCATAGGCTTACAGAAAAGAATATGTAACCTAGAAAAAACTTGTAATGCTGGAGTGGGGGTGGAGGAGGAACGATGTTTAACCCTAATGAAAAGATCAGAGTAGAATAGGAATTTGCAATCCAAAAACCAAAGAGCAAGGTATAAAAGCTAAACATTAGCAATCAATAATAGAGAAGTAAATAAAGTTAAATTGTTTACATTTTAATATTAGGAACTGATTTCTATATCTGCGTAGAACTCTGAATTATCAGGGGACATAGAGGAAGTGGAATCAGATGGCATGGGAGTGGTTCTATTATGTTTTAGTCATTTTAAAAGAAGAATGTAAAGGAAAGGGAAGAACACATAAGGACGGAAAGTGGGAGAACAAAGATGAGGGAAATTATATCACATAATTAGAGTGTGCAAGTAGAAGTATGAAAGAATAAGGAGGAAGAGGTAGAGAGAACAGATAACACTTGAATCTCACTTTCATCTCAGCTAATCAAAGAAGAGAAGAATATAAACATATACTATTTGATTACAGAAATTTATTTCACAGGGCAACAGAAAGGAAAGGAAAGAGGGAAAAGAGATATAATAGCTTAAAGGAGGAATGGGTTTTAAGCAATACAAATGCATAAAAGACTTAAAAGGAAAGAAAGAATTTTTGAAAAAAGCATGCTACCCATCTCTGGGCAGAGAAGTGATGATCTTGGAGTTCAGATTGTAATTACTTTTTGGACATAGTTGATGTAAGAATTCATTTTGCTTCACCATGGTGTTAATGTGACTAAAGATCTTCCCCACCCATTCAATAGGGGCTTTACTTACAACCTTTACTTACTAGGTGGGAAGCCCCAGGCCCACACCCTTTTCCTAATTAGGTCACCATAGGTGTGAAGTGCTTTGGGCCCTAAGGAGAGGTGCTAAAACCAGAGCCAATTGTATTTACAATGAGTTCTAGCAAATCAGATGCCAGCTAGAATTGTATATAAGGAAAGCCCAGAGTGTGAGAGGAGCAGAACTGAGAATCAGACATCAAGAAGACATTGATGTAGCAGACATCAAGAGCACATTGAAGAGCAGACATTGAGAGAGCAGACTTTGAGAGAGCGTGTAGAAAGACTGTAGAGAAAGATTGTAAAGCAGAGAATGCAGACCACAGAGTTGTGGAAATCAAAGAGCTGAGAAATTACAGCATCAAGAGATTTGAAAACTGAGAAACCAGAGAACCCAGGAGACTGCAAGGGCTCTGAGAACTGCAAGGGCTTTCGCAACTGTGGGAGAGGAAACAGGTAAGCAGACAGGATTTGCGAGGGATTGTTTATGGGAAGGCCCTAACAGGGGGGAAGGTTACAGGATGACTTGGTTCCTTACTATAATACTGTGTTATAATTTCCTTGTTATTACATTGAGGTGGGCTTACTGGTTTTGGAATAGAATTACTGCTATATTGACTTGGAGTTGTTGGTCTTAGGACTGTATCCTCTGGTGTCTAAATAAATGTTGTACTTCCTCTGCCTTTTACCTAGGGAGTTTTTCATACTTTGTGATTCTGAACCATATTGACATGTTCATGGTCTTCCTTGAGATCATGAATCTTGCCTTACTGATACACTGGCTATACATGCTTGTAAGTGAATTTTGTTTGTTCTTGACTTCTCTATTAGGGTGAGTAGGAGTGGGGGAGTAGGTAGGAAGGAGAGAAGGAAAATAATTTTATACATTGAAAAAACAATTGAAAAAATGTTTTGTTTCACCCCAACTACACCACTGTTACGCCTCTACCAAAAAAAAGCATCATGAAAGAGGAAAAGGTCCTATACTTACCTAAAATATTTATAGCAGTTCTTTCTGTGGCAAAAAAAAACTAGAAATGAAGGGAATACCCATCAAGAGAGGAATGATAAAACAATTGTGTTAAATGAGTGTTATGGAAAGTTCTTGTGGCGAAAGTAATGAGGAAAACTCTGATTTCAAAGAGACAGGAAATAATTTTCATGAACTGATAAAAAGTGAAGTGAGGATAGCAAGAAGAATAAGTTGTATAATAATACCAAGATCATAAAAATGAACAATTTTGAAGACATTTGAATCAATTAAGAATGAAATAAGCAGATCCAGGATAATACTTTACACTATAACAACACTCAAACAACAAACAACACTGAAAAGTATAAAAACTCTAATCAACACAATGATCATCCAAGTCCAGAAAACATCCTAACAAGAGAGGTGATGGATTCAGGAGACCTGTTTTATTTTGTTTTGTTTTGTTTTGGGAGGGACATAGATTTTCAATGAGGAAATTTGTCTGACTATGCATATTTGTTAAAGATTTAGCTTTTTTTCTTTTTCTGTTGAGGTAAGAGAGGGAAGAATGAAACAATTATGTTAATTAAAAATACAAATTTAAAAAAAGAAAACACTGCAGAACAGACTTTGAAATGTCAAAAAATTTAAAAGTGTTTAAAATTACAGTTCTTTCTTTTTTAAAATTTGTTTATTTGATATTTTAATTTTCAGCATTGATTTTCACAAGAGTTTGAATTACAAATTTTCTCCCCATTTCTACCCTCCTCCCCACTCCAAGATGGCATATATTCTGATTGCCCTTTTTCTAGTCAGCCCTCCCTTCTGTCACCCCACTCTTCCCCATCCCCTTTACCCTTACTTTCTTGTAGGGCAAGATAGATTTCTATGCCCCATTACCTGTATATCTTATTTCCTATTGCCTGCAAAACTTTGTTTTGAACATCTGTTTTTAAAACTTTGAGTTCCAAATTCTCTCCCCTCTTCCCTCCCCACCCACCCTACCTAAGAAGGCAAGCAATCCAACATAGGCCACATGTGTATCATTATGTAAAACCCTTCCACAATACTCATGTTGTGAAAGACTAACTATATTTTGCTCCTTCCTATCCTATCCCCCTGTATTCAATTTTCTCCCTTGACCCTGTCCGTTTTCAAAAGAGTTTGCTTTTAATTACCTCCTTCCCCTATCTGCCCTCCCTTCTATCATCCCTCCTTTTTTATATCCTTCCTCCTTCTTTCCTGTGGGGTAAGATATCCAATTGATTGTGTATGTTATTCCCTCCTCAGGCCAAATCCGATGAGAGCAAGATTCACTCATGCCCCCTCGCCTGCCTCCTCTTTCCTCCCAACAGAACTGCTTTTTCTTGCCACTTTTATGTGAGATAATTTACCCCATTCTGTCTCTCCCTTTCTCCCTCTCTCAATATATTTCTCTCTCATCCCTTAATTTGAATTTTTTTAGGTATCATCCCTTCATATTTAACTCACCCTGTGCACTCTGGTGTTTTCACTGAGAAAGTTTGAAAGTCCTCCATTTTATTGAAAATCCATATTTTGCCTTGGAGCATTATACTCAGTTTTGCTGGGTAGGTGATTCTTGGTTTTAATCCTGGATCCATTGACCTCTGCAATATCATATTCCAAGCCCTTCAATCCCTTAATGTAGAAGCTGCTAAATCTTGTGTTTTCCTGATTGTGTTTCCACAATACTCAAATTGTTTCTTTCTGGCTGCTTGCAGCATTTTGTCCTTGATTTGGGAGCTCTGGAATTTGATGACAATATTCTTAGGAGTTTGCTTTTGGGGATCTTTTTCAAGAGGTGATCATTGGATTCTTTCAATTTCTATTTTACCTTCTGGCTCTAGAATATCAGGGCAGTTCTCCTTGATAATTTCTTGAAAGATGATATCAAAGCTCTTTTTTTGATCATGGCTTTCAGGTAGTCTAATAATTTTTGAATTATCTCTCCTGGATCAATTTTCCAGGTCAGTGGTTTTTCCAATGAGATAGTTCACATTGTATTTCAGTTTTCATTTCTTTGGTTCTGTTTTATAATGTCTTCGTTTCTCATAAGGTCACTAGCTTCTACTTGCACCAATCTCATTTTTGAGATAGTATTTTTTTCAGTAGTCTTTTGGACCCCCTTTTCCATTTGGGTAATTCTGCCTTTCAAGACATTCTTCTCCTCATTGGCTTTTTGGAGCTCTTTTGCTATTGAGTTAGTCTATTTTTAAGGTGTTATTTTCTTCAGTATTTTTTGAGTCTCCTTTAGCAAGGCATTGACTTGTTTTTCATGATTTTCTTGCATCGCTCTCATTTCTCTTCCCAATTTTTCCTCTACATCTATTATTTGCTTTTCCAAATCCTTTTTGAGCTCTTCCATGGTCTGAGACCAGTTCATGTTTTTCTTGGAGGCTTTTGATGTAGGCTCTTTGACTTTGTTGACTTCTCCTTGCTGTATGTTTTGGTCTTCTTTGTCACCAAAAATTCCAAAGTCTGCATCTGAAATTGAGACCATTTTCACTGACTGGCCATGGTCCCAGCCAACTACTTGACCCTTGAGTTTTTTGTCAGGGTATGACTGCTTGTAGAGTAGAGAGTACTTCATCCCAAGCTTGAGGGGCTATGCTGTTGTTTTCAGAGGTATTTCTACACATCAAGTTCTGCCACACCAGCGCTCCTCCTCCCCCAAGAACCGCCAACCTGGATTGGACTCAGATCTAAGCCAGCACTGGATTCCTGCTCTGATCTGCCACTTAATTCCTCCCCCCAGGTGGTCCTGCAGCTGTAGTTCTGTAGCTGCATCTCCTCTGCTGCCCCGGGGTGGTGACCAAACTGCAAACTCCTTTCACTCTGTCCCCCGCAGCTTTTCCCACTAACCTCCTCTTTTGTTTTTGGTGTTTGTGGGTTGAGAAGTCTGGTAACTGCCACAGCTCAGTGTGTCAGGGTGCTAGGGCTTGTTCGCCTAGCTTCTGGTCAGGTTGGTCCAGGCGCAGCCCATGCTGTGCTCTGCTCCACTCTGGTCCCAGCTCTGTGCAGCTCCCCTCTGCTATTTTGTGGGTTCTGCAGTTCTAGAATTTATCCAGAGCCATTTTTATTGATGTTTGGAGGGTCCTGGGGGAGAGCCCTACACAAGTCCCTGATTTCCGGTGGCCATCTCCTATAGTTCTTTCTTAATAAAGAAGAGAATACATGTGTAACAATGCATGTCTTATTTGAAAGATTAAACTTAAAAGTGAGGCAGCTTGGGAAAGTACATAAAGCCATGGAGTCACAATTAACAGTGTTCAAATTCTTCCTTATATATGCTGGCCATGTGGCAAGTTATTTAACCTAAGCAATGCCCCTAGACAGCTCTCTAAAGCTAGAAGTTACAGAGAAGTCAATGTGCTGTATTGTATGTGGATTTTCCTCATGGAATGGTGGAATGAGGGGGTAGGCTGGTGGTAAGAGCTCCTTTTACTCGTGAAATCAAGTTTGGAAACCCTCCACTTCCACCCACCTAAAGAATAATAACAACAACAATAAAATTATAAACCAAATCTTTGCAAATTAAATAACATTTGAAGGAAAATTTGATAATCTGAATTCTCAATGACAATACTGAGTTTAGGAATTTGACATTTTGTATGTGTTTTTAGTATTTTTAATAATATCATTAATATTATATAATTTTTAAAATTAGAGATAACACTAGGGTACTTCATAGAGTTATGGTAAGACCTAATTCAAATTATTGTGAATGTGTGGGCTCTCACACAATGAATTGCATGCATACAGATGAGACATATTGATTTTAGACTTTCCACATGTGCTTTCTCCCCTGTTCCTTTCTCTGCTCAAAAGCAATACACCTATTTTAGGGGGAAAAACAAGCTGAGAACAAAGCTTCCTATTTTGCTATTTGATAAACAGTACTAAGAGAGACTCTTTGAAGTTGCATGGGAATTTATGTCAAGCAAACAAAAATGATACTAACCTTCCCTGGTGGCCAGAAATGCCTCTTTTCAAATGTCCCTGAGGTTGTTTTCATGCTTTGAAAACTCTCCCAGTCAGGCTATTTGAAGTAGATTGGGCACTCTGACAGTTGGGTGTGTCTAATGTCATTTATCTTTGGAAAAAAGCTTAAAATTGTTTTAAACAACCTCTGACAAACAGTAAATTTTTCTACTAATGTTCCTATTACATGCTTCATGTTCAAGAGTTTTGCAGGAAGAATTTTACTCTTATGGAAAAGCTATTTTTGTTTTGGGGAGAAACTAGAGTTATCTAGAAACAAATCAAGTCCATCATATTGAATTATTTACATTACAAATGAATATTCATGCCATTTAAATGATCTTTGACTAAAGGTGGTATAACATTCTATTTTGCACAAGTTTTCATGAAAAATTTCTAAGTAAATAATACAGGTAAAGAGCAAAGGGTAATATCATATTCCAAGTCATTGAGCAAGAAGGCTGACTGACTTCTAGTTTGAGAAAGAAATAATTTGCCTTTTACTACAAGTATTCTCCAAAAAGCTATTGCTATTCTGTGCCCAGATGCAATGCATACTAAATTGACTGGCATACTTTGGTCATTAAACTCCCAGATGATAATTTGTTATCCCTTGTCTCATTTGAATGCACAATTATGCACATTTCTTGAGGTATAAGTGACATTTTCTAAAAGTCACTGCATGTGAGTAAAGTGTTAGGACTCAATTCTAATTCTAGAAGTGCTACTAATTGGATAGATGCCCTGTATTTATCATTTAAGTTACCAGTGCCTGAATCTCCTCATCTCTAAAATTAGACATAAGCTGGAGGTACAATGCCATTACACTTATCTGGTAGCTGTCATCTGTACTTGCAGTCAAAGGGACCTGGGTTCAGAATCCAGTTTTGCTACTTACCACCTCTGTGACTTTTGGCATTTCACTTAGTCACTTAGTTATATATTTCTCAGGTGAAAAATGAAGGGATTGGATTCAGTAATTTCTGAATTCTGCAGTTCTAAACTGCAGAAGCCTATGACTCTAGCAACCTTGACAATCTATACATAACACATTCACCAACTCAGAAGTGAATAGAAAAAAAGAAAACTTTTTTCTCTAAACAGAAATAATTTACTAAAACAGAGGTATGGAACCAAACTTAAGTTCCTAGACAAGAACCTATTTAGAATTCTATGTAAAACAGTAACTTATTTAACAAGCTTGGTTGTCTGTTCCCCCCTAGCATTCTCAAATTCTTCTTTGTCTGTAGTTGATTAGGAACTATGAAGAGGAGTACTGAGAAGAGCTGCCACACTGAGAGGTGATGGCTGACAGAGAGATAGGAGACAGCAGAATTAGGACCAACAATGAGAAAAACACAGGAGGCTAGGAGAATTCAGTTGCCTCTGAGGGCCTTGCCATATGACATATAGTAAAGCATAGAAACTGAACATAGGATTTAGAAGTAGGAAGGGTTTAGAAATCATCTAGTTTACGCCCCTCATTGTACAGAGAAGGAAACTGAGGCCCAAGAAGATTATTGAACTTATCCAGGGTCACACATTGAGTAAAGTACGAAACTGGGATATGAAACAAAGTTCTTTGATAGTAAATCTAGTCTTCCTTCCACAACACATGTTGCTATTTACAATTATGACACAATCATCGAAAAGGGTTGGATTTTGTTCAGCATCATATGTTTAGTAAGACACATTTAAGATGCAAGGTATATTTAAAATAATTTACATAAAAGTGCACTTTAAAGTTTTAGACCTTTAAGGAGGGAGAGGAAGTTCATTTAAGTTAGGAATTTTGGGGCGGACCCAAGATGGCCACATGAAGGCAGCGTCTTACCGGAGCTCTCTCACAAGGTCTGTCAGATTCCTATAAAAAAGTGAATTTGAGCAGATTTGAGAGAGTCAGAAACCGCGAGCAGTCTGCGTGGGGCAAATTTCCGAGCTGGGAGAGTCTGAAAGGCCGGAGGAACGAACCAGCAGGCTTGGAGGGTGCTCGGTGTAGAGCTACTCCAGACCAAGGCGGAAGCGGCCGGCCGGGAAATCCACGTGGGAGATGGGCTGGGAGAAAGCTGGGCGCCCGAAACCGGCAGAGATCCCCAGGACTCCCAACACAGGATGGCAGTCAGTGGGAGCGACAAGAGGCAGCGCAACGCCACCAGCCGTGAAAACACCCAGTCCTGACGCTTGCAAAACCGAGGAACTCGGCTTCTTGAACTTCTGGAAGACTCAATGGCCAGGTAAAAGGCTCTAATCCCTCCCCCCCGTCACCCAGAGAATTCCTCGGGGACAAAAAAAAAGAGAACTGAAACAGAGGAGAGAGTAGCAGGGCCTCACAGGACAAATACTAGAAGCTCATTAGTCCCAGAGGGGCAGAGTGCCAGGGGCCAACGCCAGGAGCCCAGACATAATCTTGCTCCCCCAGGGGAAGTGCCAGACATCAGCTCAAACAACAAACAGCTGAGACCATTGCTGAAAAGCAAGTGCTGGAGAGCACCCAAAGGGAGTGAGACACCAGGGAGCCAGACCCCTCCCCCACACCTCAGGAAACTGAAGGTTATAATTCTAGACTCACAACCCCCAGAATAAGAAAGCTGGGACAGAAAGCCCTGAGACTCACAGATAGAAATTCGTTGTAAAGCCAGCAAAAGGCAATCCAACTTGAAGAAGAACACAAAAAAACTGAAGACAATAAATTCTTTTTATGGAGACAGGCAGGATCAAAATATCAACATAGAAGAGAATAGCAATGACACGGTAGATACATCAGATACCTCAAAAGCTAATATGAACTGGTCTCCAGCCCAAAAAGCACTGCTGGAAGAGCTAAAGGAGGATTTTAAAAACCAAATTAGGGAGCTAAAAGAAAATATGGAAAAAAGGGAGAAAAAATCCACTGATGAAATCAAGTCCCTAAAGAATAAGATTGGCAAAATGGCTATGGAGATTCAGAATCTAGAGAGAGAAAAGGACACCCTGAGAGGTGAAATCAACCAATTGAAAATGGAGGCTCAAAAGCAAAATGTAAACACTAACTCATTTAAAATTAGACTTGAGCAAGTGGAAGCTAATGAATCTATGAGGCACCAAGAAGTAATAACACAAAATGTAAAGAATGAAAAAATAGAAAAAAAATGTGAAATATCTGATTGGCAAAACAACTGACCTGGAAAATAGATCCAGGAGAGACAATTTGAGAGTTATTGGTCTACCGGAAATCCACGATGAAAAAAGGAGCCCTGACAGTATCTTCGAAGAAATTATCAAAGACAACTGCCCAGAGGTCCTAGAACCAGAGGGCAAAATAGTCATTGAAAGAATTCACCGATCACCCCTGAAAGAGATCCCAAACAGAAAACACCAAGAAATATTATAGCCAAATTTCAGAGCTATAAACTCAAGGAGAAAATACTGCAAGCAGCCAAAAAGAAGCAATTCAAATATCGTGGAACTACAGTCAGGATCACGTAGGATCTCTCAGCTTCCACATTAAAAGACAGGAGAAATTGGAATATGATATTCCGAAGGGCAAAGGAGCTGGGACTACAACCAAGGATCAACTACCCAGCAAAACTAAGCATAATTTTCCAGGCAAGGCGATGGACATTCAATGAAATAAGGGAATTCCAGACCTTCCTGATGAAAAGGCCAGAACTCAATGGAAAATTTGATCTCCAAATACAAACCTCAAGAGAGACATAAAAAGGTAACCAGGGGGAAAAACCCCACAAACCTCATTAACCAATAAGCTTAGGTTGTTTACATCTTTATGTAGGATTATATCATCTTATGTATGTTTTTTATGTGTGTGTATATATATATATATATATATATATATATATATATACACACATATACATATATAAGTCATTCTTGTGAATGGTACAACTATTATGCCAAATGAAAGGGATATACATAGGTTGTGAATGCCTGTATAAATTAACTGATGTAAAGATATAAAATATAAATAAGAGATATAAAGGGAGGGCTATGAGGGAAGTGGTAAGGAGGTTGTAGAAAAGGGTAAATTACACCAAAGGAAGTGGCAAAAAAACATATTATAGTAGAGGGAAAGAAGGGAGGGAAAAGAGCAGTATTTGAGCTTTACTGTCATCTGATCTAGTTCAAGAAGGGAATAACATACTCTGATAAGTTTAGAAATCTAACTTGTCCTACGGGAAGTAGGAGGGAAGGGGGGAAAAAGGGAGGGGGAAGGGCAGAAGGAAGAGGAGAAGTAGCAAGTGGGTAACGGTAAGATAAGGGAGGGGAATAAAGAGGGAGGGTTAACTGAGGAAAGCGGCGGTCAAAAGCAAAACTTTGTTGGGGAGGAGAAGGGGAAAGGGAGAAATAAAAGCATAAACAGGGGGAATTAGGATGGAGAAAAAGACACAGATAGAAATCATAACCCTGAATGTGCAGGGGATGAACATTCTCACAAAACAGAAGCAGATAGCAGAATGGATTAAAAACCATAATCCTACAATATGCTGTTTACAAGAAACGCATCTGAAACAGGGGGATACACATAGGGTTAAGGTAAAAGTCTGGAGTAAAATATATTGTGCCTCAGCTAAAGTAAAAAAAGCAGGTGTAGCAATGCTAATCTCAGACAAAGCAAAAGTAAAGATAGATCTAATTAAAAGAGATAAGGAAGGACATTATATCCTGCTAAAAGGCACCATAAAAAATGAAGCAATATCATTGCTTAACATATATGCACCAAGTGGTAAGGCATACAAATTCTTAGAGGAGAGGTTAAGGGAGTTACAGGAAGAAATAGACAGCAAAACTATAATATTGGGAAACCTCAACCTCCCCCTTTCTGAACTTGATAAATCTAACCTCAAAATAAATAAGAAAAAAGTTAAGGAGGTAAACAGAATTTTAGAAAAGGCACATATGATAGACCTCTGGAGAAAACTGAATGGGGATAAAAAGGAATATACTTTGTTCTCAAAAGGACATGGCACATACTCAAAAATTGACCATGTACTAGGGCATAAAAACCTCACAATCCAGTGCAGCAAAGCAGAAGTAGTCAATGCATCCTTTTCAGATCATGATGCAATAACAATTATTTTTAATAAAGTACCATGGAAAAATAAGCTAAAAACTAATTGGAAACTAAATAATTTAATTCTAAAGAGTGAGTGGGCCAAAGAACAAATCAGAGAAACAATTAATAATTTCATTCAAGAGAATGACAATAATGAAACAACATACCAAAACTTATGGGATGCAGCAAAAGCAGTTCTTAGGGGAAGTTTTATATCTCTAAATGCCTACATGAATAAAATAGGGAAAGAGGAGATCAATGATCTGGGCAGACAGCTGAAAAAGCTAGAAAAAGAGCAAATTGAAAATCCCCAATTAAATACCAAATTAGAAATACTGAAAATCAAAGGAGAGATTAATAAAATTGAAACCAAGAAAACTATTGAATTAATAAATAAAACAAAGAGCTGGTTTTATGAAAAAACCAATAAAATTGACAAACCATTGGCCAATTTGATTAAAAAAAAGAAAGAAGAAAATCAAATTACCAGTATAAAAAATGAAAAGGGTGAAGTCACCTCTAATGAAGAGGAAATAAAAACAATAATTAGGAATTATTTTGCCCAACTGTATGCCCATAAATTCGACAACCTTAGAGATATGGATGAATATCTTCAAAAACATAAACTGCCCAGACTAACAGAAAAGGAAGTGAAATTTCTTAATGACCCCATATCAGAAAAAGAAATTGAGCAGGCCATCAAGGAACTCCCTAGGAAAAAATCTCCAGGGCCAGATGATTTAACATGTGAATTCTATCAAACATTTAAAGAACATCTAATCCCAATACTTTGTAGACTATTTGGGAAAATAGGTGAAGAAGGAGTCCTACCAAATTCTTTTTATGACACAAATATGGTACTAATACCTAAACCAGGTAGGGTCAAAACAAAGAAAGAAAATTATAGACCAATTTCGCTAATGAATATTGATGAAAAATTTTTAAATAAAATATTAGCAAGAAGATTGCAGCAACTTATCATGATAACAATATGCTACGACCAGGTAGGATTTATTCCAGGAATGCAAGGCTTGTTCAATATTTCATTGGATGTCCATCTCCTTGCCTGAAAGAGTATGCTCAGTTTTGCTGGGTAGTCAATCCTTGCTTGTAATCCAGGCTCTTTTGCATTATGAAATATCATATTCCAGACCAATTTCGCTAATGAATATTGATGCAAAAATTTAAATAAAATATTAGCAAAAAGATTGCAGCAACTCATTACGAGAATAATACACTATGACCAGGTAGGATTTATTCCAGGAATGCAAGGCTGGTTCAATATTAGGAAAACTATTAGCATAATTGACCATATCAACAACAAAACTAGCAGAAATCATATGATCATCTCAATAGACGCAGAAAAAGCCTTTGACAAAGTACAACACCCATTCCTATTAAAATCACTAGAAAGCATAGGAATAAGTGGAACCTTCCTCAAAATTATAAATAGCATCTACCTAAAACCATCAACAAGCATTATTTGTAATGGGGATAAACTAGATGCATTCCCAATAAGATCAGGGGTGAAACAAGGATGTCCATTATCACCCCTATTATTCAATTTGGTACTAGAAACATTAGCTGTAGCAATAAGAGAAGAAAAAGAAATTGAAGGAATTAGAATAGGAAAAGAAGAAACTAAATTATCACTTTTTGCAGATGATATGATGATTTATCTAGAGAATCCTAGAGAATCAAGTAAAAAACTACTTGAAATAATAAACAACTTTAGCAAAGTTGCAGGATATAAAATAAACCCCCATAAATCCTCAGCATTCCTATACATTACTGACAAAGCCCAACAGCAAGAGATAGAAAGAGAAATTCCATTCAAAGTTACTGAAGGCACTATAAAATATTTGGGAGTCTATTTGCCAAGACAAACCCAGGGCCTATATGAACATAACTATGAAACACTTTTCACATGAATAAAATCAGATCTAAATAAATGGAGAAATATCAGTTGCTCATGGTTAGGCCGAGCTAATATAATAAAAATGACAATTCTACCTAAATTAATCTATCTATTCAGTGCCATACCAATCGAACTACCAAAAAAATTTTTTACTGAGCTGGACAAAATAATAACAAAATTCATTTGGAAAAACAAGAGGTCTAGAGTATCTAGGATATTAATGAAAAGACATGCTAGAGATGGTGGTTTAGCCACACCAGATATTAAACTGTACTACACAGCAGCAGTCATCAAAACTGCCTGGTACTGGTTAAGAAACAGGGGTGTGGATCAGTGGAATAGGATAGGTACACAAGTAGGTGAAATCAACAAGTTTAGCAATCTACTCTTTGATAAACCCAAAGAGGCCAGTTTCTGGGCTAATAATTCACTATTTCACAAAAACTGTTGGGAAAATTGGAAAATGATAGGGCAAAAACTGGGCATAGACCAATATCTTACACCATATACCAAAATAAAGTCAAAATGGGTTCAGGAATTAGTAGTAAAAGTTGATACTCTAAGTAATTTGGGAAAGCAAGGAATAGTTTACTTATCAAATTTGTGGAAAAGTAAAGAATTCATGACCCAACAAGAGATAGAGAGCATTACAAAATGCAAAATGGATAATTTTGATTATGTCAAATTGAAATGTTTTTGTACAAAAAAAGCCAATGCAACAAGAATTAGGAGGGAAGCAGAAAATTGGGAGAAAATCTTTGCAACTAGTATCTCTGATAAAGGCCTCATCTCTAAAATATACAGGGAGCTGAGCCAAATATATAGGAATACAAGCCATTCCCCAATTGAGAAATGGTCAAAGGATATGAACAGGCAGTTTTCAGAGGAAGAAATCAAAGCTATCTACAGGCATATGGTAAAATGCTCTGGATCGCTGCTGATTAGAGAAATGCAAATCAAAACAACTCTTAGATACCACATCTCTCCTGTCAGATTGGCTAAAATAACAAATCAGGAGAATGATAAATGCTGGAAAGGATGTGGGGAAATTGGAACATTGTTGCATTGCTGGTGGAGTTGTGAGCTGATCCAGCCATTTTGGAGGGCGGTGTGGAACTATGCCCAAAGGGCTATAGAAATGTTCATACCCTCTGACCCAGTAATACCACTTCTAGTGTTGTATCCCAAAGAAATCACGCAAGCGGGAAAAGGACCCATATGTACAAGAATATTTATAGCAGCTCTCTTTGTGGTAGCCAAGAATTGGAAAGCAAAGGGATGCCCATCAATTGGGGAATGGCTGAACAAGCTGTGGTATATGAAGGTGATGGAATACTATTGTGCCATAAGAAATGGGGACGATGCAGACTTCATAACAACCTGGAAAAACCTACACGACATAATGCTGAGTGAGCGGAGCAGAGCCAGGAGAACGTTGTGCACAGCCACAGATATATGGATTCCGTGAGGACCAACCCTGACATACTGCGCTTTTCTCAGCAACCTAAAGGGCAAGGACAAATCCAGGGGACTCAGGATGGAGAATGCTATCTTCATTCAGAGAAAGAACTGCGAAGTTTGAATACAGACTGAGGCACACTACATGGTCGCCTTTTCTGCTTCTCTTTTGTTTTTGTTTTTGGGTTTTTTTTTTTTTTTGGTTCTGTTTCTTCTTTCTCATGATTCATTCCATTGGTCAAAATTCTTCTCCACGACTTGACTAGTGCATAAATTAATTCAATGCGTAGTTATACATGACAGTTATATGAGACTTCATGCCATCTTGGGGAGGGAGGGTGGAGGGAGGGGAGAAAAACTGGAACTCAAAACTATGTAGAACCGTGTGTGGTAAACTAAAAATAAATAAAGAAATTTATAAAAAAAAAAAAGTTAGGAATTTTGATGGAGTAATTCCTTCCCTCATTGCTACACTTTAATTAATCAGACATTGACAATCAATTTCTTTTTTTTTTGGAGGAGGGAGGCAAGGCAATTGTGGTTAAGTGACTTGCCCAAGGTCACACAGCTAGTAAGTGTCAAGTGTCTGAGGCTGGATTTTAACCCAGGTCTTCCTAGTTCTAGGACCAGTGCTCTATTCACTGTACCACCTAGTTGCCCTTAACAATTAATTTCTTAATTTTTGTAAGGCACTATTAAGCACTGAGTCAGCTTAAAAGTTAAGGTAAAACACAAACTCTGGCCTCCAGGAGTTTGTTGTCTAATTTTTTTTTCTTCTTGAAGATAATGTATCAATATAAATGATTTTATCTTCTAATTGAAGGTTGGCAATAACACACACACACACACACACACAGAGAAATCATTTCCAACCAACTTCAGGTGAATAATTCCCTTAAAAAAGAGTTTTGTTTCAACTAGGATCTTAATGAGGTACCATGTATTTGATTCATTAATCCTGATTTCCCTTCTAACTCCAGAGGCAGTTGGATGATGTGAACTTCTTCTACCACTCACAAATTTTGTGTTATCCTGGATCACTGGTTTCTAAAAGGAATGACTTAGCAGTTATTTCGGATAAAATCACTGATAACATACCTTCAATCGTTAACACTTCAGAACTTCAATAGATTTATGATTTTATCCCACTCCAAAATGCAGATTACAACCCACTATATCTTATACCATTCTACACCTAACAGCATCTTGTCATATATAAAGGTTCCATGTATGGTCCATCCAAAATGTTGAAGATCTTCTTCTGTGTCCTTTATCATCATAAGGATACCATTTTAGCCAGGAGATTTCCACTGTGTTTCCCTTTCATTCACTAGATGGCCTACTCTTTCCTTTTCTTGATATGTCTTTGAATGTCATAGTAATATCTAAAAAGACAGTATTATTCAGTGGCTTAATGCTGAGTGTGGCTATTGTAATACACTTTAAAAAAAATTGAAACTTTATATCTTCATTTCCAAGTTGCCGTAATTATTTATCTTTTCTCCAGAACAAAATAAGCACAGAGGAGTAATACTCATAATATTATTCATTTAGCTAGTACTTTAAGTCATACAAACTGCTTTATGTCTGTTATCTCATTTGATCAGAAGAATTCCTATCTTACAGGTAAGAGGACAGAGGCTTAAAGAGATTAAGTGACTTGACCCTGGTCCTTTTGATAGGAAGCAGGATTTGGAACCAGTTTTTCTAAATTCTAATTTTAGTGTTCTAGCCAATGTGATGTCCACAGGATTTACAGAGAAATTCTTTCCTCAGTTTTTAAAATAAGTTATAGATTTATGTGTAGCAAATAGCTCACTGATAGGAACAGTAACTCATCTCTGTGTAATGTTGCTGTGAAGTGGTAAACATTAAGTAGTATGGCAGATAATTACATAAAATATATTGCAGCTACCCTGTCCATCAAACTGACTACTCATGACCCTAGAAATTACAACAAATGCATACATCATTCAATCCTGTATGATTGTGCAAAGAAAGGAGGTAAGTCCCCTAGATAGGGAATGAGACTTTCAATTCTGCCCACAAAGCTTTAGGGCTGAGATAATATTTCATAATGAAGAAAGCTTTGTCTTCAAAGATAGTGCTACAGAGATGTGATAGAATGGCTTGGAGCTACAAGATAAAGAATATGCCCTTTCCCTCTGGCCACTTAAACAAACTGAAAGACCAGGTCAATTAGTTAGTCAGTAAATAAGCATTTATCTGTGTTTCAACAATCTGGCTAGAAGCTGTTATATGGGTGAAGGACCAACAAAAGCCCAACAACAAGCACGCTACCAGCATGCTGAAAAAGGCCAGGTTCTTTTGATCTGTTTTACTAAGGAAAGCAACGTTAAGGGGTTAACAAGCTTACTTTAATCTGGCATACAAATACCATTCGCTTAGTTCAGGGGAAAAAGCCAGCACCCTGAACTTCAGGGCAAAATACAAACAAATTACAAACATTGACAGACAGACCAAATACAATTCATAGTTACCAACATCTAAGCTATCTAAGCTCAGCCCAAGGAGCTCATAACAAGAGCTGGCCCAGAGTCATGCGCGCCACCATGGCTATGGGTAAGAACTCCAAAAAATAGAAAGCCAACCCCTGGTTTTATGTCTTTTTCAGGGTCAAGGGTGAGTCACACAGGTGACTCACCCATGTGACCTGAAATCATCACAAAGAGGTGACTTAAATCCACGTGGTCTAAAAGCCTCCGGTGTCCCAAACATGCCACTCAAACCTATGTAAACTAGGCCCCCCCCCCGAGGCAAGGAGGTCACCAAGGACTTGAAATCTAATCAAGGAAACAAAGGCCAAACTCTTCAAGGGCACTTGGTTGAATTGAGTGCTAAGAGCCCATTTTGATTGCCAACACACTCCCCTAGGCATGGAATGAGACTTTCAATTCAGCCCCCAAAGCTTTAGGGCTGAGATAATATTTCATAATGAAGAAATCTATGTCTTCAAAGATAGGGCTACAGAGATGTGATAGAATGGCTTGGAGCTACAAGATAAAGAATATGCCCTTTCCCTCTGACCACTTAAACAAACTGAAAGACCAAGTCAATTAGTCAGTCAGTTAATAAGCATTTATCTGCCTAGTATGTGCCAGACACTGAGGATTAAAAAAAAGGTGAAAAACCATCCTTGCTCTCAAAGAGCTCATAATCTAATATGGGAGAGAACAAGGAAACAACTATGTAGAAAAAGATACATGGAAAAAATAGAAATTCATATAGGTGGCACTGCTGATAGAGCACTGGACATCAAAGGAAGAAGCATCCTACCTCAGATTCTTACTAATTTTGTGACCATGGGCAAGTTAACGTCTGTTTGCCTTAGTTTCCTCATCTGTAAAATGGGGATAATAATGCCTACATTTCTGGTTTGTTATTAGGATAAAATGAGATAGACATTCGTAAGGTATTTATAAACTCTATTATTATTATTCCATATTAGAAAAATCCCCCTTCCCTTATGGTAGCTGGTACTAGGTAAGTGAGGAGCAAAAATTTATTTCAGTGCCTTATGCATTTTATTTGGGGATGTCTTTCTGTTTCAAATTGCATTGGTCTAGTAGGAGAAAGACTGGCCCAGAATATCCAGATTTCTAGTCAGAACTTGTTATGGGACCTTCTGGAGGTTTTACTGAGCCCATGGATTAGAGTTCTGTGAGGTGTATTCAAAACTACTAGGAAAGACTGAACTCTTGGGTTTAGTATGTCTGCCAAGGAGGGTTGGGGGAGAGAAGACTTACCTGCCTGGTATGGGCTAGAAGGATGTCCTGCACTGGGTGTTTTGAAGCATTTCTCTATTATTCATTTCTCATACTATACTGAAAGAACAGGATATGCTTGCACCTTCTTTTGATAATGACCTCAAAGGAAATATAGAAGGTATGGGAAGAGAGATAGATGGGCTTTTTAAAGCCATATTGGATCTGGGAAAAGAATCTGACACCATAAATCTACACAAAACCATACCAGTGAGATAAACATTGCTACCACCTTAAAAGGCAGACCTAATGGGACAGAGGCAGGTAGGTCTCTGAGAGAAAGGAAATGCTTGACAGCTTCCACATGGTTCCTTCTAGTGTGGAGCTATGCGAATGACAGCTGGAAAACAGCTGAAAGATGAATAATTCTAGGTAGTGTTCTATAGCATAGTCCAAACACCACATATAAAATTCCATTTCTACAAAAGTTCTATCTAATAGGATGGTTTTTGCCAAAGTCTGGGGATGACATTTGTTTCTCAATTGTTACGCCAATTGAAAATTATTGCTCTCCACTACAGCAATTCGATTGAACAACAAATCAATTCAGTTAAAATGTATTAAATGTCTCCTTTCCCCAAGGTGCTGTATTTAGAATAAGTAAAATAAAAGCCTTATATATTGTGTAAGAGGATTCTACTCTGATGGACCTTGCTGCCTACTAGGTGGATGCACACTAATACACAGTAAATACATTTGTTGTTGCTATTGTTCAGTCATTTTTTTCAGTTCTGTATGACTCTGCATGACCCAATGTGGGGTTTTCTTGGCAAAGTTAAAAGAGTGGTGTGCCACTTCCTTCACTGGCTCATTTTCCAGATGAGGAAACTGATGCAACCAAGGTTAAGTGACTTGCCCAAGGTCAAACAGACAGTAAGTGTCCAAGGCCACAAGATTTGAATTTGGAAAGATGAGTTTTCTTGATTCTAGGTCTGACACTCTAAAACAAAGTGTTATTTGTACTCCTGGGGTTAGTATTATTATGAACAAGGGGGTTGATGGAAGTCCTAATGTTGGAGTTCACATCTGAGTTGCTTTTCAGGATGAATGACTAAGAAGGGAAGGAAGGCTAAATACATATCCCAAACTTGCACTGGTTTTCATTTCTCTGTGATTTTGTTCATGTTGTTCTCTTTTTAGCCTTCTTTACCTTAACAAAAATGAGTCTATCATCAAAAATGGGAAATTATATAAAAAGGAAAAAATGAAAAAGTGCTTAAAATAGCTTGAAGTCAATATACCAAGATACAACCAATATCTGCATTAAAAAGTATTATTTCAAGAAATAATAACTTGTTATTGGAAGAACATACATTGTTTATGGTTGGACTGAGCTAATATAATAATGATATTAAATATATTTAGAGGTTTAATGTAATACTAATCAAGCTATAAAGGAAGTTATTCCTTTAAAAATATTTTACTCCTATAAAGTAGAAATTAGATGGAATAATAATACATTTTATTTGGAGGAAAAAAGCCTTTAATCTCAAAGAGAATTTTTTTTAAATACATAACAAAGACCAACTACAAGGGATGTAATAATGACAGACTCTTTACCTTTTATGTATGTAAAATGTACAACATATATCTAAGATCGTTATTAGTAATTGGGTAATTCATAAAAAAGATTGGAGTAGACCTGAGCATGATATATCTTCAAAAAGTAAAACAGTTCATAAACAGTTAAAAAGGGTAATTGTCTTATACAAATGAGGTGCAAGAGGAAGAATGAATACAGAGGAACTAGATGGCAGAGGAGGGCTGTTAGTTCAGAAACCTACTTCCATTGGAAATGGATTAAAGAGGGAACAATAAATATACATCTAGAAGAATATAAACATTTCCTAAATTCAGACAAAAGGGGGAGAAGATAAGGTAAGGATAGTTAGAGGGGAAGGTGAGGGAATAGGTCAAAGGGACATATAAAAGGGTATTTAGATTTGTGGGAATGGGAGGATAAGGGAGGGATATGTGGAGTGGGGGTAGATTAAGTAATAAGAGGGCAAGGTAGTGGGGAAAAGTAAAGTAGACGATTCTGGAGGCATAGGACCTAATAGACAGCACAAAAATAAAAACAAAGATTAGTAGTGAAATCTCTTAGGGAAATTATATGTTTATATATGTATGTATGTGTATATATATATATATATATATATATATATATATATATATATATATGTATATGTGTGTGTGTATATATCAGTATCTATATACAAATACATCCATGCTTAATTGTAGCCTTTGAGGAATGGAGAAGAGGGGAGAGAAAGGAGGAAAAAGAACAAAGTAAAAAGTGTACAGTAGAGAACAAAAGAAACCTACAAGAAAGCAATGAAATGATGGCTAGCTTTCAACACAATTGATAATATTTAATAATAGGCTTTTTTGAAATGGAAATTTATTCCTATGTATTTTGAATCCTCTCTTACATTCTGCTATGCATATGGAACATTTTCTTGTTTTATACTTAAATTTTAATATTTTAAGTTTATGTTTCTTTTTCCCTTATTATGTATTTAAGTTTTAGTATTCAAGTCTAACATTAAAAAAGATTAAAAAATATAAAACATAGGAACAAAATGGCAATAGTACTTCAAAACTTTAAACTCTAAATCAGTAATCAGTAAATTATTTTGTAGTGAAAATCAGATCCTAGGAACATTCAAGATAAGCAAGTATCAGGAAAAATAACAGTGTTTGATAAATCCAGAAAAAGGAATTACTTGGTGAAGTATTTAGCAAGAAAATTTTTGAAATCTGGAAAATATTATTGAAAAAATTAGGTATGAACTGCAATTCTATAGCATATATTAAAAGAAATTCAAAATGAATATGTGACCTGAGTATAGGGGAAGAGGCAGGAAATACACATTTATGTATTGCCCTTTATGCGCACTCTGTATCAAACACTATGCTAAACAATCTACAAATATTGTTACATCTTATCCGCACAACAACCCTAACATCTAGATGCTGATATTTAGCCACATTTTACCATTGAAGAAAATGAGGTAAGCAGATGTTAAGGGTCTTGCCCACGGTCACCTACCTAGTAAGTGTCTGAAGTTGAATTTGATCTCAGGTTTTCCTGACTCTAGTTACAATTCTCTAACCACTATGTCATTAAATCCATCTCTCTATATAAAAAAATCACACTATTTAAAAAATGAAAAGATAAGGCATTTTTAGAAGATATGAAGTTATTTTATTTTATTTTTTAGTTTTGATAAACTTATTTATTTTTCTTCTTTAAAAAATGTGTTACATGGTCTGGCTCACTGAGTAGGGCCAGTTGCCAAAGTGCTTCTCCTACAACAAGGTCCAACTATCACTCTACTCAAAAACTGCAGTGGCTCCCTATTACCTCTAGGACCAAATATAAAATCCTGTCTTTGGCATTTAAGCCTGTCTTCTTTCTACCTTTCTAGTCTTATTACTCATTACTTTTTTAAAAAAAATTAATTCATTTAATATTTGTAGTTGTCAGCATTAATTTTCACAAGAGTTTGAATTACAAATTTTCTCCCCATTTCCACCCTCCCCACCACTCCAAGATGGTATATATTCTGGTTGCCCCATTCCCCAGTCAGCCCTCCCTTCTGTCACCCTACTCCACCCTATCCACTTTTCCCTTACTTCATTGTAGGGCAAGATAGCTTTCTATGCCCCACGGCCTGTATATCTTATTTCCTAGTTGCATGCAAAAACTTTTTTTTGAACATCTGTTTTTAAAACTTTGAGTTCCAAATTCTCTTCCCTCTTACCTCCCCACCCATCCTCCCCAAGAAGGCAAGCAACTCAACATAGGACATATGCATATCATTATGTAAAACTCTTCCACAATACTCATGTTGTGAAAGACTAACTATATTTTGCTCCCTCCTAAACTGTTCCCCTTTATTCAGTTTTCTCCCTTGCCTCTGTCCCTTTTTGAAAGTGCTTGTTTTTGATTACCTCCTCCCCTATCTGCCATCCCTTCTATTGGCCCCCATTTTTTATCTCCTACCTCCTTCTTTCCTGTGGGGTAAGATACCCAATTGAGTGTGTATGTTATTACCTCCTGAGGTCAAATCTGATGAGACCAAGATTCACTCATTCTCCTTTACCTGCCCCCTCTTCCCTTCCTACAGAACTGCTTTTTCTTGCCATATTTATGTGAGATAATTTACCCCATTCTATCTCTCCCTTTCTCCCTCTCATTGAGGCTCTTCTCCTCTCCACTCCCAGCTCCCTCTCTCTCATCCTTTAATTTGATTTTTTTAGATAACATCCCTTCATATTCAACTAACCCTCTGCCCTCTGTCTACATATAAGTGTATATATATATGTATATATAATGTATATATATATATATATATATATAAACACACGCACACGTGTGTGTGTGTGTGTGTGTGTGTGTGTGTGTATTCCCTTAAGCTACCCTAATACCGTGTAATACTGTGATCTCATGAAATATACAAATCATCTTTTCAAGTAGGAATGTAAACATAACAGTTCAACTTTAGTAAGTCCCTTATGATTTCTCTTTCTTGTTTACCTTTTCATGCTTCTCTTGATTCTTGTGTTTGAAAGTCAAATTTTCTATTCAGCTCTGGCCTTTTCACTGAGAAAGCTTGAAAGTCCTCTATTTTATTGAAAATCAATACTTTGCCTTGGAGACTGATACTCAGTTTTTCTGGGTTCTTAGTTTTAATCCTAGCTCCATTGAACTCTGGAATATCATATTCCAAGACTTTCAATCACTTGATGTAGAAGCTGCTAGATCTTGTTTTATCCTGATTATGTTTCCACAATGCTCAAATTGTTTCTTTCTGGCTGCTTGCAATATTTTCTCCTTGATCTGGGAACTCTGGAATTTGGGGACAATATTCCTAGGAGTTTTCTTTCTGGGATCTTTTTCAGGAGGTGTTTGGTGCATTCTTTCAATTTCTGTTTTACCCTCTGGCTCTAGAATATTAGGGCAGTTCTCCTTGATAATTTCTTGAAACATGATATCTAAGCTCTTTTTTTGATTATGGCTTTCAGGTAGTCCAATAATTTTTGAATTATCTCTCCTGGATCTATTTTCCAGGTCAGTGGTTTTTCCAATGAGATATTTCACATTGTCTTCCATTTTTTCATTCCTTTGGTTCTGTTTTATAATATCTTGATTTCTCATAATGTCACTAGCTTCCACTTGCTCCAATCTAATTTTAAGGTAGTATTTTCTTCAGTGGTCTTTTGTATCTCCTTTTCCATTTGGGTAATTCTGCCTTTCAAGGCATTCCTCTCCTCATTGGCCTTTTGGAGCTCTTTTGCTGTTTGAGTTAGTCTATTTTGTAAGGTTTTGTTTTCTTCAGTATTTTTTTTTGGATCTCCTTTTGCAAGTCATTAACTTGTTTTTTCATTGTTTTCTTGCATCCTTCTCATTTCTCTTCCCAACTTTTCCTCTACTTCTCTAACTTGCTTTTCCAAATAGTTTTTGAGGTCTTCTATGACCTGAGACCAGTTCATGTTTTTCTCGGAGGCTTTTGATGTAGGCTCTTTGACTTTGTGGACTTATTTTGGCCGTATGCTTTGGTCTTCTTTGTCACCAAAGAAAGATTCCAAAGTCTGAGTCTGAATCTGAGTCCATTTTCACTGCCTGGCCATGTTCCCAGCCACCTTACTTGATCCTTGAATTTTTCATGAGGGCATAACTGCTTGTAGAGTAGAGAGTACTTTCTCCCAAGCTTGAGGGAATGTGCTGTTTTCAGAGCTATTTCTACACAGCAAGCTCTGCAACACCTCCCCCAAGTGCTACTCCTCCCCCAAGAACCGCCAACCTGGATGGTACTCAGATCTAAGCTGGCTCTGCACTCCTGCTCAGATCTGACACTTAATTCCTCCCACCAGGTTGGCCTGGGGTCGGAAGCAACTGCAGCTCTAGCTCTTGAAGAAGCCTCAGAGCTGCACCACCTCTGCTGCCCCAGCAGTGGCCCAAGTGTGAACTCCTTTCACTCTGACCCGGCAGCTTTTTCCACTAACCTTCTCTGTTGTCTTTGGTGATCTTGGGTTGAGAAGTCTGGTAACTGCCACAGCTCACTGATTCAGGGCACTAGGGCCTGTTTCTCCCGGCTCCCATTCTGGTTGGTCCAGGCACAGCTTATCCTGGGCTCTTTTCCTCTCCACTCCCAGCTCCCGCTCCTAGCTCTGTGCAATATACCTTGCTCAGTGACCATCCAGGCTGTCCTGGACTGGAGCCCTGCTTCCCTCTGCTATTTTGTGGGTTCTGCTGTTCTAGAATTTGTTCAGAGTCATTTATTGTAGGTGTTTGGAGGGACCTGAGTGGGAGTTCAGGCAAGTCCCTGGTTTCCGGCTGCAATCTCGGCTCCCCCCCCCAAAGTTATTTTAATATTTTTGTTTATTTCATTACATATTTTTCAATTACATGCAAATATTTAAACATATTTACCATTCTTTTTTTAAATTTTGAATCCAAATTTTCTCCCTCTCTCCAACTCCTCCCCTACCCCTTGAGCAGACAAGCAATATTATTATTGGTCATAAATATGAAGTCATCTGAAACATATTTCGATATTAGCCATGGTGCAAAAGAAAACAGACACACACATACACACGCACACAGGCATGTGCACACACATACAGGCACACAATGAAAAAAAATAAAGTTTTTTTTTTTAAATATGGCTCAGTCTGCACTCAGAGTTCATCATTTCTCTCTCTTGAGGTGGACAGCATTTTCATCACGAGTCCTTTGGAATTGTCTTGGATCACTGTCTTGTTCAAAGTAGCTAAGTCTCTTATAGTTTGTCACCCTTACAGTGTACAATGTTCTCCTGGTTCTGCTCACTTCACATTGCACCAGTTCATATAAGTCTCCCCAGGATTTTTTTTAAATCATCCCTGGAGGGGTTGGGAAATTTGGATTCTAATGTTTCTTTTAGCAGTACATTTATAATATTATGAGTAAGAAGAAGAGATTATCTCAAAATGTGTTTGGAAAATTTCTCAATTCTTTTAATGACCCCAAACTGTTTTTGATATAAAAGCTCATTACTTTGACATATTTTCCAGATAGGATATCTCTGTATACCTTGGGTCACTGCAATGCCAAGGGGAAAATATTAATTAAAATAAATAACAAAAAGTCAGAAGATTCATCATGGCTATAATTAGGCTATGTCACAATAGCATTGATGTCTTATGTAAAAATTGTGATATCATAGAAATTATTTAAGGCATATAAGACTGAAAAGAATGTTGACTAGTCACATAGAAAGAATAAAAGGTAGGAATAAAAGATAAAATAGCAGATAGGCTTCCCAAAGAGTGTTGTAGTATCCCAGAATATTAAGAAACTGATGGCAAGATCTGTAGCTCATTTGATATATCATCTGATATAATAATAAAATATTGTTTAATTATATTTTGCCTGAAGATTTAGACAGTATTTTTCTTACAATAGTCTTATAAGGGTAAGTGTTATGAGTATTATTATCCCCATTATATAGATGAGAAAAGCTTAAGATTTAAGTGACTAAGTGAATAAACGTACTCATCAACAGATTCAGGATTCCATCCTAGGTGTCTTTTTTAAGTTCATTTCTCTTTCCAGTATGTGATTTTTCCTCTTCAAATCATCAAGGCAGTGTTTATATAGATATATAGGTAAGATTTCTATAGTATGAGAAGGGATGGGGATCTGATCTAAATAAATGGGAAAATTCTCATACTGATGAAATAAATTCTTTTTAAAATAGTAAAGTATATTTTCCAAGAAGTTTATAATTTTAAGGTCCAGAATTGTCCTGGCTGGGGAACCCTCTATCTCCTCCATAACCATGAGGTGTTCTTTTGAAAGGAAGAGATCAAGTATCTCCAGACTAATTATAGGTAGTAGTTTAATCAGTTGGGTACTTACATTGGGGCAATATAATGGATCCCTGCCAAAACATTAATCATCCTCAGTCTAGGGTGTCAGCCAGACCAATGAATGAATTCCTACAAAGAACTCCCCAAATCCCCATGGTAATTATGGAAAATAGACAAAGGGAGGAGGAGCTAGCGAGTGCATCACTACTGGTTGGTGAATATTTTTGCTTTTCTGCTTAGTAATGAGCTTGGGAGTTAAACCAATATGATGCCCAAACATAAATTTGTGTGTTGATCATGTGCTGGACACAAGTAGGTCACAATATTCTTGTCATGGCTTTCATAGGTCATAGTATCTTAAGTTATGCCTCAGTATCTAAAATATAATTCAGTATCTAAGTTATGACTGTAAACTGGAACCCATGTCTGGGCTTCCACCTTTCAAAGAGTTTACTTTCACTTGTTACTGTACTTTATGATTTTTTCCAATAGGAATCCTACAATAATAAATGAAAGGAAAAGAAAAAATACATATCTAGTAAAGCAAGAGGGGGAAAAACATGACATTTAAGTAAGAAAAAAATATTTGTATATCTGGACCTGGAACTGGGAATGTAATTTTCCATACTGAGAAAGTATAAGAGAAACCCATTATAAAGCATAGGTGAGGCTACTAGTTTAATTGATATGACTTACAACTAGGGAACTGATATTAATGAAAACCTGAATGAGCTTCCTTTAATAGCATAGTTTGGAAAAGAAGCACCACAAGTAGAAAAAAATGCTGAAGTTCTGACCATATCAAATTATAAACAAGCATTTCTAACATACATACATATATATATATATATATATATATGTACATATATATACACATATACATACACATATATATGTTTTGAAAGTGACGGTAATGCAGATTAAATTTAACAGTGTGTCCCAAGTTTTTTGGTTTGTTTGGTTGGTTGGCTGGTTGTTTTTTGAGAGCCTTGATGTTAAATAAATTTACCAGCTCCCTCCTAGAGTGTACTTGACTGGCAAATTTCTCAGGGCTTTGTTTTCTTTGCTGTCTTTTTTCATTGAAGAATGATGTCATTGGTAATATTAATCCTACAGCAGACTTATAATGGCCTTAATCATATCGGCTGTATAAATTTGTCTTTGGAAATCAAACCCCAATGCTTATATTACTGGAAAGGCAAATTCTTTTTATTCTATTGAAATTATTTCATTTGAAAGTCTGTATAGCATGTATTAAATCCTATAAGGAAAAGAATTTTAGACAAATACAGAACTGGATTTGTTTATTTAACTTTCCATCCCCTCTTCCACATTTTGCCCTAGAGTCAAGAATTTGCTCTGCTCCAGGCAGGGTGAGCCTAAGGCAAAATTTGGAAATAGATGAAGCTTTTCTTCAACAGGCCTCCAGTTACTCCAGTTGCTCTCAAAGTGCCCTAGTTTTGGGGTTTTTTTTTTCATCTCCTGCCTCAAAAGCCTACTTTTTCCCACTACTTTTTCACTTCCTAAGCAAATGATCTCGGAATAATCCATCATTCATTCTTTGGAAGATTGTGGGCTCCATTCTCTCAGAATACTCCCCAAACTGTGTTAGCAATAACTAACATGATTAATTGATTCATGCTGATATGTTTTAATATATACGTGTATTTTTTTCTACAAATGAAATGTATGCTAAGACTTCTAATAAACGGTATCTTAAACAAATCAAGAAAGGGCTGTAACAATGGGAGCTACAAACCATAAAGAAGACTGAGAGAAACAGACCATGAAGGGGCAGGTTATGGCCCTATATCACATTGGAAATTGAAGTGATAACCATAATAACTAGTATTTGTATAGCAATTTAAGGTTTGAAATACACTTTACAAATAGCATATCATTTTATCCTCATACCAATTTTGGGAAATGGCTATTATTATAATCCACAGGTTATAGGTAGCTACCTTTTTGCTTCCTTGAAGAGGCTACCCCAGAATGCAGTCACTGACAAGACTGGATAAATTACAAATAAAAATAGAGATATCTAGATAGATATAAACATAGATTATATGTATCTATAAAGGATTAAATGAAATCATTTACGTAAAGCATTTAAAAATCTTAAAACCTTATATAAACAGTAGTTATTACTATGATTATAATTAACATCATCACTATTATTCAGGAAGGAAATGAATTTTGCCTGAATTTTGTGTCTAGACAGCAGAAAGTATGGTGAATTTGGAGCTGTAAGAACTGAGTTCAAATCTTGACCCCAATATTTTCTACATCTTTTGTGACCTTTATCAGGTTACTTAAAATCTCTACACTTCAGTTGCCTCATCTCTAAAATAAGAGCATATACAAGATGACCTCTCAGATTCTTTCCTGCTCTAAATATATGTTTCTATGATCTCTTACAAATATTTTAGACAACCTACATTTTAATTCCTGTTGATAATGGTTACATATACACTTCAAACTTCTTTGGACATTATTTCCTTTTAGCTTTCCAGTAAGAGACCCATTTTCTTATTTTTCTTCTTGAGTATTTCTGAAAAATCAAAGCCTATCACAATCGCCAAAGTCAATTAGGGGAAAATGTCCCTAAACTATTGCTGTAGTATGTAAGTCAACAGTATGTAAGACTTATGAATGCATTTGTCAAGGACTATTACACTCTTAAATCAGCTATATGTTTCCCCAAAGTAAAGCCACTGCCATGGATTTTATAAAACACATTTACTGTGACAACCCATTCAGAATTCCCCATGATCAAGTAAGTAATTGGTCAACAGCAACCATGTCCATTTGCTCAAATCACTTTTCTTGTTATGCACCAAAGGAATGATGAGAATCAGCACTTCACTTTCATTTAATAAAAAAAGCTTCATAGAGGTCATGTAATACAGGAACTCTTTAGCAGATGAGAAAGCTAATATTTGGAAGATACAGTGGAGGAAAAATGTAGAGCTTAAAGAGATATAAAATGAGTGACAAAGTCATTCATTTCTAATAAATAATTACAATTACATGGGAATATAAAAGAGATTAGATCAGGATAGATTGTTTAAAACTAAGCTATATGAGATTGCTTGGCATCTTGGTAAAGGGAGAGGGGAGGGAGGAAGGGAGAAAATTACAACTCAAAATCTTTCCGAAAAATGAATGTTAAAAATTTTCTTTACATTTAATTGGAAAAAATAAAATCCTATTAATTAAAAACAAAAACAAAAATCTGAATCTGGGTTACTTTTTGTTGTTGTGAAAACAGATGGGTTAATTGTATAGTGTATATTTATACAAGTGTCCTATCTTTGCTATTTGAGAGATTATCAAATTATTAATAATTTCTTTTCAAAACCCTTAAATACTTTGACTTGGCCTCCAGCAAAAAGATGGTGGCATAGAACATGAGAGCAGCTTAACAGAGCTATCAGACAGACAGCCATATTACAGAGACTGCCAATACGCACCTGAGGAGACCAATGATTCACATGCCACAAATGTGACTTAGATGACTACATGCATACTGAGTTCACATAAGAGGTAATTTAGGTGATAGATTTTTAGAAGCTGAAATCCATTACAGAATCCAGAAATCCACTACAGGTCTCAGAAAATGGTAATGGGTCAGAGATATGAACTTCAAAGTGTCTTCAAAGTCAACCTAGTCTGTCTCATTTTACAGACTAAGAAAATAAAGTTCTTTAGGGGTGGAGCCAAGATGGACGGTGGCAGGAAAGCAAGGACTTGTTTAAGCTCCCCCCTCAAAATCCCTCCAAACACCTGTAAAAATGGCTTTGAACAAATTCTAGAGCTGCAGAACACATGAAATAGCAGAGGGAAATAGATCACCAGGCCAGCAGAGCCTGGATGGTCACCGGGAGGGTCTATCACATGATGTTGAGAACAGAGGGCAGCCCAGCACTTTGAAAGACCAGATCCTGAGTCAACCATCTGGAAGAGGACTTGGGGCCATGAAACAGTGAGCTGTGGCAGGTACAAGACTTCTCAACCCACAAATGCCAAAGAGCAGGTTGGGGAAAACTGCAGGATTGAGTTCAGAGTGGTCTGGCCACCAGCTATGGGGGTGAAGGAGGTCATGCATTGCAGGAAGCTCTTGAGGCTACCTCCAGAGCACCAGCATCAGCAGATTCCCGAGTCATTGGCTCACACCATGGGAGGAATTTAGCAGCAGATCAGAGCAGGAATACAAGGAGTGCTTCATGGGCACAAAGGCAAATTCTCTTGCTGTGCCCTGCTTGGATCTGAATCGTGGTCCTGGCCATCAGTTCTTAGAGGGGAATGAGTGCTTCTGTGACAGAGCCTGGAGTGACTGTGGAGTAGAAGTAGCTCTGAAAACAGCAGTGCTTGGACCCTAAAGTTTGGGACAAAGTACTCTCTACTCTACAAGCAGTCATACCCTGATGAAAAATTCAAGGGTCAAGTAAGGAGTCTGGGAACATGGCCAGGCAGCAAAAACGGACCCATACTCAAACTCAAACTCCAAATTCCTTTTTTGGTGACAAAGAAGATCAAATCATACAGCCAGAAAAAGTCAACAAAATCAAAGAGCCTACATCAAAAACCTCCAAGAAAGATACGAATTAGGCTCAGGCCATGGAAGAGCTCAAAAAGCCTTTGAAAAAGCAAGTGAGAGAAATAGAGAAATAATTGGAAAGAGAAGTGACAGTAATGCAAGAAAACCATGAAAAACAAGTCAATGACTTGCTAAAGGAGACCCAAAAAATACTGAAGAAAATAACACCTTGAAGAATAGACTAACCCAAATGGCAAAAGAGCTCCAAAAAGCCAATGAGGAGAACAATGCCTTGAAAGGCAGAATTAGCCAAATGGAAAAGGAGGTCCAAAAGGCCACTGAAGAAAATACCAACCTAAAAATGAGATTGGAGCAAGTGGAAGCTAGTGACTTTATGAGAAACCAAGATATTATAAAACAGAACCAAAGGAATGAAAAAATGGAAGACAATGTGAAATATCTCACTGGAAAAACCACTGACCTGGAGAATAGATCCAGGAGAGATAATTCAAAAATTATTGGACTACCTGAGAGCTATGATCAAAAAAAGAGCCTAGACATCATCTTTCAAGAAATTATCAAGAGCTGCCCTGATATTCTAGAACCAGAGGATAAAATAGAAATTGAAAGAATCCACAGATTTCCTCATGAAAAAGATCCCCAAAACAAAACTTCTATGAATATTGTTGCAAATTCCAGAGTTTCCAGGTCAAGGAGAAAATATTGCAAGCAACCAGAAAGAAACAATTTGAATATTGTGGAAACAATCAGAATAACCCAAGATCTAGCAGCTTCAACATTTAGGGAATAAAGGGCTTGGAATATGATATTCCAGAGGTCAATGGAGATAAGATTAAAACCAAAATCACTTACCCAGCAAAACTGAGTATCATGCTCCCAGGCAAAATATGGATTTTCAGTGAAATAGAGGACTTTCAAGCTTTCTCACTGAAAAGACCAGAGCTGAATAGAAAATTTGACTTTCAAACACAAGAATCAAAAGAAGCACGAAAAGGTAAACAAAAAGAGAAATCATAAGGGAGTTACTAAAGTTGAACTGTTATGTTTACATTCCTACATGGAAAGATGATTTGTGTAATTCATGAGACCTTTCTCAGTATTAGGGGAGCTGAAGGGAATATAGACAGAGGACATAGGATGAGTTGAATATGAAGGGATGATATCTAAAAAAATGAAATAAATTTAAGGCTTGAGAGAGGAATATATTGAGAGAGGGAGGAAGGGAGAGAGAGAATGGGGTAAATTATTTCACATAAATGTGGCAAGAAAAAGCAGTTCTGTTGGAAGGGAAGAGGGGGCAGGTGAGGGAGAATGAGTGAATCTTACTCTCAAAGGATTCAACTTGAGGAGGGAATAACATACACACTCAATTGGGTATCTTGTCCCACAGGAAAGTAAGAGGAAGGGGAAAAAAGGGGGTGATACAAGGGAGGGCAGATAGGGGGAGGAGGTAATCAAAAGCAAACACATTTGAAAAAGGATAGGGTCAAGGGGAAAAAATTGAATAAAGGGGGACAGGATAGGACAGAAGGAAATATATTTAGCCTTTCACAACACGAATATTATGGAAGTGTTTTTCATAATGATACATGTGTGATCTATGTTGAATTGCTTGCCTTCCTAGGGAGGGTGGTTAGGAAGGGAAGAGGGGAGAGAGTTTGGAAGTCAAAGTTTTAAAAACAGATGCTTAATAAAATTTTAAAAAATTTTCATCCAGCTGGGAAACAAGATATATAGGGAATGGGGCATAGAAATCTATCCTGAATTTCAAGAAAGTAAGGGGAAAGGGGATGGAAGGGAATGCAGTGAAAGAGGGGAGGTCTGACAGCGGAACGAGGCAATCAGAATATATACTATCTTGGAATGGGGGGAGGGTAGAAATGGGGAGAAAATTTGTAACTCAAAATCTCTTGGAAATCAATCTTGAAAACTAAAATGTTAAATAAAATATATACAGAAAACTAAAAAAAAAGAAAATAATGTTCTTGTCAATGTTATAAAGTTAGTCAAAAGGGAAGTTAGATTTTAACCTACAATATTTTGTAATTGAGCCAATCATTATTTCCCTATGCTATGCTGTCTCTTCATTAGTCCTGAAGAGTCTAATCCATATCCCACCAGTAACTTTTCCTGCTGCCTTTATAAATTAGATTCACAGTATTACATGAAGCGATTACACTGAGGATTTAAGAAATAGAGTACCCTGATTTAATTTTCTTGACCCACGGTGCTTAAGCAGTAGAAGGACTTTGTAAGGAAGAAACTCAGTATGAGGACTGATGCATTCATACTTTATAAATCTACAATAAAAGACATTGAGGAAAAGCTCTGATACAATAATATTTATTAAAGGCAGCAGACTCCCAATTCAATGAATGGGACTTCAGACCTTCCTCACAATCTGAGATCTCCCCTGTCTCCAGGGCCTTAGTTTCATTATGCTTTATACTCAGATTTTACAGAATTGGTTAAGGAAAATATAGTCTTACTGGTTGATAGACCTTGATTTTTTTCTCATCCTCACCCTCTTTACCCTGTTGCTTCTCACTCTTCTGCTTTACGTTCACCCACTACCTTTCCCTCCTATTCCTTAATCTACTCACCCCTGTGAGAGTCCCTCTTTATCCTCCCCCCATCCTATCCTCTTCTCCTCTTATTTCTTTCTGAATTTAGAAGACTGTTTTACCAGTCTAGATATATTTGCCATTCCTTCTTTAAAACATTGCTGATGAGAGTAAGGTTCAAGCACTACCTGCCCTCTCCCTTTAGCTTCTTCTATAACATTCTTTCCTTATGCTTCATGTGTATAAGATTACTCCTTTTTATCTCTCCCTATGCAGTTTAATTTTTTTTGTTTTAGTATCACTGCATCTCACACAAATAAAGTCAGATTTAAATAATTGGAAAAGGGGGGCGGAGCCAAGATGGCCGCATGAAGGCAGCCTCTTACCGGAGCTCTCTCACAAGGTCTGTCAGATTCCCATAAAAAAGTGAATTTGAGCAGATTTGAGAGAGTCAGAAACCGCGAGCAGTCTGCGTGGGGCAAATTTCCGAGCCGGGAGAGTCTGAAAGGCCAGAGGAACGAACCTGCAGGCGCGGAGAGTGCTCAGTGCGGAGCTGCTCCAGACCAAGGCGGAAGCGGCCGGCCGGGAAATCCATGTGGGAGACGGGCTGGGAGAAAGCTGGGCGCCCGAAACCGGCAGAGATCCCCAGGCCTCCCAACACAGGACGGCAGTCTCTGGGAGCGACGAGAGGCAGCGCAACGCCACCAGCCGCGAAAACACCCAGTCCTGACGCTTGCAAAACCCAGGATCTCGGCCTCTTGAACTTCCGGAAGACTCAATGGCTAGGTAAGCGGCTCTAACCCCTCCCCCCCTCACCCAGAGAATTCCTCGGGAAAAAAAAAAAAAAAAAGAGAACTGAAACAGAGGAGAGAGTAGTGGGGCTTCACAGGACAAATACTAGAAGCTCATTAGTCCCAGAGGGGAAGAGTCGGCAAGGGGCCAAGCCAGGAGCCCAGACATAACCTTGCGCCCCCAGGGGAAGCGCCAGTCATCAGCTCAAACAACAAACAGCTGGGACCATTGCTGAAAAGCAAGTGCTGGAGAGCACCCACAGGGAGTGAGACGCCAGGGAGCCAGACCCCTCCCCCACACCTCAGGAAACTGAAGGTTATAATTCTAGACTCACAACCCCCAGAATAAGAAAGCTGGGACAGAAAGCCCTGAGACTCACAGATAGAAATTCGTTGTAAAGCCAGCAAAAGGCAAACCAACATGAAGAAGAACACAAAAAAACCGAGGATAATAGATTCTTTCTATGGAGACAGGCAGGATCAAAATATCGACATAGAAGAAGATAGTAATGACACGGTAGATACATCAGATACCTCAAAAGCTAATATGATCTGGTCTCCAGCCCAAAAAGCACTGCTGGAAGAGCTAAAAGAGGATTTTAAAAACCAAATTAGGGAGCTAAAAGAAAATATGGAAAAAATGGAAAAAAGGGAGAAAAAATCCACTGATGAAATCAAGTCCCTAAAGAATAAGATTGGCGAAATGGCTATGGAGATTCAGAATCTAGAGAGAGAAAAGGACACCCTGAGAGGTGAAATCAACCAATTGAAAATGGAGGCTCAAAAGCAAAATGTAAACATTAACTCATTTAAAATTAGACTTGAGCAAGTGGAAGCTAATGAATCTATGAGGCATCAAGAAGTAATAAAACAAAATGTAAAGAATGAAAAAATAGAAAAAAATGTGAAATATCTGATTGGCAAAACAACTGACCTGGAAAATAGATCCAGGAGAGACAATTTGAGAGTTATTGGTCTACCGGAAATCCACGATGAAAAAAGGAGCCTTGACAGTATCTTCGAAGAAATTATCAAAGACAACTGCCCAGAGGTCCTAGAACCAGAGGGCAAAATAGTCATTGAAAGAATTCACCAATCACCCCCTGAAAGAGATCCCAAACTGAAAACACCAAGAAATATTATAGCCAAATTTCAGAGCTATAAACTTAAGGAGAAAATACTGCAAGCAGCCAAAAAGAAGCAATTCAAATATCGTGGAACTACAGTCAGGATCACGCAGGATCTCTCAGCTTCCACATTAAAAGATAGGAGAAATTGGAATATGATATTCCGAAGGGCAAAGGAGCTGGGACTACAACCAAGGATCAACTACCCAGCAAAACTAAGCATAATTTTCCAGGCAAGGCGATGGACATTCAATGAAATAGGGGAATTCCAGACCTTCCTGATGAAAAGGCCAGAACTCAATGGAAAATTTGATCTCCAAATACAATCCTCAAGAGAGACATAAAAAGGTAACCGGGGGAAAAACCCCACAAACTTCATTAACCAATAAGCTTAGGTTGTTTACATCTTTATGTGGGATTATATCATCTTATGTATGTTTTTTATGTATATATATATACACATATACATATATAAGTCATTCTTGTGAATGGTACAACTATTGTGACAAATGAAAGGGATATACATAGGTTGTGAATGCCTGTATAAATTAACTGATGTAAAGATATAAAATATAAATAAGAGATATAAAGGGAGGGCTATGAAGGAAGTGGTAAGAAGGTTGTAGAAAAGGGTAAATTACACCAAAGGAAGTGGCAAAAAAACATATTATAGTAGAGGGAAAGAAGGGAGGGAGAAGAGCAGTATTTGAGCTTTACTGTCATCTGATCTAGTTCAAGAAGGGAATAACATACTCTGATAAGTTTAGAAATCTAACTTGTCCTACGGGAAGTGGGAGGGAAAGGGGGGAAAAAGGGAGGGGGGAGGGCAGAAGGAAGAGGAGAAGTAGCAAGTGGGTAACGGTTAGATAAGGGAGGGGAATAAAGAGGGAGGGTTAACTGAGGAAAGCGGCGGTCAAAAGCAAAACTTTGTTGGGGAGGAGAAGGGGAAAGGGAGAAATAAAAGCATAAACAGGGGGAATTAGGATGGAGAAAAAGACACAGATAGAAATCATAACCCTGAACGTGCAGGGGATGAACATTCTCACAAAACAGAAGCAGATAGCAGAATGGATTAAAAACCATAATCCTACAATATGCTGTTTACAAGAAACGCATCTGAAACAGGGGGATACACATAGGGTTAAGGTAAAAGGCTGGAGTAAAATATATGTGCCTCAGCTAAAGTAAAAAAAGCAGGTGTAGCAATCCTAATCTCAGACAAAGCAAAAGTAAAGATAGATCTAATTAGAAGAGATAAGGAAGGACATTATATCCTGCTAAAAGGCACCATAAACAATGAAGCAATATCATTGCTTAACATATATGCACCAAGTGGTAAGGCATACAAATTCTTAGAGGAGAGGTTAAGGGAGTTACAGGAAGAAATAGACAGCAAAACTATAATATTGGGAGACCTCAACCTCCCCCTTTCTGAACTTGATAAATCCAACCTCAAAATAAATAAGAAAAAAGTTAAGGAGGTAAACAGAATTTTAGAAAAGGCACATATGATAGACCTCTGGAGAAAACTGAATGGGGATAAAAAGGAATATACTTTCTTCTCAAAAGTACATGGCATATACTCAAAAATTGACCATGTACTAGGGCATAAAAACCTCACAATCCAGTGCAGAAAAGCAGAAGTAGTCAATGCATCCTTTTCAGATCATGATGCAATAAGAATCATTTTTAATAAAGCACCATGGAAAAATAAGCTAAAAACTAATTGGAAACTAAATAATTTAATTCTAAAGAGTGAGTGGGCCAAAGATCAAATCAGAGAAACAATCAATAATTTCATTCAAGAGAATGACAATAATGAAACAACATACCAAAACTTATGGGATGCAGCAAAAGCAGTTCTTAGGGGAAGTTTTATATCTCTAAATGCCTACATGAATAAAATAGGGAAAGAGGAGATCAATGATCTGGGCATACAGCTGAAAAAGGTAGAAAAAGAGCAAATTGAAAACCCCCAATTAAATACCAAATTAGAAATACTAAAAATCAAAGGAGAGATTAATAAAATTGAAACCAAGAAAACTATTGAATTAATAAATAAAACCAAGAGCTGGTTTTATGAAAAAACCAATAAAATTGACAAACCTTTGGCCAATTTGATTAAAAAAAAGAAAGAAGAAAATCAAATTACCAATATAAAAAATGAAAAGGGTGAGGTCACCTCTAATGAAGAGGAAATCAAAACAATAATTAGGAATTATTTCGCCCAACTGTATGCCCATAAATTTGACAACCTTAGAGATATGGATGAATATCTACAAAAACATAAACTGCCCAGACTAACAGAGAAGGAAGTGAAATTTCTTAATGACCCCATATCAGAAAAAGAAATTGAGCAGGCCATCAACGAACTCCCTAGGAAAAAATCTCCAGGGCCAGATGGTTTTACATGTGAATTCTATCAAACATTTAAAGAACAACTAATTCCAATACTTTGCAGACTATTTGGGAAAATAGGGGAAGAAGGAGTCCTACCAAATTCTTTTTATGACACAAATATGGTACTAATACCTAAACCAGGTAGAGTTAAAACAGAGAAAGAAAATTATAGACCAATTTCTCTAATGAATATTGATGCAAAAATTTTAAATAAAATATTAGCAAAAAGATTGCAGCAACTCATTACGAGAATAATACACCATGACCAGGTAGGATTTATTCCAGGAATGCAAGGCTGGTTCAATATTAGGAAAACTATTAGCATAATTGACCATATCAACAACAAAACTAACAAAAACCATATGATCATCTCAATAGATGCAGAAAAAGCCTTTGACAAAGTACAACACCCATTCCTATTAAAAACACTAGAAAGCATAGGAATAAGGGGAACCTTCCTCAAAATTATAAATAGCATCTACCTAAAACCATCAACAAGCATTATTTGTAATGGGGATAAACTAGATGCATTCCCAATAAGATCAGGGGTGAAACAAGGATGTCCATTATCACCCCTATTATTCAATTTGGTTCTAGAAACATTAGCTGTAGCAATAAGAGAAGAAAAACAAATTGAAGGAATTAGAATAGGAAAAGAAGAAACGAAATTATCACTTTTTGCAGATGATATGATGATTTATCTAGAGAATCCTAGAGAATCAAGTAAAAAACTACTTGAAATAATAAACAACTTTAGCAAAGTTGCAGGATATTAAATAAACCCACATAAATCCTCAGCATTCCTATACATTACTGACAAAGCCCAACAGCAAGAGATAGAAAGAGAAATTCCATTCAAAGTTACTGAAGGCACTATAAAATATTTGGGAGTCTATTTGCCAAGACAAACCCAGGGCCTATATGAACATAACTATGAAACACTTTTCACGCGAATAAAATCAGATCTAAATAAATGGAGAAATATCAGTTGCTCATGGTTAGGCCGAGCTAATATAATAAAAATGACAATTCTACCTAAATTAATCTATCTATTCAGTGCCATACCAATCGAACTACCAAAATTTTTTTTTACTGAGCTGGACAAAATAATAACAAAATTCATTTGGAAAAACAAGAGGTCTAGAGTATCTAGGATATTAATGAAAGGACATGCTAGGGATGGTGGTTTAGCCACACCAGATATTAAACTGTACTACACAGCAGCAGTCATCAAAACTGCCTGGTACTGGTTAAGAAACAGGGGTGTGGATCAGTGGAATAGGATAGGTACACAAGTAGGTGAAATCAACAAGTTTAGCAATCTACTATTTGATAAACCCAAAGAAGCCAGTTTCTGGGCTAATAATTCACTATTTCACAAAAACTGTTGGGAAAATTGGAAAATGGTAGGGCAAAAACTGGGCATAGACCAATATCTTACACCATATACCAAAATAAAGTCAAAATGGGTTCATGATTTAGGAGTAAAAGTTGATACTCTAAGTAATTTGGGAAAGCAAGGAATAGTTTACTTATCAGATTTGTGGAAAAGTAAAGAATTCATGACCCAACAAGAGATAGAGAGCATTACAAAATGCAAAATGGATAATTTTGATTATGTCAAATTGAAATGTTTTTGTACAAAAAAAGCCAATGCAACAAGAATTAGGAGGGAAGCAGAAAATTGGGAGAAAATCTTTGCAACTAGTATCTCTGATAAAGGCCTCATTTCTAAAATATGCAGGGAGCTTAGCCAAATATATAGGAATACAAGCCATTCCCCAATTGAGAAATGGTCAAAGGATATGAACAGGCAGTTTTCAGAGGAAGAAATTAAAGCTATCTACAGGCATATGGAAAAATGCTCTGGATCGCTGCTGATTAGAGAAATGCAAATCAAAACAACTCTTAGATACCACATCTCTCCTGTCAGATTGGCTAAAATAACAAATCAGGAGAATGATAAATGCTGGAAAGGATGTGGGGAAATTGGAACATTGTTGCATTGCTGGTGGAGTTACGAGCTGATCCAGCCATTTTGGAGGGCTTTGGAACTATGCCCAAAGGGCTATAGAAATGTTCATACCCTTTGACCCAGTAATACCACTTCTAGGGTTGTATCCCAAAGAAATCACGCAAGCGGGAAAAGGACCCATATGTACAAGAATATTTATAGCAGCTCTCTTTGTGGTAGCCAAGAATTGGAAAGCAAAGGGATGCCCATCAATTGGGGAATGGCTGAACAAGCTGTGGTATATGAAGGTGATGGAATACTATTGTGCCATAAGAAATGGGGATGATGCAGACTTCATAACAACCTGGAAAAACCTACACGACATAATGCTGAGTGAGCGGAGCAGAGCCAGGAGAACGTTGTGCACAGCCACAGATATGTGGATTCCGTGAGGACCAACCCTGACATACTGTGCTTCTCTCAGCAACCTAAAGGGGCAAGGACAACTCCAGGGGACTCAGGATGGAGAATGCTATCTTCATTCAGAGAAAGAACTGCGAAGTTTGAATACAGACTGAGGCACACTACATGCTCGCCTTTTCTGCTTCTCTTTTGTTTTTGGTTTTGGGGTTTTTTTTTTTTTGTTTGTTTTTTGGGGGTTCTGTTTCTTCTTTCTCATGATTCATTCCATTGGTCAAAATTCTTCTCCACGACTTGACTAGAGCATAAATTAATTCAATGCGAAGTTATACATGACAGTTATATGAGACTTCATGCCGTCTTGGGGAGGGAGGGGGGAAGGAGGGGAGAAAAACTGGAACTCAAAACTATGTAGAACCATGTGTGGTAAACTAAAAATAAATAAAGGAGAAAAAAAAATAATTGGAAAAACATCAGTTGGGGTAACAACAATGCTACTTGCCACTACTGTGACTGTGTAAGACCATTAACACCAGCACATAGAAAGGCTGCTAGCACAGGTTCTTTCATCTGCTTTTCTAAGGAAAGAAACTTCAAGGGGTTTAAAATCTCACTTTAATTACACTATATATCATTCACTTAGTTCAGGGGAAAAAAGCACCCTGAGGGGTGAAACAAGGATGTCCATTATCACCCCTATTATTCAATTTGGTACTAGAAACATTAGCTCTAGCAATAAGATAAGAAAAAGAAATTGAAGGAATTAGGATAGGCAAAGAAGAAACTACATTATCACTCTTTGTAGATAATATGATGATTTACTTAAAGAATCCAAGAAAATGAAATAAAAAGCTACCTGAAATAATAAAAAAAAACTTTAGCAAAGTTGTATTAAATAAAAAAAAAATAAATCCTCAGCATTCCCATATATTACTAACAAAGCCCAACAGCAAGAAATAGGAAGATAAATTCATTTAAAATTACTGTAGACACTATAAAATATTTAGGAGTCTACCTGCCAAGACAAACCCAGTGCCTACATGAACATAATTATGAAACACTTTTCACACAAATAAGGTCAGATCTAAACAAATGGAAAAATATCAGTTGCTCATGGTTAGGTCTAGCTAACATAATAAAAATGACAATTTTACCTAAATTAATCTATCTATTCAGTGCCATACCAACCAAACTACCAAAAAATTATTTTACAGAGCTGGATAAAATTATAACAAAATTCAACTGGAAGAACAAAAGCTCCAGAATATCAAGGGAATTAATGAAAAGAAATGCTAGGGAAGGTGGCCTAGCCACACCAGATATTGAACTGTACTATAAATCAGCAGTGATCAAAACTATTTGATACTGGCTAAGAAACAGAGTGGTGGATCAGTGGAACAGGTTACGTACACAAGACGCCGTAGTCAATGACTATAGCAATCTACTCTTTGATAAACCCAAAGAATCCAGCTTCTGGGTTAAGAACTCACTATTTCACAAAAAAAGCTGTAAAATTGGAAAATGGTATGGCAGAAAGTGGGCATAGACAGATATCCATCTTAAACCATATACCAAAATAAAGTCAAAATGGGTTCATGATTTAGATTTAGGAATAAAGGCAGATACTGCAAGCAATTTGGGAGAGCAAGGAATAGTTTACCAGTCAGATTTATCAGAAAGGGAAAAATTCATGACCCAACAAGAGATACAGAGAATTACAAAATGCAAAATTAATAATTTTGATTATGTTGAATTAAAAAGTTTTTGTATAAAAAAAACCAATGCAACAAAGATTAGGCAGGACGTAGAAAATTGGGAGAAAATCTTTACAACTAGTTCTATTGGTAACTAAGGTGGGACTTTCTTTTACTGTTTTCTCTTTTAGCACTTATTTAATCAAGTACCCTTTAAGAGTCTGGCCTTTGTTTATTTAATTAAATCAGGAGTCTTTGATGACCTCCTTGCCTAGACCACATGGGTTTAAGACACATGTTTGTGACACTTTTAGTTCATATGGGTGAGTCACATATGTGACTCACCTTTGATGCTGAACAAGATATGTAAACCCAGAGGTTAGCATTCTCCCTTGCGGCTCTCAGCCACTGGAAGAGTGGTGTGGGACCCTGGGTAGGTGCTCTAAGAGCCTTCAAGCTTGTCGACTCAGATGTTAATGCTTTTAGGTAACTACGAATTGTGATTTGGTCCATTTATATTGTGTATGTTTGTAAGTTTGTTTGTATTTGCCCTGAAGTTCAGGTTGCTGGCTTTTCCTCTTGAGCAAAGTAAATGTTGTTTGTATGTTGGATTAAAGAAGATTGTTAACCCCTTAAATTTACTTTCCTTAGTAAAGCAGATGAAAGAATCTGCGCTGGCGGCTCTTGTTGCTAGTCTTGTTGGGTTTTACACCTCGACAGCCGCTGCTAGCCAAATTGTTGTTACACTAGTGTCTCCAATAAAGGCCTCATCTCAAAATATACAAGGAACTGAGCCAAAATTATAGGAATACAAGTCACTCCCCAATCAAGAAATGGTCAAAAGATATGAACAGGCAGTTTTCAGAGGAAGAAATTAAAGATATCTATAGGCATATTAAAAAATGCTCTAAATCACTATTAATCAGATAAATGCAAATCAAAACAACTCTTAGGTACCATGTTGTGCCTTGTCCCCCTATTTACCCTCCATCTTGCCCCAGCTCACCCCATTGTTTGTGTTCCCATCTCCATGGAAATGATCCTGCCTCAGCTTGCTCCACAGTTTGTGCTCCCATCTCCACAAAAATCAGTTTGTGTTTTTTCCCTTTAAATACCCTGACCCTACCTCTGCTTGGGGCTGTTTGATTTGAGTCTTTACTCTGAACAGTCGTGTGCTTGAATAAATTCACATCAAAATCCATATCCCGGTCTTGCTCGTCTTTTTTTGTTTGTTCGTTTTTTGTTTTTTTCTTTGTTTTGGGGGGTTTTTTTTGGCACAACACCACATCTCTCCCTTCAGATTGGCTAACATGACAAAACAGGAAAATCATAAATGCTGGAGAGGATGTGGGAAAATTGGAACACTAATGCATTGTTGGTGGAGTTGTGAACTACTCAAACCTTTCTGGAGAGCTATTTGGAACTATGCCCAAAGGGCTATGAAAATGTGCCTATTCTTTGACCCAGCAATACCACTTCTCGGGCTGTATCCCAAACAAATCATACAAGTGGGAAAAGGACCCATATGACCAACAATATTTATAGCAGCTCTTTTTGTGGTGGCAAAGAATTGGAAATCAAGGGGATACCCATCAATTGAGGAATGGCTAAACAAGTTGTGGTATATGAATGTAAAGGAATAGCATTGTGCTACAAGAAATGAGGAGCAAACAAACTTCATACTAACCTGGAAAGACTTATATGTTCTGATGCTGAGTGAAGGGAGCAGAACCAGGAGAACATTACATACGATTACAGACACATGGTATCTGTGATGACTACCTTTGATACAGTTGGTTTTTTTCAGTAATGCAAGGTTCTAAGATTACTCCAAAAGACTCATGATGGGAAAAGCAATTCACATTCTGAGAAAGATTTATGGAGTCTGAGTGTAGATAGAAGCAAACTATTTGCTCTCTTTTTTGTTTGTTTTTGTTTATGTTTCTGATTTGTTTCTTCTTTCTCATGTTTCATTCTATTGGTTATAGTTCTTTACAACTTGACTATTGTTAAAATATTTTTAGTGTGAAGGTATATGTAAAACCTATATTGGATTGTATACTGTCTTGGATGGGGAAGGGGTAAGGAGAAGGAGGGGGAGAAAATTTAAAACTCAAAAACTTGAAGAACCGAATGTTGTAAACTAAAAAGATATTAATTAATTAATTAATTTTAAAAAAGACTCACCCCATCATACTCAGCTTGGCCCATGCCTTCCTTTCAAACTACCCAATTAATAATAACAATCTTGAGTACTGCAAATATTTTCACATATACTAAGTAAACTAACAGTCTTTAGTGTTTTCTCATTTTTTTCCTGAATGTTATATGTCAAATCTTCCCTTAAGTTCTCTAGTTTTTGTCATAAAAACATGCAAGTCTTTGAGTTTGTTAAATATACATTTTTTTTCACTCAGGATTATACTTTGCTGGGTAAGTTACCCTTGCTTTTAATACCAGCTCCTTTGCTCTACAGAATATAGTATTCCAATGATTACAGTCCTTCAACATAGTAGCTGCTAAGTCTTGTGTGATCTTTTTTTCTAATTCCATTATATTTAGACTGGGTTTTTTTTTTTTTCCTTGTTGCTTCCGATAGTTTCTCCTTAACCTGGGAGCTTTGAAACTTGGCTATGATATTCCTGTAAGTTTTCCTCCTGGGATCTCCTTTAGCTGATAATTGGTGGATTTTTTTCTATTTCTACTTTGCCTTCTTGTTCTAGAACTTCAGGAAAATTTTCCTGGTTAATTTTTGTAATACTATAATGAGATTCTTTTTTGTTGTAATTTTCAAGTATTTCTCTTCTATTTTTTTTCACTCTTTTGATATGCTTTATGATTTGTTTGTGTTTTAGAACATCATTAACTTCCCCTTTCCCAATTCTAGTTTTCTAGGAAATATTTTCTTTTTTATATATATTTTTTTCTTTTTATTTTTAGTTTGCAACACACGGTTCTACATAATTTTGAGTTCCAGATTTTCTCCCCTCCCTCTCCCCCTCCCTCCCCAAGATGGCATGGAATCCCATTTAACTTTCATGTATAACTTCACATTGAATTAATTTACACACTAGTCAAATTGTGGAGAAGAATTATGGCCAATGGGATGAATCATGAGAAAGAAGAAACAGAACCAAAAAAAAAAAAAAACACAACCCAACAACAAATACAAAAGAGAGGAAAAAAAAGGGGGGCGGGGTAGAAAAAGGCGAGCGTGAAGTGTGCCTCGATCTGCATTCATACTTCATAGTTCTTTCTCTGGATGTAGATAGCACTCTCCATTGTGAGTGCTTTGGAGTTGTCCCTGCATATTGTGTTGCTGAGAAGAGCAAAGCCTGTCAGGGTTAGTCATCACAGAATCCATATATCTGTGGTTGTGTATAATGTTCTCCTGGCTCTGCTCCGCTCACTCAGCATTATGTCGTGTAGGTTTTTCCAGGTTGTTATGAAGTCCGTATCATCCCCATTTCTTATAGCACAATAGTATTCCATTACCTTCATATACCACAGCTTGTTCAGCCATTCCCCAATTGATGGGCATCCCCCTTTGATTTCCAATTCTTAGCTACTACAAAAAGAGCCGCTATAAATATTTTTGTACCTATGGGTCCTTTTCCCACTTGTATGATCTCTTTGGGATACAACCCTAGAAGTGGTATTGCTGGGTCAAAGGCTATGAACATTTTTATGGCCCTTTGGGCATAGTTCCAAATTGCTCTCCAAAATGGCTGGATCAGTTCACAACTCCACCAGCAATGTAACAATGTTCCAATTTTCCCACATCCTCTCCAGCATTTATCATTTTCCTGTTTTGTTATTTTAGCCAATCTGACAGGAGAGATGTGGTATCTAAGAGTTATTTTGATTTCCATTTCTCTAATCAGTAGTGATTTCAAGCATTTTTTCATATGCCTGTAGATATCTTTAATTTCTTCCTCTGAAAACTGTCTGTTCATATCCTTTGACCACTTCTCTATTGGGGAATGACTTGTGTTCCTATATATTTGGCTCAGCTCCCTGTATATTTTGGAAATGAGGCCTTTATCAGTGATACTAGTTGTAAATATTTTCTCCCAATTTTCTGCCTCCTTCCTAATCTTTGTTGTATTGGCTTTTTTTGTGCAAAAACATTTCAATTTAACATGATCAAAATTCTCCATTTTGCATTTTGTAATGCTCTCTATCTCTTGTTGGGTCATGAATTCTTTTCTTCTCCATAAATCTGACAGGTAAACTATTCCTTGCTCTCCCAAATTGCTTATAGTTTCAGCCTTTATTTCTAAATCATGAACCCATTTTGACTTTATTTTGGTATATGGTGTAAGATATTGGTCTATGCCCAATTTCTGCCCCACCATTTTCCAATTTTCCCAAAAGTTTTTGTGAAATAGTGAATGCTTAGCCCAGAAGCTGGCCTCTTTGGGTTTAGCAAAGAGTAGATTGCTATAGTCATTGACTTCTCCATCTTGTGTACCTACCCTATTCCACTGATCCACAACTCTGTTTCTTAGCCAGTACCAGGTAGTTTTGATGACTGCTGTTCTATAGTACAGTTTGATATCTGGTATGGCTAGGCCACCTTCTCTAGCATTTCTTTTCATTAATACCCTAGATATTCTAGACCTCTTGTTCTTCCAGATGAATTTTGTTATTATTTTATCCAGCTCTGTAAAATAGTTTTTTGGTAGTTCAATTGGTATAGCACTGAATAGATAGATTAATTTAGGTAAAATTGTCATTTTCATTATATTAGCTCGGCCTAACCATGAGGTACTGATATTATTCCGTTTATTTAGATCTGACTTTATTCGTGTGGAAAGTGTTTCATAATTATGTTCATATAGTCCCTGATTCCCATAGCAATTAACTTTGGTTGGTTTCTTTCTCCTTTGTTTACTCATTTGTCTATCTATCTATCCATTCCTTCATTTTTGTTTCATTTATTTATTTATTAATTTATTTATTTATTTTGTCAGCAGCTATTAGTACAATTAGGTTGTAGTCCTGAGGTATGAGGAATGATGACCCAAGCCTCAGATCGTTCTTACTGTTATTTTCTGAGGTCTATCTTGGGGCCCAACCTTGCACTCTCCTCTCTACTCCTAAGCAACAACTAAGGCCCCCAGTCATACTGTCCCCCAGATGATCTTGTTCCATGTAGTCCCTCTGGTGGCTACAAACTACAACTGCGTTCTCTGTCCCAGAACTGAAACCAGGGACTCTGCTATCTTTCAAGTGCCCACAGCCACTAGAATCCTTGCCCTTAGCTACTGCACTCACCAGGCATATACTAGCTCCTTTTACCTGCAGCCACAGCCCAGAATGTGTCTGGTCAGCACATCTGTGCTTAGCATCCCTTGATGGTGGAAGGTCCTTCAATCTTCACCTACTCAGCTATCAGACCCCCACACTGTCTGTAAAATGAAAGGTTCTAAAGCTGAAAGTTTCTAAACCAAGCCACCACTAGGTCTTGTTTGTTCATTCTGTAGAGTTGGCTTGGAGGTGTTTGCACTTCACTTAGGCCAAACCTCCAATCTTGGAGGCTTGGTCTTTCCTGGGGTCTTCTCGGACTGTCTTAGGAGGACAACTGATTTACCCTCTATTTATTTCTGCTGCTTTGAGGTGATATTCTGTCTTTTTGTGAGGAAATTTGGAGAGCCAATAGTTTTGTGACCTCCTCTGCCATCTTCGCAGAATCGTCTCCTCTAGTTTAAAGTTTAGGGCTCATATAATAATCTATCTAACTGTATCTAATTATCTCTAAATATGATATATCTATCTATTCTTATCTAATGATAATATATATGTTTATATTAATATTAGTTGACTAAGCTAACTAAATGTATATTAATAGGCAATTATAACAGAAATAATCACTACCTCTATCAGATCACACTAAATTGAACAATGCTGATGGAAATAGGCTAGAGGTCTAAATTAAACAGGAGTCTAAATCAATCATTTCTCACATAACATGACTGACCTGGAGTTAATTATATATCTCTCTGACCTCATAATATTTAAGTTGAATATCATGGTATAGTACATGGAGTGCTAAAACAGGAGTGATGAATATATGAGTTCTAATTCAAACTTTTAATACTTGCTGTCTACGTGAACATAGTTAAAACATTTACTCTGCTTGAGCCTAGATTTTTTATAATCAAAATAATAGACTTACATTCTGATCCCTTCAGGCTCTAATATCTTTATGGCCTATTGCCCAATCTGTGATATATTTGAAAAGATAATTGAACAGTATGAGAATATATAATGAAAGTTTTAGTTTGGAGGTAAATTTGGTCTGAATCTGTCAATTAACAGTTGGCATTTCTACAGAACCTGTCTATATGTGAATTGCATACTCTCTCAGATTGGTAATGGCTGCTGACCCCCAAAAGATGGACTTGCTGGTCATCTGCCCATATGCAGATAGTTGTTCAGTTTTAAATAACTTCATAGGATTTGAGAATTATTTATCAGAAATGTATTATAACAATGGCTATAAGAGATCTTATAAAGTTAGAAATGACAGAGTTTGGCAACAAATTGGACATGTGGGGCATGTGTAAGTGAGGAGTTCTGGATGATACTCAGGTCATGAATGTAGGTGGCTGAGAAGACAGATGTGCCTTCAAAAGTTACAGGAAATCTGTATATGTAGGGAGTTTGAGAGGAAAAATAGTGAGTTCTGATTTGAATATTTTGAGTTTAAGATCACTATAAAACATTAATCTTGAGATATGAAATAGGCAGTTGGAGATGAGAGATTGGAGGTCAGAAGAGAGGTTAGAGTTAGTTAAGTAGATTTGAGAATCATCAGCATAGAGACAACTGGATCAATGGAAACTGGTGGGTGAAATAATATAGAGAGGGGATTGACAAGGCCCCAGGACAGGTCCTAGGGGACATTAATGTTTAGTCAGGCTAACCTGGATGAAGATCCAGCAAAAGAAACAGAAGGAACACTTAGACATCTAGGAGGAGAAATGTGATGCCTTAGTGTCACAGAAACCTTGAAAAAAGTTGGAATTGATGAGAAGAGGTTGATAACAGTTTTGAAGGCTTGAGAGAAGTCAAGGTAGCTGGGAACTGAGAAAAGGAAATTAGAGTTGGCAATTAGGATCATTGGCAACTTTGGAGAGAAGTAGTTTCAGTTGAATATTGAAGTTAGAAGCCAGAGTGCTATGGATTTAGAAGACAATGGAAGATAAAGAAACAGAGCAACAGGTTATGAATGGACATCTCAAGGAATAAAGAAAGTAAATATTGTTGCTTTTTGTTTCTATACAACAGGCATTTCTCAAACATCCAAATCAATCATTCAATAAAATAAACTATTCTCTTTAAATTGATCAAGTATTAACAGAAAGGCAGAGTACATTCTTTAACTTTGACAGTGAGTTAATAATACTGAACACAGTATTTGACCAGTTTTCTTTTTTATGTTTGTTAATGTTATTTATATTGTTGCAGTTACTAAGTAGGTTGTAATGTTTGCTCTGTTTTCTTTCATTTATGTCCCTTACATAACCCCATATTCTTCTCAATTCTTCAATCCTTTCATTTGCCACAGTAATACTAAATTAAACCTACAAATAGTAATTTATTCAGTCATTCATCAATCATTAAACATATAACTTGTTTTCATCTTTTTGTTATAAAAATAAGGCTACTGCAAACATTGGACAAAGTTGACAAAGTACAAGTATTGGAATCTCTGGGTCAAAGAGTATGAAAAATTTTGTTAGTTTTGCAAAATATCATTTTTTTTCTCTACTGAATAGTTGGAACCATTCACAGGGCCACCTGTGATGAATGAACATATTACTGCTCCAGCAATCCTTTGGCATCTTCATCAGTTGATAAAGCCCATCATTTTATGGGTAAGGCAACTGAGGCTCAGATAGGGTAAATTACTTATTCAAAGTAACACAAGTATTCAGTGGGAGTACTGGGAAATGAACTGAGGTCTTTAGGTTCTGAATATTGTGTTGTAAACTGTTATCTCAATTAGAGAGTAGAGGAAACCTAAACTCAGAGACTTTGAATAACTTGATCAAGGTCTCACAGCTAATAAATCGTGAAGCCGGAAAGATGAGAAAGAATTCAAGAAGAACAGAATAGAGGCCCTGCCACATTATACATTCAAGAGGTAATGTGAACAAAGGGACAGATTGGGAGAGTGTAGAATGCATTCAGGAGTGAGAAAATAGTTCATTTTTTATTAGATCAAAATGTATATAGAGGGAGGTAATACAACCAGAAAGGTGATGAAGTAGGATGGTGCAGAATATGGGAATTTTTGAATGTCAGGCAAAGAATATTTGAACTTCATTCTGTGGGCAATAGGGAAATACTGATGATTATTTAAACACATGGTAATACTACTAGATTTTTAATTAAGAGAGAGATACAGAGAGAGAGCTAGAATTAATTTGATAATAAGATCACAGATTAAAAGTTGGACTAGATCATAGAGGTCATCAAGTCTAAACTCTTCATTATATCGATGAGCATAGCAAGGTATCCAAAGTTCAAAATCACTTTCTCAGGGACATACATCTAGCAAGTTTCTGAAGGATAATTAATGCACAAGTCATTTTGACTCCAGGTCTTTATCTCATCCATTGAACTTTGCTGTCTAATATAACTTTCTAAATTCCCAACCATAACTCTTTCCATTAGGATATAGCTAGGTACTGTTGTACTGAAATATAGCAAATGATATTTTGTCATATCATGAGAAAAACCAACCAAGGAAGGTTCATCTTAAAGTGCTGATGCTAAGACACAGATACAAATATCCAGAAAGAATTTTACTTTAAGGGCTTGTTCTCTACTATCCAAATTTTGTTTTTAATGTTCATGATTTTTTGATCATTAATATGTTAGTTCAACTCCTAGAGCTGGTTGTATGAGAGGATAAATGTATATCAGTAGAGTATGAACTGAATAAAAAGAAGGGTTCATTATGAACCTTGACATTTGATGATTAAAAAAAGGAATCAAAGTCAATGCCAGGATCAAGAGTACAGAGAGGTGAATTAAGCCACTGTGATTTCACTAATGATCTCAGTCACCTACTGTAGCCAGCAGCTAAGTAGTCAATTACTGCTTCTTACTATTCTTTAATTTCATTTATCAAGAAATAAAAGTTTGAGAAGAGACAGTAGCTGGAAAGATTCCAACTACAGGATAAAATGGAACATTTTTATCTGAGAATTATTGGTCCATTGCCTTCTTTGATAGAGGCATTTAAGATCTGTGCCAGTGGATGTCTTCAATATTTTCTTCTCTTGTTCAGCTGCAAAGTATAACATAGGTCCAGCTCTTGCACTATATGCAGCATCCTTCTTTCAGCCTCCTCAGGATTTTTCAATGCCAAATTGGTAAGATTCCTGATAACTTATAAGTAAATCATTACTCTTCTTAGATTTCATTTTTCTCCAAGGAGAACTAGTTATAACTAATTTGCTGGGCAGGTTTCACTACCCTTTGCCTCATCTCCCCTTTAAATAATGTGAAAGACATTTATTTAAGAAGTATGAACCTCAATCTCTAACTTGGAATTGTATACTCATTTTCTAGCTGAAAAAAATATCAAGATGGTTCAAGGCCACTTTTGCCTTAATTGTCTAGTATTTCAGATTGCAGGGAAACTTGGAGTTTGCACCTAGTATTTTATTTGATATTTAACTGTAGATCCAGATACTGATGAAATGCTACAGTAAAAGTACAAAATATCATTTACAGTTTGGATTTGTCTTACATTCCTCCCAGAGGCTCAAATGTAGATCTATTGATTTTGCATGTTAGAGAATGTTAAAAAAAAAAGACAAAATGAAAAATGGAAAAATGTTTATGTTCTGAAAAGAACTGACAACCAGAAGGGGCAATAGGGGAGGAATGATCTTCCAGGAAAAGAAAACAGCTTGGACTGAATAGAAAAAGAAGTCTAAACAGGCAGGATTAAAGCCCAGAAAGGAATGAGGAAGTGAATTTAGAAAATGTGTAACCTAACTGCTACACATATGTGTGGAAGCATAGTAAATGTGCTCCCGGAAATGCATGAAGGAGAGGCCCTTTCCCTTCCTACTTCAGAATATGCACGGGTATTTTCAGATTATATCCTTATGGGTTATTGCAGGGTGACAGAAAAAAAAACAATAACAACAACAACAACACATTTTAATTGTTACCTGAGTCAGAACTGAAGGTAGATTTAAATAGGCTCAAAAAGCTAAAAAGAGTAAACGTCTTTCTCCATCTGTCTCTGTCTGTATCTTTGTCTGTCTTTCTCACTTTGTCTTTCTCTTTATCTCTGCCTCTCTCTGTCTTTCTCTTTCTCTCCTGCCCCTTGGTTGTGAATAAGTCAAGAAATACCGTTTCCCAATGAGATGAAAAGTAGTAGCAGAAGCTGACCTGTACCATAACTTGCCTTTTCTCTCTATTTGACCATCATGTGGCTCTGAATAAATGGTGTTGCCTTTGCTTTTGTCTCTGTTTTGTATATTCTCAGATAAATTAATATTGAACATTGGAAGAGCTATTTGTGAATTTGTGAGCTTAAAAAGATAAAAATAGCCACCAGAGTTCCAGTAAAAGAAGTCAATAGTAGATTCTTCCAATTACTGAAGCAGTTGAGTCTGGTAAAGAGCCAGATTTAAGAAGCAACCTGCTTGACACAGTTTAGCAATAAATTAACCAAGCCACTAAGGCTTTGGGTCTTGGAAACAAGAAGCTGACGAGTCCACTATACTCTCAAGTTGGGGTGTGATTCTTTTGAAGCAATCATTTTAAGTCTGAGTAAATTTTCCTTAGAAAATGAAATATTTAGAGGAGAGAGTGAGGTGTTTTTATTTTGTTTTGTGTATGTGTGTGTGTGTGTGTGTGTGTGTGTGTTGCAGAAGGGATTTTTTTTGTAATTTTATAGCTCCTATAATTTCTCAATAATATTCTTTTGGAAAGGCTAACTGATATTGGGGCACCTAGATGGTGCAGTGGATAGAGTGCCTGACTTGGAGTCAGGGAAACTAATCTTTGTGTGTTCAGACCTGGTCTCAGACACATTATCTGTGAAAACCTGGATGCCACTTAACTTTGGTTGCCTCAGTTCCTCATCTGTAAAATGAGCTGGTGAAAGATGGCAAACTACTCTAGTATCTTTGCAAAAAAAATCCCCATTGGGGACACTGTTGAGGTTTAGTCCCTGCCTAAATAGGGTCAAAAACTGTTGGGGTTTCATGATGTGTTGTGGTGGAAGCATCTCAAAGAATTCTCAGATTACCTCTAATCCAAGTACAGGCATTTATTGAGATTGATGCCGCTCATGAAGTGGGCTAAATTCCTAGAGTAACCAGAAGTTTCAGAGAAAGCAAGATGGATTTTTGTAGGGTAAAGATGCAATTACATAACAGAAAATTACATAGAATACAGGAACATGATTAACATTTGTTAAAGGTTTAGGTAATAGAGTAGGGGTCCTAGCCTCAGTGGAACTGTGCAGGTATTATTGTAGAGTGGGTCCCTTCTACAGGTTGGTGGTCAAGCATTCCAGTCATGCTGCCCTCCAACTGGCTAACTATTGTGGTTCCGTATGGTCAAATTACATAGTTAGGTATTGTTGTCCTGTCTTGGGCTAAATGGATGATGTGATTGTGATTGCACACTTGTTTGTGTGGGAAAGGGTCTGTGGGACAGTTCTGGGTTTCTGTTTCTATGGGAACTAAGAGTTCAGGGACACGCCTGTTGTTTTAGTGAGCAGTGAGGCATAAGTTAGGACACTGAAGTGGGGAGAGGCCCAGGCAGGTATAAGTGGGCCTGTAATGAAGCTAGAATATTGAGGCTGGGGGCAGGTCTATTAAGACTCCACCAGACACAAAGAGTTGGCCCAATAACCTGGGTTTTTCATTTCCTTAGTCAATGAAAAATGGTTTCATTATCTTTTAAGGGAAGAAAAATCATCTAACTTACATAGGAGAAGTGCTTATAATATTGTTCCCTGTAGATTCCACCTCTAGCTATAAGGTCCTTAAGGTCTTCTAGAGGGCCTTCCATCACTTAAATGATTTCAGGCTTTGCTCCTCATCAACCTAGTCTTGTATTCAAGGAAACTGACATAGGCTGCACTAAAAGAAGAAGACAAAAATATAAACTTCAGGGAAAAATAAAAGATAAATCAAATATGTAACTTCTCCCTGAAGAATTGACTGAATATGGGAGAAAAATGAGTGGAAACGTTCGCTTTCACAGTCCTCTTCCCCCACACATATACATAAAGGACTGACTCTTGGGTCTAAACAATCAGGTCCATGTGGTGAGTCACAGTCACAGTGGACCTTTCAATGCAAAAATGTGCTCATAAGCAGCAGCAGCACCAGAAATATGGCTCCAGAGGTAAAATTGTTCATGCTTTTTGTATAGTCCCCAATGATAATCATGAGTCAAAGAACATCCTATACCACCACCCGCTTAGTGTTCCTTTAATTATCATCCATTATCTCTCTTTCCCTGGAAGTCCCACCAAAATTTTCTGAGACTATCCTCTTTTTTATTTGCGGGGGGCACTATGTAGGCATTTTGTCTTCCTCCTTGTTTCTAGAAAGCAAGCCTGTAACACCATCCCTTTTTCCTCTCCAAACCCTTCCTGAAGGGCAGGGGAAACATTATATAATTAGTACTAAGCATTGTACTAGCAGCAATATGGAAATGGAAATAAGTTCTAGATTATAGTAAGTAATCATCCACAATGGATCTCTTTGCCACTATTCATGCCAGTGTCCCCTCTTGCCATTAGGCTTCCAATGCTATCTGCTGTTGCTGCAGGTCACATTTCTGCCTGCTACCTCCCATGTACCACCACTCAGATCCATGTCTCTGCCCACTCTCCTGGCCACTGATGCTGGGCTTACGTCTGTGATTGTAGTCTCTTGTCACTGGTGCTGGGAATTGCCACGGATTAATTCAGGCTCGTCCCCTGGTTGTTCAGGTTAGATATTTGAATAAAACAAGTTATTTATAGTTTATCCAACATTTTAAAGAATAAGGATATTCAGGAAGGATATGTAATGAAGATATGCAGAATTTATTTAGCTGAGCAGTTATTTTATGATTTTTGCATTGAACCCTACTAGACATCAAAATACCTAAAGCTCCTCACTGCTCTTTTGTATTGAGTGAACTGCAAGTTGCATCAACATAATGAGTATTTAGTTCACTTAAACCAATCAAATTCTAAGGATGACTTCAACATCTTTTTATAATAAATTAGACTAATTTGCATGAGGTCTGAGGGCTTTAGGTTTGTCTGTATCAGATTGGTCATCAAGCCCTACACGCTAATTTTTCAGATAATGAAACTGAGGCCCAGAGAGGGGAAATAAACTTGTCCAGGATCATACAGCTGGCTAGTAAATGTCACATGCAACATACACACCCCTTTCCTCCTGGCTCTAAGTTTAGGACTGCCTCATTTTATGAACGAAGAAGCTGACTCTCAAACATAATTGGTAGGCTAAAGATTCAGATGATCAGCATTCTTTGGAAAAAAAAAAAAAACCTTTAGAGACCCATCCTCAAAGTTATCCTCCATAATTTGGCATTAGCAACACAAACTACAGCTTGTTAATCTTACTCCAAGAAAATCTAATTATTTTTTAAAGTTATGCTAACCATGTCTGCACTTTCAGCTTGGTTTTATTATGAAAAGAAAATGTTATGTTAAAGGGGAAAAACCCACACAATTATGGTTACATAAAAGATTGGGGGAGGAGGATGGCAGCAAACTGAAAGTGATGGGTAAACTTTTACCTGCGGGCAAAGTATACTTCATCTGCTCATTTCAACCTGTTTAACTCAACCTAATTGAGTTGTGTCAGTTTATTTTTGTGCCTGAAGTAAAAATGTTTTTTCCAACTTGGTCACACATCTAATAAGTATTGCACATTTGTGAGATAAGTATAATATGACTGACTCCTTGGTTTCAAATTATGGACACTCATTCAGCAACAGCCTTAGGATTACCCTTCTTCAGTTTCTTGCTATATATATATTTATATGCTGTATGTCTTATTCATAAAATAATTCATTTTTAAGGGTCCCCTGTGCCTTCAAGCTATAACACATATTCACCCTACTGAGTGAATATGGATGAGGAAAAAAGAAAATACATTTACTTTCCATTTGTTTTTATATGTCTTTCTGTAAACATTTTTGAGAAGTAGAGAAACAATTTGTCATCAACTGTATGAAATTTATTTTTTATGTTTGGAAAAATGATGGTGAGATTTTCAACTAGAAAACTTTGGAACCACACTAATAAGGAAAGTTTGTCACTTAATCTTGGTCATGCCTGAGAAAAGGAAAGTAATCTGCCAAACTAGTTTTCTTAGCATTTGTGTCCTGCCATTTCATAAAGATAAGCAATGTCAGAGGCTCTAATTTTAAAGGCCATGAGAGGCCATCTGGAGTAATCCATAGCTTAATTAGTAGAAACCATGTGGAAGAAATACTCACATGAATGACATCTTTATAAAATTCCTAACAGTTTCTTTGTTTCAAGAGCTTTAGGAATGAGTACCCCAATTCTTCTGGAAGAAGCCTATTCCACACTTAACCCCTAGTATTTAAACCATTTTTCCTTGCATTGAGCTGCAATTTGCTTCTGTAACTTAGAAATGACTTTTCACTTATGGCTTCTGAGGCCAAACACTTGGCCCCAGAATCCCACTTCTAGGTTCATCTTTCAGATATCCTCTATCATGTCTCCCCTAATTTTTTTCTCATCTTCAGGCAAAGCATTTCCAGTTCCACTGATTCTCATATGGTATGCTTATAATAACATGCTTATAATAACAGGGGCTCTTCACCAACATGGTCACTCTCCTCTGAAAACTGTCCAGCACAACTGATACAATGCATATAAGAAAATTTGAGAAAAAAAAAGTGAACTGATTGACAATGGCTTCTAAATCATTAAGCAAGGAACATCTTGGTTATATTAATCCATCACAGATTCATTACTATTTGCTTCCTTTTTTGGTCAGAAAATATGGCTTCATTGGTATATGGAAGGTTTGATGGGGGAATTCCCTCTACCAATGTATATCAGCAATTTCCTACTTTTGATTCACAGCCTTAAAAGAGTTGCCTGGGATAATCAAGCAGGCAACTGACTTTCCATTTTCTCATAGTAAGCAACTGAGGCTGGACTTGAAATCAGATTTTCCTGATTTCAAGACCTATAGTCACAATGCTCATTATTATTTAGTATATAATTATATGTAGTAACATTATGGCAAGATCAGAAAAAAACCAAGTAAAATTCAATAACATCACAATGACTTTGGGCTTAGAATACATCGTCTTAATAATATCATCTTTATTTGTTCATTTTAACTCATGTTATTTGTGTGTTGTATAACCCCATTTGTGACCATAGTTTTATACTGCCCAAGGACAGATTTCTAAAGAAAGCCAAAATGTTTAGTACTCTGTTTTTGTTTTAATAGTTATTTATTTATTTGTTTTCAATTTCACTTCCATAAGATTTTGAGTTATAAGATGGTGTGCAATTTGATATAGGCTCTTGTTTTAACAATCTGGCTAGCAGCTGTTGTGGGGATGAAAGCCCAACAACAAGAACGCTACCAACACCCTGCAGAAGCACAAGTTCTTTTGATTTGCTTTAATAAGGATAGCTACATGAAGGAGTTGGCAAGCTTACTTTAATTCAGCACACAAATATCATTCACTTAGTTCAGGGGAAAAAGCCAGCACACTGAACTTCAGAGTAAATACAATCAAATTACAAACATCAACAGACAGACCCAATACAATTCACAGTTACCAACATCTAGGTTCAGCCCAGGAGCTCAGAACAAGGGCTGGCCCAGAGTCACACGTGCCACCACTGCTGCGGGAATGAGTTCCCAAGAAGAAGGCCAACCCCTGGTTTTATATCTTTTTCAGGGTCAGGGGTGAGTCACACATGCGACTCACCCATGTGACCTAGAATCGTCACAAAGGGGCGACTTAAACCCACATGGTCTAAAAGCCTTTGCTGTCCCAGACATGTAAACTAGGCCCTCCCTGGAGTTAGCCCCACCTTGGGCCCCACCTTAGTTGCCAATCCACACCCACATAGATTTTACACGTAATAGAGGTTTGGGCCTGGGGCTTAGCACTTAGTAAGACTCAACGAAATACACTGAATTATTCAAAGCAAACAAAAGCCAAACTCTTCCAGGGCACTTGTTGAACTAAGTGCTAAGGAGCCCATTTTGCTTACCAACACAGCTCTACATATACATTCAATTTTTAGTACTCTTAAAAAGATGCCACAAACACAATATGAATGTGTTCAGCTTGATGTATAATGGCAACTCAATCATTACTCTTGGAGAGAAGAAATTTCATAGTGTAAAACTCTAAAGGTATTGCTTGTCATCCTCCTGTAATAATAAAGTGCTATTTGGGATGATAACTGGCTGCCTACAGGTACACCCAAATTTAGTGAATACTGACTATGATCTCATGGCCAAAATTTAAATTAGAATGTGGACTGAAAGAAGGACTACTTGCTGGGAAGGAAGGGTAGGTACAAAACTGGACTTGTGTTTCAACAATCTGACTAGCAGCTGTGATGGGGGTGAAAGACCAACACAAGCCCAACAACAAGCATGCTGCCAAAGCCCAGGTTCTTTTGATCTGCTTTATTAAGGAAAGCAATGTTAAGGGGTCGACAAGTTTACTTTAATCCAGCATCCAGACATCATTCACTTAGTTCAGGGGAAAAATCCAGCACCCTGAACCTCAGAGTAAATTACAAACAAATTACAAACATCGACAGACAGACCAGACCAAATACAATTCATAGTTACCAACATCTAGGTTCAGCCCAGGGGGTTAAAACAAGGGCTGGCCCAGAGTCATGCGTGCCACCAAGGCTGTGGGTAAGAACTCCCAAAAAGAGAAAGCCAACCTCTGGTTTTATGTCTTTCTCGGGGTCAAAGGTGAGTCACACTTGAGATTCACCCACATGACCTAAAATCGTTGCAAAGAGGTGACTTAAACCCATGTGGTCAAAAAGCCTCTGATGTCCCGAACATGTCACTGAAACTCATGTGTAAACTAGGCCCTCCCCTGATGCAAGGAGGTCACCAAGGACTCGAAATGTAATCAAGGAAACAAACGCCAAACTCTTCAAGAGCACGTGGTTGAACTGAGTGCTAAGAGCCCATTTTGTTTACCAACACAATTTGATTGGTTTTTATCCTTTGGAATAATTGAAGAGAGAAAGAGAACTTAGAATTTGTGTTCTTTCTGTATCAGGCATGTACACTGAGAGCATAATAGATATTGACACCTGCCTACAGGGATGGAAGGTTGGGAAGAACAGGGACATTTTTAAGCTCATCTTGATTCCAAATTATCTCTCCCATAAAGTAGTGCTTGAAAGCTTATAAAATATGTTAAGTCTGCCATTAACTCTGGATTTATCTAATTAGATAAATGGTAGCAGGTCATTGTTCTTTTGGATCAGGAGGCACCTTCAGACAGCTTTTTCTTTTAGAAATCTGTAGGATGCTTAAGGGATTCTGGTGTTTTTTGAAGGGCATCCCTCATCATACTCTTTATTCAAAGCAGTGTAACCAAACCTCAACATATCATATTAGTATTACTATTCAATTACTAGTATGAAACAATAGGATTTTAAAAAACTTTCCTCTATACCATTTACATCGATTTTATGTGTGCTCATTTTTTTTGCCACTAGATAAATAATGTTCAATGAATCCACATATACTGAGGCTCCTCCCAATTTTATCAAAAGCAATGACTCACCTGAGGCCAAATGAAAACCCAAGTAGCCACACATCTGACACCAAATAGGCACTTAACATCTACACTCTGGTGTGTCCCAGCTATTTCCAGACATGGCAAATTCTTTGGAGGACCCACACCTTGAGGCAACTCTTTTCTATACACATTCACATGCTTCATAGGAAAACAGTCAATTCTTCACTCGACTGATACATTATCACTCGACAACATGAATACTTATATTCCTACAGCCTAACTGACTCTTAGTGGGCTAACATATTCTTACAGCTGCCACATAATTGCTTATCACTACCACCTAGAGGGACCAGGTTGTATCATATTAGCTATATTTTTGTATGTGGGAGATTGCAAGACTGGTAAATCATGGCAATGTTGCAGATATCACCAAGATTTAGCTTTGTATTTAATAAGGTCTCCCATCCTGTTTCTGTGGACAAGATGGAGAGATTTGGGCTAGATTATAGTATCTGAAAGTCTATTTCTCCCCTTCGTGGCAATTTTTTTCCTATTCCTACCACTTAATACAGTGTCTGACACATAGTAAGTCCTTAATAAATGCTTATTAATTGATTTATTGACTGGATGACCACTTGTCAGATATATGTTAAAGAGGATTGATAATCAGGTATAGATTAGCTAGATGTCCCTTTGGGTTTCTTACAAAACTCAGACACTCTGATTATATAAACAATTTTGTCATTGTATCAAAATATTTTTAAATGGCTTACAATAGTGGTTTCATCAATCGTTTAGCAGAAAATTGGTGATAAAACCCATTGTAAACTAGTCTTTCAGAGGTGAAAGTTATACTTTATAATACCACAGGCTATATATGTTGTATATGACTATGCTGGCTTGTTCCTCTTTGAAACAATGTAACCAGTGCTAGGAGTTATCTCACTGGCATTCATCAATGCTAGATATCTAGGCCAAAATTGATTTCTACTTTCAGCTTTTTTTATGCTTCTTTATTACAAGAGAGAAATCCATAGCTTCAGAGACAAAAACCATTTCACAATAATAGAATTATTTCCCATATAAATAAAATCAAAGTCTTCTTGCAAAAATAAAATTTTTATCATGTACAAGTCAGTAAACAATTTTGCACTTCTTGAGATGTCTTATATCTTCAATTGTTGAAGGACTAATCAAACTTTTACTTTGTTCTCTGAACAGTTTAGAGCATGATAGCAGTGTTTATTGTTGTTCACTCACTTCAATACTTTCCACTCAGCATCAGGCTCAAGGGCTTGTGTACTAAGACTACACAATTTAAATGTGAGTAGTATTTCAGGTTTTCTTGTTCCAGATGATAGAATAGAATGATTATCATGTATTTCCAAGGATATTATGGGTGTTGTTCTGAGAAAAAAAAACATAAGCATTTAATGCTTCCAAATTAGGCAGTTTATTAATCACAAACATGCAATCTTGTTGTTTTCCAGCCCTTATATAAGCATCATTGGTGTCACTGGTCTAAGACAGGATGCATATCCAAGTCAAGACCTCGGTAGTCGGGATCTCTTTCCTTATAACTAATTGCTCTTGCCAGGCAGATTCACCTCAAACAAATGGGAAGTACATCTTAGTGGCAGTCAGTTAGTAATCATCTGAAGTTTTACCAACCACCTTCTCTGACCACAAGGGCATTGTAATTAGAAAGGTTTGCTAAACTGATTGTGGTCAAAAGAGCCTTTCATACTCTGCATATATAGCTAAGCTGAAGTCTATTAAAGCAATTATTTTGCTTAACATGTGTATATATTTTAGTGTGTATATGTTGTCTCTCCCAAATAGAAGTAAATGATACTTAGACTCCCTGAGGGCAGAGACTTTCATTTGTGCTTTTGCATCCTCTGAACTTAGCATAGTATCTGGCACAAAAGGAAAACGTAATCATTGTTTGTTGATTGATTAATAGATTTAATAGAAATTTAATAAACCAAATCACTACATTACCTAAGTATTCTGGATAATTAAGCTTTTACAATTTTTTAAAAGACATTTAATGAACATCCTAGAGCTGAATAAATTCCTTGATGGTGTGAAGCATGCTCAGGTATTAACTTGCATATTACTGCACATTATGAATTCAGAAAAGAATAATTCTACATTATGAATAATCAGCGATTCACTACTTAGAACTTAAAGTCATAAATTTTGCTGATTACAGTCAAAACTCTGAGATTATGAATCTCATGATTTAATTAACACTACATATATGTATATGTATGTATGTTAAATATGTATATATATAAACTTATAATCTTAAGATACTCCAATGGTAGAATTATATGTATTAATTCATGATTAATTGTATTGATGACACTCACTACAACCCACACCCTGTCATCACACGTTGCTTCTTAATATAACATTATTTTTTTTAATTTATTTTTAGTTTTCAACATTCACTTTTATAAGATTCTAAGTTCTAAATTGTTCCCCCTACCTCAGTCACCTTCCCCAAAATGACATGCAATCTGATATAGGCTATACATGCACAATCACATTAAACATTATTTCCACATTAGTCAAGTTGTGAAAGAAGAATCAGAAACAAAATGGAAAATCAAGAGAAAGAAAAGAATATGTTTGATCTGCACTCAGACTCTAGTAGTTCTTTCTCTGGATGTGGATAGAATTTTCCATCATCAGTCTTTTGGAATTATCTTGGATCATTGCATTACTGAGAAGAGCTAAGTCCATCAAAGTTAGTCATCACATAATACTGCTGTCACTGTGTACAATGTTTTCCTGAATGTTCTCACTTCACTCAGCACCAGTTCATGCAAGTCCTTCCAGGGTTTTTTTTAAAATCTGCCTGCTAATCATTTCTTATGGAACCATAGTATTCCATTATATTCATGTACCACAAGTTGTTCTGCCATTCCCCAATTGAAGGGCATCCCTTTAATCTACAATTCTTGGTCACCAGAAAAAGAACTGCTATAAATAGTTATGTACATGTGGGTGCTTTTCCCTTGTTTATGATCTCTTTGGGATACAGACCTAGTAGTGGTATTGCTGGATACAAGGGTATGCACAATTTTATAGCCCTTTGGACATAATTCCAAATTGCTCTTCAGAATGGATGGATCAGTTCACAACTCCAGCAACAATACATTAGTGTTCTTCTTTTCCCACATCTTCTCCAACTTTTATCATTTTCCTGTTTTGTCATGTTAGCCAATATGATAGGCGTAATGTTGTACCTCAGAATTGCTTTAATTTTCATTTTTTCATTCAATATTGATTTGGAGAATTTTTTCATGACTACAGATGATTTTAATTTCTTCCTCTGAAAACTTCCTGTTCATATTTTTGACTATTGATCAATTGAAGAAAGACTTGTATTCTTATAAATTTGACTCATTTGTCTATATATTTTAGAAAGGAGGACTTTATCAGAGACATTGGCTATAAAAAGTGTTTCCTAGCTCTCTGCTTTCCTTCTAATCTTCATTGTATTGACTTAGTTTGTACAAAAACTTTTTAATTTAGTGTAATCAAAATTATCAATTTTACATTTCATAATATTCTTTGTCTCTTGTTTAGTCATAAATTCTCCCCTTCTCCATTGACTAGACAGGCAAACTGTCCCTTGTCCTCCTAATTTACTTACAGTATAAACCTTTGTGTCTAAATCTTGTAACCATTTTGACCTTACCTGGGTAAATGATTTAAGATATTGGCCTATGCCTAGGTTCTGCCATACTATTTTCCAGTTTTCCAACAGTGTCTGTCAAATAGTGAGTTTTATACCAGAAGCTGGAGTCTTTGAGTTTATCAAATAGTAGATTACTATCGTCATTGACTGTGTCTTATGTACCTAATCTATTCCACTGATCCACTACTCTATTTTTAGGCGGTACCCAGTAGTTTCAATGATTGCCACCTTATGATAAAGTTTTATTGATTTCTACTTTCACACAGCTGTACTACCTTCCATTGCATTTCTTTTCATTAATTCCCTTGATATTCTGGACCTTTTGTTCTTCCACATGAATTTTGTTATTATTTTTTCTAGCTCTATAAAATAATTTTTGGTACTTTGATTGGTATGGCATTGCACAAATAAATTAACTTAGGCAGAATTGTCATTTTTACTATATTACTTCAGTCTACCCAGGAACAATTGATATTTTTCCAATTATTTAGATATGATTTTATTCGTGTGAAAAGTGTTTTGAATTTGTGTTCATATAATTTTAATATAACATTATTGAGAACTCCTTTATCTGAACTGGTAAACTTTTCTTCCCTAAGATAACTGTAAAAATATATAATTTGGTCATATATGTGTATACACACAAACATATGTATCCAAATGTGTGTATGTACATATATACCCATGAATCCATGAAGCTTAATTATTATACCATAACTACCTAAAAAGCCTGGAACATGGGATTCATAATCAGGAAAATATGGAATCAGATTCCACCTCTGACACTTATTAACTGAATCAACATGGCAAAGCAAATTAACCTCTATATATCTTGGGCAATTCCCTATGCCTGTATAGTCAGTGCAGAAAAGAGTACTCATTCACTGCATTTAGAGTCCAAAAAACTGAGTTCAAATCTTGACTGTCACATTATCTCTGTGACCTTGGTTGAATCGTTTTACCTCTTTGGACCTCAGGTTCCTTTTCTGTAAAATAAGGGAGTTGGGCTTAATGGACTTTCAAAGTCCCTTTCAGATGTATACGTGTGAATGTATGATCTACTAAATCATAGAAGTATGTTCAGGGAGTGCCTTACACTGATGAAAGTGTCAAGCCTTCTTGAATGTAGTCACATACTTAAACTTTTAACCATGAGAAAATTGGATATTATCATTAGAATTGGAGAATTATAATTACTATACACTTTCAAGTTTGTGGTTGATGTCTTATATTGCTGGAATAGGGAATAATCTGCATTTTGTCATTTAATGGACTACACTAAAAAATTCTGTTTAAACTTCTCTTCCACACTGGACTGTCATGATGTGGAAATTTTTTCTATTGAAGATGCATTTTTTTGTTAAGCTATGTCATCTCCTAGAAATTCTTTCAGGCTACAAATACCTCAGTTCATGTTGTTGTTCAATGTTTTCCAACTTTTCTTGACCCCATATGTGATTTTCTAGCAAAGACACTGGAATGGTTTGTCATTTCCTTCTCCAGCTCATTTTACAGGTAAGAAAACTGAGGCAAACAAGATTAAGTGATTTGCCATGGACACAGCTAGGGAGTGTTTGAGGCCAGTTTTGAACTTGTCTTCCTGACTTCAGTCCTGGTGCTCTATCTAGCTGGTACTTTACCAATCCATTATTGATCACTGATGTAAGTCATGATTAGATTAATTTTATATGACCTAATAAAAATTATACACAGGACATTTGCACAATAGGGACACCTGATATTACAATCCCTGGGAAACTTTTGTACAGCCTGAAGTTACTGGAGCCTACCTACAGAAAGAAAGATGTACACAAGCAGGGGAAGGCTAAAAAAAAAGAAGATAGCATAGGCACCAAAGACAAACATCACCTCTATAGTTGGGTCTTTAAAAAGTATAGGTGATATTTGTGTCAAATATTTCAAATTTCCTGTCTCTGCAATAGTGTTAGAATAGTGTAATAGTACCTATATACCAGGGTTGCTATGAGGACAAAATATGCTAATGTTTGTGAAGTATTTTGCATTCCTTAAAATATCATATAAATGCTAGTTATTAGAATTAGTAGGAGCAATATTACTGTATCTTTTCAACAATTTAAGATTAGCCCAGTTTTAGCATTGGGCTAATTGAGCATTAGCATTGGGCTAAAAAACTATTATCTGTCTATCTAAGTGAAACAGAGCATATGTGTGTGTACACATATGTATATATATGTATACATGTATATATATGTATACATGTATATATATGTATACATGTATATACATATATATACATATATATGTACTTAGTATATCAGTAAGGCAAGATTCACAATATCAATGGTGATAATCAATATGCCTGTATAATTAAGTATCAAAGAATATAAGAGACTCTCTATAAAGAAAGCAGAAGTAAAACATTTCTTCAGACACCAGAAGATCAAAGACAGAACTAATAATTCCAATTAAACATAGCAAGAATTGTATCCCAAAAACCAATACGTCCACTTCAATATAACGATAAGGAAATAAAATACAATATTGCAGCAAGGAGCCAAGCTATCCCATAACCTTCCCCTCTGCTGGGACCTTCCCTTAAACACTCACTCACAAATATTAGCTGTCAACTTGCCTGTGCACTCTCCTGCCAAAGTTCTGAGAGTTTGCAGTTCTGAAAACCCTTGCAGTTCTCAGAGCCTTCAAAGTTCTCTCCCTCTCTCCATTTCTCTGTATCTCTGTCTCTGCATCTGTGAGCTTAATGGCTACTCTCAGCTACTCTATATACCCTTCTTAGGGCCTGAGGGCTTCAACCCTAATCAGCAAAAGGGTGTGGGCCTGGGGCTTAGCACCTAGTTAGCAAATAGTGTGGGCCTTCCTACAAACAAGCCTCCCCTAATCAAGCTTCCCTTAACTAGCTCCACCTGAGGCTTCTTAAGAGGATGAATGGTCAGGGAAGCTCTTTAATTACCATTAGGATCACATTTAGTTAGTGAGTTAGAGTAGATCAAAACAGAAATATGCAAACATGGAGATAAATTCTGAGTGCACAGACACATTATAGAACCTTAGTCATATTTGAACTAACCAAAAGAACATGCTCTCTCTCTCTCTCTCTCTCTCTCTCTCTCTCTCTCTCTCTCTCTCTTTCTCTCTCTCTCAAAATCTCTCTCTCTCTCTCTCTCTCTCTCTCTCTCTCTCTCTCTCACACACACACACACACACACACACACACACACACACACACACATACACACCACAGCTTAGCCTTGATATATGTCATAAACATCAAGGTAACAGATGGTGATAGGGAGAGGAAAGATGGAGAATTAAGGGAGAGGATAACATTGAGGAGAAAATAATCATAAGCAAAATAAGATCATTTATATAGAGAGCTGATTATAAAGCAGGAATTTTATAAAGAGACCCAACCAAAATTAATTAACATAAATAATAACCTCAATAAAGTAGCAGGATATAAAAAAAACCTCAGAAAATCATCTCTGGGACCAACAATATACAGACAGAAAAATAATGTCCTTTCAAAATAGCTATATAATATGTAAAATATCCTGGAGTCCACCTCCTAAGATACACTCAGGACTTATGCGGATATGATTACACTTTAATGAGCTAAAGGAAGATTTACGTAATTGGGGAAATAACAATTATTCATGGTTGGATCATGAAAATATAATTTAAATGTTGATAAGGGCTTAATTAACATATTTAATGCCGTAAGCATCAAATTACCAATTACCCTATAAAACTCAACAAAATAACAGTACAATTTACCTGATAGGCAAAAGGTCATGAAGCTCAGGATAAATAGTGAAAAGAAATTAAAAATTAAAGTCTGTCAGGACCACATAATAAATTATACTACAAAGAAGATATCTTTTAGACTGTTTATCAGTAGTTTTTTTTTTCTTTTTTTATGTTGATCAATGGAACAGATTATTCAAATAAACATTAAGATACTAGCACAGTGTTCAATAAACCCAAGCACACTAACTACTTACATGAGGAGTCCTTATTTGAAAATAGCTAGATAGTAGTCCTTCATAATCTAGTTTTAGATCAACAATTCATATCCTATACCACAATTAATATCAAATGGAAATTAGTCTAAATGTGATAGGTCATATCATTTAAAAATATCAGGGGAAAGGAAATAGTTATCTTTTATATTTGTGGGTATATGGAAACTCTTATTTGGAGAAAAGACAAATGGAATGATAAAATATAAACGAGACTTCATTACATGAAATTGAACAGTTTTTACACAACCAAAACTAATACAGTTTGAATTAAATATGACAAAAATGAAAAAAATCCAGAATGAATTTTTCTGATAAGGATTTAATAGCTTTAACAAATAAATAATGAATATTAATATATTAAAACATGGGCCATTGCTCATTGGGTCAAAAGGAATAGGCAGCTTTAATATAAAAATAAATCCACACCACCAACCAAGATATAAAAGAAAAGTGTTCTGAATTGCTAATAATTAGACAAATGTAAATTTAAACAATTCAAAGACTCTACCTTGGCCCCATTATATTTGTAAAAATGACAAAAGAGTAGAACTGCAATTACAGGAGGAGTTGTGGGAGAATTGATCCATTAAGGCTTTGTTGATATAGTTGTGGATTGGAAAAGATTCTGGGAAATCCATTTTCACTCTGGAAATCAATTTGAAACTATATCCAAGTAATCACCAGTGGGAAAGTGTGCTTTGATCAAACAGCATGAGTGGTAGTGGGTGTTGGGTTGCTGCCTCGGAGAGTGCTTACTAACTTGGTTTCTGGGAGTAACAATTTTGAGTAGCTAATTCTACTAACTATGGTAGCTCCTGAGCCTCTATTACGTTCTTTCATTAACAATCAGCCAGTAGACTTAATTAGCTCTTAGCAAAGACACTCAAGTGGCATATAAAGAACAGTAGCTATAAAGAATTCATCCCATAAATCTGGGGTTCACTATTGGATAAATACAAACAATACGCATAGGAAGAACAGACTTTTAGTACAATGGTAGTAATGTACATATGAAGAGTGCAATGTGGCAAGGGTAACTCAAATTACCTGGCACTTCCTGGCCTGGAAATCCCTTCTCTCTTGGAAGAGTCCTCACATGGAACCCCTTGAGTGCAGTGCTCCATTTGGAAAGTTACTCAGCTGAGTTTCCCAGGGTTTGCTTATTTCTTGAGTCCCTGCATGAAGGGCAGGCCACATTCCTTTGGTCAACTGTCTTTTTATGTCCCATTTTTCTATTTGCATGTGTACCTCTTATGTAGGCTAGATGTACATTTTTCTTTTGATCTGATCTCTCCAATGACTTGACTAGTAGTGGGGATGGGGAAGGGGAAAGGAAGTGTTCTGCTGTATTTGGAGAGAACATATTAAATGAAAAACAGATTTTGAGGTAGGTAGAAATTGATTGTCTAAATATGTAATGCTTTATGTTTGATCATAAACTTACCTTTGTGTGTTATATGTCTATACTGATGTCTGTAAGTCACTGGCATTTGAATGAAATGTGAATTTGATTGCATGAGTTATGGATGTTTAAAACACCTGGTTGCTGTGATAATGGAGAATTAAAGTGATAGTACATGCATTATATTTCAGATACTTAAACATACATAAAATCTTCTTATTTTGCCTAGAATTTGGTTTAGAGAGAGATGAGCTGGCACACAACAAAAAAGGACGTAAGACTTTAAATTCCTGGAATCATCCTTTTCTGTCTCCTTGTCCATATGAACTTTTTTCCAAACTTGATACAGCAAAAATGAATATTTTCTGGAAGGAAGCTAAATGTTTGTGGTGTACTGTTAAAAAAACAGACAAAAGTACTGATTTATTTTACTCATAGTCTGAGAAAATGCAAGTGAGTTATGAAATACATTTTAATAATAATATCTCATGCCTGAGCAACCAAAGTATGCATGAATGCCAATCATTGGGCTGTACTGGAAAATCAGATAGGGTTAGCAATTAGTTACAATCTTTTCAACTGTTTTTTTTTCAGAATCCAATATTGTTAAAGTCTGCCAAACTCATAATAATTTGGTCAGAAAATGGGTATTATCTTTGGCCTACTTCTGAAAGCATAATTTTTTTTATTTATATTCCAGAGAAAGCAGTACTTGTGCTACAGGTCTGTGTTTTCTTAACTCCAAGACAAGAGAACTATAATAAAATCAAGGAAAATGAAAGCAGTCCTTGACCATTTTGTTCAATGAAGGTTTTTTTCTTAATCTCAGCCAAAAAAAGTGGTTTGATCACAAATGTTTTTTGGAAAACCTTTGTGTTTTACCTTTTACAAAACAGATCTTGTGTGGGTTCCAAGTACACACCTGAGAATGTTTTCCAAGTAGACTAGAAAGCATGAATTAAACTTTATCTCTTCCATAAGGCATTAAAGTCCAATAAGTAGTTCCTAAAGTCCATTAATACAAGGGTTTTTTTTTTCAGTGCTTATCAGATTCTAAAGGAATCTGCTGAAATATTTTAGAAAATATCCAAGAAAGGTTTTGAGCTTTATTTTTTTAAACAAAGTTTATTAAAAATTCACCATATTGGGTAGACTCTTAAAGAATCTGAGCCTTTGTGACGCTTGTATTGACAAGTGCGCCAAAACAATCTGACCCAGACTGAGTTAGAGCTAGATTGAATCTGAGCCAGGTTCTGAGCTTTGCGACAGTGATTTTTCTCTGATAGTAGCTACAGTAGCTACACTTTTAGTTAATGACTGGGGAATGTAAAGTATAGAGCATTTCTGCAATGGTAAAAATAGGAAAACATATTGTAATCAATAACATTTAAATTCTGAATACGTATGAAGACCCACTATTGCCCTCAAGGAACTTACAGTCTATTCAAAGAGACAATATATACCCACATAAGTATATAAAGAACATGTACAAAATACAGTTGAATTTTGTTGTTATTTTTGTTGTTTAGTCATTGAGTCATGTCTGACTCTTTGTGACCCCATTTGGGGTTTTCTTCACAAAGATACTGAAGCGGTTTGCCATTTCTTTTTCAAGCTCATTTTCCAGATGAGAAGACTGATGCAAAGAGGGTTAAGTGACTTGCCCAGGGGTCACATCATGTCTGAGGTCAGATTTGAACTCAAGTCTTCCTGACTCCAGGGTTGGCCCACTATCCACTGTGCCACTTACGTGGCCCATGGATTTTGGGGGGGAAAGTATTAGCAGTTAAAGTGAGTGAGAAAAGTTTCATATAACATTGGAATTGAAGCTGACCTTTGACAGAAACTAGGGACTTGAAGGGATGAGAAAGAAGTGCGTGCCAGGTATAGAGCACAGTCTGAGCAAAATTGAAGAGACAAGAGATAGAATGTCATGTATGAGCACGAGTAAGAGTTAATTGGACTGATAGAACATAACAACAAGGAGATAATGAGTAATAAAGCTAGAAACAGATGTGGGAGCCAGATTGTAACAGAATTTAAAAACCAAACAGGATACTCTGTGTTGGAGTCTATAGAGCAATGGTGTGACATATTTAGACATGACCTTTAGAAAAATTACTTTGGCAGCTGTGTGTAGGCTGGATAGAGAGGGAAGAAAGTGAAGACAAGGTAAATAGGAAACTATTCCTAAGAACGAAGAGTCCATGGAAGAGATGTGAAAAATGTGGTAGATGAATAATCATCAAGACTTGGCAAGTGATTATATATGTGGAGTGAAGACAGGAGTGTGCTGGAGGCAGCTCAAAGCAGCTGATTGCTAAATTTTCAGTTTGAGTGTTTACACCTCAGAAATTAGCAAACGTTACAAATCAGGGATTGATTGATTATACTGATGTTTGCTGGTTATTGAGACTTTAAAAAGCTATGGATAAAATGCTAGTGATGTGAATTAATGTGGCATATATGATTTTCCCCCTGGAGAGCTGATTGTTGAACATTTATAAGCACACTCCTAAGAAGTAGTAAATAGAGATTCAAGGATGAGGTGCAAGATTGTGAACTTATGTAACTGAAAGGATGACAGTGGTCTTAATAGAAATTTGAAAGTTTGGAAGAGTGGTGAGTTCATTCACTATCGCCATTTTAAATTTGAAGCACTAAATAGACATCCAATTAGAAATATACAAAAGACAGTGAAATGATTCAGTTCAAAAGTGATATTAAGGCTACACAGAGATCAGTCAATAAACATTTATTAAAGTGCCACTTTATGCCAGAAATTATGGTAAACACTGAAGATAGAAAGTAAGGCAAGAGTCCTTGTATTCAAGGTACTCACAGTCTAATGAGTGAGACAAAATGCAAACTTCTATAGACAACAAGCTACATAAAGGATAAATATGATATAATCCACAAAGGGAGGGCACAAGAATTAAAGGAGATTGGTAAAAACTTCTTATAGAAAGTAAGGTTCTAATTGGGACTTCCAAAACCAGAAAAGGAAGGAGGCAAAGATGAGGAAAGAAAGCATTCTAGATATGGAATACTGCCAGTGATTATGTTCCAAACTGGGAGAGGGAGGGCTGTATGTGAGGAACACAAGAAAGACAGTGTCACTGGGTGGAGAATACATGATGGTAGATGGATCTAATGTGTAAGATGACTTGAAAAGTAACAGAGGGCAAATTATGATGGACTTTAAATGCCAAACTGAGAATTTTATATTTGATCTTGGAGGTATTAGCGAACCACTGGAGTTTGTTGAGGGGAGATTGATATGATGAGACTTGCATTTTAGGAAGATCACTTTGATAGCTGAATGAAGGAGCAGCTGGAATAGGGGCAGATATGTGATAGGAAAATCAACCAAGATGCTATTTCAATAATCCATACATGAAGTGATAAGGTCTTACAGCATGACAATGGCAGTATGAAAGAAGTTGACATACATGAGATATGTTACAAAGGTGAAATTGGCAAGCCTTTGTAAGAGAATGAAAATGATGGAAAAGAAGGAGAAGTCAGGATGATAGCTAGGTTGTACACCTAGGTGACTGATAGGATGGTGGTACCCTCAATAGTAATAGGAGATTTATGAAGGGAGATGATATGGAAGGGAGAGACAATGAGTTCAGATTTGTACATGTCGAGTTTAAGATGTCTACAGAACATCCATATTGAGATATCTATCAGGAGAGATGTAAGACTGAAAGTCTTACAGCAGAGAGGTTGGGGCTGAATAAGTAGATCTGAGAATCATTGGTATACAGACCATAATTGAATCCATGAGAGATTATGTGAAATAGTATTAAAGAAGAATAGGAAAGGGCCCAGGACAAATGTCTGTAACTAGAGTAGGGTTATCAGGAATGAAGATTCAGCAAGTAAGACTAAGAAAGAGTAATCATATAGGAAAAGAGAAGCAGGACAGAGTAACGTCACAAAAACCTCAACAGACAAGAGTATCAGGTGAAAATGTCACTTATAAGATAAGTGAAGAACAATACAGATTGAGGAAAAGCCATTATTTATGGCAATTGAGAGGATGTTAGTAACTGTGGCACAACCAACACAGACATCTGAAAATCCTCTACTTAATCATGATAATTAGCATAGAAGGTCAGTAAAGAAAAGAACTCTGCTTGACCCTTGTGATCTATAAAATTAAATTGTTTCCACATTTTTGTAGCTCTCATCTTTCGTTGCCCTACTCTTGCCCTCTGCTTTTTACTCTCTCTTATTTTTAAAATCAATTTTATTTTCAGTTCCAAATTCTCTCCTTTCTAGTCCCTCCCACACACATGGAGAAGGTAAGAAATACAAAACCCATTACAAATATGTACTCATGAAAGACAAATTTCCAAATTAGCCATTGTTCTGAGAAAGGGAAAAAAGAGAGAGAAATAATATGCTTTAATTTGTTCTCTGAGTCTATCAATTCTATCTGGAGGTGGATACCATTTTCCATCATGAGTTCTTTGGAATAAGTTGAGTCATTGTGTTGACCAGCATTACTAAGTCTTTCATAGTTAATTGTCTTTACAATACTACCATTCTGTATAAATTGTTCTCCTGGTTCTGATTACTTTGCTTTGTATCATTTCATAAGTCTTCTCTTTTTGAAACCATCTTCTTTATCATTTCTTATAGCACAAGAATATCCCATTACATATTTCAAACCCTCCATTATTTTATACTGTTAGAAGATAAACCTTGTGTGGTACTGAGTGTGGTACAATTTTATTGTTTCTTTTTAGCTGCTTGTAGTATTTTCTCCTTGACTTGGGAGATTTGTGCTTTTGTTATAATATTCCTGAGAGTTTTCATTTGGGGATTTCTTTCGGGGATGACCAGTGATTTTTTTTCGAATTTCTACTTTGTCCTCTGATTCTAAGATATTGGCAGTTTTTCTTCATAATTTCTTAAAATATAATGTCTAAGCTCTTTTGTTGATGTAGCTGTTATTTATGCCTTTCAACTAGTCCAGCAATTCTTATGTTATCTTTCTTTGATTTTTTTCCAGTTCAAGAATTTTTTCTATTAGATATTTCATATTTTCTTCTATTTTTTCAGTCCTTAAACCTTACCTTTTTTGTTGTCTTATGGAGTAATTAACTACAATTTGACTAATTCAAATTTTAAGGAGCTATTTTTATTCAGTGAGGCTTTATACATTTTTTCACCATTTGGCTAGTCCTGGTGTTTAAGGAGTTGCTTTCTTCACTATTTTTGTAATTCTTATCAAAATGCTAATTCTATTTTCATAATTTTCTTTCATAACTCTCATTTTTTCTTAATTTTTCCTTGACTAATCTTGCTTAATTTTTTAAAAATATTTCTTCCATTTTTTAGTCTTTCTTTTTTGTAGTATTTATTTTTTCAATGATGTAAAGAAAGTTTTCAACATTCACTTTTATAAGATTCTATGTTCTAAACTTTTTTTCTCCACTCCTCCCCAAGATGGCAAGCAATCTGATATAGGTTATACATATATAGTCATATTAAACATATTTCCACATTAGTCATGTTATGAAAGAAAAATTAGAGTTAAAGGGAAAACCCAAGAGAAAGAAAAAGAAAAAAGGTGAAAATAGCTTGCTTTGATATGCATTCAGACTCCATATTTCTTTCTCTGGATATGAGTAGTATTTTCCATCATGAGTCTTTTTGGAATTGTCTTACATTCACAATTGCTGGGAATTGCTGAGAAGAGACAAGTCTACTAAAGTGGATCTTTACACAAGGTTGCTGTTATGGTGTACAATATTCTCCTGCTTCTGCTCACTTACCTCAGCATCCGTTCATGTAAGTCTTTCCAGGTTTTTCTGAAATCTGTCTGCTCGTCATTTCTTGTAGCAAAATAATATTCCATTACAATCATATAGCCCAGCTTATTCAGCCATTCCACAATTGATGGGCATATATTCAATTTCTAATTCTTTGCCACCATATAAAGATATGCTATAAATATTTTTTGGTATATGTGGGTGCTTTCCTCTTTTTTCTGATCTCTTTGGGATACAGATTTAGTAGTGGTATTGCTGGATCAAAGGGTATACCCAGTTTGGTTTCCCTTTGGATATAGTTCCAAATTGCTCTCCTGTGTGATGGGATCAATTCACAACTCTACCAAGAATGCATTTGTGTTCTAATTTTCCCACATCTTCCCCAACACCTTGCATTTTCCTTTTCTGTCTTATTAGTCAACCTGAGAGACATGGGATGGTACCTCAGAGTTGTTTTAACTTGCATTTCTCTAATTAATAATGATTTAAAACATTTTTTTTCATATGATTATGGATGCTTTAATTTCTTCATCTGAAAACTTCCTATTCCTGTTCTTTGACCATTCATCAATTGGGGAATACAATGTATTCTTATAAATTTTACTCAATTTCTATATATTTGAGAAATGAGGCCTTTATCAGAAACACTAGCAATAAAAAAAATGTTTCCCAGATTTCTTCTTTCCTTTTACTCTTAGATGCATTAGCTTTGTTTGTACAAAAACATTTTAATTTAATGTAATCTATCCATTTTGCATTTCATAATGATTTTTATCTCATTTGGTCATAAATTCCTCCCACCTCTCCATAGATCTGACAGGTAAACTATCCCTCCCTCCCTTAATTTGCTTAAGGTATCACCTTTTATATCTTAATCATATAATCATATTGGCCTTTTCTTGATATATGGTGTAAGATGTTGGTCTATGCCTGGTTTCTGCCAAATTATTTTCCAGTTTTCCCAGCAGATTTTGGCAAATAGTTAGTTCTTATCCCAGAAGCTGGGGTCTTTGGGTTTATCAAACAGTGGACTACTGTAGTCATTGATTACTATGCTCTGTGTACCTAAACTAGTCTACCATCCACCGATGTATTTCTTAGCCAGTATCAAAGAGTTTTGAAGATTGCTGCCTTATAGAATAGTTTTAGATCTGACATGGCCATTCATCCCCTCCCCTGCCCCACTTTCCATTTATTTCATTAATCCCCTTAATATTGTGGACTTTTTGTTCAAGATGAATTTTTATTACTTTTTCTAACTCTGTAAAATATTTTTTTAGTAGTTTTATTGGTATGTCACTGAATAAGTAAATTATTATAGGCCAAATTGTTATTTTAATTATATTAGCTTGGCCTACCTATGAACAATTGATATTTTTCCAGTGGTTTAGATCTGACTTTTTTGTGGGCAAAGCATTTTGTAATTGTGCTCATATAATTCCTGGATTTGTTTTGGCAGGTAAACTCCCAAACATTTTCTATTGTCTCCAGTTATTTTAAATGGAAATTCTTTTTCTGTCTCTTGCTCCTGGGTTTTCTTGGTAGTATACAGAAATACAAATGATTTTGTGGGTTTTTTTTATATCCTACAACTTTGCTAAAGTTGTTAATTATTTCAGGTAGTTCTTTTAGTTAATTCTCTAGGATTCTCTAAGTACCATTGTATCATCTGCAAAGAGAGATAGTTTTCTTTCTTCACTGCCTATTCTAATTCTTTCACTTTCTGTTTCTTCTCTTATTGCTAAAGCAAAAATTTCTAGTACAATATTAAACAATAGAGGTGATAATGGGCCTCTTTGCTTCACACCTGAACTCACGGGGAAAGCTTCCAGCTTATCCCTATTACATGTAATGCTTCCTAATGGTTTCAGATAGATAAAAATTATCATTTTAAGGAATACTCTATTTATTCCTATGCTCTCTAATGTTTTTAATACAAATGGGTGCTATGTTTTGTCAAACAATTTTTTTTTGCATCTATTGAAATAATCATATGATTTTTATTAGTTTTGTTCTTGATGTGGTCAACTGTGCTGATAGTTTTCCTGCTATTGAACCAACCCTGCATTCCTGGCATAAACCCCACCCTGGTCATAGTGCATTATCCTGATGAAAAATGACTGTAATCTCTTTGCTACTATGTTATTTAAAATTTTTGCACCAATATTCATTAGGGAAATTAGTCTATAATTTTCTTTCTCTGTTTTGGCACTTCATGGTTTAAATATCAGCACCATATTTGTGTCATAAAAATAATATGGTTGTACTCCTTATTCGCCTATTTTTCCAAAGAGTTTATATAGCATCAGGAATAATTGTGTTTTAAATGTTTGGTAGAAATCACTTATAAATCCATCTGGCCCAGGAGATTTTTTCTTAATGAGTTCATTGATGACTTGGTTTATTTCTTTTCCTGAAGTGGGTTTATTTAAGTATTTTACTTCCTCTTCTGTTAATCTGAACAATTTATTTATTTCTTTGTTAATATTCCTCCATTTCACTTAGATTGACAGATATATAGGCTGATGTTTTCTCCTGTTTCTTGACTTTTACAGCTGATCTCTACTCCTTGGACATAAGGTGGCACTGTCCCAAGCTTCTTTTTATTTTTAATTTTATTTTTCTAAAACTTAAATATACAATAAGAAAAGAAAAAAGAAACATAAGCTTATATATTAAAACTTAAATACAAAATAAGAAAAACATGTCATGTAGACAGCAGAGATGATTCAAAATATATAGCAATAACTTTCCATTTCAAAAAGGCCTACATAATAAATACTATGTGTTGTTTTGAGAGCTATCCATCTTTTCTTTGCTTCCTTGTAAGTTTTCTTTTGTTTTCTGCTATGTACTTTGTACTTTTTTTTCTTTTTCCCCCTTCTTCCCCTCCCCCCAGAAGGATACAATGTGGATATATTTACTTAAAGATATAGGTATAGATATATGTATACATACACATAAACATACATATATATGTATACATAAATATGTATACATACATATGTATACATACATATGTATACATACATATGTATACATACATATGTATACATATATGTGTGTGTATATATATGTATAAACAAATATTTTCCCTAACAAATTCTACCCCTGATCTTTGTTCCAGAAGGACCACTGTTCTGCCCCATTTATTGGTACCTGCTCTATATTTGCCCTGAGGTGCTATTTCATCTCTTTTATGGAGGAAAATCTTGAGAGCTTGGAATTTTCTGACCTACTCAACTATCTTCCTAGAATCCTCTCTGTCCCAAGCTTCTTGTGTTGGGGCCAGGGGCCTTGGTCACTGGCTTTGTGTACTTTGGCCTCAGGTGCTGGAGTCTTGCTCACTGTGCTGGGGTAGTCTGACCCATTCACACCTATTGTTGCCTGGTTTCAGAGGCTGGCTATTTGCCTTCTAACCTGGGACTGAAGGCTTCACAGCCAACCTACTGTGCCACCAGCTTGCTGAGACAGAATCCAGGGGCCTCAACTGCTGATCTGTGCTGTGGCTAAGAGCCTCCCACTGGCTTGCCTGCACACTATCTCTCCTGACCTGCACTCACCTTTTACCCATGTTAGACACACCTTTCCTGAAGTCCTTATCTTAAGCCAGAAAATTGTTTCTCTCTTTTTGTATGTTCTGTCACTCCAGAATCCATTTAGAGGCTTGATTTAAAATGTTTCTGAGGGAAACTGGGGAGAGCTCAGGCAACTTCCTGACTTCTTGACATCTTGGCTCTGTTTCCACTCTTTTTAGTGTTTTTTTTTTTTTAATTCTAGTAATTTTTGCTGGGTTTGTATCCAATACGTATATATTTTTCTTTAAGGCTTTGCTTATAGATGTTTTCAAGATGTTGCCTTCTTTTGGTGTTTGTATGTTGTGCTTCTCTTTTTTATCATCAGGTACTTTAGTTACTTGCTCAGTTTTTCAGCTTGCTTTTTATCTTTGGACTTTTTTATTGTGTTGGCATCTGCTCACTTCTGGGGAGAATGTCTCACTTGAGCTTCTGTTCTTTGTATTTTTCTGCGGCTTTCACATCTCATTCTGGGGACCCATACATTTTTGGTGCTTCCAGAATGGTTTGATCTGGGAAAAGGCCTTTTCAGTGCCATCCTGGTTTGTGTTTTGCCAATTCCTGTTCTGGTTGGGTCTGTTGGCTTGTGTGTGGTTGGATTTCCATAGACTGCTGCTTGACTCAGTCATAGCAGTTCTACTGGGAGGTTCTGTAGGTTTAGAGTAACAGAACTGCTGGCTCCTCCTTTGTTTTTGGTCTCTTGCTCAATTGTATTCCACAGCAAGCTCACGAACAAGACTGAAGTTTGGAATTGACTTTCCTCTCTGTTCTTGGTTTCAGAGCCACATAGTTATGTTTCTGGAACTTATTCCTTGCTCCTTATGTAAGTAGGGCCATTAGTCTTATGGGACCTTAACTGTTCCTCTTCATTCTGAAACTCAGACTTGGAACTTGGTAATGGTGATAGAGCCTGCCAGATAGTATATATTCCTGAATTCAGTGCTAGTACAAGGATCACTAAGATCCCTTTTTCCTCCAGGTGTTCAGTCCCCTTACCATCCTTTGGATCTGGGTTGCTCCCCATCACTGGTGCTACCACCATAGCCTACTGCTGCTTCTTGTTATTGTGGCCAAGCTGCTGCTGCTACTATCTACACTGTGCTCCTGGCTGACCTCCACCTCAGTGTCAGTAGACCACTTTTTCTGACTTCCAAAGTTGCCCTGGAAGGAAAAAAAATGACTCACTGTGTCTTTCTTGGCTTTCTTGAAAAGAATTGTTTGGCACCTTTTCTAAATTGTGGAGGGGGTCTGTTGGGAAGCTTAGGCAATAATGCTGGCTTTTACTCTACCATCTTGAGTCTGCCACATCTTTCTTATTTTTTAATCATACCTTCACTGTCATCCCCCCAATGTTTGCCTTGTTTTGCTTATATTACTTACATTGCTTACTATTCCTTACATATCCTGACCTCTGTCATAAACCATTCTCTTCCCCTCACTTGCTCATCTCCTTTCCTATTTCCCTTTTGAAGAAAATGAAATGTGTGTGTGTGTGTATGAGTGAGTGAGTGCAATTCTGTTTCATCTTTATTATATAATTGAGTTGAAAATTATCTCCATGGGATGCCTTTCCCCCTACCTCTCCCTGAATGATTATATGCTTTGTCTTATGCACCTCTTTTATGTAATAAAAATTTTGCTCCTGTTTCCTATGCTTTAGCTCTCTTTGTCACTTCCATTTTTATCTTCTCCCAAAACCATTAGAGAACAAAATTACCCACAAGCACTGTGTCATTTGTTTTTCCTTTCTTTATTACCCTGAAAAAGCACTAGTGTTCTAAAAAGACATTTGTTTCTTATCCTGTCTATTAACATGTTAAAAATCCCCATATGTTACCTTCCAATTAAATGAATATGTGGGCCTTTCTATGTTTCTCTCAACACATGCATTTCTGTTTTAAAATATCTATTTAGGTTAGTCTTTTTTGTCAAGAATACTTGTGAATGTCATATGTTATTAAAGATCCATTTATCCTTCCCTAAAATTTTATGTAGCATTGCTGGAAAAGTTATCATTAGCTGTCTGTGTCTTTTGTTTTTTGAAATATATTCCAAGATCTCCTCTCTTTTATAGTTAAAGCTGACGAACTTTAGTTTGTCCATTTTGTGGTCCTTTGGTACTTGAACTTGTCCTTTCTAGATACTTTTAGCAGTATTTCTTTGATCTGAAAGTTCTTTATTTTGGCAATATTATTCCCAGGAGTTTGGATTTTGGGAATTTCATGCAGAAGATTTATCAGTGGATTCTTACTGTTTTCACTTTGTCTTCTGGTTTTAAGAGATTTAGGCAATTTTTGTTTTTAATTTCTTGAAATAAAGTAATTAATCTTTTCTTGTGTTGACTGTTGTTGCAGTTGTTCATGCTTTTCACATAGTCCAATGATTCTTTGATTATATCTCCTTTATGTGTTTCCCTTGTCATTTTAAAATATATTTTTAACATTTCTTATTTTCACATTGAGTTATTGTTTTCTGACCCAACCATTATAATTTTAGGGCTTGTGGTGTTTCCATAATCTCTTCTAAAATACCAATTGTTCTTGCCAGTTTTTTCCCTTCTAGTTCTTTCAACATGAATCTCTTATTTCTTTTATTCTTATAACTGTTGTAATCCTTGAGGTCAAAACTTTCATATACTCTTATCCTGCAAAGCTTTACTTAACTTGTTGTGGAGTTGCTATTCTATTTAGGTTTTATCCCCTGGTCATCTCTCAAAGATGTGTCTTCATTACATTCAGAATTTTCCTTACTTTGTTCATCTCACCAACCTCAGTGCTTATATTACGGGTTAGTCCTCTGCTCTCTGTGTTCCATCTCTTACAGCCTGTCCATTTCAAGGTTTTTACAGATTTACTGCCATCCTTCTTTGGATCCCACAGCTGGGTCAAAGAGTCTACAGGTGATTCTTCTTATTTATTTTAGACTGTGCATTTCCAAGCCACACAGGAATATTTTTAAGGAATCCTCCACTTCTCATCACACTCTCTTCCCATGTATTGTGTGTATTGTTGAGAGAATGTGCGCTGAGCTTATGGGAGGTGTATTTTATAATCGTTATGTTTGGTATATGCCATTTAAGTCAATTTCTTTCCTAAGAATTCATTGAACCTACTAACTATATGTTAATTAGAAACATAAGAGGCAGGGTTTAGGAGCTATAGTAATTGTACTGTAAATACACACAACTTCTATCCCTAGAACAAGAGATGCTAGCCAATCTACTAGGGAATCCTAAACTGCAAGGGTGAGTTGGTGGTAAGTTCAGAGACCTGTGCTATATAACTTAAATTTCTAATGGACCCTATCACCATTATTAGAATGCTTTATTCCTCTACTACTCATCAATATGTGTATACTTATAGAGAAAATTGATAGTAGGAACAATCTAATATTGAATTTGGGCAAGGCATGAGTTAAACAGGGTGAAGAGGAAAGGGATTTGAGAGTTAAAATAAGTTAAATACTGATCTCGTTTACTACAAGTTAACTAAAACTAACATAAAATTGGAAGGAGAGAAAAGTGAAGACCAAATACCTACAATAGCTAGAAGGGTGCTGAAGGATAAAGGGACTAGTTGTCACAGTGAGGGTAACCAATAAGTATAGGAAGAGGGAGGTATAGGAAGAAATGTGATGATCATCATGATAGACAGAATGATGTTTTATCATTATCTCTATCAATTTGCTAGGTGTCAGATGATACCTGAGTTGTTTTGATTTGTATTTCTCTTTTCATGAGTATTTTGGAGGAATCTTTTAAATGGTTCTTAATATATTGAAATTCTAGAAAGAGCTTTCTAAGAATGGACCTTTCTAACAAAATCCAAAAGCTACTATTGAATACTCTGGACCAGTGGATATTGCATCCCACTCTTTTGAAAGACCTTCTGGATTAGAGGTCATGGTCTGAGGACTTAATTCCCTCTGCTCTTGAATACTCATCCTGGAACCTATGCTGTGATAGGTAAGACTATCATATGCTCACTATATTTAGCCAGCACTAAGTAATCCTCTTGAGGTTCAAGTTGACCTAGAACATACACCTACCTTTTCCTTCCAATTCCCTTCATTCTTTTCTAGTATTGGAATTGTAATCAAGTCAATATTGTCATTCGTCCTAGAATAGCCACGGGAATTGACTCCCCTGCATTGTCATTTAGTCATTTCATTCATGTCTGACTCTTCATGACCTCATTTGTGGTTTTCTTGGCAAAGATACTGAAGTGGTTTGCCATTTCGTTCTCCAGTTAATTTTACAGAAAAGGCAGCTGAAGCAAAAAGGGTTAGGTGACTTGACCATGGCCACATAGTTAGGAAGTCTCTGAGGCAGTATTTTAACTCAGGTCTTTCTGACTCCAGGGCTGGTGCTCTATACACTGCACCACCTACAGTTAGACTTCCCTTTAGTTAGTTCCATTAACCACCTCTGTGATTTTAAAAATAAAAAAATTAAAAACCTGTTCCTGATTATCATTCTTTTATATATAAAGATATTCCTATTGGTATGAAAGCTCCTTGAAAGTGGGGGTCAGGAGGGGGGTACTGTTGCACTTTTAAATTTGTATCCTCAAATCTTTGCACAATGCTTAGCATATAATAAATGCTTAAAAATGACACAAGGAGCCATTCAGTGTTTGCTTTGTGAGATAATAAATGTCCACAGAGATTGTATAGAAGTGATTTTAACACTAAATAGAAAAGCAAACAAAAGTTAACACTCAGTAATTCCCCGTTGCTGCTTTTAATAGTGACAAAGTGTATAATTTATTTTAAATATAGGGCATTGTAAGTGATGAATAGTAAAGTGCATTGTAAATAACTGGGGACCTTCCAGATATTTTAAATGGTTGTTTAATAATGCCATTCTCCCTTAGCTCCAACAAAAAATCAGCTTTAGAAAAGGGTGCAGTAAAAGAAATGGGGCATAATTGAACTTGGTTGCATCCCACATCACTTTTGGGGCTAGGACACTAAGTTTCCTCTCATTCGATACAGTCAATGAGCGCACCTGAAGGCCAAACCAAACGAAATAAAGATAATTTTACTCTATACAGACAAATGATTAATGGGGACCATGGAACTGCTTGGTACAAATTTAAAATCTCTCAGATGTGACTCCTATTAAATTACAAAAAAACAGGAAGAGACAGACAGGCAGTCAGAGACAGAAAGATAGAGAAATAGAGATAAATATAGACACACTGAAACAGAGACTGGGAGAAAAGAAAGAGACAGATCAATCAACTCTCTTGGCTACTCAAGACAGAATAGAACAGGACCAGTCTTGTATTCCTTTGCTCAACATGAGGGAAGAAAGAGGGAATAAACAGAAAAAGAAAGAATCAGTGGCTCTTGCTGTGGGCTAGAAATAAAGAGCTCAAAGTTAGGAGAAGGATTTGGAAAGATTTTGGTCTTGGACATTGTTCCCCACTCCATCCCCCTAAATGCATACCCCTTCCTCCAACTAATTCAACAAATATCAATTAAACATCTACAATGTTGTGTTGGTAAGCAAAAATGGGCTTCTTAGCACTTAGTTCAACAAGTGCCCTTGAATAGTTTGGCTTTTGTTCCCTTTGAGTAATTCATTGAGCCTTACTAGGTGCTAAGCCCCAGGCCCAAACCCCTATTAGGTGTAAAACCTTAGTGGGTGTGGATTGGCAACTAAGGTGGGGCCCAAGGTAGGGCTAACTCCAGAGAGGGCCTAGTTTACATGTCTGGGAGAGCAGAGGCTTTTAGACCACGTGGGTTTAAGTCCACCTCTTTGTGACTATTCTAGGTCACGTGGGTGAGTCACATATGTGACGCTGAAAAAGATGTAAAAACCAGGGGTTGGCTGTCCGTTCTTTGGAGCTCTTTGCTGCAGCCGTGGTGGCTCACGTGACTCTGGGCCAGCCCTTGTTCTGAGTTCCCAGGCTGAACCTAGATGTTAGTAACTAGGAATTGTATTGTGTCTGTCTGTTGATGTTTGTAATTTGTTTGTATGTTGCTCTGAAGTTCAGGGTGCTGGCCTTCTCCCCTGAACTAAGTGACTGATATTTGTATGCTGAATTAAAGTGATCTTGTCAACCCCTTCACCTTGCTTTCCTTATTTAAGCAGATCAAAAGAACCTGTGCTATCGGCAGCTTTCTGGGTGCTGGCTGTGGGTGGATCTACACCCCCACAGAAGCTGCTAGCCGGATTGTGGAAACAAATGTGCAAGCTGTTACTGTTGTTTAGTCATTTTTTCAGTACTGTCTGACTCTTCGTAACTCCATTTGGGGTTTTCTTGGCAAAGCAAAAGAAGTGGTATCCAATTTCCTTCTCCAGTCCATTTTACAGATGAGTAAATTGAGGCAAGTAGGGTTAAGTGGCTTGCCCAGGGTTACCCAGCTATTAAGTGTCTGAGGCAAGATTTGATCTGAGGAAAAATTAATCTTCCTCACTTCAGACCCAGTACTCTATCCATTGAACCACCTAACTTCCACATTGTGTGCAAGGCACTATATTAAGTAGTTTGTCCAAGATTTCCTCCTGCAAGTCTAATGACTTTTCCTCTGTTTCTTTTGCTTGCTCATTATTCTTATCACACATTCTAATTTTGGGTGCATCCCAGACTTTTTCTTGGCTTTTCTTTTCTTCTTTTTCCATCTTTTGGGAACATCATTGGTTCCCATGGTTTTAATTATGACTTCTATGAAAAATGACTCAGAGAAGAACATATCCGGACTCAGTCTCATTCTTGCGTTCCAATCTTGCATCACTAAATGGGAATTTCAAACTGGATATCTGAGATACATCTTAAATTTATCATTCCCCAAAAGAATAGATTATTCTCTAATGAATACTGTCTTCCACAATTTCCAATTCCTTTCAAGCCCCCCTTTCAAGCTGTTTTTCAGTACCTGTTACAACCTCCCTTCAACTTATCATTAGATAAACATTGTGTATTTCTTCCCTTATCATATGTTCTGTTCTAGTTAAGCTGGCCTCCTGTGTCTTCCACATATGCCACTCAATTTATCATTTTCATACTTTCAAAGTGACTATCTTCCATGTCTAAAATTTGTAGGCCCTTCTCCACATACTACTTGTTTTTTATATATACCTAATACACAGTGCTGAATGTAATGAAAACTTCTTAAGAGTAGGGATTGTCTGAGATTTTGTACCCTTATTATATAGAAACTTTATGGCTGCATAAAGTAGGTATTTAAACAAATGTTTATAGAATGGTTTTGCCATCCCAGTGCTCATAATCCTCAAGATACATGAAAAAAAAACCTTTCAAATTAGGGAAAATTGATCAAGAAGCCTAAAGTCATTTGGGAATAGGATGAGATATACAACATACACAAAAATGTAACTTAGTATCACGCCCAAAAAGAATTCCTGGAAAAACTTTAAAAGGATTTTAAAAAGTAAATTAAAGAAATAGAAGAAAAAATGGGAAATTAATGAAAGTAATGCAAAAGAATCATGAAAAAAGAGTCACTAACATAGGAAAAGATATACAAAAATTTACCAAGGAAAATAAGTCCCTAAAAAATAGCATTGGCCAAATAGAAAAGGAAGTATGAAAACTCACTGAATAAAACAATTACTTAAAAATTAAAATTGAAGAAGTAGAAACTAATGACTCTATAAGACATCAAGATAATGATAAAACAAAATTTAAAAAGCAAAAAATAGAAGAAATATAAAATTTCTCATTGAAAAATAACTAATCTAGAAAATAGATCCAGGAAAGATAATTTAAGAATTATTGGACTGCCTGAAAACCTTGGTAAAAAAGAATCCTGGACAATATCTTTCAAGAAATTATTAAGCTGCCCTTATATATTATGACCAGAAGGCAAAATAGAAACAGAAACAATTCACTGATCACCACCTGAAAGAAATCCTAAAATGAAAACTCCCAGGAACATCATTGACAATTTCCAAAGCTCATCAAGGAGAAAGGATTCCATGCAACCAAAAAGAAACAATTTGAATATCATGGAGCTACAGTCAGCATTACACAGGAATTAGCAGGTTCCAAATGAAAGAAATGGAGGACTTCGAAGATGATATACTGGAAGGCAAAGCAGTTAGGATTACAACCAAGGATCACCTACTCAGCAAAACTGAATATAAGAACGAAATCTTTCAGGGAGAAAAATGGACATTTAATGAAATAGAGGACTTTCAAGCACTTCTAATTAGCATAAAATTTGATCTTCAAATGCAAGATTCAAGGGAAACATAAAAAAGTTGAAAAATCAAGAAAGAGAAAACAAGAGATTCAATGAGGTTAAACAATTTATATTTCTGTATGGCAAGACAATGTTTGTAACTCAAGAACTTTAATACTATAAGAGCAATTAGGAGTATATGGAGACAGAGGGTGTGGATGTAAGGTGACTTTGATTGGATGACACTAAAAAAACACAAAGAAAATTGCACCACAAAAAGAAGAAGGTAAGGGATTGAATGGGTAAATTACCCCACATAAAAGAGATGTGGAGGAGCTATTATAATGGAAGGGAATATGGGAGGGGTGGTGGGCAAAGCTTAAACCTTATTCTCAACAAACTTTGTTTAAAGATGGAATAACATATACAGTTGGATACAGAAATCTATGTTACCCTATGAAGAAGTAAAAAGTGATGGGCATAATAGAAAGAGGAAGAAGTGCTGATAAAAGAGAGAGTATATTGGGGAAGGTGGTGCTCAGGGGTAAAACACTTGTGAGGAATGAAAGGGTGGGGAGGGTAAGAGAGAGGGGGATAAACAAGAGAAAAATAGCATGGAGGGAAATACACAGTAACTTATCATAACTATAAATGTGAATGAGACAAACTCACCCATAAAAAGGAAGTGTATAGCAGAATGGATTAAAAACCAGAATCCTACAGTATGTTGGTTTCAAAAAAACACATTTGATGCTGGAGCAGAATCTATTATGCTTCAGGTGAAGCAAAGAAAGTAAAGGCAGGAATCATGAGAAAGCAAAAGCAAAAATAGATCTAATTAGAAGAGATAAAGAAAGAAACTTTGTCTTGCTGAAAATTATTGTAGACAATGAAGTCATATCAATGCTAAACATATATGCACCCAATGTTACAGCATCTAAATTTTTGAAGGATAAGTTAAATGAGTTACAGGAGGAGATAGATAATAAAATTATGTTAGTGGAAGACCTCAACTATTCCCTCTCAGAATTACATAAGTAAATAAAAAAGAAAGAAGTTAAGAAGGTGAATAAAAATCTTTAAAAAGTTAGATATGATGGATCCGTGGAGAAAATTGAATGAATATACCTGCTGAGGCAGTGCATGGCAACTACCAAAAATTGACTATTTACTAGGAATAATACCCTCACAACCAAATGCAGAAAAGCAATCATAGTAAATACATACTTTTCAGAACATAACACAATGAAAAATACATTCAATAATAGAAATGGAAAAAGAGATTAAACTTAGTTCGAAATTAAATAATTAATCTACTACTAAAAAAGTGGGTCAATGGAAAAAAGAAACAATAAATGATTTCATTAGGGAAAAATGTCATTTAAAAATGACAAGAATGAGATAACATAGCAAAATTTGCAGGATGCAACCAAAGTTGTAGTTAGGAGAAAATTTATATATCTAATTGCTAACAACAATAAAATAGATAAAAAGCAGATCAATAAATTGGGCATGGAACTAAAAAAAGTAGAAAAAGAACAAATTAAATATCCCCAATTAGACAACAAATAAGAATCCTGAAAATTAGAGAAGAGATTGATAAAATTGAAAGTAAGAAACCATTGAATTAATAAATAAAGGTAGAGGCTAGTTTTATGGAAAAATATCAACAAAATAAATAAATAATTGGTTCATTTAATTTAAAAATGCAAACCAAATTACTAGTATCAAGAATTAAAGAGGTGAATTCAGCACCAATGAAGAAGAAATGAAGACAATTGTTAGGAGCTACTTTTACCAATTATACAGCAATGAATTTGACCATCTAAACTAAATAAATGAATATCTACAAGAAACATGTTACCCAGATTAACAGAAGAAGTAAAAGATTTAAATGACTCAGTCATAGAAAAAGAAATTGAAGAAATCATCAACAAACTCCTTGAGAAAAAATCCCCAGGACCAAACTGATTCACAAGTAAATTGTGCCAAACATTTAAAGAACAATTAATCCCAATACAATATAAACTTTTTGGAAAAATTAGCCAAAGACTGAGTATGAGAAAAATCCTTTTATGACACAAATATGGTGCTGATACCTAAACCAGGAAGAGCCAAAACAGAAAGAAAATTACTGACTGATTTCCCTAATGAATATTGATGTATAAATTTTAAATAAAATACTAGCAAAGAAAATACAGCAATATATCACAAGGATCCTATACTACATCAAGGTGAGATTTACACCAGGAATGCAGGACTGGTTCAATATTTTTTCTTCATTTTTAAACTTCTTTTTTTAAATGTATTTTTTTTTCTAAATTCACTTCATAAGCTTTTGAGTTCCAAATTTACTCCCCATCTCTATTCTTCCCCTACCCCAAGATGGCATGTAATTTTATATAGGCTGTACATATCCATTCATGTTAAACCTATTTTCACATTATTCATGTTTTAAAGAATTGGAGTCAATGGGAGAAACCAAGAGAAAGAAGAAACACACACACACACACACATAGAAAGAGAGAGAGAGAGAGAGAGAGAGAGAGAGAGAGAGAGAGAGAGAGAGAGAAAGCAAATAATATGCTTCAATCTGCATTCATTTTCTGGATGAGGACATTTTCCATCATGAGTCTTTTGGAGTTGTCCTAGATCCTTGCATTGCTAAGAGGAGATGTCTATCAAAGTTAGTCATTACACAATGTGGCTGTTACTGTGTACAATGTTCTCTTGGTTCTGCTCACTTCACTCAGAATCAGTTCATATAAGTCTTTCCAGGTTTTTCTGAAGTCTGCATGCTCATCATTTCTAAACTGGAACTAAATTGAGCTGAAGCAAATAAGGTTTCTTCACAACACAAGACCTAGAGGTGGTATTGCTGAGTCAACAAGTATGAACATTTTTATAGAATTTGGGCATAGTTCCAAATTGCTCACCACTATGGTTGGATCAATTTACAACTCCACCAATACTGCATTAGTGTTCCAATTTTCCCACATCTTCTTCAGCATTTGTCAATTTCCTTTTTTTTTTGTCATGTTAGCCAATCTGATAGGTGTGAAGTGATACCTCAGAGTTGTTTTGATTTGCATTTCTCTAAACCATAGTGATTTAGAGCATTTTTTCATATGACTATGGATACCTTTAGTTTCTTCATCTGAAAACTGCCTATTCATATCGTTTGACCATTTATCAGTTGTGGAATGACTTGTATCCTTATAAATTTGACTCAGTTATGTGTATATTATAAAAACAAGGCCTTTATCAGAGACACTGGTTGTAAAAATTCTTTCCCAGCTTTCTTCTTTACTTGTACTCTTGGAAGCATTGGCTTTGTTTGTGCAAAAACTTTTCAATTTGATGTAATCAAAATTATCCATTTGGCCTTTCATAATGTTCTTTATCTCTTCTTTGGTCAAAAATTATGTTTTCCATAAATCTGACAGGTAAACTATTCCTTTTTCTCCCAGTTTGCTTAGAGTATCAGCCTTTATATCTATATCATACACCTATTTTGACTTTATTTTGGTAAGGTTGGTTCGATATTTGGAAAACTGTCAGCATAAGTGACCATATCAATCACAAAACTAATAGAAACCATATGATTATCTCAACAGATGCAGAAAAAGCATTTGACAAAATACAGCACCCGTTCCTATTAAAAACACTAGAGAGCATAGGAATAAATGGAATCTACCTTAAAATGATAAGTAATATCTAAAACCATCAGTAAACTTTATATATAATGGGGATAAGTTAGAAGCATCCCATAACAATCAGCAGTGGAGCAAAGATGCCTATTATCACCTCTATTATTTAACATTGAAATAAAAATGTTAGCTTTAGCAACAAGAGAAGAAAAAGAAATTGAAGGAATTAGAATAGGCAATGAAGAAAGGAAACTGCCACTCTTTGCAAACGATATGATGGTATTGTTAGAAAGAATTAGAGCATCAACTAAAAATCTTCTTGAAATTATTAACATCATTAGCTAAGTTGCAGAGAACAAAATAAATCCAAATAAGCCATCAGTATTTCCATATATTACCAACAAAGTCCAGCAGCAAGAGATAGGAAGAGAAATTCCATTTAAAATGACAATAGACAATATAAAATACTTGGGAGTCTATCTGCCAAGACACAAACAGGAAGTATATGAAGACAACTATAAAACAGTTTTCACACAGATAAAGTCAGATCTTAACAATTGGAAAAATATTAATTACACCTGAGTAGGCAGAGCCACTATAATAAAAATTACCATTCTACCTAAATTAATCTATTCATTCAGTGCCATAAAAATGAAACTATCAAAAATATTTTATAAAGCTAGAAAAAAATCATCAGGAAGAACAAAGCTCAAAAATATCAAGAGCATCAATGGAAAAAAATGTGAAAGAAAGAGGTCTAGCCATAATAGATTTCAAATGGTATTATAAAGTGGTAATTATCAAAACAGTCTGATACTGGCTAATAAATATAGTGGTGCATCAGTTTAAGTACAAATTACATTATAGTAAATGACCACAGTAATATAGTATATGATAAACCCAAAGATTCAAGATTTTGTAACAAAAATTCATTATTTCACAAAAACTGCTGGGAAAAGTGGAAAAGAGTATGGCAAAATCTAGGTATAGACCAACATCTTACACTGTATATCAAGATAATGTCAAAATGGATACATAATTTACACATAAAGAATGATACCATAAAAAAGAGAACATGGAATAGTTTATCTGACAAAATTTATGGATAGGGAAAAATTCGGACCAAAGAAGATGTAGGGAGCATTATAAAATATAAAACAGATAATTTTGATTATATAAAATTAAAAAGTTTTTACACAAACAAAAACAATGTAACTAAAATTATAAGGAAAGTAGAACACTGGGAAAAGGTTTTTGTGAGAAGAATCTCTGATAAAAGGCCTCATTTCTCAAATATACAGAGAATTGAGTCAAATTCCTAAGAAATACAAGTAATTCCTCAAATGATAAATGGTGAAATGATATAAAATGGTAATTCTCAGACAAAGACATTAAAGCTCTCAATAGTTATATGCAAAAATGCTCTAAATCACTATTGATCAGAAAAATGCACATTAAAACTTCTCCAGGGAACCACTTCACACCTATTAGAGTGGCTAATATGACAAAAATGGGAAATGTTGGTTGTTGGGAGAGATTGGAAAAACTGGGAGACCAATGCATTGTTGATGGAGTTATGAACTGATCCAATCATTCTAGAAAACAATTTGGAAATATGGCCAAAGTACTATAAAACTGTGCATAACCTTTGATCCAGTAATAGCACTGCTAGGTCTATATCACAAATATATTTTAAAAAGCACCTTTTTGTACGAAAAATATTTGTAGCAGCTCTTTTTGTGGTGGCTAAGAATTGGAAACCAAAGGGATGCCCATCAATTGGGAGATGGCTAAACAAGCTATGGTATATGATTTAAATAGACTATTTTTGTGCTATAAATATAACAAGCAGGCTAATTTCAGAAAAAACTTTGAAAGACTTACATGAAGTGATTCATAGTGAAGAGAACAGAACCAGGAGAATCTTGTATGCAGTAACAGCAATATAGTTTGATGAAGAATTGTTAATGATTTAGCTATTCTCAGCACTACAATGATCCAAGACAATTCTGAAGGATAATGATGAAGCACACTATGTGCCTCCAGAGAAAGAACTGATACTGATTGAATACAGACAGAAGCTTGCTTCATTTTTTTTCTTTTATTAGAGTCTTCTTGTACAAAATGACTAATATGGAAATATTTTACATAATTATACATGTACAAACTCTATCTGATTGCTTACCCTCTGAGGAAGGGAGGGGGGAAGTGAAGGAAGAAGGGATAGAATTTAAAATTCAAAACTTAAAATAAAAATGTTAAAAAATTGGGGTAAAAAACAATGGCCACATAAGGGACATTGGATTTCATCGAAATGTCACGCATACCACACTCTTGACAGCTTAATGGACATATAACCTTTTCTTGAAGAACTTCAGGGAAGGGAAACCTAACAGTTTCCCATGTCAGCCCACTCTACTTTTGCATAGTTTGTATAATTAGGAATTTTATTTCTTATATCAAAGCTAAATTTGCTTCTTTGCAATGTCCACCCAGTACTTCTCGCTCTTCACCCCAGTGCAGAGTAGAACAACACTAATCCCTATTCCTCATGATATCCCGTCAAATGCTTGAAGACATTTTATTTGTTTTTTCCATAAAACCAACCCCTTGTTTTATTTATTAATTCAATGTTTTTCACTCAGTTTTATTAGTCTCATAATTGCCTATTAGGATTTCAAATTTAGTGTTTAATTAGAGTTTTTTAGGAGTTTGTCTAGTTCTTTTTTTTAATTGCATGCTTAATTCATTTTTCATGTCTCCGCTGAAAATGGTAAGCCGGTTCCATGAGCCTTTTTTCCTACCATGCATCTCTTGCCTCCTTTGACTTCTGTTATTCCTGCTCTGTTTTCTTTCTTTCTTTTTTTTTTTTTGGTTCTTTTTTTTGGCAGGACAATTGGGGTTAAGTGACTTGCCCAAGGTCACACAGCTAGTAAGTGTGTCAAGTGTCTGAGGCCGGATTTGAACTCAGGTCCTCCTGTCTCCAGGGCCGGTGCTCTACTCACTGTGCCACCTAGCTGCCCCCATTCCTGCTCTGCTTATCTCTAATCCTGAAATGCATGTGTATTTTGCCCTCTATATTCCTATTTCTTACTATGTTATAAAAAGTCATGAAAAATTTGTTAACTAGGTCAATTAAAATCTGTCTCGTATAATACTAACAGGCTGTCATTGCTACATGAATGTTTTTATTCATCTCTTGACTCTACCAAAGATTGCTCACAATTGACTGCACCAAACCTGATTCACTTTTCCCAAGATATATATTTCACTTATTTCACAATCTCTTCACAGATAATACCATCTACTTTACTAATGTAATGTAGTCCTCCCTCCTACATAGTGGTTTCACTGAGAAAATTTAAACTGGACACAGACATCCAAACACTTCTCCAATATCCGCTATCTCTTTATTTTTCTTTTCAATCCTTTCTCCATCTCTCAAGTTTCATAAGAAAAGTTGATCCTTTTCCTTGCCAAAGTTGTGTAATCAGTCTTTGTTCTTAGTCTTTTCTGCTACTGTTTCCTCTGGTTCCTCCTCCATTGATAATCTTCTACTCTTTCTCCGTGTAAATTGTTCCACCTTCTAGTGATTCATCTTTTTCTTCCACTACCACTACCACCATTAGCATCCTTACTTTGATTCTATTTTCACATCAAGCTACTCTACTATTCTCATATACTCTTTCTTAACAACATTCCACGAAGTATTATTCAGTCAATAACATTTAAAAAGCAACTACTATGGGCCAAGCACTAGGTTAACACTAGCTGATATGACAAAAATCAGCTGACAGTCACATCTATCAAACTCTTTACAGTCTAATGGAGGAGACACTATGCAAACAACTGTGTATATCTGTGTACAGGATAAGTTGGAGATAAAAAATAGTATTAAAGAGGAGGGATTAAAGAAGATTTCACATAGAAGGTGAGATTTTAGGTGTGACATGAAGGCAATCAGGGCAGCCTGGAAGCAGAGATGAGGAGGGAGAAAATCTTAGCCTTGTAGGACAGCCAGGGAAAATCCTCAGGTAGGAGATGGGAGTGTTACATGTGAAGAATACGAAGGAGGTCAGTGTCACTGAATCCTAGAAGTAGATGGGATGACATGTAGCGAGAAGACTAGAAAAAAGATGAATGAAAAGTTATAAAGTGTTTGGAGGGATATAGGATCTTTTCTCCCTGGCTCTGTGTCCTCAACATCAACTCAATGTTCAACTCCCTACAATCTAATTTCTCTCTTCATTTAATATGCTGAAATCACTATCTTGAAAGTCATTGGTGATCTGTTTGCTAAATCTAATAGCCTTGCTTCACTTCTCTTCCTTCTTTCCTTTTCTGTAACATTTAAGTGTCTACCAATTCATTTTTAATATGCTCACTTCATTTAGCTGCTTGGATACTGTTTTACTTTTCTAATTTAGCAGTCTCTTTTGCTTAATCATCTCCCTCCCCTAAAATGGCAAAAGTCAAAGCACTTTTTTCAGTCCTCTTTTCTTCTCTCTTTATACTTTCTCTGTTAGGAATCTCACCCATCCCGATGGCTTCGATTATATGAAAATAAGAATATCTATATTTGGACTCATCACTTTCACTGTGAGAACTACTTCTTCAATATCTTTTGTATCAATTCCATTCTTCTACTTTAACTCTTGTTACCCAAAATCTATTCTTCCAGCAAGATTTATTAATCATTACTATTAATAATAATTATCATTATCCTTAAAGCACTTGCAGGGTGCAGTACATTCTTGTAACTAGAAGCAGCTAGATGGATAAGACACTCAGACTAGAACAGAAAAAAACTGAGTTCAAATCTGGCCTCAGACACCAACTGTATGACCCCAAGCAATTCATTTAACCTCTGTTTGCTTCAGTTTCCTCAACCGTAAAATTGGGATAATAACAAGACCTAGCTCCCAAGGTTGTTAGGAGGATCAAATGAGAAAATATCTGTAAAGTGCTTAGCACAGTGCCTGATATACAGCAGACACTACATAAATGTTTGTTCCCTCCTACTTGCAGTTATTCAGGCTAAACACCTTTCATTGTTTTTCATTAAATATTAGATACAATGTTGTGTAAAACACTTTTAATTTCCAGTCAGGGACATGTAAGAGATTGTGAAAGATCATGCTTCTTTCATGGTAGCACCCTTAATGTAGTATAGAAGTTCTCATCAAATCAATCTTTTTTTTCTTCCAAGTTCCTATTCTATACTCTTTCAGCCCCAAGACATTATGGTATACTTGTACGTACCTGAGAAACCTCTTGTCCAAGGATTCAAGTTTTGGCTTATATGTGCCATATACACTTTTGGAAGTGAAAGTCCAAGCAAAACTTCTGACTAATTTTTCACACACACACACCCTTCCCTAGAATTTTCTCTGGGAAATCTCAGAATATAAATTGATGATAACTTGTTTCTCAGTCTTCGCAGATGTCGTTATGTAACATTTAACTGAATGATGTGTATGAGTTGCAAGATGTACTTTATTCTACCTCCCAGAAAATGCAGAAAACACAAGTATCCCATAAACAACTGTTACAATTTTTCTCCCTTTTCAGTGAGTCGTGTGTCCTTGAAGCACCCTATACAAATCAGTCGATCAACAAACATTTCTCAAATTTCTACAGGGAGGTCTACTATCCTGGGAATTTTAAATTTAAAATTAGTAATGGTGAACAAGGCAATTCCATTTTCTTTAGATGCCTTACACATTGCTTTCTTCCACCTTTGTACAAATAATATCAACAATTAAATTAATGGTAAAACAAAGGTAGAAAAGTACATCTTTATACAGTGTGATTTTAATTTCCCAAGTAATATTTTTTTAAATTTCACATTTTGGATGAAGGCAATTTTACTAGATTAAAAAATGGATTTCACGAATTAAAAAAAAATTCTTGTTTACTTTTCATTTTCTGCAAACAAATTAATTTCCTAGCATACCTATATTTCTAAACTACCATCTAATCATCCCCATAGTCTTTACATTCAGGTGCTGTTTTTTTTTCTATTCCACTGAAAGAACTACAACTTAATTAACCTCAGTTAAATCAATTTCAGAGCTTGTGGCATACCTTTCTATCTCCACTGTTCAGTAAGATCAATCAATGATTGTTTTAACATTTCATATCACATCTAAACAGTCAAAAGCCATTAGTTGAAAACCCTGACCAGGAAATAAAACAAAATCCTATAATTGCTTTTAGCCAAATAAAGTGACTCTTACTCCTTAATATACTAGAACCTATGCATAATTAACTAATAAACTACAGGTGGCTGATTATCACACAACAGTTAAAAGAATCAGTAGATGAAATTTTAAATGCATTTTACACTCCCAAATGATCCTCAAACAATTAGAAAATTACAAGGAATGCAAAACATCCTTCTTATGACATCTCTAAAGCAGTAAGTTATGTGTTACGATTTATTTTTCTAGGGCAGTGATGTGTTAAACCAAAGCATTCAACTCTTTCACTTTAACATTTATTTGCATATTTCAGGATTAACTCAGAAAATATTTTTAGAGTCATATCTATTCCATATTTTGAGTGTAATCTAATATTACTGTCAGAAGTCAGAAAAATAGAGACAAGTTAAATATTTAAATAGTTTTTGTCTGAATTATGAGAAATATCAATTTTGTGACAGAAATGCTGTCCACAGTGGAATACTACATGGCCGGATTTGCCTATTTGCTCCAAATTTCGTAATTGAGGATGTGCTCATTTCACATATACAAAACTTGAAGAGGATATAAGGTACCCCTATGCATATAGTTTGGTGATTATTTCTAAAAGCTTTTTGCTAGAAAAAAAAACCACCTGAAAGTCTCCTTTCTAATAAAATACTTCTAATTCATATATCAACATTATTCAGGATTTCCTAAAAGAAGTTAATGCAGAGATTACCTTGTTCAATGACCCTCTGCTGACCCCAACGAAATGTTAGTTGAGGCATAAACAGTGAAATAAATGTTTGCTAAAGCTGTTGGCTGTGTTATGGAGGAGATGCTCCTGTTTCCATATGACATCATGCTCATTACAGTGAACTAGGAAACACTTCAGAGCCTCTTGCAAGAGAGCTATAAACAATCAAATAGGTTTTAGTCTAACCAGTTACACATTTCTTTGTTAATCACACCTTCCACTTGACTCTTCATTGCCCTTTATGTGAAACACAAATTTTGTGGAGAATTTAGTGTTTTTTGACTTATAGACACAAAACATTGCAGGAAGAATATTGTGCATCACAACTCTGAGGAAAAGTGTAGTAAAGAATAGAATATGATCAAAAAAGAAAACAGATTGGACATATGGCAATAGTAAAGGAAGATAATACATCCCTACCGCTAACCTCAAAATATTAGGAGAATGGGTGGCAATCTGTGTCATTGGAGTGTCAACCACCATATTGATGAGCAAATATATACATTTGAGAATTTGATTTAAAAAAAGGAAATCAGTATATAAGTCTGTCCTTAAAGTTAGAACATTTGGAAATCATTAAATCTTAGAAATAAGTGGAACCTTAGCTATCATACTCTAGCATAAGCTCTTAGTGGATTGAGAAGTCTCCATTACATGCTCCTTTAAAAGTAACCATCCAAACTCTTCTTGACATCAAAAAACTAACAACAAAAACCAAGCCTCATAAAGGTTTTCACCGAGCAAATTATTCAATTTATGCTCAGATATCATAGTTGAGTGTACACTTTTGTCAATATTCCCCATGGCTATGTATTACTTCTACTATACCATGCTATAACATTTAAGCATATTATCTGGTGATGTCTTTATCAACATAACTGTCTTATGATGTTATTTCCTTAGAGAAAAAGAAAATATCTGTTTTGCTGACCAAAATGTTACAAACTGGAGGTTGAAAGATCAACGTAGGAATGTTGATTTATTAAAAAGCTGTTAGATGATATTGATAAAAATAAAATATCAAATAACCAAAAATAGAGGAAAGTGGTTGGAGTTGAGATCCATTGTCTTTTTTTTAAAAAAGCACATTTTAAAAATCATATTTTGTTTTGAGAAAATGTGGTACAGAAAAATAACTTACATATCAGATACAGAAGCAATTAGCCTTTCCCCCCCAAATGATTGTTCACAGGATAACATGTTTTTTTTTTAAGATTTTCTTTTGTTCTTAGTTTTCTTCATACATTTATACACTTATAAACACATTTAAAATTACCTTGGCATAATGAATCTTGAGAGAATTGTGGGAATTGTGTAAAATAAACTGACTACCTTTTGAGACCTAAGTTTCATTTTCCTGTAAATTCCAACTGCTTGCTAATCATGGGAATTGAGTAACATCCTGTTTCACATCCAGGAAAGGCCACCTGCTTGCTCTCCCCACTCCCAACTCTGAAAACTCACTAGTCCCCCTCCCAGCTCAGAGAGCCCCTAATCTGTACTCTAATTAGAAATCAGATAACTTAATCTTATATCTTAGTTTAAATCCTGTTAATTGTTTTCTTTTAACACATAAAAATCTGTCTCCTCTATTTGGGGTCCAGTGTCAAGCTGAGGAGGCCTGGTTCCAATATGTTATGCAAGTGGGATTCATAGCTTAATAAATCAATAAGCCAAGAAGCTTAAATCTTTGTTTTCTCAGTTATTTCAGATTTTGCTTGTCATAGTTTTTGGCAAAGCGAGACAGATTTGGAAAGGACTCTGACACCTGGGACAGCATCCTTGCTTCATGGAAGATTATCTTGGAAGTAATAATTCTTTTGATGTAAGTTAAGGTTTACCCCCATTCTCTTGGAAATGGTTTACCTCCACTAGTAAAGTACTGAAAGATTCCCCTTTGGAAAAATTATTTTGGCATGAGACAAGGAGAAGAGTGCATTATCAAATTGACACCAACACCATCACCCTCACTTTAAAAAAAATTCTAATTGGCCTAGAAGGAGGCATAGATTTCTATATAGGAGTGGAGAAAGTGACTAAAAGATAGAGGTCTAAATTTTTGTTAAAGTATATAAAAATCCAAATGGGCTTCAAGTTTGACCTGAAGAAGGGACTTTCAATTATTGCAAGTTTTGGAGAATTGTGCACACTAACTTTTTCTGACTTTATTATTTTGTCTCTGTTTTGTGTCTTTGTAAAAGGTTCAGAAAAAAAGAAACAAATTTTCAGAAGAAAAAACAACAAAACTTTGTCTTGTGTCATATGTAATGCTTGCAGCTTCTGTTACCTTGAAAGATTTTTTTTATTATTAGTTAATTTATTTACTTTTAGTCTTCAACATTCACTTCCATAAGTCTTAAGTTTTCTTCCCCTCCCCTCCTACCTCCCCAAGACAGCTCTATAAGCTCTCTATATATACATTCCTATTAAACATATTTTCACATTAGTCATGTTGTATAAGAGAATTATAATGATTGGGAGAAACCCTGAGAAAGAAAAAAAAAACAAAACAAAACATAAAAAGAAAATAGTCTGCTGCACTCTGCATTCAGACTCCATAGCTCTTTCTCTGGATGTGGATGGCATTTTCTATCATGAGTCCTTAGAAATTGTTTTAGGTCCTTTCATTACTGAGAAGGGCTAAGCCTATCAAAATCAGTCATCGAACACTGTAAAACACTATAAAAGCTTTTTCTTACCTCTTATCTGTGAGATAATTTACCCCATTCTACCTTTCCCTTTCTCCTCCCAGTACATTCCTCTCTCTCACCCCTTAATTTAATTTTTTTAGATATCATCCCTTCATATTCAACTCACCGTGTGCCCTTTCTCTCTCTCCCTCCCTCCCTCCCCCTCCTCTCTCTCTCTCTCTCTCTCTCTCTCTCTGTATGTATATATATATATATATATATACACATACATGTGTGTGCATGTATGTGTATATGTATGTATATATATGTGTGTGTGTGTGTGTGTGTGTGTGTATATGTGTATATATGTATATATATATTCCCTCCAATTACCCAAATACTGAGAAATGTCTCATGAGTTACAAATATCATCTTTCCACGTAGGAATGTAAACATTTCAACTTTAACGAGCCCTTTATAATTTCTCTTTCCTGCTTCCTTTTTCATGCTTCTCTTGAGGCTTGTATTTGAAAGTCAAATTTTCTATTCAGCACTGGTCTTTTCATTAAGAATGCTTGAAAATGCTCTATTTCATTGAATATCCATTTTTCCCCTGAAGGATTATATGCAGTTTTGCTGGGTAGGTTATTCTTGATCGTAATCCTAGTTCCTTTGACCTCCAGAATATCATAGTGTATTATGTGTTAAGTTGCTATAATCAGAGCAAGGTTCATATAATGCTCATTTCCCTCCTTTCTTTCCCTCTACTGCAATAGGTCTTTGTGCCTCTTCATGGGATATAATTTATCCCATTCTGTCTCCCTTCTTCCTCTTCTCCCAGTACAATCTTCTTTTCACCCCATAATTATTTTTCTATCATCATATTAATGTCAACTAATAGCCATGATCTCTGTCCATGTATATCCATTCTAAATGCCTTAATAAAGATACAGTTTTTTAAAGTTACATGTATCATCTTCCCTTGTAGGGATGTAAACAGTTTAACCTGGTTGAATTACATGCTTTTGTTTTTATTTTCTTCTTTCCTGTTTATCTTCTTATGCTGCTCTTGAATCTTATATTTGAAGATAGAATTTTCTGTTCTGTTCTGATTTTTTTCCCTTTATTTTTAAGAGGGGGAAAGGCAGGGCAATTGGGGTTAAGTGACTTGCCCAAGGTCACATGGCTAGTAATTGTGTCAAGTGTCTGAGGCCAGATTTAAACTCATGTCCTCCTGACTCCAGGGCCAGTGTTCTACTCACTGCACCACCTAGCTTCCCCTACTCTGAATTTTTTCATCAGGAAAGTTTGAAAGTACTCCATTTCATTGAATGCGCCTCTCCTCCCCTGAAAGATTATGTTCAGTTTTGCCAGGTAGTTGATCCTTGGTCATAATCCAAGCTCCTTTGCCTTCCAGAGTATGGAATATATTTCAAGCCCTCTAATCCTTTAATGTCAAAGCTGCTAAATCCAGTGTAATCCTTACTGTGGCTCCACAATATTTAATTTTTTTTTTTTCTGGCTCCTCGCTGTATTTCTCCTTGACCTGATAATTCTGAAATTTGACTACAATATTCTTAGTAGTTTTCATTTTGGTATTTCTTTCAGGAAGTGATCGTTGGATTCTTTCAATCATTATTTTACCCTCTGGCTCTAAGACCTCAAAGCAGTATTCCTTAATAATTTCTTGAAAGACGCTGCCCAGCTTTTTTTTTTTTATCATGGTTTTCACATAGACCAAGAGTCCTTAAATTATCTCTCCTGGACCTATTGTCCAAGTCAGTTGTTTTTCCCAGAAGGTATTTTACATTTTCTTATGTGTTTTTTTCATTCTGTTGTTTTTGTTGGACTGATTTCTGATGTCTCATACAGTCATTGGCTTCCACTTGACAATTCTAAATTTTAAGGAATTATTTTCTTCAGTCAGCCTTTGTACCTCATTTTCCATTTGCCTAATTCTACTTTTTGATGGGTTCTTTTCTTCAATGGATTTTTCTTCCAATTTGGCCATTTTATCTTTTAGGAATTGCTTTCTTCCTTCAATTTTTATTTTTCCATTTCCAAGCTGCTGACTCTGTCTTGCATGCCTCTCATTTCCTTTCCCATTTTTTTGTTCTGCCTCTCTTATTTGACTTTTAAAATCCTTCTTGAGCTCTTCTAAGAAGGCTTTTTGGGGGTTGAGATGAATTCATATTCCCCTCTAAGACTTCAGATTTTGGTATATTGACAGTGTTGTTCTCCTCTGAGTTTCTGTTTTGATCTTCCCTGTCACCATAGTAACTCGCTATGGACAATGGTGGTCTTTGCTTCTTGTTAAGCGTTTTTGCCTATTCTGTGTCTGCTAAAGTTGAGCTCTGCTTCTGGTATACAAGGGGCACTGTCCCAAGCTTCGTGTGCTGTGGGTCACAGGGGCCTGGTCTCTGCCTTTGTGCACTGGGGCCTCAGGTGCTGGCACCTGGAGGCCGTAGGTGTCTGGCAGCTGATTTGGTACTGAGCTGGGGTCCTGGTGCTGGTATCTGGCATTCATTAAAGTCAGGTGTTTGGGGTTTTTTCTGTATTTGCCAGGGGATACACTTAACCATATGGAGGTCTGGTCTCTGTAGGATGCCTGTTTACTTTGGATTGCATTGAAGTACCTACAGGTCTGGCAGCCATAAAACCCCCAACTGCCCTGGGCTGTGCTGAGGTACATGGAGATCTGGCCACTGGAGGACATCTGCCTTCCTGGTTCTGCACCAAAGCACAGAGAGGTCCAATAGCCAGAGGATGCCAGTTTGTCCTGGGCTATACTGAAGCATGTGGAGATCTAGCAGGTGGAGGACACTTGCCTATCGTGGGCTGTGCTGAAGCATGTGGTGGTTCTCCAAGCTGGAGTCTGCCAGTTTTCCTATCTATGCCAAGACATGTACAGGGTCCTGATATTGGTGTTTGCCTGCTCCACCACAATGGGATTCAGGATCTTCTGCTGGTTTTCTGAGGTGGGGCTTCCTTCTAGCTTGCTGGGACACTTCCTTTCCTGGAATGCACTCCCTTTTTACCTGAGTGAGATGGACCTTTTGTAACCACAATGTTGCTAGCAGCTGCTGTGGAGGTGAAAGGCCAACAACAAGAGCACACAAGAGGGCTGCTAGCACAGATTCTTTGATCTGCTTTTGTAAGGAAAGCAACTTTAAGGAGTTAACACTCTCACTTTAATTAAACATACAGATATCATTCACTTAATTCAGGGGAAAAAAGTCAGCACCCTGAACTTCAGAGCAAATACAAACAGAAACTATATAAACAGAGCAAAATAATACAAATCAGTGGATAGGCTTCTATCTGTCCATAGCAATACATACACAGTTACCAGAGAGAGAAGCAGTAACATCTGGTTTTTCAAAGATGGAGGGGGCTCTTTGATGGCTACCCAGAGTCTCATGAGTGTGGCCCCAAAAGCAAAATGTCAACCTCAGAACTCATATACTCTGTTCACAGCCCTGAGGGCTCAGTGCCTACTTAGCAAAAAGGGGTGTGGGAAAGATCTTTAATCATTAGCAACATATCATATACATTGTTTACAATCAATGACTCCATTCAAACAAAGACAGGGCTCAAAGACACCAGATTGCCTCAGTGCTGAGAAGCATTCCAAAACAACAGAGCCGCTCCACTTTGCTTACCATTGCATTTGAAAGGAAAGACTCATCAAAAGTAATTGATTGCCTTAGCATAGCAAAAGAGAAAAGAGAAAAAAGTCCCACCTTTCTTACCATTATACCTTTCTAGTTGATCCTCTATTTCTCCCAACCTAAAAGCCTGCTCCATCTCACCTTTCTGCTGACTCCACTATTTCAGGATTTGTTCTGGGGCACTGTTTTATGGGGTTTTGGAGGTGAATATGGGAGAGTTGCAGCAATTTATTTCTTACTCTCCCATCTTGACTCCCAGAAGTCTCAATTCTAACTTTTAAGGCATTGTTTTCCTTGCTTTTTTTTTTTACTTTCTATTCCATTTGGCCAATTGTACTCTTCAAAGAACTGCTTTATTCAGTGGATTTTCATATCTCCTTTTCCATTTAGTCAATTCTACTTTTAAAGCAACTTTTTTGTTTGTTTGTTTGTTTGTTTTTTGCAGGGCAATTGGGGTTAAATGACTTGCCCAAGGTCACACAGCTGGTACATATGTCTAGCTTCTGAGGCTGCATTTGAACTCAGGTCCTCCTGACTCCAGGGCCAGTGCTCTACTCACTGCACCATCAAGCTGCTCCCTTTAAAGCAGTTTTCTAAGCTGATGACTTTTTTCATAATTGTCTTGTGTCTCATTTCTTTCCACAGTTTTTCTTCTATCTCTCTTATATGAGTTTTTAGCTCCTTTTTGAACTTTTCCATCAAGCCTGTCAGTTTCCAAGACTACTTCCCACTTTTCTGTGGGGTTTTGCCCTTACATGTTTTGACACTGTTATCCTCTTCTGATTTTATGTCTTGGTCTTCCCTATCACCATATGGTCAGATTCTTTTTTGTTGTTGTTGTTGTTTTTGGCTTATTTGTTTTTGTTTTTTGCCTTTTTCCTTTCTTTTATAATTTCAGCTCTGCTCCCAAGGTGGAAAAGGCACTTTCTCTGGCTTCTTGTGCTGGTGGCTACAAGCTCTGACTGTTTACCCTGATTTTGCCCTGAGGCCCATGGCACAACATTTGTGTCTGATGCTCTGCTGATGGGGTGGTGTGGTGGTGGCTTGCACTGCTGGACACTGTAGGGGTCTGGCAGCTTACCTGGTGCTGAGCTGGGGTACTAGTGGTGGTGTCTGGCATGTACTGAGACCAGGTGTTGTATTTCTGCATTTCCCAGTGGCTACGCTGAAGCACATGCTGTCGGGCCTCTGGAGGTTGTCTATTTGCCCAAAGCAATGCTGAGATACTGGAGGTTATTGGAGCTTGAGTCTGCTGGTTACCCTAAATATGTTAAGGCACTTGGGGGCGGGGGGAGCTGGTGTTGGCTTTTGGCTGCTCTACCTCACTGGGACTCAGGATCTCCAGATGGTTTGCTAAGGTAGGGCTTGCTGGGATGCTTCCTATCCTGGGCTGTTCTCCCCTTTTACCCAAGTAAGATGAACCTTTCTTGCCAATCTCCATGTTTCTTGGGCTAAAAAAAAAGTTTTGCCCAATTTTTTTTTCTGTTTCTGCTGTTCCAGGATTTGTTTTGGGGCTCTATTTTATGAAGGTGAATATTAAAAGAGTTGCGGCAATTTATTGCTGACTCTAACATCTTGGCTCTCAGAAGTCCAGTCATCAAAGGAATTAATGAAAAAAAATGTAAAGGAAGGAAGTTTAGTGGTATTAGAACTTAAACTATATTACAAGGTTGTAATTATCAAACCTCTCTGGCACTGGCTAAGAAATAGAAAGGTAGATCAATGGAACAGAATAGGCATCTAGTTTAGAGAGGTAAATGACTATAGTGACCTTGTGTTTGACAAGTGTAAATATTTAAGTTTTTGGGATAAGACCTCATTAATTGGTAAAAATTCTTGGGAAAGCTGGAAAACGGGTTGGCAGAAATTGGGCATAGGTCAATATCTTACATCATTTCTCAGGATAATCAGCCACCAAAATAGACATGTGACTTTGATATAAAGAGAGATATTAGAAGAAAATTTGAGGAATATAGAACATATTACTTATAATTATGGATAGGTAAGCAATTTATGAATAAGCAAGAGATACAGAATGTTGGGAGGTATAAAAATGGATAATTTAAATTACACTAAATTAAAAAGTTTTTTTACAAATAAAACCAACACAGCCAAGATAAGAAGGAAAGCAGAAAATATAGACAGTTTCTCAGATAAAGATCTCAAATCTCAAATACATGAAGAACTTTGTCAATTTATAAGAATACGAGTCATTCCCCAATTGGTAAATGGTCAAAAGATATGAAGAGACAGTTTTCCAATGAACAAATCAAACACTTTATAGTCAAATAAAAAATGTTGCAAATCATTATTGATTAAAGAAATGCAAATTAAAACAACTTTGAGAAATCATTTTGAATATATCAGAGTGTCTAAAATGATAGAAGGGGAAAGTGATAAGTGGTAGAAGGGAGGTAGAAAAGTTGGTGGAAATGTAAACTAGTCTGTCCATTTTGCAGAACAATCTGAAATTGTTCTCATACTGTTATTAAATTGCCTATACCTTTTAACCTAGCAATGCCACCATTAGATTTGTTTCCCAAGATTATTAGGGAAAAAGAAAAGAACCCATGTATTCTAAAATATTTATAGCAGCGTGTGTGTGTGTGTGTGTATGGTGCTAAAGAACTGGAAATTGAAGAAAAATCTGTCAGTTGGGGAGCAGCTAAACAAGTTGTGGTATGTGATCATGATGGGATACTATTTGTCTATAAGAAATGATAAGCTTGGGGCGGAGCCAAGATGGCAGCTGGAAAGCAGGGACTAGCATGAGCTCCCCACCGAGCCCCTCCAAAACCCTATAAAAAATGGCTCTGAACCAATTCTAGAACTGCAGAACCCACAAAACAGCAGAGGGAAGCAGGGCTCCAGCCCAGGACAGCCTGGATAGTCTCTGGGTGAAGTGCATCCCACACGGAGCTGAGAGCAGAGCGATGCAAAGCAGAGCCCAGTGTGAGTGGCACGGAACAACCAGACCAGGAGCCAGGTGGAGTATGCCCTAGTGCCCTGAATCAGTGAGCTGTGGCAGTTAACAGACGTCTCAACCCACAAACACCAAAGACAACAGAGAAGGTTAGGGGGAAAAGCTGCGGGAGTGGAAGGAGTTCTCCGTTCAGCTACCACCCCAGGGGCAGCAGAGGTGGGGCAGCTACAGAAGTACAGCTGCAGTTGCTTCCGGCCACAGGCCTACCTGGTGGGAGGAATTAAGTGGCAGATCAGAGCAGGAGTGAAGAGCCTGCTGAAGATCTAAATCCAATCTGGGTTGGGTGTTCTTGGGGAAGGAGGAGTGCTTGTGGGGCAGAGCTGGCACATTCCCCCAGGCTTGGAACATAGTTCTCTAAACTCTACAAGCAGTCATACCCCACTGAAAAGTTCAAGGGTCAAGTCAGTTGGCTACGAATATGACCAGGCAGAAAAAACGCACCCAGATTCTGTCTCAGACTTTGCATTCTTTCTTTGCTGACAAAGAAGACCAAAACATACAGACAGAAGAAGTCAACAAAGTCAAAGAGCCTACAACAAAAGCCTCCAAGAAAAACATGAACTGGTCCCAGGCCATGGAAGAGCTCAAAAGAGATTTGGAAAGGCAAGTTAGAGAAGTAGAGGAAAAATTGGGAAGAGAAATGAGAAGGATGCGAGAAAACCATGAAAAACAAGTCAATGACTTGCTAAAGGAGACCCCAAAAAATACTGAAAAATATACTGAAGAAAACAACACCTTAAAAAATAGACTAACTCAAATGGCAAAAGAGGTCCAAAAAGCCAATGACGAGAAGAATGCCTTGAAAGGCAGAATTAGCCAAATGGAAAAGGAGGTCCAAAAGAACACTGAAGAAAATACTACCTTAAAAATTAGATTGGAGCAAGTGGAAGCTAGTGACTTGATGAGAAATCAAGATATTATAAAACAGAACCAAAGGAATGAAAAAATGGAAGACAATGTGAAATACTCATTGGCAAAACCACTGACCTGGAAAATAGATCCAGGAGAGATAATTTAAAAATTATTGGACTACCTGAAAGCCATGATCAAAAAAAAGAGCCTATATATCATCTTTCAAGAAATTATCAAGGAGAACTGCCCTGATATTCTAGAGCCACAGGACAAAATAGAAATTGAAAGAATCCACCAATCACCTCCTCAAATAGATCCCAAAAAGAAATCTCCTAGGAATACTGTCACCAAATTCCAGAGCTCCCAGATCAAGGAGAAAATACTGCAAGCAGCCAGAAAGAAATAATTTGAGTATTGTGGAAACACAATCAGAATCACCCAAGACCTAGCAGCTTCTACATTAAGAGATCGAAGGGCTTGGAATACGATATTCCAGAGGTCAATGGAGCTAGGATTAAAACCTAGAATCACCTACCCAGCAAAACTGAGTATCATGCTCCAAGACAAAATATGGATTTTCAATAAAATAGAGGACTTTCAAGCTTTCTCAGTGAAAAAACCAGAGCTGAATAGAAAATTTGACTTTCAAACACAAGAATCAAGAGAAGCATGACAAGGTAATCAAGAAAAAGAAAAAGAAAAAGAAAAAGACATTGCAAGGGACTTACTAAAGTTGAAGTGTTTTGTTTACATTCCTACATGGAAAGATGATGTGTATGATTCATGAGACCTCAGTATTAGGGTAGCTGAAGGGAATATGCATATATATGTATGTGTGTATGTATATATATATATATATGTGTGTGTGTGTGTGTGTGTATGTATGTGTATATGTATGTGTGTATATATATATATATATATATATATATATATAGAGAGAGAGAGAGAGAGAGAGAGAGAGAGAGAGAAAGAGAAGAGAGAGAGAGGAGAGAGAGAGAGTAGGCACAGGGTGAGTTGAAGATGAAGGGAGGATATCTAAAAGAAATAAAATCAAATTAAGGGATGAGAGAGGAATATATTGAGAGAGGGAGATAGGGAGAGATAGAATGGGGTGGATTATCTTGCATAAAGGTGGCAAGAGGAAGCAGTTCTGTGGGAGGAGAGGAGAGGGCAGGTGAGGGGGGAATGAGTGAATCTTGCACTCATCAGAATTGGCCTGAGGAGGGAATACCATACATACTCAATTGGGTATCTTACCCCACAGGAAAGAAGAGGGAGGAAGATAAAAAAGGTAAAAGATAAAAAAGGGGGGGATGATGGAGGGGAGGGCAGATGGGGGTGGAGGTGATCAAAAACAAACACTTTGGAAAGGGGACAGGGTCAATGGAGAAAATTCAATAAAGGGGGATGGGTTGGGAAGGAGTAAAATATAGATAGTCTTTCACAACATGAGTGTTGTGGAAGGGTTATACATAATGATACACATGTGGCCTATGTTGAATTGCTTGACTTCTTAGGGAGGGTGGGTGGGAAGGAAGAGGGCAGAGAATTTGGAACTCAAAGTTTTAAAAAACAGATATTCACAAACAACAAAACAAGATTTTTGCGTGCAACTAGAAAATAAGATACACAGGCAATGGGGCATAGAAATTTATCTTGCCCTACAAGAAAGGAAGGGAAAAGAGGATGGGAGGGGAAAGGGGTGACAGAAGGGAGGGCTGACTGGGGAACAGGGCAACCAGAATATACACCATCTTGGAGTGGGATGGAGGGTAGAAATGGGGAGAAAATTTGTAATTCAAACTCTTTTGAAAATCAATGCTGAAAACTAAATATATTAAATAAAAAAAAATTAAAAAAAAAAGAAATACAACTCAAAGAAAAAAAAAAGCAAGCGAGACCCAGAAAAAAAAATGATAAGCTTGATGATTTTATTTTTTTTAAAGGAAAGACCTGCAGGAAATAATGAACTGTGAAACAGACTGAGGCAAGGTGATGTTGCAAATAATAACAGTAATATTGTTTTAAGAACGACTTTGGGCGATGAAGTTATGTTGACTGTTATAAATATCCAAGTTAATTACAAAGAACCTATGAAGGAATATGCTATCTGCATCGAGAGAAAGAACTGATTAATAGAAATATATATAGTGTTTTACACACATACACATATGCATGCATACATACATACATACATACATACATATGTACATACATATTTGTATTTATTGTAGCAATCTCCAGGGTGGAGAAAAAAATTTACATGATTATCATATGTGTGTATATATATATATATATATATATATATATATATATATATATATATATATATATATATATATATAAAGGAAAGGCAAGTTGTACATAATATCATTTGGAGTCTTATTTTTTTCTATTCTACTTTGTTTTGTGCAAATGCTTGTTTTATTTCTTAAGTTCAGAATTAAAAAAAATAAAACCTCCTATCTAAATGATGCTTCTGTATTTTTTATGCAATCATATTATAATTAAAAATATAGATTGAGGCAAACTGTGAACAAAGAAATTGTGAATAATAATCATTTATGTTTAATGGAAAATTTTTATCAATGTATCAACTTACACATTTTATTAAATAATTATTTGAGAACATAATGCATTTTCTACCTAGCTTAAAAATCACTTAATTTCAGAATAAAAGTAACATAAGCTTAAACGTGGTTGTAACTAATAGATTATTTTGCACAACATTAAACCTCCAAATGCCATCAAGAATTTTTGATGCTACAGTACTTTTAAACAACTGTGATGCAATTAATTTCTTCAATTGCACATACCAGGAACTAATAAACATAAATGCACTAGTTAGGCAATTACACTGACAAAGAAATAATTACAGAGAACCCAGAAATATGGGTGGAGTGAAATTAGCATTCAGAGTAACTTTTTTGTGGTGTGAAGAAACAATTTTAGATTTATATGTAAATTTATCCTATAGAATGGACCATCATTTCTCACAGCAAGTAATTTCTGATGATTTTCCTTTCCAAATTATGATAAAACCATAGCTCAGAAAGTTAATATTGACCGTTGAGGTCATATAGTCCCTTTTCCCTAACATGACACATCCACAATAAGAATCATACGGTTTTACAGGCTATTTTCATCCTTCTTCCCCCAATGCCCTGTCCCACAAATCACTTCTCTAACTAGACTTTTCTGAACACTAACAATGTTCACAATTCTATCACCTTCTCAGCAGGTTATTCTATTATCTAATTGACCTCTCTTTTACAAAGCGCTTCCTCCTCTTTCTGCCTGTATTTTTCCGTATATTAATTATAGGCCATTCATGTTTAATTCATCCCCATGCTGACTGCTAAAATGATCCTCTTCCCTCTTTTTATATTTTAGAACCTCACCAGTGATTCAAGATTACTCTCATGCGACTTTGTTTAGTTTTTGATAAGCTGTAGCAAAATATTTTCTTTTAACTATTCTCCATTATGCTTGTTTTTAAATCTTTTCATCTACTATGCCCTTCTTCTTGGTCTTCTATAATATTTGTCTCTTAAGAATTAGCAAAATAATTCTAACCAAAAGGGAATTAATTTTCCATTCTCATCTGGAATACTGTTTGCCAATCAGCATGAGCATTTTTTTGTTTCACATTTAAAAAAAAAAGTTTCTTCTCTTTATATCTAAAGAAAAAAAAGTGTGTGTGTGTGTGTGTGTGTGTGTGTGTGTGTGTGTGTGTGTACATACACATATAAGCATGGATGTTTCTGAATGTATTAGGATGAATTCACATAGGTTCTTTAAGATTTTTTTTAAATATCAGTTCCCTCCATTAGTCTTGTCAGTGACTCTTTGCTTACATTACAGATAACATTAAGTCTGACTCAACTTTGTTTGAGAAGAGATCATTTTACCTATATTTCAGAGGAGGTAGTTTCATGTAAATAACAAAGCATGGGGGTGAATATTTCACATGGGGGGAAAATGACATTTCAGCTGGGTTTTGTAGTGGTCCACATTAGGTCATTTGCTTTTCCTCTATCTCTTTGGTCACTTCCTAATGAACAAATTGGATTTCCCAGAGGAGTACTGCCTGTTTGGAACTGATAAGTACTGTGGTGGATTGGTCTTTTCTATTTATTTATTTTATTTGTATTGCTTTTGGTTTTATCTCCCCACCCATTTACTCATTATTATATTCTTTGCCTCACTTTCTGCTGTTCTCCCTTTTTCTTATTCATCCTGATTTATTTCAGAGCTTGAATATCTGGAATAATAAGTTATTTTTAAATCAATGCTAATTTTCTCTTTCTACATGTGACCAGTCCTTCACAATGGCACTTAACAGAATTCACTAACAGGTAAAGCTAGCAATCACTACAGGAAAATCTGGATGAACTTTTAAGATAAAAATGCATCTCTTTAGAAAGGAAACTTACATGAGATTTCAGATATTATATTCCACATCCTCAAATGGTATTTCCGTACTATGAAAACTATTTTTGTTAGTCATAATTGTAATGGGGGCTTTAGCTAATAAATCTAATCTTTATGCACACATGCATATTCTCTGCTGATTCAATTATCAAGTGGACTTCAGAACAAATCCAGTTATTGTTTCTGATCTGCTTGCCATGTGAAGAAGAAGTACCTTTAAACTGATTGTTGAGCCAGAACTGATAGTTCATTAATAAAGGTGCTAATTGGACAATGGGATTTCTTTTTCCTGGATGGTTAGATTCATGGGAGGAATCAAAAATTATTGTTAGCTTCTAGGAGGGAAAAGAGGACTTAAGCCTTTATCTTCTCAACCAAGTTTCTTCCTGTGAACTGAGAGTGTGCCCCTATACTATCACTTGCACTATCTGAATAGAATTTTGAAAACACTAAAATTAGTACCAATTAGTGCTGAAAACAGGGCTGAGTATTAGAATGTCTTCACATTCCAGAGCCCCTTCATCTTAACAGTAGGATTAATCCACAACTAGGTTGACCTCAGGTCACTCTTTGAGATTAATGCTGATAGATTTCTAACTCTGGCCTACTTTCTGGCTTCTCTGGAAACATAGTCTCTCAATTTATTTATTTTGTTTTATTTTAGATTTTTGGTTTTCAACATTCATTTTTATAGGATTGCAGGTTGCAAATTTTGCAAATTCAATCTCTCCCACCTCCTCAAGAGAACAATTAATCTGTATCAGGCTATACATGGACAATCATATTAAACAGATTTCCACATCATCCATGTTGTGAAAGAAGAATCAGAACAAAAGAGGAAAAACAAATGAAAGAAATATAAAGAGAGAAAATAGTATACTTCAATCTGCATTCAGACTCCACAGTCCTTTCTCCGGATGTGGATAGCATTTTCCATCATGAGTCTATTAGAATGGTTTTAGATCATTGTATTACTGAGAAGAACTCAGTCTATCAAAGATGATTATCACACGAAGTTGCTGTTATTGTGTACAATGTTCTCCTAGTTCTGCTCAGTATACTCAGCATCAGTTAATGTAAGTCTTTCCATGTTTTCCTGAAATCTGCCTGCTTGTTATTTCTTATAGAACAGCAGTATTCAATCGCATTCATATACTACAACTTGTTCAACCATTCCCCAATTGAGAGGCATCCCCTCAATTTCAAATTTTTGCCACCACAAAAAGAACTACCACAAATATTTTTGTACATGTGGGTCCTTTTTCCTTTTATATTATCTCTTTGGGAAACAGACCTACTAGTAATATTGCTGTATCTAAAGGTATGCATAGTTGCATAGCCTTTTGGGAATAATTGTGAATTACACTCCAGAATAGTTGGATTGGTTCACAATTACACCAACAATGAATTAGTATTCCAATTTCCCCACATGTTTTCTAATATTTATCATTTATCTTTTTTGTCACATTAGCCAATCTGATAGGTGTGAGGTGGTACCTCAGTTTTTTTTTTAATTTGCATTTCTCTAATCATTTTAGGACACTTCTCATAACAACAGATAATTTCAATTTTTTTCATCTGAAACCTGCCTGTCCATAACCTTTCACCATTTATCAACTGTGGAATGACTTGTACTCTTATGAATTTGACTCAGTTCTCTATATATTTGAAAAATGAGGCCTTAATCAGAAATACTGGTTATAAATATTATGTCCCAGTTTTCTGCTTTCCTCCTAATCTTGGTTGTATTGACTTAGTTGGTGCAAAACTCTTTAATCTAATATAATCAAAATTATACATTTTGCCTTTCATAATGTTCTCTATCTCTTGTAGGGTCATAAATTCTTCCCTTCTCCATAAATTGGACAGGTAAACTATTCCTTGCTCTCCTAATTTGCTTATGATATCACCCCTTATGCCTAAATCATGTATCCATTTTTATCTTGCCTTGGTATATCGTGTAAGATGTTGGTCTCTGTCTAGTTTCTGCCACGCTATTTTCCAGTTTTCCCAGCAGTTTTTGTCACAGTGAATTTTGATCCCAAAAGCTTGAGTCATTAGATTTATCAAACACTAGATTACTAAAGTCATTGACTACTGTGTCTTGTGTACCTATCCTATTCCACTGATCCACCACTCTATTTCTTAGCCAGTGCCAAGAAGTTTTGATGATTACTGCCTTATAATATAGCTTATGATCTGGTATGGCTAGGCCACCTTCCTTTGCATTTTTTCCATTAATTCACTTGATATTCTGGACCTTTTGTTCTATCAGATGAATTTTGTTATTGGTTTTTTTCCTGGTTCTATAAAATAATTTTTGGTAGCTGATTGGTATGGCACTAAATAAATTAATTTAAAGAAAATACAATTTGTATTATATTAGCGTGGCCTACCTATGAGCAACTGATATTTTTCCAATTATTTAGACATGATTTTATCTGTTTGAAAATGTTTTGTAATTGTGTTCATATAGTTTCAGTGATTATCTTATGTGATGGCAAGCAAAGGAGGACTTTTCACTGCTTTTTCTTTTGGGGTGCTTCTCAGCACTAAGGCAACCAAGTGCCTTTGATTGAGCCTTGCCTTTCATTGAATCAAGAATCTTTGATGACCTGCTTAAGGCATAAGAAAGCCTAAGTCACATGAGTCACGTGATTGTGATGCTCTCTGTGGGCTGACCCTGAAGAAGTGTATATATATATACTCTGAAGTTAGCATTTTGCTTTGGAGGCTAACTCATTAGAAAACTGTTTGTGTGATGTGGCCAGACAAGATTCTGGGTAGCCATTAAGGAGGCCCCCAGCTTTGAAAACCCAGATGTTGGTGCTTCTCTCTCTCTTAAAAATATACATATTGCTATGGACAGTTAGAAGCCCTGTCTGTTGATTTGTGGTATTTGCTCTGTTTATATAATTTCTGCTTTTAATTTTTGTTTGTGTTTTTTTCTGAAGTTCAGGGTGCTGACTTTTCCTCCTGAACTAAGTGAATGATATATGTATGTTTAATTAAAGTGAGATTATAAACCCCTTAAAATTGCTTTCCTTAGAAAATCAGATCAAAGTTCTGTGCTATCAGCCCTCCTCTGTGCTAGTGTTATTGGCCTTACACCTCCACAGCAACTGCAAGCAGCACTGTTGTTACATCTTGGCAGGTAGACTCCCAAATCCTTTATATTGTCTACTGTTATTTTAAATGGAATTTCTATATCTCTTGCTGATAGGCTTTGTTAGTAATATATAGAAATTCCAATGATTTATATGGGTTAATTAGATATCCTGCAGCTTTGCTAGAGTTGTTAATTATTTTGAATATTTTTACTTGATTCTCTGAGTATAAGATCATATCATCTGTAGAGAGTGATAGCTTTGTTTCTTCGTTGCCTATTCTAATCCCTTCCATTTCTTTTTCTTCTCTTATTGCTAAAGTTAAGAGTTGCAGTTCATATTGAAAAACGGTGGTGATAATGGCATCTTATTTCACCCCTGATCTTATTGGGAAAGCATCTAGCTCGAGCTCATTACACATAAAGATTGCTGATGGTTTTAGATACATGCTACTTACCTTTTTTTTGGAAAAATCCATTTAGTCTTGTGTTTTCTAGTGTTTTTAATAGGAATCAGTGCTGTATTTTGTCAAAAGCTTCTTCTTCATCAACTGGAACCCACAAACCAGCGTCTCCATTTTGATATTTTGATCAAAAGCTTCCAGGCCCAATAAGTCCGCCTCACAAGAGTAACCAGGAGGCCACAGAGAAGCGAGATGGTATAAGGCAAAATCGGATACATGCTTCCCCTCTACAGTAAGAAGATTACCCACTGGCCTCCAGTCCTTGCTTAGCACTCCTTGCTCCACATGGGTCAGCTCTGCTACCGGCAGCTCAGCTTCAGCTGTAGGCATCTCTGGTTCCAACCGGAAAAAGAAAAGGGATCTTCAAGCTGTCCTCTCCCCTCTTATAGAGTTTTTGACATCATCAAGCACCGCCTGAATGACCAGAGCCGATTGGTTCTTGACTTGGCCCCTCCCCCTAGCGTAGACTAGGTTAACACCCAAAAGGGTGTGGCTCTGGAGTTAACACCTCCCCTCAGCCAGCCCCATGACTCATCACACAGGAAGTTCTCTGCTCGCAGGCCATGAGTCTCTGGACTTCCTGCCCCAGAAGAGGTCACACAGGAAGTTCTCTGCTCCCAAGTATGGCCCAGCCAGGCTCAATGAGGTAAGCTGAGTCACTCAAAGAAAACAAAGGCCACTCTGGCTACAGCTTCTAACTCCACTTCTCCAACCCCTGGGTATTCTCCCTTGTAGTGAAAAGAGAAATGGACTAGTTATCAGACTAGGTATACTGTACTATATATGAAGTCAGAGTAACTGAATTTTGGGTCTGCATCTTTTAAACTAATTTAATATAACCTCTCATGGTCTCAGTTTTTTCATCAATAATTGTTCTATTTTAGGTCTGATTTCTAGCTGCAGCTCTACCACTGACTTATATAATCTGTGATGATGACTATCTGTTTTCCCTAATTTGAATTGGATGAATTTGAATTGGATGAAATAATCCTGAAGGTACCTTCTAGGTCTAAAATGTGTATATCTAAATATATGTATGTATTATTATGCGTGCATATATATATATATATATATATATATATATATATATATACACACACACACATATGTGTAAGTATATATGTATGTATCTATCAATGAAATATACAAGAGATAAAGTTTCTAGGTAATTAATAATCAATTTATTAAACAGTCAGCTAATAATCAATAAATCAATGAAAACTAGTTTCTTTTGGTAACCAAAGACACCTAATAGACATACTGAATACCTTATTTTTTTTTGAAAGAGAATGCCTCTGACAGGAGAAATCAACCCTGACTGGTCAACAACTAAATGAGAAGGTGGGCTAAAAGTCTTCATATCCAATTGCTGATAACGTGGTTTAATCATGACACTCATCCACTTTCAGCAATCTGAACAAGGGAATCCATCTCTACCCAGACCTCCCTGGTTTGTTTTCTCCCTCATGAGCTGGGTCAGCCTAAACTACAATAGAGGGGTGCAGTGGCATGGGCTCATTGCTTTGGAGCAGGAATTCCCTTAGACTAGATTTTGTTTACACTCTAAATAGAAGTAAGTTTTCCTTGTTGAGTGGGGTTCTACCCAACATCTAGGAGCATGTTCAAGGATTATCTATTAGTCATGTCCTATGGAGACTGGGTGACAACTCTATGGGATGTCCCATAATGAGGAAATAAAAAAATCCTTTATCCTAATTAATGATGGGTTATTGATATAATAGAAAATAATTTACATATATATATATACACATGCTTATTTATCTGTATGTATATGTGTATATATATATATATGTATAATGCTTGTTAAGTAGAATAATAGGTACATCTCAACCGAAAAAAAATGACTGACAGCTTCAAGATCATATGGTTTCAAAATTTAGGCCCCTATTTAAGGTTATGTCATGTCTTTGCATGAAATTATAGAATTTTATGTTTGGAAGCCAGCTGGCTACCAGACCAGGTCATTATCTAATTTCTTTTTTAAAATTACTACATTCCCATGATCATGTTAGAGGTTAGATAGCTTAGGAAACACATATACATTCAGTATTCATGCTTACCACACAGAAAACTATGGATTATCCTTGTCTCCATACGAGTACATATTAGATCATAGGGCACAGGGAAGCAGCATGATATGGAAGAAAAAGAAAAAACAAACACCACTGGCTCTGGCATCAAAATACCTAGGTTAAAATCCTAGCTATGATGCTTACTAACTAGGTGATACAGGAAGGCACTTATCTGTTCTGGGCCCCAGGTTTTTCATTTTTAAAATGAGAGTGTTGGGATAATTAGGTTATGAGATCTGCCTCAATTCTAGATTCATGAATCTTGACATGAAGAATAGTTTTTTGGTCTCTACATTCTTGTTTCTGGTGGAAAATGTTCACTTGGAAATTTGCATAAATTTTAACTACATCAAGTCAAACTGCATTATTAAAGTCAACATGTTAGCTTTAAAACAAATATGTAAATTTCCTTCATTCTTTGCAACTAATGTTACATTATTCTCATTTATGTATTCCTGCTCACAAAGAACACTACTTCTTTATCTCATTGTATTATACAGTGGGCTTACATTCTCAAAGTCTCTTACAGTAGGGTGCAAGCTCTGATGATCTAGAAAATTTGGAAGGTTTATGTAAAGTACAGTCTAGAGACAGACAAGTTATGTGTGGAAAGAAGTTCATTACCAGAACCTTGGTCTGGAGTCATGAAGAGTTCACATCTGTTTGTGTGGAGGGATTAGCCACCCAAGTGAAATCACAGATTTTAAAATGTTTTTACATGTTCTTATCACTCTGACAGTATCAGGTAGTAATGATATTATTCCACCTTAAGTATTCTAGTTTACTGAAATAATTCCTCACTGAGGAAGCTTTTTTGAAAGTAGTTTGAGAACATTTTGCATGTCTGGATTAAGTTCATATAGTTAGTATTTCTGTTCATTCAAAGTAAAATGATTGATAAGTTAGTCTTCTTAGAACAAGATGACATGCAGTCATTTTTCCTTTATGCATTGTTCCAAAGGCCTTCTCATTTACTCACTTAGAGAGAGGCAATGCCCATTCAGTGAATGGGCCCCTTTAATTAGAAAAAGAAAAAAAATCATGCTGGGAGGGTAACAAGCTCAGGGTTGCTGTTCCAAAGAGAAACAGTTACTATTGACATTCACTGTAAGCCAGGAGGACCCAAAATACAGCCATTAAATGGAACTTGGGCAGGGACCTATTGTGTTCCCATCTATGAGCTTCAGAATGAACTTAGGTTTAAGGTTTTAGGAAGGAAGGAAGGAAGGAAGGAAGGAAGGAAGTAATCTAGCTAGTAAACACAAGTTAAGTGGGCCTAAAAGGGCAAGGGTCTGTCATTGCATGCTGGGCCATCTCAAGTCATCCTTATGAATATCTGTTCACTGGACCTCGATGGCTCTGGAGGAGAAAGTGAGGCTGGTGACTTTGCACAGCCCTCTCTCACTCAAATCAAAGTCAACTGCAAGTCATGTCATCCTTTCCCTGGTGCCATGGTCCTCTTTGAAAATGAAGGACAAATACAACAACAACAATTTTTCCAAAGTTATTTTCTCACAACTAGTAAATAGGATCTTTATTCAACTTTTTATTGAGAGACATTTTATATTGATAGTCTTATTATTTTCTCTGATTTTATCATGGTTTTATTTTAATTACATTTGTATTATAAGATTTTAAGAAAAAATTAGTCAACAAGTACACATATAGAAAAAGTATATTGAACTATATTTAGTATTTATTTTATGTTGCTGAAAGCTATTATGTTCTTCAGTGCTACAGAATATAGGGTAGTTAGTGTGTTTAGGATGCATCTTTATAGTATGTCACTATTTATTTAAATAGTTGATATGTTCTCAGGAAAAAAAAAACATGTTTTTTTTCTAAAAATAATGAAGTTTTATAAGGATCCTTTTTTGTCTTCTAAAAACTAAATTAATTCAAAGCTTTGAAAAAAAGAAAATTTGAGTAAGAAAATTTGTATAACTTCAAATGAGGTATACAGACCATGATAAATTTATGTATATTCATATAATTTAATCATTTTGACAAGTCACTCAAACTTTTAATTGGATATTTGATCCCTGCCTAGAAGTTAAATAATAACCCATGCTACCTTAACATTATTTGTTGCTTGCTCCATCCTTTGTCCTGGGGAATTTGAAGAGGAAGAGTTAGGTGTAACAAAATTAGCATTTATTAATTAAACTCCTACTGTCTTCCAGGTACAGGGCTAAACACTGAGAAAAGTAAAAGATTCTCTGCTCTCAAAGAGATTACAATCTTAATGTGGGAGAGAATAGGCAAAAAAAATCTATGTACAAACAAGTTCTATGTAAATTTGAAATAAAGAACTCATCCACTTTCTGTGGCACCCTCCATGGCTATTTTCTACAGATGAAAGTACAAAATTGCTCATAGTACATTTTTATACCTCCACAGTTTAGTTTTCTAATTTATTTTTTAAAAATAAGTAATGAAATCATTTATTGTTTCTAAAATGTCTTCAATGGTTGACTTTTCTCAATCCTGTACACATATATTTCATATGTATTATACATGAATGAACTTTGAAATGTTACTTTTTTCATCTGTAACTACTGTCCCTTTTCTCTGTATTTTTCCACCATTAAAAATTTTGGATCTAAGGTAAAGGAAATAATTTTTTTGTTTAATTTCTCCCTCCTACCTTCCCATCCTCCCAGTCAGTTCATGGACTTCATAAAATAATTTTTTTGTTTAATTTCTCCCTCCTACCTTCCCATCCTCCCAGTCAGTTCATGGACTTCATAAAAAAAATTCCATTGTTTCTTCAATATTCATACTTAAAAACAAACCCATATTACCAATGTCTTCGCTGTTCTTATTCATTTCTTCTTGGTTCTATATAATTTCTGAGAGTTTATTGAAAAAATCAAAAGGACAAAAGTTTTGGATATTGCAGTAGAAAGAGGTCTGGATTTGGTTTTAAGGAAGAATCAGACAACTGGGTTGCAATTCATGGCTTTATGTGGCAGATATAATTAGCTCTCAAGTTATTACATTGTTCATATAGTAAAAGGAGACAGTTGGACTACATGAGTGCTAAATTTGCTTCTAGTTTTAAAGCACATGATTTCAGGAAATGAAACACATAAAAGGAGTCCCAAGTTCTAAAGGCAACTCCAAACACACACACACACATATGTGTTATGTGTATATACACATGTATGTATATGCATATATGTATGTATATATATATATACACATATATATTTATATATATTTGCAAAAAACAGAAAGTTTTATAAAGATCCCTTTTGTCTTCTGAAAACTGAAGTAATTCAAAGCTTTGAAAAAAAAGAAAATTTGAGTAAGAAAATTTGTATAACTTCAAATGAGTATTTTTAAAATTATATATACACCATGATAAATGTGTGTATATATATATATGCATATAATTTAACCATTTTGACCACTCATACTTTAGAGTATTTGATCGCTGCCTAGAAGTTAAATAATAATCCATGCTACATTATCATTATTTGTTGCTTGCTCCATCATTTGTCCTGGGGAATTTGAAGAGGAAGTAGTCAGGTGTAGCAAAACAAGTATGTGTATGTGTATATAATATACACACACACAAAGACATACATAAACACATGTGTGTGTGTATATATATATATACATATGTTATTAGCAATGATAACATAACTACTATAAGCTCCAAAAGTAGCACTACTCATTTGTTTTCATGAGTTATGCCTTGCTTAAAAAATAATTAGTCCCAGTGTGTGTGTGTGTGTGTGTGTGTGTGTGTGTGTGTGTGTGTGTATGCTTGTGCATTGCTGCCTTCGCTATCTTCATTTTCAGATTCAAAGGCTAATTTAAGAAATCTTCATCAAAAATGTCATTGACTAAAAATATTCTCTTTGCTAACCTGTGTTAAAAGACCATTTGTGCATCTTTCTAAGAAAGTATGCTCTGACACAGTAATAGAAAAAAATAATAATTTCAGTTTATATTATGTGATGTCTTTATTTCTTTTTGTGTGTGCTCTTTTTATTTAGATAGAAGAGAAAGCCCTTGAAAGCAAATAGTAGGGACAAAACATATATACCATACTTAAATAACGGATCATTGGCTATTGGGACAAATGCAGCAAATACTCCAAAAGCCCTGAAGGGTGGGAAAGACACATAATGGATTCAGGGGCACTTTGTATAGAAAATTGAACTAATGGAAATACATATCTGTCAGAAATAGTCATTGAAATGACTAATGCTTAGTAGGTTTTAATTCCCCAAAAAGGATATGTTGATATACTGGTATGGATTTATGCCAATTCAGATTAAAAAAACAAAACAAAACACACTGAAACTGTTGGCAGACCCTGGGAGCAGAGTGTTTTTCTGTTTATTTTGTCTTCATCTTGCCTCACTATATAAACAGCCTATCTCTACATGTGCAAGAAAACATATCTGAGAAGTTATACCCCAACAATATGTAAAACAAATTGCTTAATTCAGCTGATGCTTTCTTTTTTGTGACATACATGGAATTAGCTTGGGGATTTGATTAGTATTTCTCTTAGTAAAATTCAAGGGCTGTGGGTTTTTTGGTTGAGGGAATCTCAGGAAGAAAATTAGACTCAGGGAGTACATAATAACTGTCTTCACTGAAGGGCATCTGAAGGGCAGTCATGTTGAATATGATTCAAATTAATCTTAGACTTATTCTTTCTAACTGAAGAGGTCAGACCTGAAACAATGGGTGGGAGATGTAAACAAGCAAATTTTATTTGTTTCCACCTGTCTTCCCACTGCTACTACCTGAAGACAGAACTTCATTACTACCTATCTGCTGTTGCAAAAGCTTCCTAACAGTTCAGGCTGCTTTTGGGATCTTGTTACAATCCACAAATCATACTGTTGTGAAACTAATATCTATTCTATTTGGCTCCATAGGACAGATCTGGAACAATGGGCAGGAGATATAAGCAACCAAATTTAGGTTCTGTGTAAGGTTAAATTTACTAATAAAGCTAAACCACGTGCAATGTACTTTGGAATGTTGCGAGTTACTCTCCCTTAATGAGTGATCGCTTACCAGACATGTTGTAAAAGGGATTGGTTCTCTTTTTTTAAAATAACAAATCTATTTTTCATTATTAGTTTACAACACTCAGTTCCACAATTTTGGGGGTTCCAAATTTTCTTTCCCTCCCTTTTCTTCCCCCTTCCCCTCCCAAGACGGCATATAATCCAATGTAGGTTCTATATTGGTAGGTTCTATCTTTACACTGAACTTATTTACATAATAGTCTGGTTGTAAAGAAGAATTATGACCAATGGAATGAATCATGAGAAAGGAGAAACAAAACCAAAAAAGAAGAGAAAAAAAGAGATCAAAAAGTTTGCCTCAATCTGCATTCAAACTCCGTAATTCTTTTTCTGGATGTGCATAGCTTTTTCCATCATGAGTCTTTTGGAGCTGTCTTTGAACCTTGCATTGATGAGAGGAGTCAAAATTAGCCTATAGATACCACATGTCTCTAATCGTGTGTGTCTTTGAACCTTGCATTGATGAGAGGAGTCAAAATTAGCCTATAGATACCACATGTCTCTAATCGTGTATAATGATCTCCTGGTTCTGCTCCCCTCACTCAGCATCAGTTCATATGTCATGTGTTAATGAAGTCCATCTGCTCCTCATTTCTTATGGCACAACAGTATTCCATTACATTCATATACCACAATTTGTTTAGCCATTCCTCAATTGATGGGCATCCCCTTGATTTCCAATTTTTTGCTACCACAAAAAGAGCTGTTATAAATATTTTCATACGTATGGGTCACTTTCCCACTGATATGATCTCTTTGGGATGTAGCCCTAGAAGTGCTATTGCTGGAACAAAGGGTATGCACATCTTTATAGCCCTTTGGGCATAGTTCCAAATTGCTCTACAGAGTGGCTGAATCACTTCACAACTCCACCAACAATGTAACAATGTTCCAATTTTCCCACATCTCCAGCATTTATCATTTTCCTGTTTTGTCATGTTAGCCAATCTGACAGGAGAGATGTGGTACCAAAAGTTGTTTTGATTTGCATTTCTATAATCAATAGTGATTTTGAGCATTTTTTTCATATGGTCATAGATATCTTTAATTTCTTCCTCTGAAAACTGCCTGTTCATATCCTTTGACCATTTCTCAATTGAGGAATGACTGGTATTCCTATAAATTTGGCTCAGTTCCCTGTATATTTTAGAGATGAGGCCTTTATCAGAGACACTGGTTGTAAAGAATTTCTCCCAGTTTTCTGCTTCCCTCCTAATCTTTGTTGCATTGGCTTTGTTTATACAAAAGCTTTTCAATTTAACATTATCCAGTTTGCATTTTCTAACACTTTCTATCTCTTGTTGGGTTATGAATTCTTCCCTTTCACAAAAATCTGAGAAGTAAACTATTCCTTGTTCTCCCAAATTGCTTATAGTATCAGCCTTTATTTCTAAAGCATGATTCTCTTTCAGACAGAGAATTGGACTATATGGCCACTGAGGCACTATCTGCTTTTAAAGCTCTGGGACATACTATAGGTTGGAACGGGAAACTGGTGGGGGCAATTTTGAGAGAAGATAGAGGAAGTAGCACCCTGAATTCCTTAAACTCTAGGAATGATTTTTTTTAAGTTTCCGTCTATTCCTGGTTCCTACTACAGTGTTACACACATAGTATTTATTCTCAATAAAAAATGAGTAACTAAATCGGGCAAATGCAGTGAAAAGATAAGAAATTCAGTACCTGAACCAGAATTAAGTATGATATGCCTTGCTCTCTATCTTTTTCAGGATGGAGAAAACACAACTCTTATTGGGACTACATTTAAAGTGTTGCTTAATTTTCTAAATTAAAGAGGCTAAAATAATAATCTTAGAAATAAACAAACATGTGAATTTTAAAATATTAGTCCAAAAACATGAAGGAGAATGCCTTTGTAATGATATATTTCATCAGTGATCAAGGAAATTGATGTTAGGAAGTTCTGTGTTATAATATTGAACACCAGAAAACGATGCAGAGTGGATGTGTCCACAAAGAGGCATTTACAGATTTCCTAAAATATATACAGTAGTCATTGACTTATCCTGAAGAAAATAAGAAATGAGTCAGAACAAATTCTAGAATAATACGTACCTACCTGAAGAGAAATAACCAAACACATTGCGATCTTCCCTTTACCATTTTCCTACTTCATTAGTCATATCTATAGCCTCATAATTTGGATTTTGGATATTTAGGTGATGTTGCTATCTGAATGCTTGCTTCTCTCTCTCTCTCTCTCTCTCTCTCTCTAGACATGCACATATACATACATTTGTATGTATATGTATATGTGTGTGTGCGTGTATGTGTGTACACATACACAAATGCATATACGTGTGTGTGTATATACCCGACCCTGCAGTCAAGCCCCCTCTATTGAATGGGGACGGGGTAGCCTGGAAACTACAGCTCCTGGGAAGGAGTGGGAAGCCGGCGCTGTCTCTGGAACCCCCGGAGCCCCGGGAGGCAATGTTCTTGGCTGAGTTGTACCGAGCAGCCCGTTGCCCATGGGCAGCGTCTTAGCAGCCTGCTCTGCCATCCCCAGTTCCACCCCAGAGCTTGCGCTCCAGGCCTGCGCTGTTTCCAGGGGCCCCTGGCTGTCACAGTCACGTGGTCTTCCTGGAGCGCTGGCCGCTGACCTACTTCCCAGGGAAGACTCAGCCTCTGAGATCAGCTGCCTCAGGGCTGGCCACACCTCACTCGTCTACCCCCAGCCTGAGCGTAGTCTTCTGCACCTCACTGCTGCTTCCTGACCTGGGTAGAGCCTGCCCCAGAGCCCCAGAAACCTGTGAGCCTCTGACCCAGTGTAAGTCACGAAGGGAGAGAGGACACTAAGACTCTTTAAATAGTAAAGCAAAAACAACTTAAAAAAAAAACCTTCTTAGAGGGAGTTTTCTCACAAATAGTACTGTATACTATAAAATGCAGTGGGAGAGCTCTTCAGTTAGAGTCTTAAATAAAATACTTGGGCTCCGGTTAGGAAGAGAGTTGTACTGTTGTAAAAGCAAACAGAAGCCAGCAGAAGATCAGGACACTGGTTGGTTGCAGGTGTGGGCCTCCTATTGTCATCAGAAGGGAAAATAGGGCTAGTGGGCCCACGCCCGTAGGGAGGAGCTAGATGTCTGGGTGGTGGGTGGGGAGAGGGGGAGGTTCTAGCTGGCGCATGCCCAGAGAGGCGTTCCCGAGGGGATACCAGGCAAAGGCCTCACTTGTGCTTTCGGGAGTCCCTTCATTAAACTATGCATAAGGTGATAGTGAAGGTCCTGTGGTCACATAGGTAACTATGGCGCGGGTGGTGTTCTTGCTGCGTTTGCGTTAAACTGGGGAGAGTCCCTTAAGCAGGAGCTTCGGACTCTGACAGCTGTGGTTCAACTCTTCTAAGAACTATTTTGATGGGAGGGGCTCCAAGAAAAGCTTGAGTGCCTCGGCTCCGCCTCGGGGACCGTATTTCTTGTTCCCTGGGGCCCACTTCAGAATCGCAAGTTGGGTCCAAAGTCCACCTTGAAATAACAACAAAACTAACACATGTGGGCTTCGACAACGTAATTCTGGCATCTACAAAGCAGACTGGCAGACTGGTGGATAGACCATTCTGATGATTTGTATCAACAGATTTATTTCTCCCAACCAAATGAGGTTAGGCACCGTTAAAAAGTAAGTAGATAGATAGATACATGGATAGATGGATAAAATAATAATAAAAAATTAAAAAAAAATTCTTAGTCATTAGTATCTTAGAGACTCAGGGGTTCCTTCCTCCGCTTCCCTGCCCCCAGCCTCCTGTCAAAGTTTAGTTACATTACTGATAATGAGATTGCACTGAGTCTTATCCTGGTCAAACCCCAAACTAAGCCAGAACTTACTTAATCAAATGTTTGGACGCTCCATTGTGTTCTGCTCTGGCTTGGGTGGAGAAAGATTCTTCTGTTTAGATAGCCCTAGGCTGAGAGTAGTCTGGTAGGGGTGGGGAGTGGTCTGATAGAAGATGCATTGTTCCTCTGTGTGAGGTAAAATGATGATGGGGTGATAGCCCTCGTTGAAAAGGTATATAAACTAGGAACCCCTACCCCCAAATCGAGCCAGTTCGGGACTGTAACTCTCATGCAATGCTTGTCGCCAATTGTGAGAGAAATTTAAAACGTGGACACAACCAAATTTTATATATCTTTCCTTAGAACAAACTGGAAGTTGACAGCACTTAGTCACATATTCCTTTTGTACTTCATGATGTCTAGCACTGTGTTGATGACACTGGCTTCAAATTACTATATACTTTGTACAAGCAACCAGATTCTCACTATTGTATAGTAAACAGAAAGCATTTCTATGAATATTACAAAAAGAAATGTTCATAGAATCATTGATTGTGACCAAAATTCTTCTCAGTTTTTCTTTTTTTTCCCTTTATCTTTTCTTTAATGTATTTCCGTATATAAAACAATGTAAATAAAACTTTCCACTTTATATTAAAGGGACACCTTTGAGTCGTATTACTCACCACTTACTGGAGTATCCACCATGTGCCTACGTACTTAATGCACTAATATTGGGAGACTAGAAACAGGTAATAAAAACATGTATTCTGCATATAGAAGGTATAAAACGTAACTCCTATAAGGAGTTTACAATGTAATTAGGACACAAGTCATATACATATTAAACGATCAGGAAATAAGACTTCATTGATTATATGATAGTTGCACAGTGCAGATAAGTGCAGAAAGCCCTAGAGGAGAGAGGTCATTTCTGGTGTAGGGGTGGGGATCACAGAGGAGGTGACATTTGAAGGTGGTCCCTAAAGAACATGTTGGTTACAGATAGCCAGAGATTTGGGTTCATACTGGTTACCATTCTACTGGAGTCAGCTTTAAAGCTGGCCTAGGGAGTAATGACAGAAAATGACTACAACAGTGTTAGAGGAAAGAACAATGAGAAAAGAAGCAATGCCATGAAATTTTAATATCCAAATTTGGACCCAAAGAAGAGATGTGACAAGACACTTCAACACCCTTTTTGCAGAGATGGGGTGTAGAGTGCTGCATAATAGCAAACATTTTTGATATATTCCTTGCTTTTGTGCAACTTTTTTTCTTTTAAATGATTGCTCTCTTGGGAGGGAATAGAGGAGGGATCATAGTAAGAAATGAAGGTTATTAACAATGTCAAGTACAAGTATGTCTTATTTTAGGATAAAGTGTGTTAGGATTGTAGAAACATTAAGTTAGGAGGGACCTTAGAAGTCATCTGGTCCAATCCCCAACCTGAATCATAATGCTCTCTATGTAAACCCCATAAAGAGAATTTTTGTAAGCTGAATAACATATTAAATGTGCTCAGGAAACTTGATATATAAAATAATCTTAAGGAAATTATTTTATAAAATAAAATGCTATTTGATAAAAAAAAGAAAGGGAAAAGATAGTCTCTGACCTCAAGAAGTTCATAGTCTAATTGGGGTAGCCAACACATAAAAAGAAGTAGAAAGAGGGGGAAGAGTATGATTAAGTACAGAGGAGTGCAACCTGGTAGGAAGTGAAATGGTTTCTTTAGGTGTCCTTCTTAAATGGAGGACATAGAAGGAGCTTTAAACTGTTTTAACTTTTACCCTCTTACATAGACACACATAAAATTGGAGGGAGGGGGCAAAAGGAAAGGACTAATGTAAAATGAGAATACTTATAGCATCTATCCCCCAGGGTTGTTATGAGAATCAAATGAGATGATATTTACAAACCTTAAAGCACTATGTAAATGCTAGCTATCACTACCATCATCATCATCATCATCATCATCATCATCATCATCATATACTATATACCTAACATATTACTTTTCTCTGACTACTGAACATTGACTCTCTGAAGATAGATGTATATCCACACACTCACTTATATAGATATAGATGTGAATATATACATACATTTGTACATAAATATATAAACCTATACATAAACATGAATATACATACACATTTATACATATATGAGTATTAAATTTTATGTGTATATGTACATATATACAAATTCAATCTGCCATTAGAGACATGAAATAATTTTCTCAAGAATAAACTGCTACTTCAGAGTTTCTACTTAATTGGTGTTGTCAGCATTTCAGTTGAAAATTAAGTGTATAATGGACCTGATAAACTGTGTGCTGAGGGGATGCCCCACTTGAGGTAGAAATGAAGGAATACATAATACATTTTCTTAGCGTGTGATATTTTTCCTTACCTTATCTCTCAGATTTTCTTTCAAGGAATACATCACATCTAAGGATTATGCAGGATAACAGTGCACAACAGAAACTGAAAGTTGAAAGGGAAATCTTTTGGATAGTTCATTTCAGGTTAAAAATATATACATATATATGTATATGTACATGAAGATATAGATAGATGTAGACATATTTTGTATAGTACTGAAACAGTGCCCTAGTATTTCGCATTCTGATTATCCAAAGAGGTCAATTTTCATTAGAAACGGCATAAACTCACTGTATTAAATTGTCCATTTCGAGACTGCATTAATGATTCACGGTTTTGATTATATTAATTAGTCCTCTTACTGTGTTGCTAAGCTAGTTGCTTACATTATTTTAAGAAACAAAAAATAGCAGTAGCTTTCTTCACTCAGCTGGAACTCTGCAAAGAAAATGATCAGGGAAGTACATTGATTTTAAACTAGGAATGTACTATTATAGATCTCTATAGGATTCACAGTAAAGATATGCAAAAATGAGCATATTATGATGCATCCAGGAGACTTCTGAATTACAAGATAAGGACTTTTACTATAGGTTCCACTTTTTAAGATTCATTGTTTTATACTTTATGGCACAATTATGAACAAGGGTAATGAACCAAGGCATATCTTCATGACTGATAGGACCACCTACAGTGGAGGGGAAAAAGAAATTATAGGTCATTGAAGAAGTAGCTGAGATAGGTAACAGTAAGGTTAAGAGCGGACAAGAAGGCAGCTTATTCATCTCCTTTCCTTACATATTTCGATATCATAAGGATGTGAGAAGTGAATGTAACACCTTAAAGCTTCACTCAGGCTGGTTCATATGCTCAGTAAGTGTGATCACCTGAAAACACACACACACACACACACACACACACGCATACACACACAGAATTTCCCAAAAGGCCTTGTGGAAATAGAGAATATTATGTGTGTGAACTTGTGTCTATGTGTATAGATAGTTATTTTTATATATACATATATGTATAATTATATATTTTATATATGTTGGATATATATTGTTTTATACATAGCATTATACATGCCACATGTGTATGCATGTGTTTATATATGTAGACATAGGAGTATGTATAAATTCAGTGATAAGTTTATTCATTAAATCTAAAATATTTATCATGCATATATGTTTATTATAGGACAACTAGGTGTTGAACATTGCATTAAGGTGCTAGAAATGATAACTGATACAAAGCAGAGATAAGATGAAGGTCTTACCTTCGTGGAGTTTGTATTCCAGTAAGTTGTAGGTAAAATGGGTGATGTTTATAAAGCTTTCTGAGGTTTTCAGAGTGCTTTATATACATTATCTTGAGCCTCCCAACAAGTGTTTAAGGAAAGTAATATTATTACCTTCATTTTACATATAGTAAAAAGTGAAACTCAAAGAGGTTAGGGTATATTTGGAAAAAAAGCCTAACTAAAATTTGAAGCAAATTTATTCAAACTTACAGAATGAAATAGTTTGCAGTGGTGTTCTTATCTGTAACAACTATCCACCACAAATGATTAGTTTAACTCTTCAAAATACTTCAAAACTAGCTTAAGTGCGCCATGGAAATGTAGATTTTGTCTATTTGCGTAGAAAGAGCAGCAATGATGAGTTAGGAAATGAGGGGGCAAAGGCAGTTCATACAATTATCACAGGGCAGTACATCAACAACTAAGGGATCAGGAATACCTGTGTAGTAGGTAGCATTATGAAGAGAATGCCAAAAGAAGCTAGGAACAGGAACTGGGAAGGAATTTCAGTCCATGTATGGAAGGCACGGATAGGAAAGGTGCAATGTCACATATGAGGGGCAGTATGTAGGTTTAAATATGAAACATAGCATTTGTGTTTTATCTGAGAGGTAGTATTGAGTCATAGAAGCTTATTGTGGAGGGAATTGGCATGGTCTGACTTGTGTGTTAATAGTATCACTTTGGCTGGTGAATGGAGGATAGATTAAAGAAGGGAGAAATTTGATTAAGGGCAAACAATTAGGAAATTATTACAATAGCACAGGATTGATGAGGAGAATGTTAAATAGAGTGGTTGTGATATGAGTAGGGAGAATGGAATAAAAATGATTGATGTTATGGAAGTAGACTATTAAACTTGATGACTGATTGGTTATGTTGGGTAAGGTAGAATAAAGATGATTACAAAATTGTGAACCTGAGTGACTTGAAGGATAGTTTTGCCCATAATAGAAAGAGTAAAGTTAGGAATAGGGGTTAGTTTGTGGGAAAAGATAAATTCTGTTTTAGACTTGAGATGCTTATAGAAGTGCAAAAGGAGATTTCCAATAGGCAGTTTTTAAAGTATGACTGGAAGTTGGGAAAAAATGCGTGCACACAAATACACACACATGTATATGTATATGTATATATGTGTATATATGCAAGGCAGTCTATAAAGAGAAGAGAAAGAAGCCTAGAACAGAGTCTTGGTGTATAGCCATAGTTTGTGGGCATGAAATACATAAAGCTCCAGGAAATGAAGCCTATGAGCTAGCCACCATCCTTTGAAAAAGAAAATGAAGGAAAGATATATATGAATGCATAATATAAAAGAACAGTCATCAGTTAAGTAAGGAACAATTGGGAATAGAAGTGTTTCAACTCCTAATTTGCTAATCAATAGTGGGCAGCTAGGTGGTGCAGTGGATAGAGCACCAGGCCTAGAGTCAGGAAGACCTGAGTTCAAATTTTCAGCCTCAGACACTGACTAGCTATGTGACCCTGGGTGTCATTTAATCCTCTTCACCTCAGCTTCCTTATCTATAAAATGAGTTAGAGAAGTAAATAGCAAAACACTCCAATATCTTTGCCAAGAAAACCCCAAATGACATCACGAAGAATCGGACAAGATTGAAAAGACTGAACAATAACAAGTGGTTATTAGAAAGCTAATAGAGTACCCTGGTTAAATAAACAAAAAATAAAATCACACACTTTAATTGCCCTCTCAATGTAATTTACAACAAAATTGCTTTTATGATGGTCATGTTTAATCCAACAAAATACATTCCATGAAATATTTTAAGACATTTTTAATCAACCACTATTTTAAGTACAATAATTAATAATGAATAGAAAATATGTCAAAGAGTTTCACAACTTGGTAAGACCTGTCAGAACTTGCAAGCCACCTTCACAGACTCAAAAGTATTCTACACACCACAACCAAATAGTAGGTTAAAATGTTAGGAAATATATGTATTTGTATGTGTATATGTGTATATATATGTGTGTGTGTGTGTGTGTGTGTGTGATACATATATACATCTGTATGATATACATATATAATGAAAAAGATAGAGATTGAATTTATGTACTAATGGCCTTTTTGTACAGTGGAAAATATTACTATATGAGTTAACATTCAAGAAATAATGAGAAGGGCTTCCTGGGGTTTTAAAAAGGAAGTGAGATTTGATGGGTCAGATGGTCTTTGGCTTCCCCAGGAGAAATTTTTATGTTCCTGAATTCTGCATAGTATAAACAGAACTAAAGATACAGAAAAGTAGCAGCGTTTAGTATGCCATTAGATAAGGTTAAATTATACACACATTCATTATAAATGTTTTTAAATAGGTCATGTTGTCTTGACATGTATTCTATGATTTTTTCAAGAATGATTGAATATATAACCATAAATCTTACAGACAAGACTATTTTTCTGAGGAAATTCTTGCTAATAAGAAACAAGAACATTTTATGTGCATCACATATGTCTTCTATAAATACAATAATGCCTTCTTCTTACTCCCTGTAATGGCAAGCAAAGACGGACTTTTTGCTGTTTTTTCTTTTGGAGTACTTCTCAGCACTAAGGCAAACAAGTGCCTTTGATTGAGGCTTACCTTTGATTGAATCAAGAGTCTCTAATTGAATCAAGAGTCTTTGATGACCTACTTAAATCACAAGAAAGCCTAAGTCACATGAGTTTGAGTCACATGATTGTGACACCATCTGGCCCTGAAGAAGTGTACATATACTCTGAGGTTAGCATTTTGCTGAGGGCACACTCATTGGAAGGGTGTTCCTATGATTCAGGCAGACCAGACTCTGGGTAGCCATTAAGGAGTCCCCCAGCTTTGAAAACCCAGATGTTGGTACTTCTCTCTCTGGTAACTATGTATGTTTTGCTATGGACAGACACTCAGAAGCCCTGTCTGCTGATTTGTGTTATTTGCTCCATTTATATAATTTCTGCTTGTAATTTCTGTTTGCGTTTTCTCTGAAGTTCAGGGTGCTGACTTTTTCCCCTGAACTAAGTGAATGAGATATATATATATATATATATATATATATATATATATATATATATATATATATATATATATACACATATATATATATATATATATGTTTAATTAAAGTGAGATTTTAACCCCCTTAAAGTTGCTTTCCTTAGAAAAGCAGATCAAAGAACTTGCGCTAGCAGCCCTCCTGTGTGCTGGTGTTGTTGGTCTTGTTGTTGGTCCTACACTTCCACAGCAGCTGCAAGCAGCATTGTTGCTACATCCCCTCCTCCCTTAAATGAGTCCAGAATCAAGTCTTAACTGCTTCAATCTCCATTTCTCTTACATGCATCCTCCCTTTACTTCCCACTGTCATCACACTTGTTTTGGCCTTAACCACTGACTTTTGTCAATGTCTTCCCAAAATTAAAGCCCCCCCTATACTTATTGAATGAAAGAATATCCTAAATTATTAAGGCTATGACAGTTCATCCATTTAGAAAAATAAATGAAAGAAAGTAAAAAGACAATGTATTAATCTCTTGCTGTGTTTCAGTCATTGTATTAGGCATTGGGGATACAGATGTAAGAAATAATACACCCTTTCTCTTCAAGAAGGTAGCAGCCTAATGCAGAATGGGGAAGTGGGGAGATAAATTACAAAGATACATTTTCATAATACAAGGAAGAATGTAATAGGGGGAAAAGACAGATCCAAATTTCTCTGTAAAAGCTAAGAATTGTGTTGGGGGAATCGGGAAGGGAGGTCATGGAAAAGTTGGTGCTGGAGTTAGATCTTGAAGGAAGAAAAACATTCAATAGGAAAACATGGGAGAAAGTGCTTCCCAGGTAGGGGAGATAGACTGTGTGATTAAATAATGGTTAATGAAATGGATGTAAAAGATTAATATGAAATAACAGTGGAAAGGTAAATCAGACCAATAGCATGGAGGGTCTTAAAACCCAAACTAAAGAGTCTGCATTTTATCCCTAAAGCAAAAAATAAGTTAGCACTGTAGAATTTAGAGAAATGATATTGTTAAATCTGTTCATCAGGGTGGGGCAGAGCCAAGATGGTAGCTGGAAAGGAGGGACTTGCCTAGGGTTCTCCTCCCAGGACCTTCCAAACACTGATAAAAAATGGCTCTGAACAAATTATAGAACTGCAGAACCCATGAAATAGCAGAGGGAAGCAGGGCTCCAGCCCAGGACAGCCTGGATGGTCACTGGGTAAGATTTATCGTGTATGGAGCTGGGAGTGGAGCAGAGTAGAGCCCAGTGTGGGCTGTGCCTGGACCAACCAAACCTGGAGCCAGGAGGAACAAGCTGTGGTGCCCTGAATCAGTGAACTCTGGCAGTTACCAGACTTCTCAACCCACCAACACCAAAGCCAACAGAGATGGTTAGTGGGAAAAGCTGCTGGGCCAGTGAAAGGAGTTTGAGGTTTGGCCACCACCCCAGGGACAGCAGGGGTGGTGCAGCTACAGAACTACAGCTGCAATTGCTTCAGGCCCCCAAACCCACCTGCTGGGAGGAATTAATTAAGGCAAAATGTGGATTTTCAATAAAATAGAGGACTTTCAAGCTTTCTTAGAGAAAAGACAAGAGCTGAATAGAAAATTTGACTTTCAAACACAAGAATCAAGAGAAGCATGAAAAGGTAAACAGGAAAGAGAAATCACAATCCACTTACTAAAGTTGAACTGTTTTGTTTACATTCCTACATGGAAAGATAATGTGTATAACTCAGGAGATCTCAGTATCAGGGTAGCTGAAGGGAATATACATACATACATACACACACACACATATAAAATGCATATATATATATATATATATATGTATATATATGTCTATATATATATATATATATATATATAGACAGAGGGCACAGGGTGAGTTGAATGTGAAGGGATGATATCTAAAAAAAAAGCAAATTAAGGGATGAGAGAGGAGTATATTGAGAGAGTGAGAAAGGGAGAGATAGAATGGGGTAGATAATCTCGCATAAAAGTGGCAAGAAAAATCAGTTCTGTTGGGAGGGAAGAGGGGGCAGGTGAGGGGGAATGAGTGAATTTTGCTCTGATAGTATTTGACCTGAGGAGGGAATACCATACACACTCAATTGGGTATCTTACCCCACAGGAAAGAAGGAGGAAGGAGATAAAAAAGGGGGGAGGATAGAAGGGATGGCAGATAGGGGAAGGAGGTAATCAAAAGCAAACACATTTGAAAAGGACAGGGTCAAGGGAGAAAATTGGATAAAGGGGGATAGGATAGGAAGGAGCAAAATATTGTTAGTCTTTCACAACATGAGTATTGTGGAAGGGTTTTGCATAATGATACACATGTGGCCTATGTTGAATTGCTTGCCTTCTTAGGTAGGGTGGGTAGGGAGGGAAGAAGGGAGGGAATTTGGAACTCAAAGTTTTAAAAGCAGATGTTCAAAAAAAAATTTTTGCATGCAACTGGGAAATAAGATATACAGGCAAAGGGGCATAAACATCTATCCTGCCCTACAAGAAAGTAAGGGAAAAGGGGATGGGGAGAAGTGGGGTGACAGAAGGGAGGGCTGACTGGGGAACAGAGCAATCAGAATATATGTCATCTTGGAATGGGGGGAGGGTAGAAATGGGGAGAAAATATGCAATTCAAACTCTTGTGAAAATTAATGCTGAAAACTAAAAATATTAAATAAATAAATAGTGATTTTTTTAAAAATCTGTTCACCAGGAATATTATTTTGGCAAGGGGGTAAGGGTTGAACTGAATAGGGGAAGAACTAGATGCGGGAAGACAAGGAAGATATTCATGTAGTTCACATAAAAGGTGATGATAATTTAAACTGTTTTTGTGAGTAGAGATTTAAACTAAGTTAAAATATGACTATATGACTTAAGTTGTTTTAATATTATATTTGTCCTCCGAATAAATAAATGAAAAAAAGTATTTATTAAGGCTTTCTGCTAAGCACTGTGCTAATCACTGGTCACACAAATACATAGTAAAGACAGTCCTTCCTTGCTCTCAAGGAGCTTACTTTCTCATTAAGGAAATGATACACACAAGTGAAAGGGCTGGTGAGTATGGCCATGAGGAAGTTGGTCTATACACATGGAGTGATGCTATTGTTTGTCCTTGTTTTTGAAGAGGACCAATGACATCATGAAGGTGATGTCTTGACTTGCTCTTGAATTGGGTTTAGGTGAGGTGGAGCTGTGCAAAGCCATCAGCCTCACTCTCTCCTCCAGGGTCATTGAAGTCCAGTGACAAGATAAAAGTTAAAATGATGGGGATGCAGCAGGTGACCTTGCTTTTTCTAAATTAAGGTGCAAATAATAGTTCTATCCACAACATAAAAGAAGAGTGTCAGAGTTGATTAGACCATGCTTCTGGGTTCCAGGACTGGAGGGAGTCTGAAAAACGTCTTGGGTAAGGGAGAGATAATTGTTGAAGGGATTATTAGAGGGAGGCACCTGAAGCAGAGGGAACAATGTAAATAATGATTGAGGTGGTGGTAGAGGAAGAACAGAGTCAAGCTGGAAAAGTAAGAATTAGCATATTTTTTGTCCAGCTCACTACACCAAATTCTGATTACAATAGCCAAGAAAAAAATCACTGCAAATCATTTTTCCAGACCAGAGCATCATAGAAAGAGAGTGAGATTTACAGAAACTGGGGCAGAGAATTGGCCAGGATCACAGCCAATTGGCAGCAGCAGCAGAGAAAGGGAACCTTCTACCACCCAGGGGCAGTAAAAATACTGAGACCTAACATCAGAGCAGGAAGAATTAGGGCAGAAAGGGATCCCAGGGGATCCCTGAATCAGTTCTGGGAGTAGGAATAGGTGCCATCTGGCAGCTTTGTCACCAGTGACCCATTTCCAGGTCATAATTTGAGGGTAGAGAGAAGCAGTCACAAGCAAGAGGCTACATAAAGCTATGAGGTTCCAGGAACTTAGCTGTGTGTCTCTGAGCCCAAGAGAAGCGTAGACATTTAGTTCTAACCTTTAGCCTTGCATATAACCCTTAAGTGAAATAATTAGATCAGGAAATCAAGACCAAAAGGGAACCAGAAGTTCAGTGGCTCTGAACCTGAAATACCTCTGTTACAGGGCGAGTTAGAGCCGAGCCCTGCCCTCCTCGGACCTCCACCTCCAGGGCCTGCCAAGGTAAACTCAGGGCTCTGAGATATGGGTGGAGCCAGGAGGAGGGGTCTCACCTTTGTTGCCTCCCTAGCAATTCCAGGTCTTTGCCCAGACCTGCTTGACCACATGGCACTTCCGGCTCTCTGTCTGGGCTTGCCAGAGCACATGGAACTTCCGCTTCCTTGCCTGGACTGCCCGACCGCAGGGAACTTCGGGTTAGTGCGGGAAGAAAAGGGGAGGAGAGTAGGCAGAACCAGGGTGGCCCTAATGCCTACATAACCAAAGATATAAAAATGCTGCTTGCTGAAACAATAAACGGAGTCACTCACCACCTTCGGCTCCCGCCCCATTCATTGTCTGCAAGATCAGGCCCTTTGCTAGGCAAAGGCCTGGCTGTTGGGGGTGGGTAACAGACCCTACCAAGTTGGGTGTTGGGGCAGAGGACCTCAACATACCTCCAGGCAGTGACTAAGTCTAGCAGCAGTCTATTAAAACTCAGCCACACACAATCCAGTAGACTCAAACATCTGTCAGGAACTTGCAGAGCTGTGACTCATAGGGCAGTAAATGTCCTCTCACTGAATCATACCTCTTTAGAAACACCAAAGACTTACAGGTCCCCAGATTGAGCTGTGAAAACAGCAGATGGATGTACAAAGAAAGAAGCTTAGGCCAGACATCCCCCTTTCCCCAAAAAATGAGCAGAGCACAACACTAACATAAAATCCAAAGTCAAGAAGTAGGCTGGAAAAATGAGCAAACAGCAAAAGAACCTAATCATAAAGAGCTGCTATGGTGACAGGAAAACTCAAGACCCAAACACAGAAGAAGATAATGACTTGAAAATATCTACAAGCAAAGCCTCAAAGAAAAATGCATATTGGAGACAAGCCCCACAAGAAATTCTTAGAAGAGTTAAAGAAAATTTAAAAGCAAAAAAAAAAAAATTCAAGAATGATTAGGGTTTTCCCTTAGTCATTCCCCAATTGATCAATGGTCAAAGGATGTGAAGAGGAAGTTTTCAGATGAAGAAATTAAAGCTAGCTATAGTAATATAAAAATGCTCTAAATCACTATTGATTAGACAAATGCAAATTAAAACAACTCTGTGTTACCACATCGCACTTTTCTGATTGACTAACGTGATAAAAAAAGGAAAAGGATAGATGTTGGAGAAGATGTGGGAAAACTGGAACACTAATGCATTGCTGGTGGAGTTGTAAACTGATCCACCTACTCTGGAGAGCAATTTGGAACTATGTCCAAAGAGATATAAAACTGCATACTCTTTGATCCAGCAATAATTCTATTAGGTCTGTATCCCAAAGAGATCATCAAAAAGGGAAAAGCACCCACAGGTACAAAAATATTCATAGCTGCTCTTTTTTGTGGTAGCCAAGAATTAGAAATTGAGTGGATGCCCATCAGTTTAGGAATGGCTGAACAAGTATGTGAATGAAATGAAATATTACTTTGCTATAAAAAATGATGAGTGGGCAGATTTCAGAAAAACCTGGAAAGACATTTATGAACTGATAATGAAGTGAGCAGAAGCAGGAGAACGTTGTACACAGTAACAACATTATGGGGTGATCAACTTTGATAAACAGCTCTTTTCAGCAATACAATGATCTAAGACAATCCCAAAAGACTCATGATGGAAAATACTATCGATATCCAGAGGAAGAACTATGGAGTAAGGATGTAGATTGAAGCACACTATATTCTGTCTCTTTTTTCTATCTTTCTTGAGGTTTTTCCTCTTTTTTCCTGATTCTTCATTCACAACATGACTAATGTAGAAATATGTTTAATATGATTGTACATGTATAGCGTATATCAGATTGCTTTCCTGACTTGGGGAGGGAGGGGAGGTGGGGAAGGAGGAAGAAAAAAATAATTTGGAACTCAATATCTTATAAAAGTGAATGTTGAAAACTATCTTTACATGTAATTGGAAAAAACAAAACACTATTAAGCAGGGGAAAAATTAAAAAATAAAGGAGCTTCATTTCCAATTAATTAACAAAAAGGGGGAGGTATTTTGTTTGACAAGAAGTGAGTTAATCAATGAATGCCTTTTCTTTAGGATAGGTTTCCAGACTGATGCCTATATTTTTCCTCTTCCTTTACTTCCCCCTCTCCCCCATCCTCATCACATTGTGACAACTATGGAGTCCTACTTTCCCTTTTTGGTTTACGCAGAGGTATTTAGAGATGTAGAGAAATTCTACATATCTCCCAGGAATTTAAGATAAGTTACTTCATTGTACAAACTATTTTAGCACATTCCAGATTAAGGTCATAGTTTGATTTTATTAATTACTACATATTCGTCAAATCCCAGTTAAAATGCTATCATCCCTTTCTTTGACTGTCAGATAAGGCGATTGGACCCTTCAAGGTCTCTTCCAGTTCCCAATTTATGAGTCTATGATACTCCATGAAACCTTCTCATATTTCCCTAAATTTATCCTTAACTCCTCTAATTCCACACCCCCAACTCCCAACACTTTTTTTTTATCCTTTTCTCATGGTATTTATATTATATCTTGTCAACAGTTATTTATACAATTAACTGATTGCCCTACTAGAACAGGAACTGTCTGAGGCTAGAGATTGTTTCATTTTTTGTTTATTTTTTATCGACAGTGCCTAGTACCATTTACAATCTTTTATACCTCAAGTATAGACTTAATAAATTCTTTTTGATAAATTGAACACTCATTTTGTATCTTTTAGAGTCTCCATCTTAGTACCTAAAGCATGGTTCAGCTCACATTTATTGAGTTGAGTATTCATATGAATTTAACAAAAGTTAGCACCCATTAATTTAAAACCAAATCACCAAGTAGTAAAGGATTGTATCAATCAACATTTTATGCTCTGCAGCCAGTAGAAAATAAACTAATAGCACTTTGCAACTGTAAAAGAAACTTACATGTATTTGGCAGATGTCTAACACATATAGGCTCTGTTACCCAGGTATAGTTGCTTAACTCTTCATTACCCAAGCAACTTTGTAAGACAGTTGTGATCTTCATTTGAACTAGGCACTTTAGAACCAGGAACATTTTATACAAATACAATAAAAGGTCCAGGTTATAAGATTAAGAAACAAACAAAAAGAGCAACATACCTTTCTTTTCCACCTATTATATTAATAGTTATCAATGTTCTTAATCTATTAGCTGTAACTAAGAAGACTTTTCTGATTAAATCAACATTGCCTGATTTAGTCATCTAGAAATAAACTCATAATTTGTTTTATATTATTTTCATTGCTAGATGCCACTACTTATGCATTCTTCTAAATGTGCTATTTGTCATTTTCTCTTGACAGTTAAACTTTCTTTAGTTTCTACTTTGCACAAAATCTTATTGCCTATAATATTTCTTAACAGAAAATTTTTAATTTTAGGTTAAAATTTCATCTTCATTTTCAATGTTTAAAAATAAGCCAATATCAGTATTTTATTATTTCATTAAAAATAAAATTATTATTCCTTAAAAAATACTTAGAAAAACAGGGCTCAGAGAGTGGAAAATTCAGGTCCTAAAATTTAATTTTCAATCAGATAAACTTAAATGGACTTTAAGATGTGAAAATAATTTGAACACCAGAACACTGATAGAATAATATTAGATAAAGGAGCAAGTACTTTTGAAGAATTTTCCCCCATCTCTTCAGTAATGATTATGTAATTCAAGGCCTCCTATCATCACTATGAGTCACCAGTAGATGATTCCATGATCATTCAGGAAGTTTAATCATGCATACAAGCTGGAACAACTACCCCAGCAGGAACTAGCACTTTTAGAACAATGGGCACAGCAGGGTCACCCAACACAAACTCAGAAGCAGATTCTATTGCTATCAAAGTCCCTTTAATGTCTCAATATAACAGTTTTTACTCCACATTTCCAATTGGAACTTCAAGCTTTGCAGATTTTTTTTGGTAAAATGTTCGCAAAGTAACTCTGCCATGATAATGAATATCCCAGGGAGGTTGGCTATTCACAGCAGTAGAAGAAGTTTACTGCTGAGTTTGAAGCTCATTTGAATAAAATGTTTTAGTTTTGTTTTGTTTTGTTTTTGGGGGGAAATGTTGGTCACTTTTGGATATCTCCTTAGTATATTACTGTTCTATGAAAAAAGAGCTAGAATTTCATTTAATATCAGTCAGTATGATTTATAACCCAATCTCTCTGCTAAGTGACACCTTAAAAACCTATACATCCATTATATATTTACAATATAAACTTATGTCCCAAAGATTTTCTTAAAAATATCTGCATTTTACACATTTGAAACACAAGAAAATTGGACTATATGACTTTGAAGATACTTTCAAGCACTAATATTTAATGATTATGACTTAAGTGAGTTGAAGGTTCAGCAATCATGGAAAAATGTACTAAATTCAAGTCAGGAAGTGGTGAAATAATGGGAAATTTAATATATTTTCCCCTTTGCATTATATTATTTCTTTGCTTTCATGAACTAACAAGAATATATTATGCTGAAGTCTTAAATATTTGATGGTGAGGAAGAAGAATGAGGGAATTTGCTCCAAGCAGATTATTTTTATTCTCTTTCTATATAGGCAGAATTAAAAAAAAAAGTTGGGAATGACTAAGAGGATGAATAAATTGTTTACAATTGCAAAAATGAATTAAGAATGCATACATTTTACAACCATATCGATTATTAAAAATTATTTGTACTATTAAGATTCATATCATTGACAAGGTAAAAATGCTCCAAAGGAATCATTGATTTGAATACACATTTGTTTACTCTATATTAGAGCAAGTATCAAGTTTGAATTCGCCAGAGACTTTCATGAGCCACAGAGGGCACAACCAAGCACATTGAAGGTGGAATCTTATTTTAATGAGCTTGACTGTGGTGATATTAAAATTATATTTTATTTGAATCTCTTTAAATGGAAATCTATTGACATACTCTTTTAAGTGGGCCACTACATGTTTAAGCAGTACTGAATTCCAGCAAATATTTGGCATGCATGATATTTCTGAATAATAACAATTTTAAAGAGTGATGAAAAAGTAGTTAGAGGATTTACCTTGAAATTTGGAAAACAATTTCAGGTGCTGCCTTTGACATATGCTATGTGATGGATGAGTCACTTACCCTTTTAGTACCTAAACTTTCTTTGAATTACAGTTGACCTCTTCACAACCAGGTTTCTTCTCTTTTAACATATTAATGTTTTCAGCACAGCATGGGCCAGCCATACGGGCCAAATTGATATTGTTCACACAAAATACTCAGTATCCTGTCCCGAAATATTTGCATTGCCTGTCTCCAAACCTGAAATATTCTTCCTCCTAACCTGTAAATCTTAGAATACTTAACTTTTTTATTGATGCAAAAACTTTAAATAAAATATTGGCAAGGAGATTACAGCAATGTATCACAAAGAACATACACTATCACCAGGTGTAATTTATACCAGCAATGCAGGGCTGGTTCTATAACCATATAACTATAACCATCATTGACCATATAAAAACAAAAACAGCAAAAATCATATGATGATATCAATAGATGCACCAAAAGCATTTGACAAAACACAACACCCATTCCTATTAAAATACTAGAATGCATAGGAAAAAATGGAGCCTTTCTTTTTTGGGGAGGGGATATATAAGTTTTCATTTATCACACTGGATATAAAGAATTGCAACAACACAAATGAATAAATAACTAGTAATTTTTTAAATGAAGTTGTCAATATAGTTAACAAATGGTAAGTTGAGATTATAATTGATATTCTGGATAGATACTTCATTATTACTAGGATCATAGATGTAGATAGAATTGGAAGATGCCTGAAAAGTTATTAAGTCCAAACTCTTCATTCTGAAGAGACCCAGAAAGGTTAAATGACTCGCCAAGATGTGATGTCATAAATGGGCTTGTGCCCTTCGCTGATTCAAATTGCTACCCATCCATACCTTCTTTTTATTTAATTTCATATTTTATTATTTAATATTTTTTAGTTTTCAACATTGATTTCCACAAGATTTTGAGTTACAAATTTTCTCCCCATTTCTACCACCCCCCACTCCAAGATGGCATATATTCTTATTGTCCCATTCCCTAATCAGCCCTCCCTTCTGTCACCCCACTCCTCACCCCCATCTCCTTTCCCCTTACTTTCTTGTAGGACAAGATAAATTTCTATGCCCCATTGCCTGTATATCTTATTTCCCAGTTGCATGCAAAAACAACTTTTTTTTGAGCATCTGCTTTTAAAACTTTGAGTTCCAAATTCTCTACCCTCTTCCCTCCCCACACACTATCCCTAAGAAGGCAAGCAATTCAACATAGCCACACCTGTATCATTATGTAAAACACTTCCACAATACTCGTGTTGTGAAAGACTAACTATATTTCCCTCCATGCTATCCTGTCACCCTTTATTCAGTTTCCTCCCTTGACCCTTTCTCTTTTCAACAGTGTTTGCTTTTGATTACTTCTTCCCCCATCTGCCCTCCCTTCTATTGTTCCCCCTTTTTTATCCCTTTCCTCCTACTTTCTTGTGGGGTAAGATACCCAACTGAGTGTGTATGTTATACCCTCCTCAAGTCAAATCAGAAGAGAGCAAGATTCACTCATGCCCCCTCACCTGCCTCCTCTTCCCTTCCAATGAACTCCTTTTTCTTGCCATTTTATGTGAGATAATTTACCCCATTCTATCTCTCCCTTTTCCCCTCTCTCAACACATTCCTCTCTCATCCCTTAATGTTTTGGCAGGGCTATCAGGGTTAAGTGACTTGCCCAAGGTCACACAGCTAGTATATGTGTCAAGTGTCTGAGGCTGGATTTGAACTCAGGTACTCCTGACTCCAGGGCTGGTGCTCTACTCACTGTGCCACCTAGCTACCCCTCTCATCCCTTACTTTTATTTTATTTTTAGACATCATCCCTTTATATTCAACTCACTCTGTGTCCTCTGTCTTCATATATATTCCCTTCAACTGCCCTAATACTGAGGAGAAAGGTCTTATGAATTACCCACATAATCTTTCCATGTAGGGATGTAAACCAAACAGTTCCACTTTAGTAAGTTCCTTATGATTTCTCTTTCTTGTTTACCTTTTCATGCTTCTCTTGATTCTTATGTTTGAAAGTCAAGTTTTCTATTCAGCTCTGGTCTTTTCCCTGATAAAGCTTGAAAGTCCTCTATTTTATTGAAAATCCATATTTTACCTTGGAGCATTATACTCACTTTTGCTTGGTAGGTGATTCTCTTTTTAACCCTAACTCCTTTAACCTCCAGAATACCATATTCCAAGCCCTTCAATCCCTTAATGTAGAAGCTGCTAGATTCTGTGTTATCCTGATTGTGTTTCCACAATACTCGAATTATTTCTTTCTGGCTGCTTGCAGTATTTTCTCCTTGACCTGGAAACTCTGGAATTTGGTGACAATATTCCTAGGAGTTTTCTTTTGAGGACCTTTTTCAAGAGGTGATTGGTGGACTCTTTCAATTTCTATTTTACCCTCTGGCTCTAGAATATCAGGGCAGTTCTCCTTGATAATTTCTTGAAAGATGATGTCTAGGCTCTTTTTTTGATCATGGCTTTCAGGTAGTCCAATAACTTTTAAATTTTCTCTCCTGGATTTATTCTCCAGGTCAGTGGTTTTTCCAATGAGTATTTCACATTGTCTTCCATTTTTTTCATTCCTTTTGTTCTGTGTTATAATATCTTGCTTTCTCATAGAGTCACTAGCTGCCACTTGCTCCAATCTAATTTATAAGGTAGTATTTTCTTCAGTGGTCTTTTGGACCTCCTTTTCCATTTGGGTAATTCTGCCTTTCGAGGCATTTTTCTCCTCATTGGCTTTTTGGAGCTCTGTTGCCATTTGAGTTAGTCTATTTTTTGGTGTTATTTTCTTCAGTATTTTTTGGGTCTCCTTTAGCAAGTCATTGATTTGTTTTTCATGGTTTTCTTGCATTATTCTCATTTATCTTTCCAATTTTTCCTCTACTTCTTTTACTTGCTTTTCCAAATCCTTTTTGAGCTCTTCCATGGCCTGAAACCAATTTTTATTTTTCTTGGAGGCTTTTGATGTAGCATCTTTGACTTTGGTGACTTCTTCTGGCTGTATGTTTTGATCTTCTTTGTCACCATAAAAAGATTCTAAAGTCTGAGTCTGAATCTCAGTCTGTTTTCACTACCTGTTCATGTTCCCAGCCAAATTCTTGACCCTTGAGCTTTTTGTCAGTGTATGACTGCTTGTAGAGAGTACTTTGTCCCAAGCTTAAGTGCCTTGTGCTGCTATTTTCAGAGCTAATTGTACACAGCAAGCTCTACCACACCAGTGCTCCTCCTCCCCCAAGAACCACCAACCAAGACCGCAAGCAGGCTTGGCACTCCTTTTCTGATCCTGCTGTTTAATTCCTCCCATTGGGTGGTCCTGGGGCCAGAAGCAACAGCAGCTGGACTTCTGGAAGCAGCTGTAGAGCTACAGCACCTCAGCTGCCCCTGGGGCTGGAGCCGACTGTGCGTTCTTCTCACTCTGATCTGGAAGTTTTTCCACAAACCTGCTCTGTTGTCTTTGGTGTTTGTGGGTTAAGTCTCTTAACTGCCACAGCTCACTGATTCAGGGCCCAATTGACTATTCTACCCAGCTGCTAGTCTGGTTGGTCCTGGTGTGGCCCACACTGGGCTGTGCTCATCTTTGCTCCCAGTTCCATGGGATGGACCCTTCCCAGTGACCATCTAGGCTGTCCTGTGCTGGAGCTCTGCTTCCCTCTGCTATTTCATGGGTTCTGCAGGTCTCAAATTTGTTCAGAGCCATTTTTTACAAGTGTTTTGAGGGACCTGGGGGAGAGCTTAAGTAAGTCCCTGCTTTCCAGCCACCATCTTGGCTCTGCCCCAAATACTTAATTTTTAAGATGAAGCTCAAATATTTACCTTGTCCAGGAAGCTTTTCCTAACCCACTTCCCAACCCACCCTGTTCCCTAGCTTCTAGTTCCTTCCCCAATGAAAATACTTTCCATACTCTTTGTATTTATCTTAAATGCACAGATTTAAAGTTTCTTGTAGGCGGAAACTGCTTTTGCCTTCCCTGTCCCCCCACCCCCAGATGCCCAAAGCTCAGTACAGTGCATGGCACATAGTAAGCACTTAATAATTACTTGTTGATTGATGTTGAATAGTACTTCAGATATCATCTTTATAGAGGTGAGCAATTAGACATTCAATAAAGGAAATGAAGTTAATCTACTTGAACCTGCTTGCTTTTGTAAGGGTTCAAAGACCATCCCTCTAACAATGTTATAGAATTTTGCAAGTAGTCAAAGGCAAGTTTGGTGACTTGTAGTTGGAAAATTTTACTTTCTTCCCTATTATCTTTTTTTTCCCCAAAATTAGGATAACTTCTTGCATTTCTTAGCTCTCCGTAAACTTTCTCTACTTGTACAGTTTTGAAAGGTCCCCACTGAGATTGGATCAGCAACCACTTTTACTAGGATCCAGTCCTGGTGACTTGAGCTCGTTGAAAGTAGGATAAGTAAACCCAACATATAGGTCAGCCTCAAAGTTCAGAAACAATAAGTCTAATCCTCCCAATATTATTCCCATTTTTGCATCTCTACCTTCATAGTGATAATCATGCTAATTGTGATATGAATTCAGTACTAAGGCATATTTTTCATTAGCATAAAATTTTAAAATATTTCCAGTTCTTAATTAACCATTTTGAAACAATAATTTATGATAATGCAGTTAGTGGAACATAATATTCTGGAATGTATATTATAGATAAACTGATTTTTCATGCCTTCTTAATTTGTGAATATTTTTCCATATATTTCATGATTTTTATAATTTCCTCCTACAGATATTAGACACTTGAATAAATGACTTTCCTTATAAAGTATAAATAACTTACTTTATAAAATCTGATTTCTCCAGTTTCACAACTTTCTGCTTATTTATTAAAAAAGTCTTTTGAAAAAAATCTTTTCCCTGCTAGTTTTAATTGATGAAAAATCTTTTTCCATTTTTTATTATTTTATTCCTTGTCAAAATAATATCTATTTTTCTAGTCAAACTAAAGTCTTTTACTGAGTACCATTAGCTATTTCCTGCTCTTTTAATTCTCCTTTCGTTGCAGTACTTTCATCTGTATTTTAATCACTATGTCCCTTATGATATTCCAAGGTTTTTCAATACTTATATATTTGAATATTTCCTCCCAGAGCAGCACACTCACTGGATTTCTTATTTCCCTAGAATGTGCTTCCCTGAATTACAATGTGTTATATTCTGTTTTCTCACTTTCTATTATGCTCCATTGTGTGCTCAGTAGAACAGAAGTTGACTATTATTTGTGTTCTGACTCCTCTCTTTACTGTAACATCAAGTAATATGTTTCTTGCATTTGCCAATTTGCTTTCACTGCAGACCAAAAAAGAAAGAAAAAGAAAAGCAATGTCTTTTAATTCACCAACTCATTTGCCTTTTTGGTTTCTACATGTGTAATGACATGAAATCTGGTGAATACATTTAGGATTTCTGAAGTGGGTTTTAACAGTCAAGCTTTATAGAGAGCGCAGGATAGAAATTGCAAGAACTATTTTAAAAAATGTCCTTTGGAGAGCTCCTTTTTATAAGAGATTCATTAAAGGAAATACAAAAATTACTGCCTTGCAGCTTAACTCAGTTTAATGATAATTAAAAGTTTCATTTTAGCAGGATAGTTGATGGATGGAGCACAATTTTAACCTGTCTGGAGAGATGTGGATGACACTGGGGAAAGAACGATGCATACACTGACAGATGCAATGGCTTTTTCAGGAAGTCTTCCTTAATTTTTTTTCTTTATTGCAAGGGAAAGTTCAGGAGAGAAAGACAGAAAGACAGAGAGAGAGAGAGAGAGAGAGAGAGAGAGAGAGAGAGAGAGAGAGAGAGAGAGAGAGAGGCTCTTTTTTTGTTCAGTCATTTCAGTCCTGTCTTACTCTTAGTGATCCCATTTAGGGTTTTCTTGGCAAAGATACTGGAGTAGTTTGCCATTTCTTTCTCCAGATCATTTTCCAGATGAGGAAACTGAGGTAAAAAGATTTAAATGACTCACCTAAGGTCACATAGCTAATAAGTTTCTAAAGCAAAATTTGAATTCTGGTCTTCCTGACTACAAGACCAGCACTCTATCCCCTGAGCCACCTAGCTGCTCAAAGAGAATTAGCTACAATATAAAAGGGTACTAAAATTTCTTTTATAATCAAATAAAAAAATCTAACACATTTTCTTCTTAATTTTTGGATCTGTACTACTTAGAATCCTCTTACAAATTCAATAGCTACTTTAAATTTAAATGTTTTCCTCTACTCCCTCCACTTTACATTATTGTATTTCGAGAAAGATTCCTTGGTATTTAGTCTATAGTCAGATTTCTCTGTCAAACATTTCAAAGAATCCTAAGCATTAGAAGTCAAATTTGCTTTTAACATTGCTCTTCCATTTTTTTGTCACCCTAAGTGACAATATTTTGTTTACATATTGACTCTTCATACATAGACTCTGAAGTGGCTCTGTGCAGACATTTCAGTTTAAATTGAGTTTTCTGAGGGACTTTGTATCTCTGCTAATGAAAAGAGCAGCCGACTATGCTGAAAATCCACAGCTGCCTTATCTTTTCACATGAATCAAGTCCACCATGCACTTGTTTTCTTGAAATCAGGAGGGTCCACTTTGTAAATGGCTTTTCTCAGTTTAATAACTCAAGTACTTAATGCAACATGTACAAAAAGAGCACTCTCTTCTCCTTGCCTGGGAAATATCTATTTTTTTCTAGTTGTCCTTTCTATGGGGGAAGGGTTAAACCTGTGATTTCATTTGTGGGGTTTAGAGGGATGGGATTGGAGTGAGAAGGAAATTTCTTCTTCTATTGAGGAACAGATGTTAACCAGCTTTACAACTTAAAGTACACAAAAGTTCTGTAGGGTTCAGAGAGTTTAAACGATTTGCCCAGGGTCACACAGCCAGTATGTGTCAGAGGCAGGGCTTGAATCTGGCTCTTCCTGATTCTAAGATTGGATTCTCTATCCACTTTGTGATACTATCTCATGAAAAAAAGCACCATTTTATACATCACATTAAAGAAACCCTAAGGACTAAAGAAGGTAAATACAAAAGAAAGTAACATACAAGTCAAAACCAGAAAATATGTGTAATATGTTTATAAAAATATATGAAAAAAGATATATTTAAACAATCTGAAGACAACCTTCTCTAAATTAGATATATAATTTGAAGTACTTCATTCACCTATTCACGTTCCAAACTTTTGTTAAATACTTAACTGAATGCAGAGCACTGTGCTAGAGTTCAAATTGTTTTTCCTAAAGCATAAGCCTGATCATGTAACCAACAAATTCTATCAACCCCACTGCTCCATATTGCCTGTATGATAAAAAAAAACCCTCTGATTGGCATTGAAAGCCCTTCATAACCCTTTTCTATGTTCCATTCAATTTACACATCATATACTCATCCCCATATACTCTGTCATCAATGATAGTGACACCAATGACACTGGTCTCCTTGATGTTCCTTACATCTGATGCTCCATCTCATAACTCTGGGTGTATTTTCTGGCTATTATCCTGTAATGGGAAGCAAAGTGGGACTCTTTGCTGTTTTTTTTTTTGGAGTGCTTCTCAGCACTAAGGCAATCAAGTACCTTTGATTGAGCCCTGCCTTTGTTTAAATAGAGTCTTTGATTGAATCAAGAGTCATTGATTAGAAAGAGTACATATACTCTAAGGTTAGCATTTTTGGGGGGGGTTACTCATTGGAAGAGTGTTTGTGAAATTCAGCCAGAGGAGACTCTGTGTAGCCGTTAAGGAGCCCCCCGGCCTTAAATAGCCCAGATGTTGATGCTTCTCTCTCCGGTAACTATGTACGTAATGTTTTGATCAGACAGCTAGAAGCCCTGTCTGCTGATTTGTGTTTATTTGTTCTGTTTATATAATTTCTGCTTGTAATTTCTGTTTGCGTTTTCTCTGAAGTTAAGGGTGCTGACTTTTTCCCCTGAACTAAGTGAATGATATGTGTATGTTTAATTAAAATGAGATTGTAAACACCTTAACATTGCTTTCCTTAGAAAAGCAGATCAAAGAACCTGTGCTAGCAGCCCTCCTGTGTGCTGGTATTACTGGCCTTGCACAGTCACATTAGGAGCAAGTAGCATTGTTGTTAAGTCTCCATATCTGGAATAATCTCCCTTCTCATCTTTTCCTTCTAGCTTCCCTGGCTTCCTTCAAGACTCAGCTGAAGTCCCAGAATCTGCAAGACACCTTTCCAATCCTCCTTAATCTTAAGGCTTTGCCTTTATTGATTATTTTCAATTCATCCAGTATAATCTTGTTTGTAAATAGTTGTTTTGATGATATCTCCCACGCTGGATTATGAATTCTTTGAAAGCAAGGACTGCTGCTTTTTGTTTTGTTTTGTACCCTTCATTGTGTCTTGAGTTCTTAGCACAGCACCTGGCACATAGTAGGCACTAGTTGACTGACTGACTCATAAAAACACTGGTTCAGAAATCAGGCAATTTGAATTATGCTGTGTGGCCTTGGGCAACTCATTTAACTTCTCTTGGCCTCACTTTCCTCAAATTGTCAGTAATCCTTGTGATGGGGATTATACTAGATAACCTTTAAGGACTCTTCTAGCTCCAGTCTATTCTATCATTCTATATTTCATATTTTCATAGATCTAAAAATCTAATGGCAGGGCAATACATATACACCTATAATGTTACAATAAATACCTTAGGAGGTGGTAAAGAAATGTGAAAAATGATGTGCATAGGGGGAGATCATATTTGATGAGGTACTAAATTGGTACTTACTGCTTCTGAAACCTGTTCAGACTCTGTGTGACTCCTTCACCAATTCAAAGTCCCCAGTACTTCAAGGATGGAAGATTTTTCTCAAGGTATGAGAGCTATATTAGGTTTTCTCTCTAGCCTAAGGCCTTTCAAGGGTCCATAAATCTGATCTGAACTACCTTTTATCTGTGGCAGGAACTAATAATAATTTCTTCACTTGACTTTGATACGAGTAGGGGACACTCTCTCACCCAAGGATATTTGAGGACAAATTAACCTAAACAAATTAAAATGGAGTTCACATGAGTAGGGAAGGGAGAATATTATCTCAATGGCTGTTGCTATGACACAATAATACAGTTCTTTTGGTTGAAGCCAGGTTACTGAAGTGAAGAACTGATATATCAGCATTACAGAAAGCACCACCATGCTCAGTTACTAAAATATCATGGTTTGACTTATACATGATCACATTTAGCATATAGTTTTATTGGTATCTACCTGTGAATCAGTAATGTTTATTGGGGGAAAAATGTAAGTTTGAGGGAAGAGGAAGATAAAGAGAGGATAATGATTTCAAAGTACCCGTAATGACTTGAATGTGGGGCAAAATTGAGTTTTAATAGAATACTGGAAGAGAGAAAGAAAAAAAGAGACAGAGAGACAGGGCGGGGGGGGAAGAAGGGGGAAAAACAGAGAGGGAAAGGAAGAAATAGGAATATAGTAGATAGAGCATCTAAGCACTTCCTGTCATATAGAAGATTTCCTTCTAATGAGGAGAAATAACTTATAAAAGTTGTAGGAAGCTTGACGGGCATTGTGGAGAAGGCTACGAAGTGATACACCTGCAAGAAAAATGAATTGTAAAAAAATTTTGAATTAAGAGCAACTTTTTCCCCTCCAACTCCTAAAATAAAACCATCAGTGACTCAATACAATAACACTGTTAAGGCATGAAAAATATATCATTATAATGCATCATCATAGTCAATATATCATACAATACTTCCATGTTTAAGGATCTGTAATTCCAACGATGTGGCTATTTACTCTATCACTATAGGACTCAAGCTCTCTCTAATTTTATAGGGTTGTTTTGTTATAAATACTGAAGATGAAAATTTTCTCATCATTGAACCACCCTATTGTTACTCTCTCTAAACTTAATTAGGCTGGTTCTCAAATGCCAAGCATAAAGTTCACATCTGGGCCTCATCTAAGGCCTTTCCTGCTTGGCAGGATTGTGGGTCCTTAGTCAAATTCATAATGACAGGAAGCGTTAGTGTAAGATTTTGAAGTGAAGGAGATCCTATAACATTTGTGTAGAATATTTTATCATCAAAACCTTTCTGTTCATTAGTGTAATACATTTTTGGTTGAAACACTAGGTGTAACAACATTGTTTTACATTTACGTAACAGGAATAGAGACTGGACCTGTGTTTTCATAGTCACAAAATTACCAAATGAGAAAGCTGCTCCCCATTGTCTCTGCAATTTACTGAACTGCTCAGAGCACCAGAGTTTGATTTGCCTAAGGTGATCCAAAAGGACAAAAATACAGGTTTTTCTAATGCTAAGGCTTAGCTCACTCTCCTCTATGCCAAACTACCTGTTGTTTGCATAATACTCTATATGTGATTTTCTACTTATAAGATTACCATTATTCATATTACATCTCATTATCATCTTCAAAAATTTCATTATCCTATCATAAAAATGTCCAAGGAAACCATATCAACATTGAGGTAAAATACTTGCTAAGTCTTCTGGACCATACTATACTGCATCTTTCCTGCCCATTAATAGGCATATGTGACCTGCTTACATCACAAGAAGCCTAAGTAACATGTGGTAGTAGGAGCTTGCTGAAAGAAAGGAATAGGAAATGCTCAGAGGAGTTAGAGCTGAGGGAGAGAGCAGATACAGGCATGCTAGTTGTGTTGTGAGTGTGTTTGTGGGAAGGATCCAGTGGCGGGGGGGAAGGTTATGGGATGGCAAGGCTCCATGCTGTGATATTGTGTTTTAAGTTCCTTGCTGTTATGATAAAGTGGGCTTACTGGTTTGGGCAGTTGCTTCTTGGATGGATTGGATCTATTGATTTTGGGATCTGGTCCTCTGGTTTCTGAATAAATGTTTACTTCTTCTACCTTCTATATGGAGAGTCTCTCATATTTTGTGATGCAGAACTATATAGGCATATTCACAATTATTGTTGATGTTGCATTTGTTGCCTTGCTGATGCAATTATCAATCTAGAATTTTCTTCCTGAAAAAGGTCTTCCTATCACTCATACAATTTTAAACCCACAATTTCAGTCATTTAAATTTCATCATAAATAATCACTAGCATACAAATTCCATTGTATAACTAAGAGAAACATTCAATATTGATTTACAAAGCGTAGAGAAGATCTTGCTCATTTTCTTCAGGGATAGAAGTTTTTAAAAAGGGGAGTGGGGGAGGAGAAACACTGGCTCATTAAATTGCCTTGCATCTAAAAGAAGAAACATCTGCTGAAACTCTGAGGAACCTGATGACTAGAATCAGCTAAGGAGACAAAGAATACAAAGTGTGTTTCATTTCATCCTATTTTTAGTAATGGGAGGTCATGCTCCACACTAGGATTCTGAGAGAAATATTGCTTAAATGTATATTGCCACGGTGCCACATATTGAATTAAAAAACATGGCCAAAGATTGTTATTGTGTGGCTTTTATTAGCATATGTGCAAATGCATAATTAAGCTGGTTATTTTCCCTCCTTGTTTGCCTTTTTTTACATTTGAGTGCATTTTGGCTTTTAGGTTATTTGCAAATTCATTTTAAATCAGAGGAAAGAACCCTAGCTGTAAATGCAGCTTTGTCACCTGCTATGTTTTAAGGACAATTGAAAATATATATAGATTACAGAAGTTTGCAATTTCAGACTTGACTTCATTAAATAATTAAATCACAAAAAATGCTTAAATTGGTCATGAGTCAGAATATATTCATATTGTAGGTGTCTCTCAACCTATGAAAATATATGTAATGATAAAAATCCAACTAATGCTAAAATTAGCTATCTTCATTCCATTTAATTCAGCTATTATTTAACATAGCCTACTTTTTGCAAGGCACTGTGTTGAGCACTAGACAGATTCTTTGACATATCTGTATCTCATTGAACTGGATACTCCCTCAATTAGAGCAGATCATCACTCTCCCTAGTTTTCTCACTGTGTCACTTACCCAAGTCATCTTGTTATAATTCATAAACTCTACTCAGTGTGTACTTGGGTTTGGTGGGGTAGGAGGTTCCTCTAGATGTGGGGTAGGGAACCTGAGGCCCTGAGGCTATGTGGCCTCAAGGCTGCAGGTTCTCCACCCCAGCCTAGATCTTTGCTTGTGCCTCATTCTTTTCACAGAACCAATCCACTTTCTCCTCCAGTTATACCGATGACATTCTTTACAAATTTTCCCAGTTCCTCATTGGTAGCCTACCCATATCTACCATGTACCTCCTTATCAACATGCAGCTGTAATTTTTTAGGAATTGTAAAGATATACAGAACAAAAAGAAATAAGCTCTTTCTCTTTATTCAAGGAGTTTACAATAATGTAGGAGCAAACGAGATATTGTGCACAAATCACTAACATATTATTAACATTTTATAGAGGTTGGAGACTTAATACCTTGGATTCCAGAAGACCTTGGTTTAAGTATGTTATATATCTGTAAAGAGAAAAAGGGGATGGGGCCCTGAAGCAGAATGAGACCAACATTTAGAGAAATGGCCACTGAGGAAATTTGTTTTGCTTGACTATTCCTATATATATGTCTATATATATAGGCATATATATATTTCAAATTAGGGGTTGTTAGGAAGGAGAGGGGGGCTAGGGAGAGCTGGCTATTTAAAAAGAAAAATAAGAGGCACGTAACAAATATTTAGAGTTTTATGTATGAAAAAGAGCTCAAAAAGATATTGAGAAATTAAAGGTGATGGGGAAACATATCTAGTTGAGTCTGTCATGGAAGGCTTTGTGAAGAATCTTACACCTAAGATGTTCACAGAAAGAAGAAAAGGATTTTAAAATGCAGAGTTTATGGAGTCCATAAGGAAAAGCCAATGTGATTTCACCAACAATAGAGAAAGAAAGGCAATATTAGAGAATAATAAATCAAGCAACTTAGTTGGAGTAAGGAATATATGAAGTGTGGGTGATGCCATGTAAGGTTAGGTTGTAACCAGGGAAGGAAGATTTAAACCAGATTGTGGAGGGCCCTCTAATGTTAGGCTAAAGAACTTGTATTTTATGTTTATGAGGTGGGGAGTGATATAGTGAGAATACTTTATTTAGAAGGCTTAGTTTTATAGCTTTATAAAGGATATATTTGGAAAGAGAGATAGAAGAACTGGAGTCAGAAAAAAACAGAATATTATTAAGGAGAGGTAATAAGGAGGCAAACTAAGGTGTTAACACTTGTGGAATAGAAAAGAGATTGAAAGCATAATTCAAGTCTGTATGTAATAACTGAAGAGAGGTTAACTAGTACTATAGGAGTGACATTTAAATGGATAATGACTTTAAATAGAAGGATAGATTTTAAGGTATATGTAAGTGCAGTTAAGAACATTCTGAGTTTAAATATAGGCAGGATATCCAGTTGGAAATATAGAGGAAACATCTGAAAATGCAAGATTTAACACCAGGAGAGAGATCTAAGGTAGGAGATAAAGATTGGAGTCATCTGCGTAGAAATAATAATTGAAACAATAGGAGCTAATGAAATTGTCAAAGAGAGAAGTATGAGAATAAAAATGTAGAGAGAGAATAAAAGAAGGTCAAGTTCAGGGCCCCTTGAAGATGTTCATTCTTAAGACTTAGGAGGAAGAAGATGAACTACCAATAAAAAATGATTAGGACTGGACTAGGACTTAGGAGAAAAATAGGTGATAGGTATGGAATAAGCCATGAAATGAGAGAATGAAGACAGAGGATCTGAGTTTAAGTCCTTCTGATGCTCAGTGTCTTTGGACAAGGCATTTAAAATTTTTGGACCTCAATTTTCTCAGCTGTAAAAATAAGGAGAGAAACTGTTACTGTAGTGGCCTCTTTCAGCTCTCCATGTATGATTCTGTGAGTCTAACTCAGTTGGATAGAAAGAAGATCACGACCAGAGGTGGGATTCAAGTAAATTAACAACCGGTTCTCCACGGAATGGAGCCAAGGTGCCCCTGCTGCCACTGATGTGGTGGGTGCAGGCCCTGCTCCCGTTAACAACGTGTTCGTCGAAATCAACCTAAAATTAGGTACTGGTTCTACCAAACCAGTGTGAATTGGCTGAATCCCACCACTGATCATAGCATCATTTGAAAAAAAAAGCCTTACTAGTCCTTTTTAAAAGATGAGGAATAGAAATCATTTTTATTCAACCAGAATTACATATTCATAACATTGTGGAGCTGCTTCGTTCTGAGATAATCAATTCAAAATCTCTCATTTTATAATTGAGGAAAATGAGGCCCCCAAAATTTATCTGGTCTGGAACCATCACAATGCTAACTCATAATAGAGCCAGTACTGGAGCTCAACACAAATTTCCTGATGCCCATTCTGGCACTCTTTCTATTCTATTATATTTGGGGGGAGGAGGAAAATAATTCTGAAAACCCTATGCATTTTCTTTAAAAATAGATTTGAATTTTCAAGAGAGAGGTAGAATATCTAGAATGATAAAAGCCTAACGATCATTGTTTGAACATTACATGAAAAACAGAAATGACTGTGTTCATAACTTCTTAACGAAAGTTTCTGATTTTTTTCTGAATTAGATACATGACCTTTAACACATAAGAATAAACTGACTCACATTTTAGTGCTTCTGTACACTGTGAAAGGTATTGGAACCAAGATATAGACTAAGACCTACATTTCTAGATATAGACAATGTAAGAATTTGTATTTCTTGACTATGCACAGTTGTTATAAATGTTTCGGCTTTTTTTCTTTTTTTCCTAAAGAGAGAAAACAGGAGAAAGAGAGAGAGAGAGAGAGAGAGAGAGAGAGAGAGAGAGAGAGAGAGAGAGAGAGAGAGAGAGAAGGAAGGAAAAGAGAGAAAGAGAGATGCAGGGAGGGAGGGAAGAAGAAAGAAGGAAAAACAAATACTAAACAAAACAGGCTTATTGAAGAGTCTTATTTTAATGCAGAAGAGAACAAAAGGAAAGACAGATTCACAGACAAGTATGACAGATTTGAAAATTATATGTTGAATTTATTACAAATTACAAGAAACAGCAAGCTGTCCACAAAAGGGAGCTGCAATTTCTTGTACAATAGTCTTTTTCTTTTTTTTTTAATTTTCATTTTTAATTACAACTGTATAACAGACCATATTATTCTTGCATCTTTTCAATGGTTTCTTCTTTATATTTGCCCTTCTCCTTTCCAACTTGTCGGGATTTGGCTTTGCGTTCAAGAATCTTTTTGCGATCTCTGTCCAGTTTTAGTCTGGTGATAACTACCTTACTAGGGTGAATTCCCACATGGACAGTTGTGCCATTAGCTTTTTCTCGTTGCACACGTTCAATGTAGATGACATATTTCTTTCTGTAAACCTGGACTACCTTGCCAATTTGTTGACCTTTGTAGTGTCAACGAACCACCTGGACCTCGTCGTCCTCTTCCGGATGGGCATTGAGTGGACGTTGTACTTCTGCCTGAGCTCCTTGGACAGCGGGGACGACATGATCTTGCGCCGGATTTGCGAGGGCACGTTTAAGTGCCTCTTGAGGTTCTTGCTTCGGTCTGAGGTCACGAACGGATTGAACTTCATTTTGGCAAGCTGGACCACCCGAAAAAGAGCACAATAGTCTTTTTCTAATGAATGATATATATGGAAATGCCTATTGTATTTGTTTTTTTTAGCACAGAATAAAAAATGAATAAAATATACATATTGGTGATTTTGCTCAAATTAAAGGGGCATGAAAAGGGAAAATATGAAAATATCAATAAAGTTTATAATTCTATATCCAAAATTCTTTACATTTTTGGCTTCCCTGTTTCACACTTGGGCCAGCTGGTTTCATGTCTCTCTTTCCAGTCCTCAGCACTGGTATGCTTTCTTATAATAGTCCTTATTTGCTCTATCTAAAGGGAGACATGAGGGGGTAGATATTATGTAAGAAAGAGGTGATTATAATATGCTCCTAAATTATATATATGGTTGTACAAATGCTTCAGCCTAGCGATGCTTTTCTGACTGTATTACTGAGTGTCCTGCACCCCCAAACCAAGTATGAATAAGTATAACTTCACTCATGCCAAAGCAAAAAAGTATTGTATTAGCAGCACTAAGATTAAGAGAAGGCATGGAGAAGAAGAGAAAACCAGAGTATGGATGAAAGGAAGATTAGGTCACATCATAATGCTGTGAAGTGGTATTTAGGAAGAGGTAGGAAGCAATGATCTCCTTCAGTTCTCCATCCTGGAAGTTTGGCCAAGAATTGTCATTTTATTCCTGTAGGGAACTATTGGCATGGACACTCCATTTAACTAATAAATATTTGTAGGTTGTATAAAGCCTATTGTCTTAGAGACTTGCCTAGGTCACTGAGAGGTTAAGTGCCTTGACCATAAACATCCCATAAACATACTGTTAGTATATGACTATAGCCAGGTCTTCAACTAAAGTCTTCAGGGCTCCAAGGTTGGTCCTCTATTCACTCTTCCATGTTGCCTCTGTAGTTAGGGGAGGGAGGTAGGAATAGTAGTGGGGGTACTTATCCTTGTCATTTGCTTGCTAGGAAATCATATAGGAACAGACAGGTGGAATTACAAATATTATATTTACTACTACTATTACTACTAGTGATACTACTACTACTACTACTACTACTACTACAACTACTACTACTACCACTAGTACCACCACAACCACCACCGTTATCCTCAGTCTCCTTATTTTTACCAATAAGTTGAAGGATTCTGGGAGAAAATATTCAATATTAATTATTGAAAGAATAGATGTAGCAGCATGAACTCTAAGAATAAAACAAAATTGGGCGTCCCTTAGTTCTTAAGTGATTGAGGAAAAAAAGTGTATGTGTGGGTGTATGTGTGTTTGTGTGTGTGTATATATTCATAAATCTTTATCTAGCAACCAGGCCCTTATTTCTCCAGGTATATGACCTTGAGCAAGTCACTTAACCTCTGTTTGCTTCAGTTTCCTCAACTGCAAAATGGGGATAATAATAGAGTTGTTCTGAGGATTAAACGAGATAGTGTTTATAACCTGCTTGGCACAAAGCAAGCTAGATTAATAAATCCAAATACAACCTCAAAATTCCCTGCCTCCTATAAAATCTGCCCCTTATCCTAATGTCCCTATTTCTGTTCATAGTACCACCAATTCACCAAATTGCCCTAGATTTGAAATCTTGGCATCATCTTTGCCATTTTTTCCTTCCCTTATCAACCTTATCCAATTAGCATTTAAATCCTATTGATTATATCTTTACAATATTTTTGTTGCCTTTCTTCTTTTCATTCTTATTGTCACCAACCTAGTGCTGGCTTTCACTATTTTGGTAATATTTAATTTAATTGGTTTCCTCTCAAGTCAGAGTTCTTATCCTGGGGGGTGGGTCAATACACCTACATGTGTTATAATATTTTGATAACTGTATATCACTATATTTCCTTGTAATCATATATATATATATATATATATATATATATATGTGTATATACATAATTTTATGCATTTAATATCTTTTCCCTGAGAAGGGGTCCATAAGTTTTCATGAAGCTGCCAAAGGGATTGATGACATTAATAAAGTTAAGAAAACCTGCTATAGTCTCTTGCTTCCTCTAATCCATGCTATACCTTGCTACCAAGGTAAGCATCCTAACTTAAAATGCGGATCGTATCACTGACCTAATCAAAACACCTTAAATAGCTCCTCTACGGAGACCAAAGAGAGTAAAATCTCCTTTGCCTGGTATATACAATCCTCCACAGAATGACACCAACCCATCTTTGCAGACAAATTTCATATTTCTTTTCACACACTACTCCAGGTAATCTGGACCATTTATTATTCCCTGGCCTTATCCCATCCAGTTCACCCACTGTGCATTTTATTCACATTGATCTTTCTTTGTGCAGTGGTTTCCCTGCCAACTCTCATTGTCAAAATTCTTCCCATTTTCCAAGGCCCAACTCAAATGCCAGCGTTTCTTGAAGATTTTCTTCATTCTTGTAGCAAGAAGTAATCTTTCCCTCCTTTAATTTCTCACAGCACATGATACCTCTGATATATTTATTGTATTTTAATTAAAGATATATTTCGGGGCCTATCTTATCTTACTCTATGGATTGTAAGGTACTTAAAGGCAGGGACTCACATTGCATTTATCTGATTCATCTTTATATCACCAATACATAGCATGCTTTAGATAGGAACTAAATGGTGGCTAAATTGAACCTAGTATAATCCAAACAGTTTATAAATAAGGTAACTGAGCCCTGGAGAGGTGAATACATACATACATACATACATACATACATACATACATACATATATACACATACATACATATATACACATACATATACATATATATTTCAAATATACTTCTATAGGTATAGTTTTTTCGTCTCAAATGATGTAAGTTCCTTGTGAGAAAAGACTGTTTTAATTTTTTCTTCCTATTCTAAAATCTAGCACAGTGGTTTGTACATAGTAGGTATCTAATAAATGCTTGGTGCTTGTCTGATTGCTTGATTCAATAATGTTGACTGTCAAAACTCAAATACAGTAAGTGAAAGACCAAAAGTAGAATCCTAGTTAACCTAACCACCTAGGATTCCTTGCTATACCATATATAACAGAAATTTATTCAGAGGAACGTTCTTTTCATTATTTCAGATTCTTGCTTTATCTAAGAAACATGATTTATCATGGATTGAATAATGATAACTGCTTTTTATACAATTCTTCATGGTTTGCAAAACAGTTCATACATCTAATTTGATTCTTACAACTGCCCAGGGAAGTGTATGTTGCATAGATATTATTATACTTGTTTTACAGTGGCCCCAAGAAGCTGTAGCATGTGTAGTTGCTATATCCCAGCAAAGCCATTTTAGCAGATGAGCTAAACCAAGTTGAGGGTAGCCAACAAGCCTCAAACCCATGGGGCCTCAAGCCTGACAGTGAGTTAGAGGAATATCTGCCCCATGCATGTGAAGATTTCTCCCTCTCCCCCATGAAAACAATTTGTTTCAAAAGCCGTGAAGGTGGCTGAAGTACAATCTATGGAGCACTTAGAGCTTAATCAGACATCAAAGGCACTAAGGTCATCCACTGCATCCCAGGCCATCTTCTTGACTTTTGTCTTGCCACGGGACTTTGATGACTCTGTAAGAGAGAATAAGGCTGAAGACTTTTTGCAACTCTGGCTAACAAATCCAAATTCATGCGCAAGTCAAGACATCACCCCATGATGTCATTGGTCCTCTTAGAAAACAAAAGATAAATAAAAACAACAACAATAACAACAACAGAAAAGGAAAGTGAAACAGAGAGACTAAGTGAGTTGCCCAAGGTTAGACACTTAATAAGTGTCAGATACACTTGTACCCAGTTTAACCAATTCCAAACCTAGTGGCACTTCCACTGTACCACAACTGACTTCCAATCATGAAAGGACTGCTATTGTTCTGAGATACCTCTCTTTTATCTTGAAAATCAATAAGAGGTAACATCCTAATTTTCCTCTTTTTTTAATAAGCCCAAATATGCTAATTATCTCAGACTTTGTATACACAATCACACCCCTAAAATCTTTCCCAAATTAAATAACAATGTTAAAGGACCCAATTGTGTAGGGAATGACAACGTTAAAGGACCCAACGGTGTAGGGAATAATATAATGGATGAGTGGAATAGAAACTCATGCTCCTATTTTAGTATATGATTTTCCTCCAGGAAAAATACTTTTTGCAGAATGATTTTTAAATTGTGTTTAGCATTCCTTAATATAATGCATTTTATCCTAAAATCAGACTGAGCAATAGTGTTTCTAAAAATGTACATGAGAGGATACATTCTTGCTTGGAAGAAAAGTGTTGGTATGGTCCTGTGTAGAGGGAGGTATGATTTATTCAAGCATTAAAATGTTTGGAATCAGTATGTGACACTTTATATCCCTTGATAGGCTAAAAATCCATTGAGGCAGAGTCTCTCCAAATATAAGGACAACTTTGTCTTCAAAAAGGGAGAAAAAAATTAATGGTTATAGGTCTCACTTCAGTACTCCGTTGTATGCAATAACTAATGAAGATTGCTTATGATTTATTTTTTCAAAATATTTTACTTTTTCCAATTACACATAAAATAATTTTAGCATTTTTCCTTTAATTTGAGTTCAAATTCTCTCCCTCCCTCCTTTCCCTCACTTCTCATTGAGAAGGCAAGCAATTTGTTGTAGGTTATATATTTACAATCATGCAAAACATTTCTTCATATAAGTAATGTTGTAAAAGAAAATAGACCCATCCCCCAAAACATAAGAAAAATAAAGTTTTTTCAAAAAAATAGTATGTTTCAATTTGCAATAAGACTTCCATTGTGTTGCTGAGAATGACTAAGTCATAAACAGTTGATCATTGTATAGTATTGCTCTTCCTGTATATACTGCTCTGGTTCTGCTCACTTCACTTTTCATCAGTTCATGTCTGGTTTTTCTGAAAGCACCCTGCTAATCATTCCTAATAACATAAATGTATTCCTTCACAATCACATACCTTGTTCAGCCATTCCCCAGTTGATGGGCATCCCCTTAATTTCCAATTCATTGCCAGCACAAAAAGAGCTACTATAAACATATTTGTACATATAGGTCCTTTTCTTTCTCTTGCCTTCCTTCCTTTCTTTCTTCCTTTCTCCCTTTCTTTATTTCTTTTTCCCTTTCTTTCTTTCTTTCTTTCTTTCTTTCTTTCTTTCTTTCTTTCTTTCTTTCTTTCTCTCTTTCTTTCTTTCTTTCTCTCTTTTTCTCTTTCTTTCTTTCTTTCTTTCTTTCTTTCTTTCTTTCTTTCTTTCTTTCTTTTTTATTTCTTTAGGATACAGACCTAGTAATGATATTCTTATAAATTTGACTCAGTTTGAGAAATGAAACCTTTATCAGAGAAACTTATTGTGAAACAAAAATTCACAGGGATGATTACTATGTTTCTTTCCATCCTATTTTACCCCTGCTTATCCTTTTCTATCTCTCCTTTCACCCTGTTGGTCCTCAAAAGTATTTTCCTTCTTACTGCTGCCTTCCCCAATCTAATCTCTATTTTATCAGCCCCTCCCTCTTCTGAGTAGGCTCCAAGGCCTGTTGGTGGCTTCTCAGGGTACTGTCTATACTGGGCTGCATTCTCATCAGTGAGACAGACCTTTTCTACTGATCTTCTAAGTTGTCTTGGTCTGTAAAACTATTTTACCCCACCCTTTTTGTTTGTTTTGCCACTTTAGAATTCATTTTGAAGCATTATTATAAAGTTATTTGGAGGGTAATTTGGGAGAACTCAGGCAAGTTTCTCCCTTTACTATGCCATATTGATTCCCAAATACTGAACTTTGAGAATTGTTCTTTGACATAATAATATCTCAGAGTTAAATTGTAGAGAATATACTCATCTGCATTACATAATAAGACTGTGGTTTGATTTAAAGGAAAGTTTTTACAATATTAAATAGGAAAATATTTTGGAGAAATGTAATATAAAACACATCGATAGCAACTTTGTTGTAGTTGAAAAGCCTATGGATGGGTAAAATGAAGGGCTTCAACAAAATTATCTCTTAGATCCTCTTGAGGTAAAAAGAAAACTAAACTATGATTCATAAAATTATGGGAAAAGGGGATAAGAACTTATACTTGGAAAGCATTATAGAGGAAAACTTTAATTTTTGTAACTAAGTTTTATTGTAACTGTCTACACATTACAAAAATTCTTCATGATTAAAAGTCTTTATTATTTTATTATTATTTTTAATAGTTTTATTAATTTTAATAGTGCCTGAAGTGAACATCACGTCCAAATTCCCTGATTCCAAGTACAAAGCTTTTTCACATTATATTACATTAGTAGCAAATACTATTTGTAATATTTTATGTATTATTAATACTATTACATCATGCCCACATACATGCATATACACACAGACACACACATGTGTATATCTGTATATGTATGTACATGTGCATATATGAAGTTTTAAGACTTTGGGGTATGTCCGCTAAGGTGGGAGAACATTGGGCAAAATTCATAACAATGAAGAAGGAGAAAGTGAAGAGAGCAGTCCTATTATAGATACAGAGGTGCTGGCAGTCCTACAGAGAAATGAGAGACCAGGACAGGGATAATAATTACGTCTGAGGCAGGCACAGACACCTCCTTCCACAACCTCATTTCTAAAATTTGGGTTATAACCATGTTTTCAGTATAGGTCTTGAGTAATAGCTACTATATTTACATTGATGAATTGATATAGTCCTTCAAGTTTTCAAAATGTTTTCCAAACTATGACCTTATGAAGAGGTACTTCAAACATTATGAATATCATTTTACAGATGAGAAAAGTGAGGCCTTGAAAAGTTGTCACTTTACCATGGTCTTAACCTAGTGCCTTAAGTGATCTTCATATCCAAATGCCCTGACTCCAAGTACAAAACTTTTTCACACTATATTACATTAGTAGCAAATTTTTTACACTTTATGACTTTCAAAACATCCTTACATTCATGAAATCATTTAATTCTCAAAACAGTCTGATGAAATAGTCAGGACATGCATCATATATAGCTGATAGATAAGTTTGTTCTTCCTTAGCTTCAACTTCCTTATCTGTGAAATGAAGTGCTACCTTCCAAGGTTCCTTCCAACTCTAAATTAGTAGTCGTATGATAATTTCAGAGAGGTGAAGTGATTTTTCCATGCTACATAGCCAGAAAATGAAAGACTACTAGTTTGAACACATCTGTGCAGTTCTATGTTTCTCATGAAATTGTTTGTAACCTTAAGATTCTTTATTGAAAATGCGGGGGGGGGGGGGGGGGAATTGTAATAATGATGACACATTCCAAAGCAGATTAATTTCATAAAGTTCAGAGTATGTTAATGAAGGTAAAAATTTTAGATAACTGTATGAAAGGATGATCTCCTTTGAAGACCTGGCTTGTTTAGCATAAGGGACACTACCCTTAGATCAGAACTAATCACAACTTTTAGACTATCGTTGCTGATTAGCAGATGAAAATTTCTCGGAAAGAATGTGTCCTGTTAAAGTTTCTTCACCACAGTTGTTATTTACTAAACTAGCATAATTTAGACTTTGTTTAAATTTTTTTTTCCAGTTGCAAAATCAAATTTCAGGAGCTCAAGTTTTAGACAAAAGGACATCTTGAGCATTGCTCTAAGAAATGGCAGGGCTTGACATTGAATGTTCTTAAGAAAGAAGGATGTACATGTGTCAGTGCAAGGGGAAGGAGCAGTCCCTTCATCAAGGACTCTTGTGTGAGTGCCATTTTGGGGGGGGTGGCACAGTGTAATGTTGAACGGCATTTAGAAATAACTCATCTAAGAATGAGTTGGAATAAAGTCAGAAAGAGTAAAAACCAAGAAGCAAGGATGAAGGACAAAGGGCTGAAAAGAAAAGCTACCAAGGGAGAAATATTAAGTGAAATTGTTAAAAAGTAAAGAAGATAAATGATGAGAGAAATGAGCTTAAAAAATCAGAGTGAAATGAAAGACAGATTTGTTTCCATTTGATGACTACTTGGTGGCCTATATGAAACAGATTGATTTTCCCTGTCTTCTTCGTACTAGGTACTCATCCATAATCCAAGACAAGGTTGTGATTTGAGTTGAAATAAAGTTTATGCCAACAGAAAACTATCATAGGATTCTTTCCAAGGTGTTATTTAGCAATATATTAACCAGGAAATGTAGCTTGGGGAAAAATGGAAAATTATGGAAATATAGATGAGACCTAAAAGTAAGAATGTATGTTATAAATGTTATAAACAAAGCATCTCTTAAAATGAGCTTTATTGTGATCATATTCTCACTGAAAAAAGGTTGACAACTTGCTGATTTAATCTTTGAAATAATAATAAAAAGTAAGGCTTGAAGTGAAAACAGAATTTTAATCAAACCTAATTTCAATCCCTACTCCCTGGCACATTTTTTGTCTATATGCTTATGTAATCATTTTAGGTGGTAGATGATGTGTCACAAAATTTACCAAAAGTAGGATTTTTAAAAACTTTGAGAAAACATTGACAAAGGAAAATGAAATAACATAAGACTGTAACTTTAATATCTCATTCAAAATTGCTATTAGTTTCATTGATAGATATCATGTCAGCTCTAAAATAGAGTAGATATTCTCTTCTGGGTATCCCGTGCCCCCATATTCAGCTAGCTATACCAAATATTTATATGCATTCACTATATATACATATATATGTGTATAATATGCGCAGATATATACATATATGCATACATACACATATGCATATGTATATGTGTGTGTGTATGATTTTTCCTCTAACGATCTTTTCTTTTTCTGGTGTTCTTTTTATTTTTTCCCCTTACAGCTGCTGTAGAAAACCATACTTCTGTTTGAGTTCCCTGAAGAGCTTCAGCAGTTTTGTTCCATTTTGCCAGGTGCATCTTTTAGTCAATAAGGCATCAATCAGAACAAACCGGTACTGGAAAACTGTATATTCCCTGCACCGCCCCCCCCGCCCCCCGCCTTTTTCTTCTTCAAAGAGTAACTCCATAGTCTTGGTATTATCTCAAAACCTTGGAAAATAATTTGTTCATGACTAACATCTAGATTATCTTCACATCTTAGTCCTCTCAATCTCCCTTTCAGTATTAGTATGTATGTACACACACACACACATATACACACATAATGTATATATATATGTGTACATATACATGTACATGTATACATACATACATGTAGTAGAGAACCAAGCTTTATTTTTCTCATTTTTTCTTGTGTTTTTGCTAGTCCTAATTTCCTCTCCTATTTTTTAAAGAAACAAAATGGATTACCTGAAAAAACTTTAAAAAGCATTTTTGGGAGGTAATTTTATGGGAAAAACTTTCTTTTCATTTAAAAAATGTATTTGCAGCATTTTCCAGGACTTGGCATGTCCTGCCAAAATTACTGTATAGAGCTGTCATTTTCACATTATCATAGGCAAGTTGTACCAGTTGGATTTGGTGCACTTGATTAGTTGTCCTTGAAAACACAACTTGCAGGCTGGCCACTTGTTTGCTGAATTGCATTTTGTGTGTTTGTGCTAACATTTAATATAATGCTATAGTTGAAAGAAAAGGTTTTAACTGTTTCAGTGTTAATATTTTAAAGCGTATTTCACGTTTAATGATATTAGATAGATGATAATGATAGACATTCAGACAGATAGGTAGATAGATAGATAGACAGATAGACAGATAGATATATAGATGACAGAAAGAGATTTTCTTCATTACATTCTTCCTGACTCCCAAAAATCCAGACTCTGCTCTCTCATCTTGAGATTTCCCTCAGGACTGAGGTCTACCTCATCCTTGAATATTCAATGACACCTACAGTCTTCTCAACATAAAACATCTCCCTGTAACATCCATCCTTTTCCCATTCATATGTTCTGTCTGAAGCCTCTGTTTTGTAGAGGGACCCAGGCCAGACTTCATTTCCCCTCCTCATCTAGCTCCTCAATCCCTGACCTCTCAGCCTTTTACCTACACTATAATTCAACTTCTATCTCCTTGTTTTAACAATCGTTTGTATATTGATTTCCCACTTTAGAATGTAAACTCTTTGAGGGCAGAGACTGTCTTTTTGCATTATATTTTATCTCCAGAGCTTAGCACATTACCTAGCATATACTAAGTATTGATATATATATATATATATATATATATATATACATATATATATATATATATAATTTTACATGTCATAATTGTCCATATATTGATTTAATCACAGTGCATATGTGTACACATATCCATATTTATTACCATGAATGAAACCATTTCCTATGAATATATTTTGATTGTATTGATTAAGAACAAATATTTTGTATTGATCTACTTATGTGTTAGACAATTTTATTATGTTACCTTCATGTCCACTCCTGAATAGGCTCAGCTTCCTTCTTAACCTGGAAGTACCCTTAGAGCTTTTGGCCTTTTCACCCTGAAATGTCACTCCATCATGTCTGCCATATTCTCCTGCTAGTGAGTCTTTTCAGAGGTCTCCATTTTGGGGTGGGCTAGCCTGGCAATGCTTCATTCCCTTCTTTAAATGTATTTTTGACTCTCTCTGACATACTCCATCCTGTTCTTGTGAAGGTATTTCTCACCTCCTTTCAGGTTGCTCTGTGTGTGTGTGTGTGTGTGTGTGTGTGTGTGTGTGTGTGTGTGTGTGTATAATGTAAGTGCCTCAAGGGCAGAGACTGTCTTTCCTTCTGCTTGTATTTTTATCTCCAATGATTAGCTCTGTGACTACAGCTTAGTATGCCCTTGAATGGGACTGAATATTTGTACTATAGGGATTTATGTTGTTGATATTGGGAAAAAAAAACAAGTTTTGAGTATGAAAAACAGATAAAATTAATGTGTGAAGGAACACAGTTTTTGCTGTTAAATGTTAAGAATGACACAGATTACTAAAAGGATTTCTTTGAAGGCAAAGAAATACATGAACCTGAAAAATATGGTGGCTTCTTAGTTCATTTTCATGTGACTGTATTTAGTTTGAGAAGCTTAAACTGAAATGACAAATCAAATACCTGGAAAGTATGGGAAGTTTAAATAAAGACTTGGTTTCATGATGTTTGCATCATGCATGAAAGAAAGATAAGTCATTGTCTACCAGAAGGACCTGATTTGATGTATTGAAAATACAGGAAAATTCATCATTGAAGGAGTTGACCTTAGAAGTTATCAGGAACAGTGTGAAAAAGCCGATAAGAGATTCAGCTACCAGAAGGACCTTAGTGGCTGTGCTGGGACCCTGAAGATAAGCTGAAGAAGGCCTAGAAGCTCATTGGAAGAGATGCTATCGGGGCTACAACACTAGCTTCTGTCCTCCAGTGTCATCTAGGCTTGAGAGGTGAAATGGTTAAGCTACCTAGTTGCTCTCTCTTGCTTTCTTTAATCTGAGAGAGGGAAACTGAAAGGAAAAAAAAAAAACAGGTTGTGCAACTTCATTAGCAGCCCAAAGAGTGAAGTGAGGGCTAAGACCCTGCAGGGGCTATACCGTGGAAAGATCTGATGAAGTTAGGGATCTTAGTAAACAGAGGAAGAATATAGCCAGAAGGTATGCATTTGGTACATACACACATAGACATATACATACATATAAAAACGTGTGTGTTTATATGTATATATGTCTGTGTGCTTGTGTGTGAGTGTGTGTGTGTGTGTGTGTGTGTGTACACTTAGGAAGTCCAAAAAATTTTAGCCCAAGAAAACAACTATACACATAAACATAGTATCACAAACTACTTCCAGAAAAAAATAAAATTGTATAAATTTATTTAATCTATGTCTTCTTTACAGGTTGAGAGAAAGGAAGTAGTGATATACAAGATGAAGCAATCTATTGATTCCTTTTTCTTATTTGATTAAAGATAATTAGATACATAGATTCCACAACTAAATAAGTAGGTTGTTATTATATAATATTACTCTAAATCATCTGAACAGGTGGCTTATTACTATTTCTTCAAAACACAGTAATGAGTTGTAGTGATTAAAATCCTTTATAATGATAATCCACATTTTTTTATAACTTGCCATTTGAACAATAATTGTAGCTTTAAAAAGAAGCCACCATTTTACATTAGTATATTTTGTAAGTGACAATGAAAGCATTCTTAAAGGACAACTCAGTGGGAGATATCTTTTATTCTCAATTAACATTGCATCACAGGGATGGCAGCAGGAATTTGCCTTCCTCAGTGCCATGAAAGGTCCCTTATGTAGGCTAATGAAGGAAGATGACTTTAAAATCAAGAACCCTCTGTCAAAATAACCTTACAAACAATTTTGAACTATTCAAGACTAGAGCTTGTTAATATTGAATATTGTGTATCTCACTATAAATGATATAACTGAGAATACATATATACTTGAGAAACAGATGGTGTTAAACCTATGGGTAATGAGTAGAATCAAATAATTCAAGTTCCCTACAAACTAAACCATCACACTTCTCCACAAGATACAATTGAACACCATGCTAATTAAATAAAATGCCCAGACTACTAGCTTTATCGCACACATCACCCCTCCAACTAAAAAAAAAAAATAGAAATATGCCTTCATATTGGATTTAGGTAAACAAACAGCAAACAAGAATGTGGAAAAACTACCAGAATCATCAGGAGGTTACCCTGGAAGAGGTATTTAAAATCATTTTAAATTATTACTTCAGGAAGTTACAACTCTTTAGCCCAACATTCAAAACAACCATTTTTAAAATAGGGAAAAGATCAGTCCTGCTTCTCAAACTGCCAGCAGGGATCCTGATACAGTGATTGCACATTGAAAGATCTAACTCATACATTTGAATTTGCATTCTCTTATTCTCTTCTCTTTTCAAAACCTTTGAATATCGCAAATTAGGGGTCCCTGTATGAGCTGACTTCTATTGTTATCACAGAGCTAGAAACAGGATTAGGGTAGGTGCCCTGGGGAATCCTTGATGTAGATACCTGTACCAATCCCTGGGAAAATTAAGTGCATGAGACCAGGTAGTTTTTATGCAAGCAGAGGTGTTAAAGCTATTAGTGCTCCCAGTGAGGATCTAAGTTTCTAATGTGATCATTGCTACCTGAAGCCTCAGACTTTTCAATTCAATTCAGATTGATTCAATTAAAATTTTAAAGACCTTAGGATTTAAAGCCAGAAGGGACCTTAGAGACTTCTAGTCTAAATCCCCCATTTTACAGATTCAATTACATTCAATTCAACAGACAGATACTGAGAGTTTAGAATGTGTAAAGAGTTGTGCTAGGTACCACCTAAGTAAAGATGAAAAACAGTCCCTGAAACCAAGGACCTTTGAATCTAGTAGGAAAAGTCATGTCTATAAATAACGATAATACAAGTGAGAATGTGATTAGAGGGACTGATTGTTGACTGAAAGATTCAAGGTTGGAAAAGCACCTTTTAGCTTGACAAGTAAGGGAAAGCTCCAAGTAGGGAATGGTGTGTAAAAATGGGCTTTCGTGAAGGGAAGGATAGGGCTCAGTAGGCATTCTCCCACAACTGCTAACTTACTAAGCTGGAAGGTAGAAAACCCTTTTGCTAAACCTTTGCACTGTTGTGTGAACTCACTACCTGCTTCTGGTTTTTGAGATGTTTTCCCAAGCTCCATTCAGTTCAAATCACCAAAAACATGGTTAAGTACTTACTGTATGTAAGGGGATGTACTGGATGCAGAGGATACAAAGCTATAATGAAGTAATTCTGTGTTAAAGGACTTTGACATCTTTTGGGATATGAGATGTACTCAGAGAGGGAGGTGGGGTATAAGGAGAGCACACAGTTGAGGATTTGTCTGCCAAGTTTGAGACTTTTGCCTCCAAAGCTTACCCTCATTTGGCAGATTGGGGAAAGTTGCCCTTGCTCCCAGTCCCATTCTCCTATGGATGATAATACTGGTTTTAGCCTCACACATACTTCTAGGGGTGTTGTGGAGAGCTCAGTAACCTAATCATTGTACTGAGGCTTGTAAGGGGAAGTTGAGGGGGGGAGGGGTAAGCCTGAAGCAATACTGGCAGTCACTGGGTATTATTATTATTATTTTTGAAGGGGGGAAGGCAGGTCAATTGGGGTTAAGTGATTTGCCCAAGGTCACACAGCTAGTGTGTCAAGAGTCTGAGGCCGGATTTGAACTCAGGTCCTCCTGACTCCAGGGCCGGTGTTCTACTCACTGCGCCACCTAGCTGCTCCAACTGGGTATTATTATTAAGAAGAAAAAAAGCTGTAAATTTATATGTATGTATGTATGTATGTATGTATATATATATATATATATATATAATATATACACACATATATTGATGTGTGTGTATATGTATATTTATGCACATATATGTATATATATGCTTGTATGTATACACACACAAACACAGACATGCATGCCAAAGAACTTGAAGGGAAAAAGATCTCTAACAACTATGAGGATTAGGAAAGCAAAACAAAACAAACCAACAAACAAAGAAGCAAACAAAAAAAAACAGAAGAAAAATTTTCCTCCATAGGAGATAAAACTTGATCTAAGTCTTGTAAGCCTTAACAGAAGGATGTTGTGATGGTTGTTGTTTGTCCTTTTTTGAAAACAACCAGTGATGTCTGTTAATCACAGCTGACTATGAGCTTACTGCAGCTGACCTTGCCCCATTCCCGCACTTAGGAATTGCCTGAAGCTGACTATATTACCCACCCCACCCCATCCTCTATCTTGTAAAAATTTAGGCTTTCCCTCTCCTGAGATACCCACTTACCTGGTAAAATCCTAGAATGTCCCAACTTACTCACCCTACCTACTAGACTGTACCAAAAATTGTATTCCTCTCCCTCCACTCTGGTATTCTAAAAGAATCCAGCCACCACTTTGTACACTGCAGTACATTTGTGCCGCATAGTATTACTTACAGGGCTTGCAATTCCCTTGCCTACATTAAAGATCATAATTTTTTCTCTATTGGTGGTCTTCCCTTTAGTTCAGTTTGACCTGTCACAGAGTAATGTCTTGACTCGTCTATGAATTGGATTTAACTGAGACAGAATTGCACAAAATCCTTAGTCGCACTGTCTCTTCTAGAGTTATCTAAGTCCAGTGCCAAGAAAAAAAGTCAAGATGATTGGTGATGACCTGGGATGCAGTAGATGACTTTGGTGTCTTCAATGTCTGACCAAGCTCTAAGTGTTCCACAGTGCCTGCTTTAGTTGCCTTTATGGCCATTGGAATAAACTGTTCTCATCTGCCCATTCAGACAGAAGTCTTCACATGCTTGGGGTGGACATCTCCCTAACTCATTCAGCAGTTTTGAGGCCCAAAGGGTTTGAGAAATATTGGTTAGCTTCAACCTTGTTTACTTTGTCTGCCAAAACAGTTTTCCTTGGATGTGGTCAATACACATGCTACAGCCTGTTGGAGCCACAGGTTATAATTGAATGATAGTTAGATCCCCAAAATATATGAACAACCCTGAAAAGGGCACAGTGCTAGTCCTCCCTGAACATCTCATAAGCATCTAAAAGAAGTTAAGGATGTAGAGGCAGAAACAAGGAGGACATACCTTCCATGCTCAGCTTGTGCAAGACTGTAGAGATGTGAGATGGAATGATAACTTTGGGAAATGGCTTCTTGTCCTCCTGATTGTACCTGTTTCCAATATGAAATAAATTCTGCATGTCTTCAGTTCCCCTTACCATGATTTACTTATGTCTCTTGCACAGCTAAAATTTTCATTACAAAACCATCATACCTACTCATACCTACTCAAATTCTGGACCTTGTTCATGTCCTGCTATTCAGCTGACTATGTTTTGGTTTTGCCTCTAGTTGTAGAGGGCCAGCTCTGAGAAAGTCCATTCTGGGATAAGATACGGGCCAGAGTCCTGTTCTTGCCTTTGGGCTGATAACTTGGCACGTGGGCTCTCCATCCCTCACCTCAGCATGCACATGTTGCTCAGGATGAAAGCTCTTCAAGCCTCCTTGGTACACGCTTGCTCTCTCAAAAACCCCCATGGCACACGTGCTAAATACCACCTGTGGGCTATTAACACAATATTGTTTACCAAAAAAAGGGAAACAAAGGCAGGAGGAAGTCATACACTATGCAAATGCCTCACATGTGGATTTGTTGATTCTGCTTGCCTAAAAGGGTATATAAGTCCTGTCCCTGGGTTAAATAAACATAGCTGTTCTTTACTCTTCCACCTGGCCCATCTTTTGTGTTTTTCTTTTCACTCTCCATGGCATTAGGCCATCTCTGGCCATTTCAGCACCACAGCTGCTGGCGGCATCTAGGAATTATATTCATTGTTCTGCCCCTTTGGCCTAGGTCCCCCTTTTTTTAACGTAATAATTAGCAATTCTGGCATCCGTAGCCAAGTCTGGTCATGTGGGAAGGGGTGGAATCTTACTACTTCTGTCATACTGAAATAGATTAGAAACAGAGGCAATGAGAGATGAATTGTTTGAGGACCTGAGAAGTCTGGATTTGGGAAGGGAATCAAAATTGAATAGAAAAGAAAACTATGTGTAAGGCACGTACTACTGGCTCTGGTCTTAGCACCTCCCCTTAGAACCCTGAGGGCTTCAAGTACATATTGGCTTAGCACCTCACAGTCAGGGGTTTGGGCCCTACTTAGGAGCGAGGACCTGATCAGACCTACCTTTGTTGGCCCCACCTGGAGCCTCACCTGAACCCTATTCAAATGGGGGGGAGGGAGATCTTCTCACTTACTGATTGCCTTTACAACTGGCTAAATAATAGAGTAGTGGAATTGTTTAGGTATATAGTTCACAATAGTAAATGACCAGAGTAATTTTTTTGCTTAAAAAAGCCAAAGACCCAAACTTTTGATGCAAGAACACACTATTTGAAAAAGGAAAACTCAGAATACTGGAAAGCAGTTTGGTAGAAGCTAGATGTAGACCATCATCTTACACTATATATTACGATAAGGTCAAAAACGGTATATGATTTAGGAATAGGTGATATCATGAGCAAATTAGGGGAGAATGGAAAATTTTACATGTCAGATCTATGTTGATGAAGGAATAATTTATGACAAAATGAAAGATAGAGAACATTGTGGAAAGTAAAATGGATAATTTTGATTATATCAAATTAGAAAGGTTTTGCACAATCAAAACCAATACATCCAAGATTAAAATGAAAGCAAGAAAGTGGGGAAAACATTTTTACCATATGTGTCTCTGATAAAGGCATCATTTCTCAAATATATGGAGAGTCAAATTTATAAGATTATGAATCATTCCCCAATTGGTAAATGGTCAAAAGATATGAACAGACAGTTTTCAGAAGAAGAAATCAAAGCTATCTATAGTCATATTAAAAATATTCTGAATCACTATTGATTAGAGAAATGCAAATGGAAACAACTATGAGGTACCAACTCACACTTATCAGATTGGCTAATATGACAAAAAGGGAAAATGAAACATTTTGGAGGGGATGGTAAAACTGGGCTATTAATGCAGTGTTCCTGGAATTGTGAGCAGACCCAACCATTCTGGAGAACAATTAGGAACTATGGCCAAAAGGATATAAAACTGTACATACTCTTTGATTCAGGAGTACCATTACTAGATCTATATTGGCAAGAGATGAAAGGAAAAGGAAAAAGAGCAATATGCACAAAAATATTTTTACCACGTTTTTTGTGATGTCAAAGAATTGGAAATCAAAGGGATGTCCATCACCTGGAGAATGGGTGAACAACTTTAGTATGTGATTGCAATGGAATACTATTGTGCTATAAGAAATGATAGGTAGAATGGTTTCAGAAAAACCTGGGAAGACTTACATGACCTTCTGTCAGATTAAATGAGCAGAACTAGGGAAATACACCCAGTAATAGTAATATTGTAAGGATGATCAACTGTGAATGACCTAATTATTCTCAGCATTTCAATGATCCAAATAAATTCCAAAAGACTTAGAGGAAAAATGCTATACACCTCCAGAAGGAAAAAAAAATAATGGAATCTTAGTATAGATTAAAGCATACTTTTTAAACTTTCTTTCTTTTTCTTTTCTTGCCTGTATTTTCTTTTGCAACATGACTAATATGGAAAAATATTTTTCATGACTGCAAATCTATACCCTAAATCAAGTTGCTTGCTGTCTAAATGAAGGGTTAGGGGAGTGAGGGAGAGAGAGAATTTGACACTCTTAATTTTAAAAAAATGTTAAAAATGTTTACATGTAAATGAGAAAAATATATTTTTTAAAAGGAAAGTTGCTGAAGAATAGCAGAGAGTGAGTCTGAGTCTTCCCTCCCTCCCCTGTTGAAAAGGCAAGCAATTTGATTTAGGATATACCTGTGTAGTCATGCGAGACATATTTCCCTATTAGTCATATTGTGAAAGAAAACATAGAACAAAAAAAAATTTAAAAATTTGCTTTGATGTACATTCAGACTCTATCAGTTCTTTCTCTGGAGGTGGATAACATATTTCACTATAATTCCTTCCAAAATTTCTTGGACTATTGTATTGCTTATAATACCTAAGTCATTCGCAATTAATATTTGTACAATATTGCTATTATGGTGTACAATGTTCTGCTGGTTCTGCTCATTTCACTTTTCGTCAATTCATGTAAGTCTTTCCAGGTTTTTCCCGAGAGCATCCTACTCATCATTTCTTACAGATGATTCTATAACAACTAATAAGTCATTCCCCAAATTGATGGGCATCCCATCCCCTCAATTTCCAATTCTTTGTTACCACAAAAAGAGCTTTTTGTACATATAATTCTTTTATCTTTTCCTTGATCTCTTTGGGATACAGACCTAGCAGTGGTATTGCTGGGCCAAAGATTTAAGTTTTACATTACTTTGGGCATAGTTCCAAATCTCCAGAATGATTAAGTCAGTTCCAAACACCATCAACAGTGTGCATTGATATCTCAATTTTTCCATCTCCCCTGAAACATTTGTCTCTTTCCTTTTTGTCTTTTGCATTTTCTCATATGACTATAAATAGCTTTGATTTTTTTTATCTGAAAACTAACTGTTCATATCCCTTTGACCACTCATCAATTGGGGAATGACTTGTATTCTTATAAATTTGATTCAGTTCTCCATATATTTGAGAAATGAGGCCTTTATAAGAGAAATTTGCTGTATGTTTTCACAATTATCATTACTAATTTGTATTTCCCTCTGTTGGGGGTCCCTGACCAGCAAGGACCCCAATCTCAGTATGCAATGATGAGGCGGGAGTCAGGCAAGATGCTACTCCGATTTATTGGGAGACATTATCCAGTTTTATAGGGTTTTGCACTACATAAGCAGAAGCAGGTGTTCAAAGGGTAAGGGGATGAGAGCATGGGAAGAAACAGAGATGTGCTTCAGGAGTGTATTGTTGCACTTAGATTAGAGATAGGTTGCGATATCTGGTGAGAAGAATCTGGATTGTTGTAAACTATGGTTCCTACAGGCATATGGGAAAAACTAGGGCTGTAGTAAGGTAGTTTCCATGGGAGTATGGGAACAAAAGGGAGGTGCTGTCCTACAGTATCTACAGAAGTATGGGAAGGCTCAGGCATGTAGCCAGCTGATATGAGCTATGTGAGGCACGGGGCAGGATGCCCTTGTAAAGTATCAAAGATGTTCCAGTAAGTAAAGTATCAAAGCATTGTTGTGTTAGGCACTGGTTCAAGAGCATTAGTTAGTGGCCAGCTGGGTTCCTCCTTCTGGGCTTGTGAGTCCCTGGTGAATGGACTCTGCCTGTATGAGAAAGGATGGCTATGAGAGCGGGAGGGGGGCTGTTAGGGATGGAAGTCCTTCCTCCGGGCACCAACCATTCCAACTCCTACTAAGCCTGTCTGGTTTTACCCAGGAAACAGGCCAAGCACTAGGGTCCGAGTAGCCCCGGGGTTGGCACCAACTCCCTCCATCCCTCCATCCTATTTTCCCCTGTTTATTCTATCTCTCTTTTCATCATGTCTATTCTCAAAAGTGTTTTGCTTCTGATTACTGCATCTCCCAATCTATCCTTACTTTTATCAGCTCTCCTAAACTTCTTTTATCCCCATCCCCTCCTGCTTTTCCATAAGGTAAGAGTAGATTTCTATAACCAATTAACATTGCATGTTATTGTCTTTTTGACCCAATTAACATGAGAGTAAGATTCATATGCCCTCCCTCACCTATTCCATCTTCCCCTCCACTGTAAAAGCTTTTTTATGCTTCTATTATAAGAAATAATTTACCCCATTCTATGTCTCCCTTCCCTCTTCTCTCAGTGTATCCCTCCTTCTCATCCTTTAATTTTATTTTTTTAGATGTCATCCAATCATATTTAATTTACACTAATGCTCTCTGCTTATATACTCTCCTTCTGATTGGCTTAATGATGATAAAGTTCTTAAGAGTTGCAAGTATCATCTTCCTATGTAGGAGTATAAACAGTTTAACCTTATTGAATCCATTATGGTTTCTCCTTCTTGTGTACCTTTGTATGCTTATCTTGAGTCTTCTTTTGTTGTCTTCTTTTTGCAAATAAAATTTTCTATTCGGTTCATTTCTTCAGGAATGCTTGAAAGTCTACAGTTTCATTAAGTATCCCTTTTTTTCCTGGAAGAATTATACTCAGTTTTGCTACAGGTGATTCTTGGTTGTAATCCTAGGTCCTTTGCCTTCCGGAATATCATATTCCAAGCTGTCCAGTACTTTAATGTAGGAACTGGCACATCTTATGTTATCCCGACTGTGGCTCCCGATATTAGAATTGTTTCTATTTGGCTGCTTTAAATATTCTATCCTTGATCTGGGAACTCTGAATTTAGCTATAATAATGTTGTGAGTTTTCATTTTGGAATCTCTTTCAGGAGGTGATCAGTGGATTCTTTCAGTTCCTAGTTTACCCTCTGTTTCTAGGATGTCAGGACATTTTCCTTGATGATTTCTTGAAAGATCATGTCCAGGCTTTTTTTTTTTTTTTGATCATGGCTTTCAGGTACCAATAATTATTAAATTATTTCTCTTGGATTTATTTCCCAGGTCATTTGTTTTTCCAGTGAGGTATTTTGCATTTTATTCTATTTTTTCACTTTTTTGATTTTGTCGGACTAATTCTTGGTGTCTCATATAGTCATTAGCTTCCACTTGCCCAATGAGTCTGTTCTTTATATGTGTTAAATTTTAAAGCTTTGTCAGAAAAAAACACCTCTTGAAAACATTCCCCTACCTACCCCCAGTTACTGATTTAATGTCATCTGATGACCAGTGTAGCTTATTTTTAAAGTTTTATCACTAGAAGTTTCACAATTATATGATATTTCTATATGTATACGTATATACTATCTATCTATCTATCTATCTATCTATCATTACAACAAATCATTCAACTGCCTAACAAGGTGTAGCATATAGGCAAATTGAGTATTCACATCAGTAAAAGTATAGAACCCTGAAATTATTGAAACACAGACTGTGGTTAGTTAACAGCTCCTTAGAATTTCATCATCATTCTTCCAATCAGTTCATTTCATGAAATATTCATTAACAAAGCACTACATGCAAAGCACTATATTGGGAATGGAATAGGAACTGGACCCATGATTTTATTGCTATAGAAATCCCAAGTGTACGTACAGGACTGCACCAGGTAAAGGTGTAGATTCCTATGGCATCCCCCAACTAACAGAACAAAACTCCTAGTGGATGGCTAACCCAAATTTAAAGTACTCCCTAGAACTCTAGGAACATTGTTATTGACAGAGTTCTAGCTAGTATGGATGGGGTATTAATAAGTATTGCAGATATCAAGACATGTATATACCACACACAAATGCACACACACACACACACACACACACACACACACTTTCACTTTTGTCTACTCTGTGAATAGAATAACTGGGCATCCCAGATGGAGATCCTAGATAAATCCCCTGACTCTTTCTATACTGCAATGACATATTGGAGTAGCACTTCAGTGATGGAAATTCCCTTGAAGACTTCTCTAAAGTAAAACACTAAAAGATAAACTAACCCAAGGAAAAATCAGTCAAGTTATAGAGTGTGAAGCTCTAAGCTTTTGAAAAATGCCCTGGAAGGAAACTGTTCAGTTGTGAAATTTTGATTTTGACTAAGTGCTAATTAAGAAGTCACTAGGACTACATGTTCAGAAAACAGGCTATTAATACTTGCTCTTAGTGTACTGGTGTGTGCTTAATCAAAATAACCAGAGACACCTGAGCTGAGGTTTGAACAAATAGATTTCCAAACATATCTCTCTTTATACCTATATATATATATATATATATATATATATATATATATATACACACACATATATATATACTCACATATATACACATATATACATATATATGTGTATATATACATATATGTATATATGCATATATACATACTATCTATATCTATATCTATCTATATCTATATCTATATCCGTATCCATATCTATATCTATATCTATATCTATATCTATATCTATATCTATATCTATATCTATATCTATATCTATATCTATATCTATTATTTTCCCCTATAAAAGTAGGCAGAGCCACCCACCTGCTGGAATCCAAACGATTGACCAATTCATTTCCAGATAAAAGATTGCAGGAATAGATGATTCATTTTACCACAACAGATGCTTGGTTTGTCAAAATAAGTAGAATTGCCAGTAATGCCACCTCTTGAATACTGAAAAGACTTCTGCATTATATTAAGAATTTCTACTCTCAGTGTCAATATCCATATCCCCAACAGCATGCCTTTTCTAATAATTTTCACCGAAGGGTACATAATTCCTCTGATCTTCCTGAGATGTTCATATTACATTACATGTTTAGTCATTTGTGGTGTTAAATCATTCCGCACTACTTCTTTAAAGGAGGTCTTTCACCTATTCAAAAAAGAAATCTAAGGAAAAGAAATTTAAAACCAAAATCTTTAAAGAAATGCTCCTCTTGAAGTAAACATCTGACTTAAATGTGGAGGTCTTGAAAAGTCACAGAATCTATATTGAGCCTACATTACATTTAAAATTTCATTACAGTTTTATTGATCATCCCTGTTAGCTTTAAATTGTATTTAGCAATCTTAGACTGTATTAGGTTATTTTATGGATAGCCCATATAGTATATGAATGGCCCTAGTACACAGTTCTAGCTTGAAAGCTCCATTACAGTGTTGAGGACTAATTGCAGTAGAATTTCAGCATTCCTTTACTTAGACAATAACAATAAAGTAACATAAATGTCAAAAATAAGGGAACCAAAGCATTTATTTTAAGGGTCACAGCCAAACACCAGAAAAAAAAATAAAAGGAATAAAAATCTTTTCAAAAGTGCCATCTGGAATTTTTATTGTAAAAAAAGAAAAAGTCATCACACCACAATAAATATAACAGATCCACAGTAAATATAGTGATTTTTGTAGTAATTCTTGGGTGTCATTTTCTCCTTTGTCTTTGTTAGGCTTTGGCCAGTATTTCCAAGAAATAACCACTAGTGACTGAACCAACTTTGTCAATATAGACTTGGAACTTCCTGTGCTATACTTGGAGTAAATTGGCTCCAGAATACATCCAGGGTTAAGAATTAGAAAAAAAGTCAAATGATTAAGCAAAAGGATGAATCAGAATTTGGGGTCCAAATGCCAGCCTGGGTGAGAAATATAGAGGCTAGAAACTAGAGATAAGCCAATAAAGCCAACAACCAACACATTCAGAAACATGGGAGCTTAGAATTGGATTGCTAAACCAACTTACCAACTCCCTATGTGTTTTCTGAACTGAATATCCTATAATCATCTAAGAACAATATGTTTAAAAGCAAAGGTCATTATATTTCCCTGAACTCACCCCCTTTCCTAATAGAAATAAGAAAGTTCTTTTTAAATTCTTTTTTCCTCTCACCCTACTTATTCAGTTTAAAGGTCTTGTTGATCGTAACACCCCATCTCTTCCATCTAGCCTCTTTTCTCCATACATCCAGATATAATCCAAGGTTCAAGTCCCTATCACTTCTTACCTAGTCCATTAATATTGACTACCAATTGTTCTCTCTACTACATTTCTCTTTCTCCTCTAATCCATATCCATACAAATGTCAAAATGATGCCATAAAGCATAGGTAGGATTATGTCACTTCCCTATTCAAGAAGCTCCAATGTCTCCCTATTGACTCTACAATCAAGTATAAACTCTTTTTGGGTGGCATTTAAAACTTTTACAACCTGACTCCAACCTTTTAAGGATTTATTACACATAAATCCCCTTCCTTCTGATACACTGCCATAGGTTCTCCAAGATCTGCCCCAATCACCCCAGCCAGAGCTATAACTGAGTATCAGAGGTCTTCACAGAGCCTAGGCCCAAGAACCAACATAGTAATCCTTCTTTCAATGGCCCTAAACCTACCCACCCGTATCCCACCAGGATCATAGAACCTAAAGAAATACGAATCTTTCCATCCTCTCACAAATGAACTGTTCTTTATGTTTTCACTCCCACAAATACAATGTCAGATCCTTGAAAGCAGGGACCAGCTTTTCAACTCTATTCCTTTGCTCTCTCTGGAACCTGCATGACCTTGGGTAAGTGACTTAACCTCCTCCATAGTCCTCAGTTTCTTCCTTGGTAAAATGAGGGTATGGGTAAATGACAACCTCCTCCATAGGCCTCAGTTTCTTCCTTAGTAAAATGAGGGTATTGTACTGCATAGCCTATGATATCCCCTTCAGGCCTAAATCTTTGTTCCTATGTATCTATTTCCCTTCACCCATGAGAATAAGGTATGTAAAACAGACTATTGATGTTTCTTGAGCTAGGGCTAGTAGCATCCAGAAGATGATGCCTGCCATTCCTAGTAAAACCAAAGGATGAGAATTCTTTGACACTTTAAATAGTATAGAATAGCTCCATCCTACCTGAATGGCCTCAGAATTCTTTTCTGACAAGCCTTCTGCACTTCTATTAAAATACTTAATATGTACTTACTGTATGGAAAGATATAGTGTCTAAAATTTTCACCATGAAGCCTATTAAGACATTGCCAGAGTGTGCTACTAGTAATAACTTCTACAGCAACATTAGAGGCTATCACTGAGGCCCTTAGTCTATGTTACTTTGACAAATGTTTCTTTAAAACTTTAGACATTTCTTCTCATCAGATGTCACCAGATATACCAGTAGGTCGCTCTCCTTACTCGTGCTGTCTCTGGGAATGTCCATGCCTATGTGTTTTAACATTATAGTACACCTACTTAGGAAAGTTCTCAACTCTGTGAGGGGCTATGGAGTGAATATTGTTTCTTCCTGGGGAGGTTCTAGGAAAAAAAACTCTTCTTCCAGAAAGTGAGAAGTGTTCAATAGACCAGACAGATATTATAGAATCACAGGAACTGAATTGGAAGGGACCACAAATCAAATCCGGTCCAAGTCATACTTAAACAAGAATCTCCTCTCCCTCTACTTCCTCATACACACATGCGTACATACAAACATACAAATTTAGGAGCTAGTGTGTTTCAGATTCTTCCACTTCTTGTTTTTGTGATCTTGGGCAATTCTCTGTCTCAAGACCCTGTTTTCTTCCCTGGTAAAATGAGGAGGTTGACCTAGATGATCTTGGTCCTTACCAGCTTGAAATCTATGATTCTATTGTCTCCCACCAAGATTTGCACCTCAATTTCTTTACCTAACAAAATTAAATATTAATAAGACTTACTTAACAGGGTTGTTCTGAGAGTAAAGTGAGATAATATATACAAAAAACTTGTCAAAATTTAAAGAACTATATAAATGACAATTAGTGTTATTGTTATTATTATTTTCTAATTTAAGAAAAAGAATAATGTTTACCTCCTAGTATACTCAATGGTACTTTTCTATGCTTTGAAATTCAATGAATGTGGTGGTTAACACCAGCTGGCAGGAATTTTCCAATTAATACTGTCAAATTAGAAAGGCAGGCTTGGTGGTAAATTATATTTAAGGTCCATGTAGTTCACTTGGTGCAGTAGTAAGACATGAAAGATCACGTATGTTCTTATGCCTAGCTCTTCCTTAAAATATACATCTCCTTATGATACTTGTGTTCAAGCCCAGCAACTTTGTAGCCAGCATTCTGGAATAAATCTGACAGGGATGAAATAGGATCATTATCAATCAAACTGATCATTTAGAGGGAAAGCAGATACTTGAAAAACTAGATTAGGAATCACTGAGATAGAAAGATAAAAGGAAGGAAGGGAGGAAGGAAGGAAGCAACTCTGATGCATTAATTTGCAAGCCCTGAGAGTCATTGGTCATATCCTAGAAAACTATACTAAATAGTCACAAGTAGGTTTGGGATGGGGATCAGCCTTGCAGATTGTCTTTAAACTGGGGCTAGTATGTAGAAGCCAGGAAAGGGTAGTTGATACTGTGACTTCAACCCGAGACAGAGAATTCTTTGACCCTTTAAACAGGATAGTATAGCCCCATCCTATCTGGCTGGCATCAAAATTATTTGTTGACACATTTCCTCATTGTCAGAATCCTCTAGCAAAGCAACAAGTTAAGTATCAGACAGGAAACACTTACCATCCCCACAGAGTTTGAAATAGATTTCTCTCACAATTCATATAGTGAGAGCAAGTGACTATAATGGTTCTGAAATGAGACTCCCTTTCTAAGCCTTGCTTCTAGGTTTATGAAACAAAGTATTTTTGTATAAAGGCCTTTGGGAGCATCATTCTTTTTCTTCTCCCTGTAAGGGCCACAAGCCTTAATAGAATTGACATCTGGATGGCAGAGAGGATAGAGTACTAGACTTGTCAGGAAGACCTGAAATAGATTCTTACTTCAGTCACTTGGTTGCTAGCTGTGTGACCCTAGGCAAATCATTTAATATCTGATAATTGACTCAATTTCTTCATCCTTAAGTGTAAATAAGAATAGCATCTACTTTATAGCACTTTTAAGGATAAAATGGTTTATAAAGGTGCATGGTAAATCCCAAAGCTCTATATAAATGCTAGCTATTAGAATGAAGATGTTGATCAAGACAAAACCAATTTCGTTTCTACCACTGAAAAGAATCAATTTCCATGTGCATAAATAATCCTTTCAGCTCAGAAATGTTTCAAACCTGATTGGAATCCTGTTAAAATATGGACTAATATCACATGAGAGAGGTATGAGTTATGACAGTCATAAGTTTGATGTAGTGGAAAGAAGACTATCTTCAGGGTCAAGAAGATTTGTGTTCAAGTTCTGCTTCTGACACATATTTGCTGTGTGAACCTGAACAAAAGTCCTAAATTCTCCTGTCCTGGGCATATCTCTAAGACTATATAAACTGCAGAACAGTTGTGGAGGTGGAATTGTGCGGGCTGTGGAATGAATATGCTCAGTTGACCATGAGTTCCTAGTACTATTGTGCACGTGCACAAGGAAAATGAATTGGATGGACTGGAAGTTCGATAACCATCATATTATAATGTAAATAATTTCAGTTGTGCCCATGCTTCTCTCAATTTACATAAAGAAACAGTTATCCTTGTGGGTAGGTAGGAATAGGAGTTTTTCATGCCCTTTATGCCATAGAAAAGGCCCTTTCAAAGTTGCAAATTTTTTTATTTTTTCAAATGCTACCTTTTTCTTTAAATCCAAAACAGCTACTCTGTACATTTGTTCTTTTGGCAGTAGCAAACACAACAATCAACAAAAATGGAATATCATTTCTCAAACTTCTACAATGATGGAAAATCATTTCATAAACTTCTCATATAAATACACATATCCCTCAGTGAAATAGTGAGTTGCCACTCTAACATGGTAACTACCTTGCCCTTCTCTATTTGTGCTTCTTTTAGAATGATTATAAAATCTAGGAAAACAAATGGTAGTCATAATAGGAAATCTTTTCACTTATAGAACAGGATAAATTTGTGTAACTAAAGCTAGAATCAACATATATGGTACATATGCTAAGTTTTGTTGAATGGGTTAAGATATCCCAATATACTACTGCAAAGCTGATCAATTTAGACTTAGAAAAGCGCCCAAGAAAAAGACCTGAATAGTACTAGATCTTCACTTACTAGCTTCTTCTAACTTGGATTAGTCAAATGATTCAGTTTCTCTCAGCCCCAATTTCTTCATATTAAAAAGGTAGGAATAATAACATTTGTCTTACATACTTCACAGGGAACTTATGAAGATAATGTATTTTAATTTCTTCTGAGCAGTTTTAAATCTGAGAATTTGATCAAAATGCCAGCTATTTTTATCTTTTTCATTGAGTAGGTATTATACTATGTAGAGTACATTGGTTAAATCATACAATGTTCAGTGTCCTATTAGCAAGTGAGATGCATCATGATTTTCTAATTATATCCCAGCTACCTTATGTGCTAAGTTTTACCTCCCTTATCACCTCCTGGGGTCCAAATTAATAGACCATGAGGCCATATATAATTAATTAAATAGTTCCGATTTTAAGCATAACCCCTAAAAGTGCTTAAGATTTGCATCATGTTTGGCCCTAATAAGCTGTGTGATCTAGAGTTTTCCACATTATTTATATATAAAATTATAGTTATTATTTTGGGCACCTTAGTTAAGAATCATAAATAAAGGTCTAATATCAGTATTTAGTGATAGAAGAGACCTTTAGGATCATCTGGTCTAATCCTTTTATTATACATATGAGAAAATAGAGAAGGGGAATTAATTTGTTCCAAATCTCATGGATGGTAAATACCAGAGGCAGGATTTGAACCTAGGATCCTTGACTTCAAACTATGTTCTCTTTCTTCTGGATTACTAGAAGGATCCATCTCATAAATCCCCATTATAATAGAATATAAACCTCTCAAGGGCAGGGACAATTTTTTTAATCTAGCGCTTTGTCCTATATATGATAGGTGTCTGATAAATTTTGAATAGAATTAAAAAATATTATTGGAGAATGTGAAATGTGAACCTAAGTGAGGCAGAGTTGCATAAAGTCATCAGTCTCACTCTCTTCCAGAGTCATCAAAGTCTAGTACCAACACAAAAATCAAAATGACTGGCAATATCCTGGGATGGAGTAGATGACCTTAGCATCTTTGATGTCTGACCAAGCTTTGAGTGATCCACAATGCCTTCTGTGGCTATTTGAACAAATTGTTTTCATCACCTGTTCTGCTAGGAGAAGTCTTCACATACTTGGGGTTGTTATCCCCCAACTCATTGGCTTATCAGTTTCGATCAGTTTGAGGCCTGTCAGTTACCCTCAACCTGGTTTAGCCCATCCACAAAGACGGTTTTACACTGGGGTGTGGCCAGTACATACGCTGCAGCTCCTTGGAGCCAGAGGTGACAGCTGGGTAGAAAGGTAGACATCTGAGGTGGATGAAAATCTCTGAAAAGGGCTCAATAAGACCTCACACCAGAGGTGCTAGTTCTCTCTGAAAACCTCCAAAACCCCTAGTGCACCATAAGAAATTGTGAAAGAGATAACTTCAGACGCAGCAAAGGCTGTCCCTGTTATGGTAATTAGGGTGGGACTTTTTTTTTTTACTGTTTTCGCCTTTGGAATGCTGAGGTAATAAAGTACCTTTGATGAGTTTTGCTTTTCAAATATAATGGCAAGCAAAGTGGACTTTTTGTTGTCTTTGTTTTGGAGTACTTCTCAGGACTAAGAAATCCTTGATGGAATCAGGAGTCTTTGAAGACCTGCTTATGTCACAAGAATGCCTAAGTCATGTTAGTTTGAGTCTCATGGTTGTTATGGTTTTTGACCCTGAAGAAGTGTAATATAAATTCAAAGGTTAGCATTTTGTCTTTGGGGACACATTCATTGAAAGTGTATTGGTGACAAGACTCTGGGTAGCAGCAGAAGCAGCTCCCCCAGATTTGAAAACCCAGATGTTGGTGCTTCTCTCTCTGGTAACTGTACGTATTGCTACGGACAGATAGAAGCCTGCCTAATGATTTCTATTTGTTCTTTTTATATAATGTATGCTTGCAATTTCTGTTTGTATTTGCTCTGAAGTTCAGGGTGCTGGATTTTTCCCCTGAACTAAGTGAATGATAGTTGTTTGTTTAATTCAAGTGACACTGTTAACCCCTTAAAGTTGCTTTCCTTAGAAAAGCAGATGAAAGAACCTGTGCTAGGTTTTCTTTCACAATGTGTTTTCTTTCACAATATGACTATTATGGAAGTGTTTTGCATGACTATACTAGTGTGACCTATATGCGATTGTTTTCCTTCTCAATGGGGGTGGTGTTGCAGGTGAGGGTGGGGAGGATGTGAAGGAGATAATTTGGAACTCAAATTAAAAATAAATGTTGAAAATTGTTTTTGCATGTAACTGGAGAAAAATAAAATAATAAATAAAGAAGAAAAAATCATTAAAATACATATGCTTTTAAACTACTTTTGCTGAATCTCATGAATTTTGGTATGTTATTTCATTGATTTAATATTCCTTAGGGTGATTATTCATTGGTCTGGATCTGTCATGTTAGTGCTTATTTCCTTTGTCATTTGCTATTTTTATTGCATCATTCTCTAAAAAATGATGATTCTAATTTTTGTCTTAATTATTCATGATTTATTTTTCAACATAAATTTTTGTGGACTGTAGGGTGGTGAGAAATATGTAAAACATTTATTATTCTGATTTAGAAATCATCAAAGATCTTCTATGTCAATTTTTCATAATTCTCTTCCATTTCATTTTTTCTTTTTAATGTATTAGGTTAATCAACTTCAGGACAATTGAATATTAGAAGTTTGTATCATTGGTATCATTGGTATATGATCAATGTCTTTTTGTACTTTTGTTTTCTTTTCCTTTAAGCATTTGGGCTATGGCATATACTTAATATTGGTATTGTCTCTTTGTATATGCTGTGCCTTTAAGCATAATGTAGTTCTTCTGTTGACACCTCCTAATATTTTCAATTTTATTATTACCTTTTCTGAAATAATAATTGCACCTTCTGATTTTTTTGCAATCACCTGAAGTAGAATAGATTTTCTAAAAGCTCATTACTTTCATAATGTCTTTGATTTTTCTATATTTATTGCATGCTGAAAATAATTGGATTTTTATTATTTTGTCATGGCCTAGTCAGTAGAGGGCAAAATTTGAAATAAAAAATGTGAGATTAAATCTTATGTCATAAAATTATTAGGTATGTGACAATGTCAAACCTTTACAAGCATCACTGAAAAATGAGGAGACAAATAGCACCTATTTTGCACAGCAGATAACACATTTCCTTAGCTTTTCATGCTTATGTGTTCTTTGTGATTGTTTCTGGGATTTCTATTTTAATAAGACCTATTTCTCTTTTTTTAACCTTGGGTTGGTTAAGGATGGTGGCATCATGCAATATAGGATCAGTTAATTGACCTGTGAATGTTTAGCCTGGAGAAAACCTGGGATGATATTGATTTCCAGGGTTTCTATGTGAAAGAAGATTTGAACTTATTCTTGCTACAAGAAGTCAGAACTAGAAGAAATCAATGGATGTAGCAAAAATGCATATTTAATCTTAACATAAATAAAATCTTCCTTGGATTGGCATTAGACCAAATCATAATTGGTGTACCTTGGACAAAGTTGTCATTAGCCTTTGAACTTGGGTTCAAATTTCACCTTAAAAAATACTCTGACTATAGAAAGAATACTTAACTCCTTTCAGCCTCAGTTTTGTCATCTCTAAAGTGGGGATAATAATATCTGTAACACCTACCTCACAGAGACAGTGGATAGAACACTGGGCCTGGAATCAGGAAAACTTATATTCACATACGATCAGATATTGATTGGCTGTGCGACCTTAGGCAAGTCATTTAACCACTGTTTGCTTCAGGTTCCTCTACTGTAAAATGATCATAAGAGCAGTTACCTCCCAGGGTTGTTATGAGAATCAAATAACATGCCATCTATAAAGTACTTAAAGACACAATTCCTGGCACATAGCAGGCACTTCATAAATACTTGTTCCCTCCATTCTTCTTCCCTCATGATTATTTTCAATACAAAATAATGCAATGTCTATGAACCACTTAGAAATGATTGTGCATGGGATGTATGACTACTTTTCACAAATATTGTAGGAGGAAATTTTCTTCAGGCATGGTTTCTGAGGCCATTGCAATGCTGAAATCAAATGCCATTACTTTCATAATGTCTTTCATGTTACAGAATTACTAACAGGTAAAAGATCTTTCTTCTTTTTTATCTCTTCTTATACTTTGTCCCTCATTTATGCATTTCTCACAATCTTCTTTATAGTATATCTATTTTTATTCTATTTTTTCCCTTACTGAATTGTCCTTTGCACATCACTAAGTAAGTGAATGCTCTCTTTGCTGGGTGCTACTTTCAAAAGTGGGCACAGGTAAAGCCTCAGAAGCCATGTATTTTGCCCCATTTTTATGAGTTGTGTCTGTTGACTATTCCATTATCTCTGCCTACCAAATAAGGATAAGATCAGTCTATTCCTAGGTTCTCATTCTTGCCCACAAATATAGCCTGATGGAGTTCTGTTCATGTTCATTCCCCTAGAGTGTCTCTAGTTATAATTGCCCTCTCTTTCCCTTGTATGGGCTAGCAACATAGCTTTGATTACTTCACATGAAAATTGATTATGTTTTTCCAATCATCTGTCAATTGGGGAATAGCTCTCAATTTTATAAATTGGACTCATTTTTCAGATTATGCTTCCAGGAGCCAAGATGGTGGAGTAAGAAACAGGTTGCTCTCACCCTTCCTTATTGACCTTTGAAAACCCAGAAAATATTGCTACAGAAAAAACTCTGGAACAGCAGAGCCAGCAGAAATTCAGGATACAATAGTCTTGTAGCCCAGGAAGCTTGGGGAACTAATTTGAAAGGCCCCTCTCGCTCTGGGGGAGGGGGAGCAGCACAGGACAGGAGGCATCCAAGCAAGCCAGCAGCAAGGCCTACCTCAGCAAACCAGGGGGAAATCCTGAGTGCCAGGGTGGTGGAGTAGGCAAACACCAACACTACCCCCCCATCCCCCACCCAAGTGGCTCAGCATAGGCAGGGGAACCAGCAGATACCAGCTTGGAAAACCACCACGTGTGCCAATATTCCCCAGCAACCAAATCTCCAGATACTTTAGCACAGCTCCAGGAAGCAGAACTCCAAAAGGCATGGCTCCAGGTGGCAGGCTGATATCTTCCAGCAGCCAAATGTTCAAGTGAAAAGTCCAGGTGAGCAGGTGTCCCCCAGAGGCCAGACTCCCCAAACCCGATCTGTGAACTCCAGCGTTGCTCACCCCAGCTCAGCACCAGGTAAACTGCCAGACTACTAGAGCCTCCAGTTGCCAGCTCCTGAGGCCCAAGCACACATAGCCACTGACCAGGTCCTGCACACCCAGCAGCAGAAGCTTGGGTCAGTGTCCCCTGCACTCCAGCAGGAGACCTCAACTCTAAAAGCCAGGAATTAGGCAAACACCATGAGCAAAAAGCAGAAACCGACAATGACAATAGATTCTTATTATAAGGACTGGGAAGATCAAAGCATAAATTCAGAATAGGACAACATTATCAATATACCCACACCTGAAACCTCAAAGGGAAATATTAATTGTTCCCAAGCCCAAAAAGTCTTCTTGGAAGAGCTCAAGAATTTTCAAAGTCAAATAAGAGAGGTAGAAGAAAAATTGGGAAAAGAAATGATAGATATGAAAGAGATAATCAATAGCTTAGAAAAGGATGGACAAAAATTGACTAAAGAAAATAAGTCCTTAAAAAGTAGAATTGGCTAAATGGAAATGGAGGAACAAAAACTCACTGAAGAGGAAAGCTCCTTAAAAAGTAAAATGGGCCAAATGGAAGAAGAGATACAAAATCAAACAGAAGAAAAGGATTCCTTAAAAATTTGAATTAATCAAATGCAACCTAATGACTCTATGAGATATCAAGAATCAGTCAAACAGAAACAAATGAATGAAAAAAAATAGAAGAAAACATAAAATACCTCATTGATAAAACAACTGACCTAGAAAATAGATCCAGGAGAGACTATTGGTCTACCTGAAAACTATGATGGAAAAAAAGACCCTGAACAGTATCTTTCAGGAAATCATTGAAGAAAATTGCCCTGATGTGCTAGAACCAGAGGGCAAAATAGTCATTAAAATATTACACCAATCACCTCCTGAAAGAGATTTCAAATTGAAAACACCAAGGAACATTGTAGCCAAATTTCCAAAATTACCAGGTCAAAGAGAAAATAATGCCAGTAGGCAAAAAAGAAAGAATTTAAATATCATGGAACTGCATTCAGGATCATGCAGGACTCAACAGCTTCCACATTAAAATATTGGAGGGCGTGAAATGTAACATTCCATAAGGCAAAAGAACTTGGATTACAACCAAGGATTAACTACCCAGTGAAAGTGAGCAAAATTGTTTGAGTAGGGAGATGGATATTCAATGAAATAGGGAACTTGCAAACCTTTGTGATGAAAAGACCAGAGCTCAACAGAAAATTTGATCTTCAAATACAAGACTCAAGAAAGGCATATAAAGGTAAACAGGAAAGAAAAAAACATGTTATTAATAATATTAATAAGGGCAAACTGTTTATATGCCTACAAGGGAAGATAACACTTGTAACTCTTGAGAAGTGTAATGTTATTACACCATTTAAAAAGGGTACACATAGACAGAGGGCATAGGTATAAGTTTACTTTGATATGATGATAAAAAAGTCTAATTAAGTGGTTAGAAGTAGCAAAGGTAAAGGAGAAGGTAAGGGAGAGGGTTAATAGAAGGGAATGCAGAATGAAGGAGGCCATGATCAAAAGCAAAACTCTAGTGAGGAGGGAAAGGGAGAAAGAAGAGAGAAATGCAGAAATGGGAAAAATAAGATGGAAAGAAAGATACAGGTAGTAATTATAACTGGGAATGTGAATGAGATGAGTTCTCCCATAAAATGGAAGCAGATAGCAGAGTGGAATAAAATCCACAAATCTACAGTATGTTGTTTACAAGCAACAATTTGAAACAGAAGGATACACACAGAGTAAAGGTAAAAGGCTAGATCAGAATACATTATGCTTCAGCTGAAGTGAAAAAAAAGCATGGATAGTAAGCCTGATCTCAGAAAAATCAAAAGCAAAAATAGATCTAATTAAAAGAGATAAGGAAGGAAACTACATCCTGCTAAAAGGTATCATAGACAATGAAGTAACATCAATACTAAGAATACTAAGCATATATGCTCTAAATGGTACAGCATCCAAATTGTTAGAGGAGAAGTTAAGGGACTTGAAGGAAGAAATAGAAAACAAAACTATAATAGTGGGAGACCTCAACCTCTGGGAAATAGATAAATCTAATCACAAAAAAACAAGATAAAAATTAAGGAGATGAATGGAATTTTAGAAAAGTTAGATATATGGTTGACCTCTGGAGAAAATTGAATGGGGATAGAAAGCAATATACCTTTTTCTCAATGGTACATGGTACTTATGCAAAAATTGACCATGTGTTAGGTTATAACAACCTCACAATCCAATGAAGAAAGGCAGAAATACTAAATGTATCCTTTTCAGACCATAAAGCAATAAAAATTACATGCAATAAAGGGTCATGGAAAGATGGACTAAAATTAATTGGAAACAAAATAATTTAATCCTAAAGAATGAATGGGTCAAACAATAAATCACAGAAATAATTGGTAACTTCATCCAAGAGAATGATAATAATGAGACAACATACCAAAGTGTATGGGATGCAGTGAAAGTGATTCTTAGGGGAAATTTATATATCTAAATACTTTAAAAAACAATGAAGAAGAGATGAATGAATTTGGCAAGCAACTAAAAAAGCTAGAAAAAGAACAAATTAAAAATCCCCAAGTAAATACCAAATAAGAAATTCTGAAAACCAAAGGAGAGATTAATAAAATTGAAATTAAGAAAACTATTGAACTAATAAATAAAACTAAGAACTGGTTTTGTAGAAAAAACAATAAAATAGATAAACCGTTTCTTAATTTGATTTAAAAAAAAGAAAGAAGAAAACCAAATTACCAGCATCAAAAATGAAAAGGGTGAATTGACCACCAATGAAGAAGAAATCAAAACAATAAGTAGGAGCTATTTTGCACAATTGTATACCAATAAATATGACAATCTTAGTGAAATGGATGAATCTTTACAAAATATAAATTGCCCAGATTAGCAGAAGAGGAAATAAAATACTTAAATAACCCCATTTCAAAAAAAGTAATAGACTAATCCATCAATGAACTCCCTAAGAAAAAGTCACCATGGCCAGATGGATTTACAAGTGAATTCTCTCAAACATCACAGGAACTAATTTCAATACTATGTAAACTATTTGGGAAAATAGGTGAAGAAGGAGTCCTACTGAATTATTTCTATGATACAAATATGGTGCTGATGCCTAACCCAGGAAGAGCCAAAACAGAGAAAGAAAATTATAGATCACTTTCCCTAATGAATATAGATGCAAAAAAATTTAAATAAAATATTAGAAAAGAGATTACAGCAACTTATCTCAAAGATAATACACTATGAACAGGTGGGATTCATACTAGGAATGTAGGGCTGTTTCAATATTAGGAAAACCATCAGTATACTTGACCATATTAACAACAAATCTAACAGAAATCATGATTATCTCAGTAGATGTAGAAAAACATTTGACAAAATACAACACCCATTCCTATTAAAACATCAGATAGCAAAGGAATAAATGGATTCTTCTTTAAAGTGATAGTTATCATCTATCTAAAACCATCAGCAAGCATTATATGTAATGGGGATAAACTAGAAACTTTTCCAAAAAGATCAGGGGTAAAACAAGGATGACTATCATCACCACTGTTTTTCAATATTATACTAGATATGTTAGCTTTGGCAATAAGAGAAGAAAAAGAAATTGCAGGAATTAATTAGAATAGGTAAGGAAGAAACAAAGCTGTGACTCTTTGCAGATGATATGAAGGTATACTTAGAGAATTCTAGAGAATCAAATAAAAATTTACTTGAAATAATAAACAAATTCAGCAAAGTTGTAGGACAGAAAATAAACCACCACCATTTCTATATATAACCAACAAAGCCCAAAGGCAAGAGATAGAAAGATAAATTAGATTTAAAGTTATTGTAGACATTATAAAATATTTGGGAGTCTACATGGAAAACAAACCCAGGAACTATATGAATACAATTACAAAACACTTTTCACACAAATAAAGATAGATCTAAACAATTGGAAAAGAATAGTTGCTCATGGGTCAGCCAAGCTAATCTAATAAAAATGACAATTCTAACTAAATTAAATTACTTATTCAGTGCCATACCAATTAAACTACCAGAAATTATTTTATAGTCCATAAAAAATAACAAAATTCATCTGGAAGAACAAGAGGTTCAGACTATCAAGGGAATTAATGAAAAGAAATGCAAGGGAAGGTGGGCTAGCCATACCAATTCTCAAATTGTATTATAAAGCAGCAATCATCAAAACTACTTGGTATTGGCTAAGAAGTAGAGGGGTAGATCAGTGGCATAGGTTAGGTATGCAAGACACAGTAGTCAATGACTATAGAAATCTACTATTTGATAAACCCAAAGACTTCAGCTTTTGGCGTAAGAACTCAGTATTTCAAAAAACTGCTGGGAAGACTAGAAAATAGTATGAGAGAAACTAGGTATAGACCAACATCTTACACCCTATTCCAAGATAAAGTCAAAATGAGTACATAATTTCGATATAAAGACTGATAGTGTAAGTAAACTAGGAAAGCAAGGAATAGTTTACCTGTCAGATCTATTGTGGAGGGAAGAATTTATTAGGAAATAAGAGATAGAGAACATTCTGAAATACAAAATGGATTTTTTGATTACATTAAATTGAAAAGTTTTTGCACAAAGAAAGCCAATACAACCAAGATTAGAAGGGAAGCAGAAATCTGGGAAGCAATTTTTACAGCCAATGTCTCTGATAAAGGCCCCATTTCTGAAATATATAGAGAAATGAGTTGGATTTATAAAAATGCAAGTCCTTCCCCAATTGATAAATGGTCAAAGATATGGACAGGCAGCTTTTAGAGGAAGAAATTAAAGCTATCTGTAGTCATGCAAAAATGCTCTAAATCACTATTTATTAGAGAAAGGCAAATCAAAACAACTTGGAAGTACCACATCACACCTACCAGATTGGTCAATATGACAAAACAGGAAAAAGATAAATGTGGGAGAAAATGTGGGAACATGGAACACTAATGCATTGCTGGTGGAGTTGTGAATTGACCCAATCATTCTGGAGAGCAATTTGAAACTATGCCCAAGGGCCTATAAAGTTGTGCATACCCTTTGACCCAGCAATACCACTTCTAGGCCTGTATCCCAAAGAGATCATAAAATCAGCAAAAGAACCCAAATATATAACAATATTTATAGCAGCTGTTTTTGTGGTCTCAAAGAATCAGAAACTGATGACATGTCTATCATTCGGGGAATGGATGAACAAGTATGAATGTAATGGAATATGAATGTAATGGAATACTATTGTGCTATAAGAAATGATGAGTAGGTGGACTTCACAAAAAGCTGGAAAGACTTATATGAACTGATGTGGAGTGAAATTAGCGGAACCAGGAGAACATTGTACAGCCACAGTAACAGCCACATTGTGTGATGACTGACCTTGACAGACTTAACCCTTTTCAGCAATACAAGCATCTAAGAGAATTCCAAAAGAGTCACGACAGAAAATGTTATCCACATCCTGAGAAAGAACTTTGGAGTCTGAATGCTGATGGAAGCATACTATTTACTCTACTTTTCTTTTGTTCCTTTGTCTTGTTTTGTTTCTTTTTACTAGTGATTTCTGCCATTAGTTCTATTTTTCTTGCATCATGATTAATATGAAAATATGTTTCATATGAATGTATAATTAGAGCCTATATCAGATTGCATGGCATCTTGGGGAGGTGGGTGGGGAGGGTGGGAAAGAAAGTTCAAAACTCAACATCTTATGGAAGTGAATGTTAAAAACTAAAAATAAATGAATTAATTATTTTAAAAATAAATTTGACTCAGTCTTCTATATATTTGAGAAAGTTAGCCTTTATCGGAGAAACTTGCTTCAATTTTTTTCATACTTACTATTACTAACTGTATTTCCCTCCGTCCTCTCCCCCTGTTTATTCTATTCTCTCTCTCCTTTCACCCTCTCCCTCCTCAAAAATATTTTGTGTCTGACTAGTCCCTTCTCCAATCTGCTCTCCCTCCTGTCACTCCTCCCTCCCCCTGCTTGCTTATTCCTTTCCCCTCCTACTTTGCTGTAGGGTAAGGTAGATTTCTATACCCCATTGACTATGTGTATTATTCCCTCTTTGAGCCAATTCTGATGGGAGTAAAGTTCACTCACTCCCCTTCATCTCCTCTTTCTTCCCCTCCACTGTAAAACCTTTTTCCGGCCTCTTTTATGGGAGATAATTTACCCCATTCTACCTCTCCCTTTCTCTTTCTCCCAGTACATTCCTCTTTCAACTCTTAATTTTATTTTTTAGATATCATCCTTTCATATTCAACTCACACTTGTGCCTTCTGTCTATATATACTCTTTCTAACTCTTCTAATAATGAGGAAGGCCTTATGAGTTTTAAATATCATCTTCCCATGCAGGAATGTGAACAATTTAACTTTAGTAAGTCCCTAATGTTTTCTCTTTCCTGTTTACCTTTTTATGCTTCTCTTGAGTCTTGTATTTGAAAGCTAAATTTTCTATTCTGCTCTGGTCTTTTCTCAGGAATGCTTGAAACTCCTCTATCTCATTGAATATCCATTTCCCCCCTCAGTAAGTATGAAAAATCTTAAAAATTTTAAGAGAAAAGATCAGATAAGAAATAGTAGTGATAATGAGCTGAAAAATTAAGGAAGTAAATTGAGAGATCAATTAATTTATATATGTTCATGTATATAAACTCATTGTATATATGCATCCATAGCTATACATGTGTGCATATAAGCACATATATATGCACTATTTGGTAAAATTGCAAAAAAAGCGAGGAAACATACTAATGGAATTATATAATTCAAAACATGAATTTGTAAAGAAAATGGAAATGAGAAAAATATTTTTAGTCATACATTGATTTGGTAATTTAAGAAAAATATCACTTCTTCCATGAGGTTTATGGTTGGTAATATGTGGTGGCCAACTCATGACCACTATGTCTCTCCATCAACCTTTGTATGATTAGCAAATTTAATTCTCCAGAAAACTGAATTCAATTTCACAGACATATGGAATCCCTGGAAGAAGGTTGTTTTGCTTAAGTCATTTCAGTTGTGTCCTACACTTCATAACCCTATTTCAGGTTTTCTTGGCAAAGATATTGGAATGGTTTTCCATTTCCTTCTCCAGCTCATTTAACATATGAAGAAACTGAGCAAAAAGGCTAAGTATATGCTCAGGATCACATAGCCAGTAAGTGTCTGAGGCCAAATTTGAACTCACCTCTCCCTGATTCCTACCTGGCATTCTCCACTGAACCACCTAAATGTCCTCACTATAATCATATTGGTCTTTAAAATGTAGATTGTTCCATATTTCAACAATTTTCTGGGTGAAATTATGGATCCTTAAACATACCACGTGATTTCCTGAGTATTTTTTATCCTATTTTTGTCCGAGTCACTTCTTGGAACAGTTCTTTGTCCATCTGTAATTTCTGTCCATTTTATAGGCACTTTATGAACTGTCCAACTACATATCATCTTTGTCTGGAGCACATGTATTCTTTTTATTCTTTCCGTTTGAAGACAGTCTAGAGTAGGTTCCTAAAGTGGGTGATACCTCCACCTGGGTGGGGCACTGCAATAATTCAGGGGGGCAGTAGTAACTTTGTGTGCAATTGGGGGACATTGAATAAAAATGAATATTAGCCAGGGGAGGGGAACCTGCAGCCTCGAGGCCATATGTGGCCCTCTAGGTCCTCAAGTCTGACCCTTTGACTGAATCCGAACTTGATAGAAAAGTCAAAAGGCCCCAACCTAACCCCAGCTGAGTGCTGAGTAATATTTTTTTGAAAAAGGGCAGAAGGCCAAATAACTTGGGGAACCTTTGGCTAAATTCTTTCAGGGAATTATAGTTCTCCTTTAGGTAGCTAGTAAAGACTTACACTTCAGGAACATATTTACTGTGTGACTCTGGGCAAGCCAATTATCCTCTCTGTACTATAGACAAATATCCACTATTATAATTTACAAAGAAGGTGCTGACTTTTATTGGAAGGAAAAGTTTTCCGAACAAGGAACTCCTTCCAACAATGGAATTACATATTCAGTTCTCATTATTATCCCTATGATCACTGTATAATTTTTTCAACTTAAATTTTATATTTGTTCTTTTTTGAAGCTACATAATCCTATTGATTTATACTGAACTTACAATCAATGAGGATGTTTGTCTTTTCCCCCTTACACACTATATTTATTCTACTTTCCTCTCACCTCATAGTTATATGATTGATCCTTAAACTAAATTAAAATATTTACAGAAATCCCTATTTCATTCCATATTGTTATAGGACATCAAGATCTTCTTATAGTTTTATTCTGCTAAGCTAACCCTATCCTTTTCAGATTAGTAATATTCACAAACCTGATGATAATTCCTAAAATGTGGAATAGTACAGTACCATGGACAGAAAAAGAAATCCAGCAAAGCACAACCAAAGATATTTTTTCCAGTCTGGGATCAATTGATTAATCGTGAACTTTGAGTGCTATCTTTAATTTGCTTAACGAAGAGTGTACTTAAACTATGATCTAGGTTATACTTTTTCAGTAATTTGCATAGATGTGTAATCTTACATAAACATGTCAATTTACAAAAAAATTTTCCTATGTGCTTTGCTCAGAATTGAATGCAATGCATTTATAGGATCTCCAAAATAAAGCAGTCTCTTAACCTGTTTTTAAAAAAGCTAATCACATTAGTATGACTTTTTAGTGAACCCATACTTGTTCCTTATTGCTCATATTTTATGTATTTATTAATCTATTTCAGAATTGATTTTTTAAAAAAATTTTCTTCAGAGATTGTCACTGAACTTATAATTAGCAATGGGAACAGGAGTAGAGGAACACAGCACTGTACTAGACTCATGAACTCTAGAATTTGTTCCTATATCTTGATTAGAGAAGAAAATGTATATAGTTAAGGTCAAAATGACTGCTACCTCTATAGTACATTTGTCATATCTATTAATTCTTTGTCAGATTAATGGTATAATATGTAGGAGATTGAAGACGTGAATAACTAGTAAGACTTGGAACAATCTAAATTGATTTGGCATTATTGATAAGGTGAACTCACAGAATGCATGTACTATGTGATTCCATCAGAAAGACATTGAAGTGATTATGTATCAGATATTTTCCCTTCTTTTTCTATGCTTGGACTTTAGGTTGTCTCCTATATCAGGTAATAACCAATCCATAGTATTTTGGTGATTATGCTGTATCCCAAAAGTTTGTTTTAAAGTTATACATGTAATATTCCATGACAACTTGGTCCTTTGTCCCTGGGGCTATATGGGTAGGAAGATGGGGCACTATTTCATTGTTCAATATTTGCCCACCTTCCATCTTCTGGAACATTTCTAGTTGTCTGGTGATTCTTTAAAATTACTGATTGTTCAGTAATCGCATCTAACTCCTTCAGTGCTGTATCATGTAATTTGTCTCAAAGGACTTGAACTCATTTAAAACAATATGGTTCTGTTACTATCTCCTTACCTATCTTGGGCTTCAATTTCCTCTTAACCATGTTTGTTCTATCCTCTTTCTGTAGTGAGATCATTGACTTTGATAGAGAATATGAACACAAAATAGGATTTTAGTAGCTTTCCATTTTCTATATTTTTCTCTGGATATACCTTAACAAATTATTTCCATTGTCCTTACCATGCTCCACAAAACTAAGCTCTTTTGGGTTTAGAATTCTATCTATTCCTATAATTCTGAGCCATAAATGTTTTTTTCTGAAATAATCAAAGACAATTTATGTGCTAGTGAAACATATTAATTTTGTTATCATATTGTTGTATAGAACAAAAAAATTTAAAAAATCTAAATAGTAAAAATATTCACATAACTGTGTTAGCATATGGCTTAGCAACAAGTCATTATCTAAACAGAGCCCCAGCAGGCATAATAGTTGTAGTAATTGCTTCATAGAAGATGTATTTAATAGAGTTTCTTAGCCAGTGCAACAGCTAAAACTGTAAGGTCTCTCCAGGACCCAGCAAGTGTTCATGTATTCATGTTGTTTAATAAGTTTTATTGGAGCTCTGACATCAAACCAAACCAGAATTTGATACAAATGAGTAATGAAAATTCCCTGGCTGAAAGCTGCCAACATATTCAAATCTCATTCTCCTATTATTTAACAAGTTTGCTTTAAGACTGAAACTGCATTTATTTAAAGCTGTATTTGTATGCTTCCTCATGTTCTGTTAATTCTTCTGGCATCTAGAGTGGTTCTGTATTTGTAAAAGTCTTCCACTTGTTGCACAGCTTTAACATTTCCCATTTTTCAAATTCCGTTTCTTCTTTGTGTCCTTTATCTCATTACTATTTTTTACTCTGCTGTTAAGTTCCCCCCCCATTATACAAGCTTCTCCAGCTTTGTTCACCATTTCTTCTATTATATTTATGAGTTATTTAGTTTATCAAATAACATGGATGCAAAGAATTGTTCCTCAGTCTCTTTCAAATTGTTTTAGCTGAGAGAACATATCTGTAAGTTAATTGAACAGTTCCTTATTTAAGGAGTTGCTCTTGCAATTAAATAAACAGTATAAACTCTGACAGTAGCTGGAAACCTTTCATGGTTGGTGTGTCTGTCTCTGTCTGAAATTTGTCAAAAACAGTTTTCTCAGTTGTTCTATTGTGATTCTAGGGAAGCTATATTCACCCCACTTGGATTTTCCCTGAAAATTTTCCCCACAAACTGAAAGAGTCAAAAAGCAAATTAATGTCCATGCTCATCTGTAATGGCATTATGAAGATTGTGGGTAATATTCTATCCTCTTCGTTGAATCCATTGGCAGGAAAATAGTAAATATAATACAAAACACTAACCTGCTTCAGAAGAGTTAGGTCTACAGTCGTCTGGCAATAGAATAGTGTTACCATCCTTAAGTAAGCCTGTAGTTGTCTGCTATTGACTGAAATGGCAAGCAAATAATGAAACCACTCAGAAACGTTTGCCACAGTAGGTATGGCTATGAAGCATAATGGGTTCTATGTTCTCTTCACTGTCATCCTTGCCAGAAAGGGAATATGGTGCAATGTCCTCACAGAACACATGTAGCTCTCCCTACTCTTAAAGGCTGGGGTAGATTTTTCTTTTGATTCTCAGCTTGCTTCTCCCTTTGAACTGTCCATCTTAGGTTATAATGACAATGGATATTTAAAATCCAATTATTCATATAGGAAGTCAGTGACTTCAAATTACTGTTTTTTAAGAGTTATTTAGTTGATCATCAAGAAAGAACTTTTTTCCCCAATAACCCCTACAAGAGCCTTGTGACCATCCCACCCCAGTCAAGGCAGAACTTGAGTATATAATATATATATATATATATATATATATATATATATATATATATATATATATATATATACACATATATATGATGGCACAGGTGTGAGTTCAATACGAAAGGATGATATCTAAAAAAATAAAATTAAATTAACTGGTAAGAGAGGAATGTACTGGGAGAAGTAGAAAGGGAGAGGTAGAATTGGGCAAATTATCTCACGTAAAAGTAAAAGCATTTATACTGGAGCAGAAGAGTGGGAAGTTGAGGGAAAGTGAGTGAACCTTACTCTCATTGGATTTAACTCAAAGAGGGAGTAACATGCACACTCAAATGGGTATAGAAATCTATTTTACCCTACAAGAAATTAGTAGTGAGAGGGGATAAGAGAAGGATTGGTGGTAGAAGGGAGGGCAGATTGGGGGAGGCAGTAGTCAGAAGTAAAACGATGCTGAAGAGGGACAAGGTAAAAGGAGAGAGAGAACAGAATAAGTGGGGGTTACAAGTTGGAAGGAAATACAGGTAGCAAAGGTAACTTTCTTAATCACAATAAATTTCTAAGTTACCGTAATTGATATTCTGTTCTCAGTCCTCATAATTCTCAAACATTCTACAGCATTGAGCATAACTGTCTTCTCCTACATAATTTCTCCTCTCTGAGTTTTAAGTTCACCCTTTGTAATTCTCTTACTACTCTGAATCTAACATCTTTAGTTCCTTTGATAGATCACCGCTAATATCAGTCCCCCTTTCTTGAGTGATTCATATTGCCAATTGTCTTAATTCCTACTTAAGTGTGGCTTTATTAACCAGAGAAAATCACCAAAATCTGATTACTTGAACCAATATTACATTTTACACAATCTCAGCTGGGCATTACTGTGACAAGGCAATCCTTTTACATCTCTCTAACTAATTCACTATCCCACCCATGCGGTGGCTTTTCTAATCTCATCCCTCTTCAAATCACTCACAGCTCTCCCCTTCCCATTACCTTCTCAACTGAGATCCTTGTCTCATATTTAAATGAAAAAATTGAGGACATTTGGTAAAAATTCCCTCTTGCCCATTCTACGTAGACTCACATCACTTAGATGCTTTCTTCCAGTACTCTCTCCTTTACCCTTATTTCACATGAAGAGATGGTCCTTTTCCTTGACAAGGCAAAATTTCTATATGCACAAGTGATGCCATTCCATCCCATTTTCAGCAGATTGCTCTCTTTCATCTCAGATCTCTGTCCAACTTTAACCTCCCTGCTGACCTCCAGCCTCATACGCCCAACTGTCTATTACATAGGTCCAAATGGATACCTCAAAGACACCTTGGACTCAACATGTCTAAAATTCTTTTCCCCCCAAACCTCCGTTCTTCCTAACTACCCTATTTCTTTTGAGATGGTCAACATCTTTCCAGTCATCTAGGCTTACAACCATTCTTTCTTATTTCCTGAATCCAATCAGTTGTTAAGTCTGTTGTTTAAACCTAAGCAACCTCTTTCACACATGGGTTTTTCTCTCCGTTGATGCTGTATGGAAGAAGTACAGGCTGTCATTACCTCACTCCTGTACTACTGAAATAGCCTACTGGTTGGTTTCCCTGACTCAAATGTCTGCTCACCACATTCTACTTAGCTGTTAAAGTAATCTTCCTAAAATCACAGATCTCACCATATCAACCACCCACCTCATTTAAATCCATTCTTTCTTTATCACCTCCAGGTTCAAATATTCAGTCCTCTGTTTGGTGTTTATAACCTGCCCCCACTTATTTTTCCAGGCTTCTTATGCCTTACTCCCCTCTGTATACTGATACAGTAACATTATCAACCTTTCTATACCTTGTATAATATACTGCATATTTCCTGACTGTTTTTACTAGCTGTCTCTAGATTACATTTCAAGTTCTTATTGCCTTCAAGTCTCAGTTACTGTGTCTCCTCCAAAAAGACTTTAGAGGGCATCCTTATTTAGTGCCTTTCCTAACAGACTACTCTGAATTTATCCTATATATTTCTTACTTGTACACAACATGTGTATGTTGTATCCTCCATCAGTCTGAGATCAGGGACTATTTTCATTGTTATTTCTTTTCTTTGTAACCTAATCACTTTGTATGTTTTTTGACAGAGCAGGCACTTGATAAATTATTGTTCATAGACTGATTAATAAGTAGCAGAGTTGCACTTCAAACTCAAGTCCTCTGATTTCAAATTTTATGTCATTTCTCTTGTGACAATCTGCAATACCTATGCCCTCCTTACTTCCTGGTGCTTGCCCTGAGTATACAAGAATGTTAGCTTTTCAAAATTCTTGGTACTATACATATGGAAGGCTTTATGGAAGTAGGCCTGATGACCTCTCTCCTTGAACCTATTTGCTAGATTGATGAGAATTAAAGCAAGAATCTCCCATTGACCTAAAGGCAGTCAAGCTATGACTTATTAATAAGCAAAATCGCTTATTAATTTCTTTCAGATAGAAACATCCTGGTTTAGTAAAAGAAATGACTACATCCTAAACTTTAGCTAAACAAGAGAAGAATGAGGGATGCAATAGACAAAACAAAGTGCCTCATAAGAAAGGCTGTGGGATTTCTGCTTCTAATAAAGAGAACATATAACATTGCTTTTCTTAGCTTTAATACGTACTCAAATGATGAAATCATTTCACTTGTCTTTCAAAGGGGTATGTAATAAGAGACAAGTAGGTTCTCTGAGCAAAGGCATGTGCTACACAGATATGAGTGTGTAGTGGAAAAGGAGAGGGTAGAGGAGGAAGGGATTGTCTGTCATTTTTTTCAAGTCATTTATCAGTCATATCTGCCTCTTCTTGACTCCCATTTGGGGTTTTCTTGGTAAAGATACTAGAGTAGTTTGCCATTTCCCTCTCCAGTTCCATTTACGGATGAAGAAACTGATACAAATAGGGTTAAGCAATTCGTCCAGGGTCACATAGCTAGTAAGTGGCTGAGGACAGATTTGGACTAAGGAAGATGACTCTTCCTGACTCCAGGTCTGTAGTTCTATCTACTTTGCCACTTAGCTGTCTCCTGCCATTTTTTATAACAGCATAGTTTTTATTTTATTATTAAAATATAATTCATTCAACTTTTTCACTATTGTCCATAAAAATGTTTTCATTTATTTCAACAAGAAATTTTAGAAAGACTATAAATGTTTTCTACATAATGTTGTACATAATTTTGACTTTTTTAAAAAAATAATTTTAAAGTTTTTTTGTTTTTCTTAGCATCCAAATTCTTTTTTAAAAAACATTTAATATTTTATTTCCCCCAATTTCATGTAAACACACTTTAAGATCCATTTTTAAAACTTTGAGTTCCAAATTCTCTCCTTTCCTCCTTCCTCTTCCTCCTCATTGGGAAGACAAGCAATTCTATACAGATTATACATGTGTAGTCATGCAAAACATTTCAATATTAGTCATGTTGTGAAAGAAAACATAGACCCAAAAAAACCTCAAGAAAAATTAAGTTTAAAGAAATAAGCTTCAATCTGTATTCAGGTATCATCAGTTCTTTTCCTTGGGGATGTTTTAACAATCGGCTAGCAGATTCTGTGGGGGCATAAGATCCCCCCACAGCCAGCACCCAGGAGGCTGCTGGCATGCTGGGAAAGCACAGGTTCTTTTTATCTGCTTAAACAAGGAAAGCATGGTGAAGGGATTGACTAGCTTACTTTAATCCAGCATTCAGTTAGCATACAGACAACATTCATTTAGGTCAGGGGAAAAAACACCAGCATTCAATTAGTTCAGGGGAGCATACAGGCAAGCATCAACAGACAGACCAAATACAGATTACAGTCAGCTAGTTCAGGGGAACAAACAGCCAGCACCCTGAAGTTCAGAACATTCATTTAGTTCGGGGGAAAACAAACCAGCACCCTGAACCTAAAAGCCTAAATACAAACAAATTACAAATATCAACAGACAGACTCAATACAATTCATAGTTACCAACATCTGGGCTCGGCCTGAGAGCAAGGGCTGGCCCAGAGTCATGCTCCCCGCTGCTTCCACATCAACCAGAAAAGGAAAGAGAGATCTTCAAGCTGTCCTTTCCCCTCTTATAGAGTTTTTGACATCATCAAGGGCTGCCTGAATGACCAGGGCCGATTGGTTCTTGAGTTGGCCGCTCCCCCTAGCGTAGACTAGGTTAACACTCAATAGGGCGTGGCTCTGGAGTCAACACCTCCCCTCAGTCAGCCCCATGACTCATCACACAGGAAGTTCTCTTCTTCCTGGCATGGTTTCTGGGCTTCCGGCCCTGGAAGAGAAGCCCCCAGTGCCCAGCGAGGCTCAATGAGGTAAACTGAGTCACTCAAAGAAAACAAAGGTCACTCTGGTTACAGATGGATAGTGTTTTTCATCATAAATCCTTTAGAATTCTCTTAGATCATTGAATTGTTGAGAATAGCTGAGCCATTCACAGCTAATCATCTTACAATATTGCTATCACTTTGTACACAGTACATTTCACTTTGCATCTGCTCATGTAAGTCCAGGTTTTTCTGAGAGCATCTTTTTCATCATTTCTTATAGGACAATAGTATTCCATCATAATCATATACCATAATTTGGCCTTTCATTCCCAAATTGATGAGAATCCCCTCATTTTCCAATTCTTTGCCACCAGAAAAGAGCTGTTATAAATATTTTTGTTCAAATAGGTCCTTTTCCTACTTGTTTTTTTATCTCTTTGGGGATACAGACATAGTAGTGGCACTGCTAGGTCAAAGATATGTATGGTTTTGGACATAAGTCCACACTGCTCTACGGAATGGCAAAATCACTTCACAAATCCAACAACAGGGCATTAGTGACTCAATTGTTCCCACATCCCCTCCAACATTTAACATTTTCCTTTTTGGTCCTATTAGCCATTTGGGTATGAGGTAGTACCTCAGAATTGTTTTAATTTGCATTTCTCCAATCAATATTGAGTTAGAGCATTTTTAAATATGGATACAGACAGCTTTGATTACTTCATCTAACTGTGCATATATATTGATCATTTATAAATTGGGGAATGGCTCTCTTTTTTTATAAATTTGACTCAGTTCTCTATATATTTGAGAAAAGAGGCCTTTTTCAGAGAAACTTACTTCAAAATTTTTTCCACAGTTACTATTGCTAACAGTATTTCCCTCCAGCCTATGATCCCTGTTTATTCTAATTTTTTCTCTCCTTTCACCCTGTCCCTCCTCAGAATTGTTTTGCTTCTGGCTCTCCCCTCTCCAAATCTGCCCTCCATTCTATAACCACCCACCCTTCTCTTATCTCCTTTCCCTCCTAGTTTCCTGTAAGGTAAGGCAGATTTCTATGCCAATTTAAGTGTGTATGGTATTCCTTCTTTGAGCCAAACCCAATGAAAGCAAGGTTCATTCACTCTTCCTCACTTCCCCACTCTTCCCCTCCACTATAAAAGCTTTTTATTACCTCCTTTATGTAAGATAATTTACATAATTCTACTTTTCCCTTTGCCTTTCTCCTGGTACATTCCTCCCTCACCCCTTAATTTTATTGTTTTTAGATATCATCTCTTTATATTCAACTCTGCTGTGCCTTCTCTCTATATATATTCCTTCTAACTGCCCTAATAATGAGAAAGCTCTTGCATTACAATATCACATTCCCATGTAGGAATATAAACAGGTTAATTTTATTAAGTCTTTTATTATTTCCCTTTCCTATTTGCTTTTTCATGCTTCTCTTGAGTCTTGTTTTTGAAAGTCAAATTTTCTATTCAGCTCTGGTCTTTTCATTAAGAATGCTTTCTATGAAGTTTGAATGCAGATTGAGGCACACTTCATGCTCACCTTTTTCTCTTCTCTTTTGTTTTTGTTTTTGGGTTCTTTTTTGGTTCTGTTTCTTCTTTCTCATTATTCATTCCATTGGTCGTAATTCTTCTCCGCAACTTGACTAGTGTATAAATTAATTCAATGCGAAGTCATTCATGGTAGTTATATGAGATTCCATGCTATCTAGGGGAAGGAGGGGGGAGGGAGGGGAGAAAATCTGGAACTCAAAATTATGTAGAACCGTCTGTTGTAAACTAAAAATAAAAATAAATTTAAAAAAGAATGCTTTCAAGTCTTCTATTTCATTGAATATCCATTTTTCCCTGAAGGATTCTACTAAGTGTTTTTGGGTAAGTGACTCTTGGTTGTAATCCTAGCTCCTTTGCCTTCCAGAATACCATAGTCTAAGCACTCTGATTCTTTAACGTTGAAACTGCTAAATCTTGTGTTATCTTGACTGTGGTCCACAATACTGAAATTGTTTCCTTCTGCCTGCTTGAAATATTTTCTTCTTGCCTCAGGAGCTCTGGAATTTAGCTATAATATTCCTGGGACTTTTCAATTTGGAATCTCTTTCAGGAGGTGATCAGGGGATTCTTTCAATTTCTATTTTACCCTCTCATTCTAGACTATCGGGGTAGTTTTCCTTGATAATTTCCTGAAAGCTGATGTCTAGGATTTCTTTTTGATCATGGCTTTCAGGTAGTCCAATATTTTTTTAAATTATCTCTCTTTAACCTATTTTCCAGTTCAGTAGTTTCAAGATGAGATATTTCACATTGTCTATTTTTTTTGTTTTTTTAGTTTTGTTTATTGGTTTTTTTTTATTTCTCATTTGCTCAATTAAAATGTTTAAGGAATTATTTTCTTCAGTGAACTTTTGTTTCTCCTTTTCCATTTTGCCAATTATACTTTTTAAAGAGTTTCTTTTCACTGAATTTTTGTGCATCTTTTCCCATTGCCTAATTCTACTTTTGAAGGCATTCTTTTTCTCATTGGCTCTTTGTACCTCTTTTACCATTTGGCTTAGGTTGTTTTTTAATGTGCTATTTTCTTCATTATTTTTTTTGTCTTCAGTACCAAGTTGTTGCTCATATAAGGAGGATTTTCTTGCATCACTCTTATGTCTCTTCCCAATTTTCTTCCACCTCTTGTACTTGATTTTCAAAATACATTTTGATCTCTGCCATGGCTTGAGACAAATTCATATTATTCTTGGAGGTTTTGAATGTAGGGCTTTGACTTTGTTATCTTCTTCTGATTGTGTATTTTGATCTTCCTCGTGACCGTAGTAACTTTCTGTGGTCAGAAATTTTTTCTGTTGTTTGCTCATTTTCCGAGCTTATTTCTGGACATTTAACTCTTCATTAAAATGCTTCCAAGGTGGAGCATACACTGTCCCAAACTTCAGGTGGTTTGTGCAGCTGTTTTCAGAAATACTTTAGGGACTTTCAGGGACCTGTGAGTTTTCAGTTCTTCCAAGATGGTATAATCTAAGGAGAGGTGTTTTCTACTCTCCTTACCTGTGCTCTGGTAGCAGCTTCTATATTAAAGCATCAGAAGACTTAGAACATGATATAACGTGAGGCAAAGGATAAGCACTCTTTTTTGCCCTGGAACTGTGATGAGAGTTCCTGCTCCACTGAGTCCGGTAAGCTCTCTAGAACGGCAAATTTCTCTATGAAAATCATTTCTATCACCTGGTAATTTAGATTGAAATTCAGCATTTCTGAGAGACTGACAAAGATTGAGAGGTAGCTGAAGTGTAATTTGTACAGGACCATAAATCAAGATATCTGACTTTGCTTTCCAGATCCATTGTCAATATGAGTGTGACTTTGCACAAATCATTTCTTTCTGAGTCTCACTCCTTATTTGTATAATATGGGATCTGAACTCATCTCCAAAATCTCTTCTGTCTCATCTAGTGTAATCACAGAATCTTACTTCCAAACCTCCTGATATTTACTACCTGTGTGTAATGGCAAGTGAAGTGGGACTTTTTGTTGTCTTTTGTTTTGGAGTGCTTCTCAGCACTAAGGCAATCAAGTGCCTTTGATTGAGTCTTGCCTTTGTTTGTAGGAAGGCCCACACCCTTTTGCTAGTTAGGTCAGGAGAGTTGTGAAACTCTCAAGAGGTGTGAAACCCTTGAGAAGTGTGATGCACTCTGACCCTGAAGATGTGTGTATATACTCTGAGGTTAACATTTTATTTGGGGCTTACTCATTAGAAGAGTGCTGGTGTGGAAACTCTGGGTAGCTGTTAAGGAGCCCACTGGCTTTGAAAACCCCAGATGTTGGTACTTCTCTCTCTGGTAACTGCGCATGTATAGCTTTGGTCAAATTACTAGAATCCTGTCTGTTGATTTGTGTTATTTGCTTTGTTTATATTTTCTATGCTTGTAATTTCTGTTTGTGTTTGCTATGAAGTTCAGGGTAATGACTTATCCCCCTGCACTAGGTGAATGATATGTGTATGTTTGATTAAAGTGAGATTGTAAACCCCTTAAAGTTACTTTCCTTAGAAAAGCAGATCAAAGACCCTGTGCTAGCAGCCCTCCTGCATGTTGGTGTTATTGGTCCTACACAGCCTCAGTGGCTACAAGCAGCATTGTTGTTACACTGTGTTACCCTTAGCAAGTCATTTCTCTCTAATTTTTAAGTTCAGTTTGCTTATCTGCAAAATGATGCTTTGGGCTAGATCTTTAATATACCTGCTACTGCATCCTACAATCCTTTGTGAACTTTAATCACTTGTGAATGTGTGTGAATTGACCACACACATTTTTAGGTGTTATAGTGTATTTTGTGCAATCTCTGAACGATATGTATTCTTTTCCAGTAGAGAGAAAAAAATTCCACATGCAAATATAGTAGGAAGATTTACCATTATTTATATTAAAATAATTTTCAATGTTTCTCAGTGCAATATCATTTGTTAAGGTTTTGTTAGGAATATGTTTTGCTTCAGTTTGGAGTTGCAATAAAGGACCTCTGGAGTCCATTCCAACTATCAATGTTTTAAATCTTTGCTATTTAAATAATTTGGGGTGAAATGATACAGCATCAATAAATTATTGTGGAACACATAGAACAAGAAATCAGACAGAAATACAACTCATCAATCAGATCTCTATAAATAAGAACTATAGAAATCCATCAGAATTAGCTAGAGAATTTTTATGATAAATAGAAACCATATAGTGCCAGAATGTGTTTACTATAAATAGCCTAGTTACAGTACCACTAACCTAGAAGTCAGGATGACAAGGTTTTATTTGAAGTGCCATCACTGACAAGATATATGAACCTAATGCAAGTTATTGAACCTTTCCTTGCCTTGATTTTTTCATCTGGTGATATTAATATATCCTTCTTATATGCCCTTCAGAGATGTTTTGAAGATTAATGAGCTAATGTCAGAAAAGCACTTAGAGCTCCTCAGAAGGAAAGTGCTATATAAATATGAGGTATTATTAACGGTAGTTATACTTATGCCTCAGCAGAAGAATCCCCTTAATGACTAAGACCTCACATGCCATTTGTATCTATTAATTGCTATTTCACAAACCCAAAGAAAAGATTTTGTAGCCCAAAAATCTGTCTCCTTTGGTTAACACCACCTTTTCAATTTTCAGGAAGAGAAAGAGAGGGGGAGAAAGAGAAGGGGGAAAGGGACAGGAAGGAGAAGAAGGGAGGAAAGGAAAAGCAAAGGGAAGGGAAGAGGAGAGGAGGGAAGAAGAAAAAAAGAGAAACTTATATAATCTTATTTTAGGAAAGGATCTTCTTAGAGGTCATCATGGCCAAATCCTTTTTCAATATGTTATCTTTTCTACAATATCTCTTTTTTTAAAAATCGCCTATTCTCATCCTGAAAACCTTCAGCAATAAGGAATATACTTCTTGGCACAAATACCTGTCTGATCATGAGCAAAAATTTCTGGGCCCTAATTTCCTTGTCTCTTGTGTGATATATTTTGACTAGATGATGGCTAGGGTGTCTTTAAGCCATTGTATTCAATGATTCCTTGTATCTGTCTCAGTAGTAAGACCATTCTATTTTGAATATCTCAGCATGTTAGGAAATTGTTTTCATGAAGTCAAAAATCAGCTTTTCTCACTTAAAGGCACAAAGAAAAAAATCTAATTCCTCTTCAACATGACAACAACTCAGAAAGTTGCACACTATAACTATATCTTGGTATTCTTTCCTTCAGATCCTATTTAATCTATGGTAAATTTGATAAACAAAATGACTTTGTCCAACATTTTGATGAATATTTAACTTAAGAGAAGCATGAAATGAGGAGATGTATAGTGAGAAAATTGCATTTATTAGCCATCTACTACGTGTGCCAGGCACTGTGTTTAGCTATAGGAACACAGGGAAAGGCAAAAGGCAGACAATGATCTCAAAGAGCTTATAGTCTAAAGAGGGAAATGACAGGCTAACAAATTTGTAATACATACATACATATACGTGGATGTGTGTATATGCATATGTATATATGTATGTCTATATTTGATAAATTGTAGGTAATCAACAAGAAGAAAGCACTAGCATTTAGGAGGATTGGAAAGGCTTGTGTTTCAGATCTTGAAGAATGAGGGAAAAGGTACAGAATGATCACAGTGGTGATGAAATAGCAACTTAGTAACAGCAGAGTAGAAGTATTATTATGTTAGTAGGCATAGACCAGTTGAGGTTATAAAAAAAATTCTGTCCTTGGCCCATAAAGACAGTCTTCCTTGGCATATATATTTGAAGAGCAAAAACTTCACAAACTTGAAAAGCTCCTGAATTGTACTGCAGTGAAATAAACTCATCTTTTTTTTTTCCTTTTTATGTCCTATCTACAAATACATATATCATTTGTCTTAGTCCTCTACAGTAGTTTCAGGGACTTATGAAATCTGCACAAAACACAGACCAACTAGTAGTGCCAAAAAGACAGACATTTATTGGGTAAGCTTTGACCAATATACATTAAAGTGTAATGATTAATTAGATACTGAAGGTTGGATGGACAGACTGGAGAGGTGAAGAAATGATACAACCTGAGCAGTCACAGAATTCTGAGGAAAGTGAGTGGAAGAGGGAAACTGAATGTTAATCCTAGACAGAGGTGTAACAACATGTTGCTAGCAGCTACTGTGGCTTTGTAAGACCAATAACAAGAGTACACGGAAAGGGCTGCTAACACAAGTTCTTTGATCTGCTTTTCTAAGGAAAGCAACTTTAAGGGGTTAACAATCTCTGTTTAATTTATATACATATATCATTCACTTATTTCAGGGGGAAAAGATCAGCCCTCTGAACTTCAGGGCAAATACAAACAAATTACAAGCATCAACAGACAGACCTTGTCTGATCAAATCATAATTCATAGTTACCAGAGAAGCACCAATCATCTGTCTGGGTTATCGAAGTGTGGCAGGGGGGATTATTTCAATGGCTTGCCCAGATTCTTGCCACCCTTTCAATGAGTGTACCACCAAAAGTGAAACGCTAACCTTCCAACACATATACCCTGGTCAGGACCCTGAGGGCACAAGGTTCACCATTTAGGGTATGGGAAAGCTCCAAAGACCAGCACAATATTATATACAAATCAATGACTCTACATTGTCTCAGTGCTGAGAAACACTCCAAGGCAAAAGATCCCACCTTGCCTGCCCCATTCAAACAAAGGCCAGACTCATCAAAGGCACTTAAGAATAGTAAAAAACCCTGCCCTGATTACCACTACAAGAGGTCACTCTTGGGTCCTGTTTTATGTAGTATGATGACTTCTGTTATCAGGTCACTCATAATAATTTGAAGGAAAAAAATAGGATCTTATCTCCTCCAGCAGGGTAGTATTCCAACACCCTACATTGCCCAGAAGCAGCCATCTTCAAAATTGGGATGATGGACTGACACTAGACCCATGCAAATAGAGACAACAGATAATTGAAGTCTAGGACAACAATTTAAAAAGCCAGGACCATGGGTTTTATAGGAGGAGCAGAGCCCCATTGAGGCAAGCCAGTTTTGACGTCAAAAATAAGAAGCTGGCATTAATAGTGTTGCATTGGTCATCTGATTTTCAGTATAGACAGTTCCAGAAAATGGAGTCCAAGAACAAGGAAGGGATTTTCTAGAATAGAGGCTGACTGTTACATGAATGACTAGCCCTTCTCCTTTCTCAAAGAGGTTTTCTCTGGACTACCCCGCCATTAATGTAAATCATAAATCATAAATCAAGAAGATTACAATCAAACCCTTTCAAAAGTAATTGAAGAATATGACATTTATTTCAAAAGGTGTTAAAACAAAGTTACAATTGATGGGGCAGCTAGGTGGTGAAGTGATAGAGCACTCAGCCTGTAGTCAGGAGAACGTGAGTTCAAATTTAGCCTCAGACACTTGACACTTCCTAGCTGTGTGACCCTGGGCAAGTCACTTAACACTAATTGCCTTCCAAAAAAAGAAAAAAGTTACAATTGAATTCATTATAATACATAACATTCAATAAGAGATGGAATGTTGTTCAAAAATGTATGAAATTGAAAGGAAAATAATATTTTAAGGATAAGTCCTTCCTCCTCCGTTAGGATCAAATAATCAGATAAAACGAAAATTAGAAAGTTTATTTTGTTTTACTTTATTTAGTTTTGGGGAAGAAGGTCCAATGCTTGTTGAAATGCCATTTCTATTCATTATATTTCAAACAATGTAATCACATGTAAATTTTGCTTACATGCTCACCACTAATATAAGCAAATGCTTAGCAATTAATATACATTTGTTTTGATACAGTTTAGCCAGCAACAATCCTATACTTAACAAGATTGTTTGATATTATCAGATGAAAATGGTTTTATTTTGTGATGAGTGTCAAAGAAGCTTTAAATGATGGTTTTGTTTGGCTTGAATGTACAATACGCAAAAATGTTTCTGTTTTGAAAAGCATTAAGTATAGAAAATAATGAATTCTCTAAATGCAGATGTTCTTACAATTGGGGAAAATAGTGCAGGATATTGAAGATTAAGTCATAGTGTTTGTAATTAGTAGCCAACATGTTCTTTTTTTTCCTGTAGTTCATTGTCCTGACTACAATTTACTGCAGTCTGGTAAAATGGGGCTTAAAATGGGAGACCCACACCTGTTTTCAGGTGGAACAGAGGAAAATAAAAGAACAGCTCCAGAAAACTGGCTGTTCTGTGTATTTACTCTTCTTTGAACATTTGAAGGGATATTCTTTGAGGAAGTAACATGAATGACACACTTCATTGTCAATGGATAATTTTTCATAGTACTGCCAACAATTAACCCCCATACGCTAATCAAGGCATATTCTTGATATAGCGAGAGAAAAACTCTATAATGGCATCTGGTTTAGCCCATATTTCCTCACTTTGAAAACTATTTTCCTCTTCTTAGAAATAATAAAATATTTCGTTTTATCTCTCTTACACAGTTGTGTATTATTTAATGTTATAAATATTAATATGTCATACTCCTTTACTAGATTGTTAATTCTATGAAAGTAGAAACTGTTTCTTATCCATATTATGTACCTTCTTCATAATCTATCACAGGGTTCCACACTTACTAGGTTCCTAATAACTTCTTTTTTAAAAATTAAATTAAATGGAAGCTCTGTATTAAAACCAAGATTTACTTTAATATAATATTGAAATCATTATTCTTCATTGAATTTTAGATTAAACCTATATTGTTAAATATGAAAACATTATAAATGTAAAGAAAAATACATGATTCCAGTTATGGTAGTGTGTATAAAAGAAATGACACTCATTGGGTAGTCAGAAGTGCTCAGTTCTAGTCTAGTTCTACCATTTATGAACTTAAGTTCCTTTAGTCAATTTTCATAAATATTCAAGGCCACAGTTCCCTTATTTGGAAAGTGAATGCATTAGAATTTTACCTATTTACTGCAAGTCCTCCAGGATCAAATGTAGTCATTTACAGACTGATCTAACCTATAATTCCAGTGTTATTACAAATTACTCCCCTTTTTACGTATGGTAATTCGGTCTCACTGGCCTTCTTGCTGTTCCTCATGCATGAAATCTCCTCACTAATCCCTTTGCTCTGACTGTCACTCATGTTTGGAATGCACTTTATCATCACTTTCATCTCCTAAAATCTCTAGTTTCTTATTCTATTTCTCCCCCCGACCCCTTCACTGCCTCAAATTTCACTTTCTACATGAGGTCTCTCTAGATGCCCCAATTAGGTTGTGCCTTCCTCTGAAAGTTACCTTGTATCTATATTATGCTCAATTTATATATACTTAAATGTCATCCCTATCCCCCAACTCATGTTTACATTCATAGGCAAGGTCACCAAGCAGTTACTCTCAAGTGAAAGATATGTCTTGTGGGTCTGGCACTCCTAAAACTCTAGTTCACAACTCCCTGCTAAGGTAATTTTCCTTACCAGTCAGCCACTAGAAACATTTAGTTCAAAGTAAGACACTTATGGAGATATCATAGTTAAAACAGAGGCTTCAGTATAACATCCTTGAGGGAAAGTTGATTTTTGCTTTTGTCTTTATGATCCCAGAAGTTAACATAGTGAGCACACAGTTTCCATTTAACAAAAATTTGTTGATTTATGGTTTGGCTTGATGATCCCTTTTGTGTACTGCAAGCACAGTTTGCATCAATGCAGTAAATTAAAAGCCAAAAAGATAATAGAAATGGAAACTTAGGTATGGAATAACATGCTCCAGAATGAGGAAGGTGTGAGTCCCTTTGTAATGTGTCTCTATCAAACCACATCTGAAGTATTTTGATGAATTCTAGGTGCCATATATTAAAAAATCAAATTAAAAAACATGGAAACTCTCCAGAGATCAGAAAATAGAATGGTGAGTGAACTTAAAATGATACTAGAGATTAGTTGAAGAATATGAAAAGAGAAAACCTAGAGCTGAGAGCAGCAGTGGAGGAGAGCATGTGTGGAGCAGGGACATGATTTTCTTCTTGTTTTCACATATGTGCAGGGTTGTAAATATAAATATTATTAAAATTATTCAAAATGTCTCCAAAAGGTAGATATAGGACTAATGGGTGAAAGCTACAGGGAGGTAGATTGAAATTCAGGATGAAGAATTTAATAGAATTGCCTCTCACAGACAGAAGTGTGTATACCAGCAGAGGTATTATTTATATAGAGGGTGAGTTTCAGGGATATTTTAGTGGGAGTCTGTAGTTCAGATAAGAAATTGGAATAGATAATCTATGGCTTTAGGATTTAGTCTTTTTTTCGCATACTTTCAAATTTTGAAATTATATTTCCACAGCAGAGCTGGGACTAGGGGCGGCCAAGATAGGAAGTTTACTACAATGCCATATGTTTTGGAAGCTATGATAAAAAGACATTTTTAATATTACTTTTTCTAAATACAGATATATTTAATTTCTTCCTGAATTTAGTTCTTCATGTAATGCAGTTATTTATAACTACAGGTGTGAAATAAAGTTAAACATTTTATGGTGAAAGTCCCAAACCCCAAGGGATTAGCAATACTTGAGGGTAAAATTTAGAAACCTTTCCCAGGGCAGACATCTGATATGTTCTGCTTCTGGTTTTCAGTTATTCTTATTATATTATAAAGACTGGAGAAGGGAAAACATTATGTAACATTTGAAAAAAATCTGAAGTGGGAACTGTAGTTCACTTGATTAAAAGAGAGTTTACACCTAAAATGATAGGCTATTCATTCAGACTTGTACTCCTGCAGAAGTGCTGACACAGTGCACTTGGAAGGTGGTATGGGAACAAGACAGTCACCTGACCCTTGGTGCTAAGAGTATGAGAAATGGTTCCCTTTGGCTGGAGTAGCTTCCTTCAAGTCTCAGCTGATATCTCACTTTAAAAAAGTCCTTAATATTAATTCCTTACTTCTGAAATTAGATAGATAAACATACAAATAGATCACAGAGTTACAGAGCTAGAAACAGATAGTTACATGTAGTTCTATCTGTAGATAGTTTTTGTCATTCAGTCATTTTTTAGTTGTGTCTAACTCTTTGTGACTCTATTTGGGATTTTCTTGGCAAAGATTCTAGAAAGGCTTGCCATTTCCCTCTACAACTTATTTTGCAAGTGAGGAACTGAGAAAACAGTGTTAAGTGCTCAGGGTCACACAAATAGTAAGTGTCTGAAGTCAAATTCAAACTCAGGAAGATGAGTCCACATGATTCTAGGTTTGGCCCTCTATTCACTGTACCACATAGCTGTTAGATAGATAGATAAATGTTTTTTATGAATGCATGAATATAATACAATGTGTGTGTGTTTGTGTGTGTGTGTGTATGTGTGCATGTAAGATTCCCTAGGGTTTTGAACAATGGTTGACATATAACAGTAGGTGTTGAATAAATTCTGGTTGATATTCTAGTTAAATTGAAAAGATAATTGAACTAGAGCTCTTAGACAAGTCCCTTGTAAAACAGCACAGGGAAAATGGAATGAGAAATCCAGTGGTATCTTATGTTAGAACAGAAGCACAGCTTTAATGGTCAGAGCTATTAACTACTAAGTATGAAATGAATAAGCTACAAATGAATTGTACTTACCAAAAGAATGTTTAAAGTTTTGCTATAAAATGTTTTTAATATGTATTTTCAAAAATCACATACTTGTTTAATTACCATACTAATAACACATTTAATGAATTATGTGCTTGTGTAGATTCATATGAAGGTACAGGACAAATAATGATGTGTTTTTATATAGGTAGAATCTCTAATAGAAAACATAAAAAGTGGGAGATTCTGAAAAAAAGTAAATTATAATCACAAATTATCACTGATTCTCAATGAAAAATAGCAAAGGTGGTAGTACATAATGAAATCAGCATGATTGCACAGGATTCTTTCTAATAATATTAATCCATTGCCTTATCCAATCCCTTTTATATAGTATGTGCTTGATAAATGGTTGTCTAAATGAATATAATTGAATAAAATTGAAATAGATATAGAGGAATATGAAAGAAAAGACACATTGTCCAATTTCATATAACTGAAAGTCATTAACCTATGAGAACAGTTTCAACAAGGCTGAAGTCCAGAATAAGTACTGTGTCTAAAATGCTAAAACAAATTTGAGCTTACGTAATTGGCAGATTTTCATAATATGAACATCCTCACTTTTACATAATTATCAGACTCAAATTACAGCAACTTTTAAGATAGAATATGTCATGAAATATCTTTAAAAAGCCAATATTCGGGGAAGAAGAACAATTTTCAGTGTCAAAGTGAAAAGAGTTGATAAAATCTTATTAGATAATTGGATTCTGCCTTTTGCCCTGACTTTCTGTCTGCTGTCTGCTAGGTAAATTACTACTGATCCATGTCCATCACTTTTTTTTTTTTTTTACTCTTCATGGTCAGAGAATCTAGTCTATAGAGAAATAGACAGACCTAACTGGGAAACCAGAGACTAGAGAAAACAAGGTGAGTGGTTTTCATTTGATAAATAAATTACATCTTGTGTCTTTTTTTCTTATGTGTTTGTGTTTTAACTTCTTCTACCCTAAAAATAAGGCATGCCACCCTGACACTTCCATGAAAGGACAAAGTCCTAGCATTCATGAAAGAAAAGGAAGTTAGTTGGAAAGCAGTAGCAAAAGGAAATGAATTATGTATATTACACGAGTTTTGTGTTTCTCATTTTTTATCTAGAAAATATATAATTTGCAGTAGCAACTAGCCAAAAAAGGGCAAAAAAGAGACATCAATGGTTGGTGACTATAACTTCAAAGTTAGTAGAGGAAGGAAATTTTTATTGTAAATTTCAAAGATTTTGCTTCCATGTTGCTTAGTGCTGAACAAATCTATATACTCATAAAGTGGTGAGTATAAAACAAAAGAAAAAATAAGATCTTGAAGGTGGTATTTTTATAATTTCTTGTGTTTGGTGCTAGATAATTTCAAAGAGGAAGGTGAAATTTTAAAGTAAATATTAATTCCAGTTATAATCATCCATAGTTCTAAAGCAAAGTATGAATTGAGACTAGTCATTAGTGCAAAGGAGAAAAAAAATGAAGGGTTTCTTTACCTATATTTAGCGGTACGTGGGAGATAGAGAATGTATAGGATTAATTATTGCCTTGGTGGAGATAATAGTAATGGAAGTTAAATAAATCAAATATTAATTTATTATTTTAAATTTTTTACTTCTAAGGAAAATGTGAAAGATCAAGCAACAATTATGACAGTAACTACAAAATTGTGTTCTTGAGGCAAAACTCAGTATAAGAGAAAGCCAGAAACCATCCTAATTATCTCAATGAATTCAAGGCATCTAAGCCAGAGGACTAAATTTCTGGGGAGCAAAATAAGTGGTAGAATTGATTGATTATTTACTTTTATAATGTTTTGAATATCTATGAGAATCAGAGAGTCATTGGAACTGGAAAATATTTAAATTTTGTAAAACAGGGAGAGGATGAAATTTTTCAGCTGTAAGCCTGTGAGATTGACTTCCTGGAAAACAATCCTAAAATATGTTATTAAAGGGATGGTTTGTTAGGTCTTGAAAAGTGAAGCATTGATCAATAAAACTCATCTGGAGTAAGTCATGCTACTGATGAAGATATATGTTTTCTACTTCTCAGTAGAATGGTGTTAGACCATCAACTTTGAATGAAGTATACATTTTTTTTTTGGTTAGTTACAATATTCTTATTTTTTAAATTTACTTATTTATTTTTAGTTTACCACACACGGTTCGACATAATTTTGAGTTCCAGATTTTCTCCCCTCCCTCTCCCCTCCCTTCCCAAGACGGCACGGAATCTCATGTAAATACCATGTATAACTTTGCATTGAATTAATTTATACACTAGTCAAGTTGTGGAGAAGAATTATGACCAATGGAATGAATCATGAGAAAGAAGAAACAGAACCAAAAAAAAAAACCCAAAAACAAAAACAAAAGAGAAGCAAAAAAGGCGAGCATGTAGTGCGCCTCAATCTGTATTCAAACTTCACAGTTCTTTCTCTGGATGAAGATAGCATTCTCCATCGTGAGTCCCCTGGAGTTGTCCTTGCACCTTAGGTTGCTGAGAAGAGGGAAGTATGTCAGGGTTAGTCCTCACGGAATCCACATATCTGTGCCTGTGCACAACGTTCTCCTGGCTCTGCTCCGCTCACTCAGCATTATGTCGTGTAGGTTTTCCCAGGTTGTTATGAAGTCTGCATCATCCCCATTTCTTATGGCACAATAGTATTCCATTACCTTCATATACCACAGCCTGTTCAGCCATTCCCCAATTTATGGGCATCCTTTGATTTCCAATTCTTGGATACCACAAAAAGAGCCGTTATAAATATCCTTGTACATATGGGTCCTTTTCCAGCTTGTGTGATGTCTTTGGGATACAACCCTAGAAGTGGTATTGCTGGGTCAAAGGGTATGAACATTTCTATAGCCCTTTGGGCATAGTTCCAAACTGCTCTCCAAAATGGATGGATCAGGTCACAACTCCACCAGCAATGCAACAATGTTCCAATTTCCCCACATCCTTTCCAGCATTTATCATTTTCCTGTTTTGTTATTTTAGCCAATCTGACAGGAGAGATGTGGTATCTAAGAGTTGTTTTGATTTGCATTTCTCTAATCAGTAGTGATCCAGATCATTTTTTCATATGTCTATAGATAGCTTTAATTTCTTCCTCTGAAAACTGCCTGTTCATATCCTTTGACCATTTCTCAATAGGGGAATGGCTTGTATTCCTGTATATTTGTCTCAGTTCCCTGTATATTTTAGATATGAGGCCCTTATCAGAGATACTAGTTGCAAAAATTTTCTCCCAGTTTTCTGCCTCCCTCCTAATTTTTGTTGTATTGGCTTTTTTGTACAAAAACATTTCAATTTGACATAATCAAAATTCTCCATTTTGCATTTTATAATGCTCTCTTTCTCTTGTTGGGTCATGAATTCTTTACTTTTCCATTAATCTGATAAGTAAACTATTCCTTGCTTTCCCAAATTACTTATAGTATCAGCTCTTACTCCTAAATCATGAACCCATTTTGACTTTATTTTGGTATATGGTGTAAGATATTGGTTTATGCCCAGTGTTTGCCCTACCATTTTCCAATTTTCCCAACAGTTTTTGTGAAATACTGAATTATTAGCCCAGAAGCTAGCCTCTTTGTGTTTATCAAAGAGAAGATTGCTAAACTTGTCAATTTCTCCTTCTTGTGTACCTATCCTATTCCACTGATCCACACCCCTGTTTCTTAACCACTATGGGGTAGTTTTGATTACTGCTGCTGTGTAGTACAGTTTAATATCTGGTATGGCTAAGCCACCTTCTCTAGCATGTCTTTTCATGAATACCCTAAATATTCTAGACCTCTTGTTTTTCCAGATGAATTTTGTTATTATTTTGTCCAGCTCAGTAAAATAATTTTTGGTAGTTCGATTTGTATGGCACTGAATAGATAGATTAATTTAGGTAAAATTGTAATTTTTATTATATTAGCTCAGCCTAACCATGAGCAACTGATATTTTTTCCATTTATTTAGATCTTATTTTATTCACGTGAAAAGTGTGTCATAGTTATGTTCATATAGGCCCTGGGTTTGTCTTGGCAAATAGACTCTGAAATATTTTATAATGCCTACAGTAACTTTGAATGGAATTTCTCTTTCTATTTCTTGCTGTTGGGCTTTGTCAGTAATGCATAGGAATGCTGAGGATTTATGTGAGTTTATTTTATATCCTGCAACTTTGCTAAAGTTGTTTATTATTTCAAGTAGTTTTTTACTTGATTCTCTAGGATTCTCTAAGTAAATCATCATATGATCTGAAAAAAGTGATAATTTAGATTCTTCTTTGCCTATTCTAATTCCTTCAATTTCTTTTTCTTCTCTTATTGCTACAGCTAATGTTTCTAGTACCAAATTGAATAATAGGGGTGATAATGGACATCCTTGTTTCACCCCTCATCTTATTGGGAATGCATCTAGTTTATCACCATTACAAATAATGCTTGTTGATGGTTTTAGGTAGATGCTATTTATAATTTTAAGGAAGGTTCCACTTATTCCTATGCTTTCTAGTGTTTTTAATAGGAATGGGTGTTGTACTTTGTCAAAGGCTTTTTCTGCATCTATTGAGATGATCATATGGTTTCTGCTAGTTTTGTTGTTGATATGGTCAATTATGCTAATAGTTTTCCTAATATTGAAACAGCCTTGCATTCCTGGAATAAATCCTACCTGGTCATAGGGTATTATTCTTGCAATGAGTTGCTGCAATCTTTTTGCTAATATTTTATTGAAAATTTTTGCATCAATATTCATTAGAGAAATTGGTCTATAATTTTCTTTCTCTGTTTTGACTCTACCTGGTTTGGGTATTACTACCATATTTGTGTCATAAAAAGAATTTGGTAGGACTCCTTCTTCTTGTAGACTATTTTCCCAAATAGTCTACAAAGTATTGGAATTAGTTGTTCTTTAAATGTTTCATAGAATTCACCTGTAAAACCATCTGGCCCTGGAGATTTTTTCCTAGGGAGTTAATTGATGGCATGCTCAATTTCATTTTCTGATATGGGGTTATTAAGAAATTTCACTTCCTTCTCTGTTAGCCTGGGCAGTTTATGTATTTGTAGATATTCATCCATATCACTAAGTTTGTCAAATTTATGGGCATACACTTGGTCAAAATAATTCCTAATTATTGTTTTGATTTCCTCTTCATTAGAGGTGACCTCACCCTTTTCATTTTTTATACTGGTAATTTGATTTTCTTCTTTTTTTTTTAATCAAATTGGGCAAAGGTTTATCAATTTTATTGTTTTTTTCATAAAACCAACTCTTTGTTTTATTTATTAATTCAATAGTTTTCTTGGTTTCAATTTTATTAATTTCTCCTTTAATTTTCAGTATTTCTAATTTGGTATTTAATTGCGGGTTTTCAATTTTCTCTTTTTCTAGCTTTTTCAGCTGTATGCCCAGATCATTGATCACCTTTTTCCCTATTTTATTCATGTAGGCATTTAGGGATATAAAACTTCCCCTAAGAACTGCTTTTGCTGCATCCCATAAGTTTTGGTATGTTGTTTCATTATTGTCATTCTCTTAAATGAAGTTATTAATTGTTTCTCTGATTTGTTCTTTGGCCCACACATTCTTTAGAATTAAATTATTTAGTTTCCAATTAGTTTTTAGCTTATTTTTCCATGGTTCTTTATTAAAAATGATTCTTATTGCGTCATGATCTGAAAAGGATTCTTTGACCACTTCTGCTTTTCTGCACTGGATTGTGAGGTTTTTATGCCCTAGTATATGGTCAATTTTTGAGTATGTGCTATGTATCAATGAGAAGAAAGTATATTCCTTTTTATCCCCATTCAGTTTTCTCCAGAGGTCTATCATAAGTGTCTTTTCTAAAATTCTGTTTACCTCCTTAACTTTTTTCTTATTTATTTTGAGGTTAGATTTATCAAGTTCAGAAAGGGGGAGGTTGAGGTCTCCCAATATTATAGTTTTGCTGTCTATTTCTTCCTGTAACTCCCTTAACCTCTCCTCTAAGAATTTGTATGCCTTACCACTTGGTGCATATATGTTCAGCAATGATATTGCTTCATTGTTTATGGTGCCTTTTAATGGGACATAATGTCCTTCCTTATCTCTTTTAATTAAATCTATCTTTACTTTTGCTTTGTCTGAGATTAGGATTGCTACACCTGCTTTTTTTTACTTTAGCTGAGTCACAATATATTTTACTCCAGCCTTTTACCTTTACCCTATGTTTATCCCCCTGTTTCAAGTGCCTTTCTTGTAAACAGCATATTGTAGGATTATGGTTTTTAATCCATTCTGCTATCTGCTTCTGTTTTGTGAGAATGTTCATCCCCTGCACGTTCAGGGTTATGATTTCTATCTGTGTCTTTTTCTCCATCCTAATTCCCCCTGTTTATGCTTTTATTTCTCCCTTTTCCCTTCTCCTCCTCAACAAAGTTTTGCTTTTGACCGCTGCCTTCCTCAGATAACCGTCCCTCTTTATTCCCCTCCCTTATCTTACAGTTTCCCACTTGCTACTTCTCCTCACCCTTCTGACCACCCCCCTCCCTTTTTCCCCCCTTCCTCTCCTACTTCCTGTAGGACAAGTTAGATTTCTAAACTTATCAGGGTATGTTATTCCCTTCTTGAACTAGATCAGATGACAGTAAAGCTCAAATACTGCTCTTCTCCCTCCCTTCTTTCCTTCTACTATAATATGTTTTTGTTCCACTTCATCTGGTGTAATTTACCCTTTTCTACTACCTCCTTACTGCTTCTCTCATAGCCCTCCCTTTATATATCTTTTTTATATTTTATATCTTTACATCAGTTAATTTATACAGGCATTCACAACCTATATATATCCCTTTCAATTGTCATATTAGCTGTACCATTCTCCAGAATGACTTATATATATGTGTATATATATATATATGTATATATATATATATATATATATATATATATATATATATATATATATATATAAACATACATAAGATGATGTAATCCCACATAAATATGGAAACAACCTGCCTTTATTGGTTAATAAGGTTTGTGGGGTTTTTCCCCAGTTACCTTTTTATGTCTCTCTTGAGTTTTGTATTTGGAGATCAAATTTTCCATTGAGTTCTGGCCTTTTCATCAGGAAGGTCTGGAAATCCCTTATTTCATTGAATGTCCATCGCCTTGCCTGGAAAATCATGCTTAGTTTTGCTGGGTAGTTGATCCTTGGTTGTAGTCCCAGCTCCTTTGCCCTTCAGAATATCATATTCCAATTTCTCCTGTCTTTTATTGTGGAAGCTGAGAGATCCTGCGTGATCCTGACTGTAGTTCGATGAGATTTGAATTGCTTCTTTTTGGCTGCTTGCAGTATTTTCTCCTTGAGTTTATAGCTCTGAAATTTGGCTATAATATTTCTTGGTGTTTTAAGTTTGGGATCTCTTTCAGGGGGTGATCGGTGAATTCTTTCAATGACTATTTTGCCCTCTGGTTCTAGGACCTCTGGGCAGTTGTCTTTGATAATTTGTTTGAAGATACTGTCAAGGCTCTTTTTTTCATTATGGATTTCCGGTAGACCAATAACTCTTAAATTGTCTCTCCTGGATCTATTTTCCAGATCAGTTGTTTTGCCAATCAGATATTTCACATTTTTTTCTGTTTTTTCACTCTTTACGTTTTGTTTTACTACTCCTTGGTGCCTCATAGATTCGTTAGCTTCCACTTGCTCAAGTCTAATTTTTAATGAGTTAGTGTTTTCATTTCGCTTTTGAGTCTACTTTTCCAATTGGTTGATTTTACCTCTCAGGGTGTCATTTTCTCTCTCTAGATTCTGAATCTCCATAGCCATTTCGCCAATCTATTTTCCATATTTTCTTTTAGCTCCCTAATTTGGTTTTTAAAATACTCCTTTAGCTCTTCCAGCAGTGCTTTTTGGGCTGGAGACCAGTTCATATTACCTTTTGAGGTATCCGATGTATCTACAGTGTCATTGCTGTCCTCTTCTATGTTGGTATTTTGATCCTGTCTGTCTCCATAAATGGAATCTATTGTCCTCGGTTTTTTTGTGTTCTTCTTCATGTTGGTTTGCATTTTCCTGGCTTTACAACGAATTTCTACCTTTAGGCCTCAGGGCTTTCTGTCCCAGCTTTCTTATTCTGGGGGTTGTGAGTCTAGAATTATAGCCTTCAGTTTCCTGAGGTGTGGGGGAGGGGTCTAGCTCCCTGGCATCTCACTCCCTATGGGTGCTCTCCAGCACTGTTGCTCTTCAGCAATGGTCTCAGCTGTTTGTTGTTTGAGCTGATGTCTGGAACTTCCCCTGGGGGAGCAAGGTTATGTCTGGGCTCCTGGCGTTGACCCCTGCCAACTGTGCCCCTCTGGGACTCATGAACTTCTACTATTTGACCACTGAAGCCCCACTACTTTCTGCTCAGTTCCAGCATTCTTTTTTTTTTCCCGAGGAATTCTCTGGGTGGGGAGGGGAGGGATTAGAGCCCTTTATCTGGCCATTATGCCTCCCGGAAGTTCAAGAAGCCGTGGTTCATACTTTTGGGCTGCAAGCCTCAGGAGTCAGTGTTTCATGGACAGTGGTGTTGCGCTGCCTCTCGTTGCTCCCACAGACTGCCGTCCTGTGTTGGGAGGCCTGGGGATCTCCACCAGTTTCGGGCACCCAGCTTTCTCCCAGCCTGTCTCCCATGTGGATTTCCCAGCCGGCCACTTCCGCTTTGGTCTGGAGCAGCTCCACACTGAGCACTCTCTGAGCTTACAGGTTCGTGCCTTCGGCCTTTCAGACTCTTCCGGCTCGGAAATTTGCCCCACGCAGACTGCTCGCGGTTTCTGACTCTCAAATCTGCTCAAATTCACTTTTTTATAGAAATCTGACAGACCTTGTGAGAGAGCTCCGGTAAGACACTTCCTTCATGTGGCCATCTTGGCTCTACCCCGAAGCATACATTTTTAATCTTAACCAAGGTGCTGATTTGTTTTCCTTAATGGTACTTATTTGAGGAAAAAGAAGGGTTCTAGATAGAGAAGAATCATATATAAGTTATTTTTATGTGGGGTTGAGTGTATAATTTCATAACTGTAAGATTGTTTTAGTTAGAAAAATGTCTCAATATCAATGCTAAGTGTAATAGATAGGGAGTGTATCTCATAATTAAAAAAAAATGCTCAAGCCCATTCTCTAGAACCACATCCTAATTGTATGACCAAGGGGAGAAAAATCAATTAACATCTTGGTTACTCAGGAAGCACTCTGTGAAACATAAGTTAAAGAATAGATGCTGATCTGGGAAATAATTATGGTGTGAAAAGGTCCTATGTTTGTCCTCATTGACTTTTAATGTTGAATCACTGAATCCAAAGAATATTCTTTAATTATTTTTGATGTATTGGAGGATGGTCTATAGTGAGGTATCGCAGGGATATTTTTAATAATTTGCCATTCAACATTTTTATCAATAAGTTAGACAAACACATAAGTATCAACTTTGTAAAATCTTCAAATGGCATGGTATTGGGATGGATAATTAGCATATTTGATAACAGAGTAAGGATCTGAAAGGTTTTATCTGCCAAAAACAAGATGGACACAACTTAGAAATATTTAGCAGAGTTAGGTAAGTTCTAAACTGAAGTTTAAAAAAAATAACTTCCCAAATATGGAATGGGATGATATAATGAGATGATGAAACAAGAGTTTGTAGTGGATTCCAACTCAATATGAACTAACAATATAACAGGAGAAACAAGTAAGTTATTGAAATGCTTGGCTGCATTAAGAAATATAAAGTTCAGAGCAAGGGGTTTAGCCATACTGCATCTGTAGTAGGATTTTCAGTTCTAGGTACAACATATTGTGACATATGAAAAGTTTGAGAGACAATTTCTGTGTAATTAATCATTTTATTAATTAGGGCCAGCAAGTGATTAATAAAAGGATGGTCAGTTGGCTATCTGTCATGAACCCCAAACAAAATATAACAGGTCTTTCAATGCTTATATGCCTTTGAAAGAGTGAGGGTTTCTGACAGCTGGCAATCAACACTGATTGATTAATCACTAATGAGAGAATGAAAATTATAGTGAGAGGTGGGCTTAATTCTAATGATGGGTTGGGGGACATGACTCTGATCACTCAGTCTTAGACATAGAGATTTTTCTCTTCCCTGACCACTCCTGTTTATGGCAATCTAGACAAAAGGGGGAATCCACTTTCACTCAGACCTGTCTGACTAAAACACAGAGGGGCAGAATTCACCAATTCATCTGATCTGGACTAGAAAGTTCTTTACCTTTTGATCAAATCTAAGCTTTCCCATTTAGGTAAGTTTTGCCCAAGACTTCATCTCAACATCAGCCCTGTACTTGAAAGGGTGGCTGAATAACCTACCGCAGCTGATTTCTGAATGATGAATTAGAAAGGAGGAAAAACTTTAGTCCTAATTCAATAATCAGTTACTAATATAAGAAAGAAAAGATCATTTCTATCAATACTGAGGAAGACAAAAACTAGCTGGAAGAGTCCCAAAAAATAATTAATTGGGATGGTGAAGGGACTAGAGTATTTTACCATGTGGGTCTTAGTTGAAGGAAACAAGGAAGTTTATTACCAAAAATATGAGAATTATTGGTGGCTTGATAACAGTCTTCAGGTATTTGAAAAACTACCACATGGAAGAGAGATTAGACTTATTCTATTTGGTTTCAGAAGACAAAAGTAGGAACCATGTATGAAATATGAAGAATGGCAGATTTTGGGTTTGTATAATAAAAAAAGGAAAGAAAAACAAAAATTAGCATGGGCCTCTTTAAAAAGATATCCTTTTCTCTAACCTAGAAATCTTCATGCAAACACTGGACGACTGTTAACTGGGGATTTGGAAGAAGGAAATTCTTGGCCATATATGGTTTTGATAAGATAGATGCTAAATTACTTTCCTACTATGAAAATCTGTGATTATATGTGTTAGGAAAAGGCATCTCTTGATGATGTAAAATATTGTATATTACAATATAAAATACAAAAATTATCTACACAAAAAATATGACCAAAGTTCTGATGGTTCTAATTATAGGGTCATTATTTCTCTAGACATAGATAAAAGTGTCAAAGTGGAAATCATGAACAAAAACCAACCCAAACATTGTGTATATAGGCTAAAAAGGACCCTTTCTACTGATGTATACATATGTTACAAAGGGGATAATGAAAGATTTCACTTGGAGATTATAGCATTAGGTTTTCTAGAGGATATTTGATCAAATGGGTTAATATGATTTAATATTTCTTCTTCCTGTAGACTCAGAATCCCCATAATGTGATAATCAGTGACTGTGTGCTTTGATTTTTAATAATATAATTTTAGCCTTTTGTTAGTAGTAATCAAAATCTCATAGCTAATGTTCTTCTCTCTTCCCTCTGGACAATTTGATATATTAAAAATAAATTGTAGATAAATGGAAAGAAGAAATATAAAAGATTAAAGAAACCAAGTACAGATTCTCCCCCCCCCCAAAAAAAAACCTTATATGTCAATGAAAATGCTGATAAGATTAAATTACTTACTGGGAGGCAATGGAAGATGTTTAACGAATGGCAGAGTTTGACTGGCATAAGGCCAGGCACAAAATTTTCCCTATTCAGTGAAACTGACCAGACTCAAGTAAGAGGCAGACCATATAGTGACTGGGCCACCTAATAAAGAAAAAAAAAACTGAACGAATGAATTATTGATTGAATAAATAGGTAAACACATAAATAATTAAGAGATTAATCATTTAGAAAGAAATCAAAGGGCAGCTAGGTGTCATAGTGGATAGAATCAGGAAGACATGAGTACAAATATGACCTTAGACACAATTTGACATTCATTAGCTATGTGACCATGGGCAAATCACTTAACCCTGATTGTCTCCCTGCCCCACCCCCAAAAAATCATGCATGCAGTTAGGGTGTAATATCCTGATGCCTTTTATTAGAGTAATTTGCCTTTGAAAATCTTAACATGAAAGCTTCTCACACTCCAGAATCTAAGAGTGGTTAAGATCTTCTTTGAGCAGCTCTTATGAAAAGGTTTTTTTTTTTTTTAATTTTAATTTTCCCCCTTACAGGAAGATTTTTATCGTGTGAGGAATTCTACATTACTCACATTCTTTTGAGAATTACCCCATTGCACATTCATATCCACGAAATGGGTCAAATCCATATCATAGCAAGACAGAAAGCATTTTCTGCTGGAGATTTTCTAAAGAATTTTCTCAATTTTATTTTACTGTGTGATTATATCAGATCCTCTTTATCTGGCAATGAATTTTAAAATTTAACTGAATTTTGTATGTATATTTTAATTCATTTACCAAGTAATAGAATTGGCATGCAACACCATATTTCAAGAAAAGCTACCACAATCTAGCACATGAACTATTTAATCAAGAAATTAACTAAAATTTCTTAAGATTGAAATGCTTGACTTCCAGTTAGAGTAGATAAATAAATAGACAGAGGGGAATCAAAAAATCTAAATAGAACACCACATTGAATAATTATCAAGAAATCTAAAGAGAAACCACAGTAAGTTTCTCCATTCAGCATCTCTCTTTCCCCCATTCCACCACATAGCCTGCAGGTGTTGGTACATAACAAAGAAGCCTGGCAGTGCATCTCAACAATTTTCCAGGGAGTATATAAAGGCTATGATACCCAGTACATATGAACATAAGACTGAAATACTTAGAAAATTAAAACCTAGTGTGGTAAGAAAATAGTAATTTTTAGACAGTTAGTGAATGTACTCTAACAATGCTAAGATTATGATGATCGAGGGATGCCAAGTCACACAACTATTCTCTAAAGAACAAAACCACAACATTCTGAACTTTGGTAAAATGTGGAGTATTGGATTCTGCTAGAGCTCTAAAAGCAGAGACATCAGGGACAGTAGAAGACATTAGCAGGGATCCAAGAAATTGAAGTCAGAGACAAAAAGAACCTTTTTTTTGAAGATATTATTTTCAATCCAAAGATGCCCGAGAGACACCCCATTAGGAGAGTGGCTATATCACATTTACAATAAAAGCCTCAGCAAAAACAAAAACTCAACGAAAGAGGTAAAAGACTTATATTCTATAAATATTTCTGTAAAAAAATTTGCTGTAGGAAAGAACTGGAAATTAAAATTGTACTCGTCAAATGGCTGAACTTTTGGCATATGAATGTTATTAAATTTTATTGAGGTATAAGAAATGACAGAATAAAAGAAAGAAAATAGGGCAATTAAAATGTGCTAAAAGATACAGAAGAGAAATAATTTCGGAATACAAAGGGAAACAAGACAACATTGAAACAAATATTTTGACCTTATTACATATTTCTATTAAAAAAGCAGTAGGTAATAAATATTTGTCACTTCATATACAACCTCAATTTTCCACTGAGCTTTACATATATAAATAATTTTTTGGTGCATGTAAAGTTCAGAATAGTAAAAAAAAAATTATATAAAAATCTAATTGTTGAATACTTTTTTTAAATAAGTGTAAAAAGCATTGAAAATGGGTGATGAGATTTTGCACAATCAAATTAGCCCTCATTTTTAAAGTTTATTCACTCTATCCTATGATTCTGTTGTCTACTCTTCTTTAAACATTCTTATAAATTTAAGGAAAATGAAATTCTCTTTAGGCAAGTGAACTTCCTGAGCTAGTAGATCATTCCTGCTCTAATTGTTCGACTTTTGTCATCTTTTTTTCTTATTGAATGTAAAATGAAGAAATCAATAAAGTAATATAGTTTGTGTAATACTTAGATTTTTTAACACTAAGAACATTCTTATAAGAAAACATTCATTATACAGAAGAAACTGAAGCTCCAAAATGGAAAGCAATTTCTCTGTGGCAGACCAAAGCTTATTTCTAGTCAGATATATTACCTCTATATCATATTTTAATGAGACAGAATTATTGGGGTGAAATGATTTGTAAATAGTATGCTTTGCTTATCAAGTGGGGTTCATATTTCCATTTCAGTCAGCATCACTATGCTGCTCTGCATCAAAGCATTAATAAAAGTAACATAAGTTTTGTTCAACTAAAATGTCTAGTTGCTGCAAACAGAGCTCTTTGGCCAAAATTGCAATCTAGTTTCAATTATAAAAGAACTTTTACATTAATTGAAAGGTAATGAAATAAAAATCCATTTGCTGGTATATAATTGGATCCTTGTTTAATGGGAAATGGCACACAGTTATGAAATCACCTACCTTTCCACAATATTACAGAGGCTAAGATCTAATTATGTCATGAAAATGTTCTATGCAAAGAAAACTAGGAAAAAGTTATAACCATAGTGTACTGAATTTTTAAAGTTGTTCTTCAATGAACTACATTCCAAAAAAAGTGTCTATAATAGCAGAGCACCTTCTGAAATTTCTGTTAGCATTTTGAAGATTAAGTTGAGCAGAACTAGAGACAGGAGAAAGTAGGACTTAGTCTATTAACTTTCCCTCTACACCCTAAAAAGGGCAAGCTATCCTGAAGGGAAGGCCATATAACATAATCTTCATCATCTAGTGTCTAGTATGGAGAGAGAACATTACATATTGCAGCTAAATAAATGGTATTCTTCTTTTTATTTTTTTTTAATTTTTTAAATTTTATTTTTAATTTAATTTAATTTAATTTTATCAGAACACAAATACAGAATAAAGAAACAAAAACATCATAAACTTAAATATTGAAGCTTAAATACAAAGAAAGAAAAAAAGCATATCATGTGCATAGCAGAACATAAGAGTGGATTCAAAATATGTAAAAATAAATTTCCATTTCAAGAAGTCCTGTACGATAAATAATACATCTTGTATTGAGAATTGTCCATCTTTTCTTTGCTTCCTTGTGTTTTCTTTTGTTCTCTGCTGTGCGCTTTTTAGCTTTGTTAAAAAAAAAAAGATGTTGTCTTATTTAACTTAACAGGCAATAACAGAATAATGGGTTACTCCATCCTTTTTCCTTCTAGCTAATGAAATCTACCTCTATACAATAGAAAACACTTCCTCCTCTTTCTATTTTCCACCAGAACGGTTTTATGAGAAGCTAGGTGAGGTCTCAGTTACAACAACACAAGAACAAAAAGTGATGAACAAGGAACTGATGAATAAAAGCATATATAAAATTATATGTATATATTATATATGCACATTTGAGTCTAATGGTAGGATCTCTATGGGGGGAGGGAAGAAAAAAGTTACATAACTTTATTACATATTTAAAAGGAATAGCAAGTTGAATATAATAGATTTGCAGTTTCATGTGCAAACATCTTTCAAAAAATACTATGTTAAGGAAATTATTGTGTTATTTCATAAAAAAATAAAATTAAAAAAGAAAATAACAATTTTTGTTATTTTTATTTTTTCTGTTAACAATTATTTTATTATTTAATATTTTAGTTTTCAACATTGATTTCCACAAGATTTTGAGTTACAAATTTTCTCCCCATTTCTACCCTACCCCCACTCCAAGATGGTATATATTCTGATTGCACCATTTCCTGGTCAGTCCTCCCTTCTGTCACCACACTCTCCCCCATCCTCTTTCCCCTTACTTTCCAGTAGGGCAGGATAGATTTCTATGCCCTATTCCCTACATATCTTATTTCTCAGTTCCATGCAAAAACAACTTTTTTGAGTATCTGCTTTTAAAACTTTGAGTTCCAAATTCTCTTCTCTCCCCACCAACCTGCCCTAAGACAGCAAGCAATTCAACATAGGCCACACATGTATCATTATGTAAAACACTTCCAGAATACTCATGTTGTGAAAGACTAACTATATTTCCCTCCATTGTATCCTGCCGAATTTTACTCAATTTTCTCCCTCAAGTGACACTGTCCCCTTTCAAACATTGTTGCTTTTGATTACCTCCTCTCCCTATCTGCCCTCCCTTCTATCTTCTCCAGTTTTAATCCCCTTCCCCTTACTTTCCTGTGGGGTAAGATACCCGATTGAGTGTATATGTTATTCCCTCCTCAGGTGCAATCTGACGAGAGCAAGATTCACTCGTTTCCCCTCACCTTCCCCCTCTTCCCTTCCAACAGAACAGCTTTTTCTTGCCACTTTTATGTGAGATAGTTTACCCCATTCTATCTCTCCCTTTCCCTCTCTTTCAATATATTCCTCTCTCACATCCCTTAATTTTATTTTATTTTTTTAGATATCTCCCTTTCATATTCAACTCACCCTGTGCCCTCTCTTTCTCTCTCTCTCTCTCTCTCTCTCTCTCCATATATATATATGTATATGTATATATGTATACACACACACACACACACATATATATATATATATATATATATATATATATATATATATATGTATGTATGTATGTATATTCCCTTCGACTACCTTAAAACTGAGAAAGGTCTCATAAATTACTCAAATCATCTTTCCATGTAGGAATGTAAACAAAACAATTCAACTTTAGTAAGTCCCTTATGATGTCTCTTCCTTGTTTGCCTTTCCATGCTTCCCTTAATTCTTGTATTTGAAAGTCAAATTTTGTATTGGTCTTTTTACTAAAAAAGCTTGAAAGTCCTCTATTTTATTGAAAGCTGTACTTTGCCTTGGAGCATGATACTAAGTTTTGCTTGGTAGGTGATTCTTGGCTTTAATCCTAGCTCCAATGACCTATGGAGTATCATATTCCAAGACCTTCGATCTCTTAAGGTAGAAGCTGCTAAATCTTGTATTATCCTGATTGTGTTTCTACAATACTGAAATTGTTTCTTTCTGGCTCCTTGTAGTATTTTCTCCTTGATCTAGAAATTCTGGAATTTGTCCACAATGTTTCTAGGAGTTTTCTTTCTGGGATCTTTTTCAAGAGGGGATTGGTGGATTCTTTCAATTTCTATTTTACCCTCTGGCTCCAGAATATCAGGGAAATTCTCTTTGATAATTTCTTGAAAGAAGATATCTAGGCTCTTTTTTTGATCATGGCTTTCAGGTAGTCCAAAAATTTTTAACTTGTCTCTCCTGGATCTATTCTCCAGGTCAGTTGTTTTTCCAATGAGATATTTCACACCATCTTTCATGTTTTCATTCCTTTGGTTCTGTTTTATAATATCTTGATTTCTCATAAAGTCACTAACCTCTACTTGCTCCAATCAAATTTATAAGGTGGTATTTTCTTCAGTGGTCTTTTGGAACTCCTTTTCCATTTGGCTAATTCTGCTTTTTAAGGCATTCTTCTCCTCATTGTCTTTTTGGAGCTCTTTTGCCTTTGGATTAGTCTATTTTTTAAGGTGTTATTTTATTCTGTTTTTTGGGGGGGTCTCCTTTAGCAATTCACTGACTTGTTTTTTATGGTTTTCTTGCATCACTCTCATTTTTCCTCCCAATTTTTCCTCTACTTCTGTTACTTGCTTTTCCAAATCTTTTTTGAGCTCTTCCATGGCCTGAGACCAATTCATATTTCTCTTAGAGGTTTTTGGTGAAGCTCTTTGACTTTGTGGACTTCTTCTGACTGTTTGTTTTGATCTTCTTTGTCACCAAAAAAAAAAAAAGATTTTAGAGTCTGAGTCTGAGTCTGTATCCTTTTTCACTGCCTGGCCATGTTCCCAGCCAACTACTTGACCTATGAGCTTTTTGTCAGTGTATGTCTGCTTGTAGAGTAGAGAGTGCTTTGTCCCAAGCTTTAGGGGCTGTGCTGCTATTTTCAGAACTACTTCTACTCCATTGCCACAGCAAGCTCTGCCACAGAAGCTCTCTTCTTCCCGCGAGAACTGCCAACCAGGATTGTGACCCAGATCCAAGCAAGGCAAAGCAACCCCTGCAATCCCACTCTGATCTGCAGCTTGATTCCTCCCACTGTGTGAGGCAGGGGTTCTGGAAGCATTTGACACTAGAGCTCCACTGCCAGACCACCTCCACCACCCCCAGGGCTGATGGCCAAACCGCTCTCTAACCCAATCTATCAGTTTACCCACTAACCTGCTCCGTACTCTTTGGTGTTTGTGGGTTGAGAAGTCTGGTAACGGCAGCAGCTCAATGATTCATGGCCCTAAGTCCTGCTCTGGTTTCTTCTGGTCTGGTCTGTCCTGGCATGGCCCATACTGGGCTGCACTCCAATCCCAGTACCATGCAATAGACCCTTCCTAGCCACCATCCAGGCTGTCCTGGAAAGGAGACCTGGTTCCATGTGCTATTTCTTGCATTCTGATGCTCTAGAATTTGTTCAGAGTTAGTTTTACTTGTGTTTGGATGCATTTGGGGGAGAGCTTAAGCAAGTCCCTGCTTTGCATTTGCCATTCTGGCTCAGCCCCAACCAATCTGAAAATAACAGTTTAAAATTATTAGAATTCTTTGGTGGAAAAGCAGGAAACTTGTCTCCATTATCTTGTCATATCTTTTGTCTAAGAGAGTCATTTTCTATTCTACAGAGCATATTCAGATGTAGTCAAAATTGTGAATTACTCAAATATTCTTTTCAATATATTTATTCATACTTCGTATTATTACTTGTGTTGGTATCAAGGTTCCCATCTCTCTCTGAGTTAAGCTAGTTTTTTTTTCCTTAAATACAACAGAGCCAGAAATTGATTGGCCCAGGAATGAGGCAAGGCTATAAATGTATCTTCCTTCATGAAGCTTCTTGGTAGCCTTTAAACAATTTGATGGATTTGGTGGCACAAGGATCACATGTGTATAATAAGAAATAAGCAAAAACCTTTTTGTGCATCAATTAAAAAGTGACTAGCATTATGGAATGCTTAGTTGGAGTAAAATGGTCAGGACAAAAGTAAGACTGAGGAGGTTAAGAAGGGGCTTGATAGTCAGCCATAAGCACAGTTCACTTTTTGTTGTCATCTCTAGAAAATTAGCTATTATAATGCCTTACACATAGCTAGCATTTAAGAAATGTTTATTGAATTGACTTGAAGTGGGGAGAAAGGTATAATAATTATTTTAGGCTTTAGCAAGGTCAAAGTAATGGATTTTGGTTTGTTTATTTTAGGATTCAGAAGAGCTGATTATTTTTCTAAGCAGAGGAAAAGGACCCCCTAGATAGGGAGTGACAGAAGATGTAAAAGAGAAATGGATGATTGAATAGTCAAGGTCTCAGGGATATAGAAAAGCTAGAGATAAGAGTCAGAGAAGAAGGACCCTGCATCCTTTAAGAAAGTAGAGAAGAAGGAGTGATTCAGGCAATCAAAGAATGTTAGAGTTGGAAGGGACCTTAAATTTAGCTTACCTAGCCCAGCTGCCTCATTTCACAAATGAGGAAAACAAGCCAAAGAGAGTTAAAATTACTTTTCTTCTAGGTGATATTATTTTCTTTCTGTTTCTTAAGCATGATGAATTAACTTAAAAAGGAAGAATAAAAATCAATAATAGGGAGTTAATCAACAAGATAAATAGGGAGAATGTAAGATACTATCTAACAGATCTTGATGATTTTAGCTACCTGATCCAGACAAAATACCTTCTCAAATGAAGAAAGAATGGTAAAATATGTTAGCAGTACCACTATCATTAAACTTTGAATAATCATGAAGAATGAAAGAGATATCGCAGGATTAAGGAAGGGAAACTATTCTGATTTTCAGGGGGGAAAAGACAAAAAAAAAAGAATGGAGTCTGAAATCATGTATCAGTGACCTTGACTTTGATTCTTAGCATTTTTTCAATGAATAAAATTCTTGTAACATATAGGTATGATCAAAAAAATCCATGTATTGTCTCTATGCAAAAGAAGTGTTTCAATTAGCATTTAGTCCTTTTCCTATCAGCCCACTTCTATTTAGAAATTCCCTTAATCACAGGGGTAGCAACCATGACCACAGTCAAAGCTAAAGCAAAAATCAACCTAATTGGGGGGGGGGAGCCAAGATGGCAGCTGGAAAGCAGGGACTAGTGTGAGCTCCGTACCGAGTTCCTCCAAAAACCTATAAAAATGGCTCTGAACAAATTCTAGAACTGCAGAACCCACAAAACAGCAGAGGGAAGCAGAGCTCCAGCACAGAACAGCCTGGATGGTCTCTGGGTGAGGTCTATCCCACACGGGGCTGGGAGCTGGGAGCTGGGAGCTGGGAGCTGGGAACGGAGTGGAGCAGAACCCAGCCTGAGTCACGTGGACCATCCAGACCAGAAGCCAGGCGGAGGGGGCCCGAGTGCCCTGAATCAGTGAGCAGCGGCAGTTACCAGACTCCTCAACCCACAAACACCAAAGACTGTGGAGAAGGTTAGTGGGAAAAGCTGCGGGAGTGGAAGGAGTTAGGTTCGGCTTCCAGCCCCGGGGGCAGTGGAGGTGGGGCAGCTACAGCTGCTGCCGCTTCTGGTCCCAGGCCCACCTGGTGGGAGGAATTAAATGGCGGATCAGAGCAGGACCGCACAGCCTGCTGAAGATCTAAGCCCAGTCTGGGTTGGGAGTTCTTGGGAAGGAGGAGTGCTGGTGTAACATAGCTGGCACCTCCCCCCCAAACGTAGAACATAGAACTCGTTAGTCTACAAGCAGTCATACTCCACTGAAAAACTCAAGGGTCAAGTTAGTTGGTTGGGAATATGGCCAGGCAGCGAAAACACACCCAGATTCAGTCTCAGACTTTGAATTCTTTCTTTGGTGACAAAGAAGACCAAAACATACAGCCTAAATAAGACAACAAAGTCATAGAGCCTACAACAAAAGCCTCCAAGAAAAACATGAACTGGTCCCAGGCCATGGAAGAGCTCAAAAAGGATTTGGAAAAGGAAGAAGTAGAGGAAAAATTGGGAAGAGAAATGAGAAGGATGCAAGAAAACCATGAAAAACAAGTCAATGACTTCCTAAGGGAGACCCAAAAAAATACCAAAAAATACACTGAAGAAAACTACACCTTAAAAAATAGATTAGCTCAAATGGCAAAAGAGCTCCAAAAAGCCAATGATGAGAAGAATGCCTTGAAAGGCAGAATTAGCCAAATGGAAAAGGAGGTCCGAAAGACCACTGAAGAAAATACTACTTTAAAAATTAGATTGGAGCAAGTGGAAGCTAGTGACTTTATGAGAAATCAGGATATTATAAAACAGAACCAAAGGAATGAAAAAATGGAAGACAATGTGAAATATCTCCTTGGAAAAACCACTGACCTGGAAAATAGATCCAGGAGAGATAATTTAAAAATTATTGGACTACCTGAAAGCCATGATCAAAAAAAGAGCTTAGATATGATCTTTCAAGAAATTATCAAGGAGAACTGCCCTGATATTCTAGAGCCACAGGGCAAAATAGAAATTGAAAGAATCCATCGATCACCTCCTCAAATAGATCTCAAAAAGAAATCTCCTAGGAATATTGTTGCCAAATTCCAGAGCTCCCAGATCAAGGAGTAAATACTGCAAGCAGCCAGAAAGAAACAATTTGAGTATTGTGGAAACACAATCAGAATAACCCAAGATCTGGCAGCTTCTACAATAAGAGATCGAAGGCCTTGGAATGTGATATTCCGGAGGTCAATGGAGCTAGGATTAAAACCTAGAATCACCTACCCAGCAAAACTGAGTATTATGCTCCAAGGCAAAATATGGATTTTCAATAAAATAGAGGACTTTCAAGCTTTCTCAGTGAAAAGACCAGAACTGAATAGAAAATTTGACTTTCCTACACAAGATTCAAGAGAAGCATGAAAAGGTAATCAAGAAAAAGAAATTGCAAGGGACTTACTAAAGTTGAACTGTTTTGTTTACATTCGTACATGGAAATATGAAATGTATGATTAATGAGACCTCAGTATTAGGGTACCTGAAGGGAATATGCATATATATATATATATATATATATATATATATATACATGTTTATGTATATATATATATATATATATATATATATATATATATATGTATATATATATATACATGTTTATGTATATATATATATATATAAGTGAATGTGTATTATGTATATATCTCTGTGTGTGTGTGTGCGTGTGTGTGTGTGTGTGTGTATGTATATATATAAGAGAGAGAGAGCAAACACAGGGTGAGTTGAAGATGAAGGCAAGATATCTAAAAGAAATAAAATCAAATTAAGGGATGAGAGAGCAACATACTGAGAGAGGGAGATAGGGAGAGATAGAATGGGGTGGATTGTCTTGCATAAAGGTGGCAAGAGGAAGCAGTTCTGTGGGAGGAGGGGAGAGGGCAGGTGAGGGGGGAATGAGTGAACCTTGCTCTCATCAGATTTGGCCTGAGGAGGGAATACCATACATACTCAGTTGGGTATCTTACCCCACAGGAAAGAAGAGGGAGGAAGATAAAAAAATAAAAGGGGGGGGGAGACGATGGAGGGGAGGGCAGATGGGGGTGAAGGTAATCAAAAAAACACTTTGGAAAGGGGACAGTGTCAAGGGAGAAAATTCAATAAAGGGGGATGGGTTGGGAAGGAGCAAAATATAGTTAGTCTTTCACAACATGAGTGTTGTGGAAGGGTTATACGTAATGATACACATGTGGCCTATGTTGAATTTCTTGACTTCTTAGGGAGGGTGGGTGAGAAGGGAAGAGGGGAGAGAATTTGGAACTCAAAGTTTTAAAAACAGATGTTCAAAAACAAAAAAAAAGTTTTTGCATGCAACTAGAAAATAAGATATGCAGGCATTGGGGCGTAGAAATTTATCTTGCCGTACAAGAAAGGAAGGGAAAAAGGAATGGGGGGGGTGATAGAGGGGAGGGCTGACTGGGGAATGGGGCAACCAGAATATATGCCATCTTGGAGTGGGGGGTAGGGTAGAAATGTGGAGAAAATTTGTAATTCAAACTCTTGTGAAAATCAATGCTGAAAACTAAATATGTTAAATAAATAAATTTAAATTAAAAAAAAATCAACCTAATTAAAAGAAAAAAATTGGGGACATCACATTAAATAATATTCCATAATGTAATGTTTTGAAGCAATATTAAAATTTTACAGAGAGTTTCTCTAATAAAGTGCTGCATATCTAAGAAATATTCTCAGTATAGAACAGAATCAAATGCATAAAAGTAAATACCATTCCCTAATTGACAAATGGTCACAGGCAGTTTTCAGAAGAAGGAATCAAAGCTATCTATAGTCATATGAAAAATCCTTTAAATCTCTATTGATTGGAGAAATGCTCCACTACACATACCACTACACATCTTTCAGAAATAACAAGTAGTGGAGGGAATGAGGGAAAATATGTACACTACTGAACTGCTGGTGTAGTAGTGAACTGGTCCAACAATCCTGGAGAACAAACTGAAAATATGCCCAAAGGGTTATAAAACTGTTTATATCTTTGGCTCAATGATACTCCTGCTAGATCTATATCCCAAAGAGATAAAAGATAAAGAACAACAAATATTTGTACAAAATATATGTACAAAATACATGTACAAAAATATTTACAGCACCCCTTTTTGTGGTGGCAAATTGGAAATCTAGGGGATGCTCATCAATTGGAGGATAGTTGAACAAATTTGGCATACAATTATGATGAAGTACTATTGTGTTGTGGAAAATTGATGAGGAGGGTTGCTTCAGGGGGGAAAATGGTAAGACCTTTATGAAATGATGCAAAGTGAGAAAAACTTGGAGATCATAGTTTACAATAACAATAATGTTATACTGTGAAAGACTTGGTTATTCTGATCCATACAATGATCCAAGACAGTTCCAAAGGACTCATGTTGAAAGACATTCTATCTACCTCCAGAGAGAGAATTGATTAACTCTGAGTGCAAATTATCACATAATTTTATTACTTTATTTGTCTTGATTTTTTTGATATATGGAAACAGGTTTTACGTGATTTCACGTGTGTAACTGTCTTATTGCTTGCCTTCTCAGTGGGTGTAGCAGGGGGTGTCAGGAAGGAGAGAATTTGGACCTCAAAATGTAAAAGGAAAAGAATGTAATAAATAATAAATTGAAATATTTACAGAATGAAATTGCTTTTATCATAATTCTGAGGCCATATAGAAAGCACTGTGTGCCCTGCAGATCGAACCATCATTACCAACCACTTTGACTGCCATTTCCTCTCAGACCCTGATGGAAAAGGCTCAGGACATTAAAACCAAGAGCACTAGGAATAGCATTGCCTTCCAGGAAACCTGATCTGTTTTCAGATAAGCCATCAGAGCTATCATTAAGGGCAGAAATCATTGAGAAAAAAGGAATCACCTTCCTCATCAATCCCACATATAGGAGAGGTAGATGATAAAGGAATACATCATGTGCCAGGAAAGTCAAACCACCCCTGCCACCTTAACCACCATTTTTTGTCAGACCCTGACAAAGTACAGGAACCTAAGCCTAAGACCCTTTGCAAAAGCAATGCTTCTAGGCTAGTGTCACATGGTTCAATAACAGAAAGTGAAATTATTTTATCAGTAGAAATTACCTTAAAGAAGAGTCTAAAGAGTCTATATACTAAGAAGTATATATTACTTCATACATTGCTGCTGTGCCATAAGGACCTTGGGGCCCTTCCAAGTGATTTGCACATGAAGCTTTACATATCTTTTGTCTCTTACAGAGAATGTGAGCTTCTTGAAACCAGAGACTCTTAACTTTTCTGTTTGTATCCCTGGTGCTTACCGGAGTACTTTACATTTAGTAAATGTTCCAAAAAATAATGCTTTATTCATTCAAGTAGATAACAATCTTCATTGTCTATTCCATAGAGTAGTCATAAAGTATTTTATTGATATATACTCCCAAGTATTACAAAATTCTCTTACAAAGTATTCTTATAGTATATATTCAACTGATAATTCTTCTCTCATCATTTTGCAATAGTTTATACAAATATTGCCATTTTTTTTAAAAAAATGAAATTTCCCATTCCTTCTTTTGTCATAATAGCACATCAATAATTCATATAACATAGAGATGGAGCCAAGATGGCAAGGAAAAGGCAGTGACTTGCCTGACCTCTCCCCAAAATCCCTCCTAACACCTTAACAATAATGCCCTAAAACAATTTCAGAAACAGCAGAACCCACAAAATGATGGGGTGAAATAATTTTCCAGTCAAAGAAAACTTAGAACTTCAGCAGAAAAGGTCCTTCACACCTGGGTGAGAGTGGAGCAGTCATACACAGGCCTAGCAGCAGCAGCAGATGATTCTGGAGATTTCAGCCAACAGACAGTAAAGGGGTTGAACAACTGGTCAGAAGGAGATTACAGGTGTCTCTTTACTGGCACTAGGGGAAGGACTCTATTGCTTTGCCCATACTCAGATCTGGGTCACAGTCCTGGGTGGCTGTCCCAGAGTGAAGAAGACCTTTACCACACCACAGCTTATAGCCACAGTAGAGCAAGGACTCTTGTCACAGTTCCAGGGCAAAAAAGAGTGCTTGTGGTCACTCACAGATAAGAACACAGGCCACGAGAGTCATGAACAGACTTTTCCTTAGGTGATACCACCTTGGAAAACCTGAAAACTTACAAGTCCCTAGAAGCATCTCTGAAAACAGCTGCATAAAACCCCTGAAGACTGGAACAGTGCACCTTCTACCCTAGAAGCAGAGCCCCACTTGAAAAAATGACAAACAATAGGAAAATAATTCTGACCATAGAAAGTTGCTATGGTAACAATGTAGATCAAAAGATACACTCAAAAGAAGACAACAAAGTCAAAGCTCCTACATCCAAAGTTTCCAAGAAAAATATTAATTGTTCTCAGGGCATGGAAAAGCTCAAAAAGGATTTTGAAAATAAAAAAGAAGAGGTAGAAGAAAAATTGGGGCAAGAAATGAGAGTGATGCAAGAAAATTATGAAAAATGAATCAAAAGCTTGGTAAAGGATGCACAAAAAAAAACACTGAAGAAAAATAACATCTTAAAAAATAGGCCAAAAGGTAAAAGAGACCCAAAGAGCAAATGAAGAGAAAAAAGCAACATTGCCCAAATGGGAAAGAGGCACAAAAATTCACTGAAGAAAAAAAGAAACTATTTAAAAAGTAGAATTGGCCAAATGAAACAGGAGATACAAAAGTTTACTGAGGAAAATAATTCCTTGAAAATTAGAATTGAGCAAATGGAATCTAATGACTTTATGAGGTATCAAGAAACAATAAATCAAAACCAAAAAAAATGAAAAATGGAAGACAATGTGAAATATCTCATTGGAAAAACAACTGACCTGAAAAATAGCGCCAAGAGAAATTTTATACATATACATACATACATACATACATATATATATATATATATATATATATATATATATATATATATATATATATATATATATATGTATATAGGACTACCCAAAAGTCATTGTCAAAAAAAGACCCTAAACATCATCTTTTAAAAAATTATCAAAGAAACCTGGCCTGATATTCTAAAATCTGAGAGCCAAAGATAAAATGAAAGAATCCACCAATAATCTCCTGAAAGAGATTCTAAAATATAAAGCCCCAGGAATATTATAGCCAAATTCCAGAGTTCTTGGGTCAATGAGAAAATGTTGCAAACAGCCAAAAAGAAATAATTCAAGTGTCATGGAATCACAGTCAGGATAACAAAAGATTTAGCAGCTTTTGCATTAAAGTATCAGAGGGCTTAGAATATGATATTCCAGAGGGTAAAGAAGTTAGGATTACAACTAAGAATCATGTACCCAGAAAAACTGAAAATAATCCTTCAGGGAAAATGGAAATTCAATGAAATTGAGGACTTTGAAGCATTCTTGATGAAAAGACCAGAACTGAACAGAAAATTTGATTTTTGAATGCAAGACTAAAGAGAAGCATAAAAAGGTAAATATTAAAGGGAAATCATAAGGCTAACCTATTTATATTGCTTTATGAAAAGATACTTGTAACTCATAAGAACTTTGCCATTATTAGGGCAGTTAGAGGGATTTTATGTAGGCAGAGAGTACAGGTGTTAGTTGAACAGGAAGGTATGATATCTAAAAAAATAAGGGGTGAGAATGAGGAATGAACTTGGAGAAAAAGAAAGGGAGAGGTAGAATGAGGTAAATTATCTCACATAAAAGAAGCAACGAAAATCTTTTACATTGAAGGGGAAGAGGGGGTATGTGATGAGGGAGTGATTGTACCTTACTCTCATCAGAATTCTCTCAAAGAGGGAACATGCACACTTATTTGGGTATAGACATCTATCTTACCCTACAGGAAAGTAGGAGGGGAAGGGGGAATTAAAGGTGGGGGGGAGTGATTGGAAGGGAGGGCAATTTGGAGTAGGTAGTAGACAGAATCAACACACTTTTCAGGAGGGACATGGTGGAAGGAGAGACAAAATGGATTAAATGGGGGGTAATACGGTGGAGTGAAATACATTTAGCAAGCATAGTTGTGAAAAAAATTGAAGCAAGTTTCTCTGATAAAGGCCTCATTTCTCAAATATATAGAGAATTGAGTCAAATTTATAAAAAATAAGAGCCATTTCCCAGTTGATCAATGATTAAGATATGTGTCCAATTTTCAGATGAAATAATCAAAGCTATCTATAGCCATATGAGAAGGTGCTCTAAATTGTTGTTGATCAGAGAAGTGCAAATTGAAACAATTTTGAAGTACTACCTCATACCTATTAGACTGGCTAATAGGATAAAAAAGGAGGATGATAAATATTGGAGGGAATGTGGGAAAAATATCTATTTATGCATTGTTGGGGAAGTTGTGGACTAATTCACCCATTCTGTAGAGCAATTTGGAACTATGCTCAAATGGCTACAAAATCTTGTATATCCTTTCAACTAGCAGTACCACTACTAGGTCAGTAGACTAAAAGAGATATAAAAAAATGGGAAAAGGACCTATATGCATGGAAATATTTATGAGTTCTCTTCTGGAATCAGGGAGTCAGGAGGATGCCCATCAGCTGGGAAACAGCTGAACAAATTGTGCTATGTGATTAGTGATGGAATACTACTGTACTGTAGGAAGAGATAGGCTGGATCCTCTCAATGAAACCTGGAAAGATTTATATCAGCTGACGCAAAATGAAAATATACTGTGTACAAAGTAATAGCAATACTGTAGGATGATCAGCTGTGAGTGACTTAGCTATTCTCAGCAATACAATTACCCAAGACAACTGGGGGAGAGCTTTAGGCAAGTCCCTGCTTTCCAGCTGCCATCTTGGCTCCAACCCCTGCTTTTTATAGTTGTTTTAACTGCATACCCAATTCATTGGTCTTTTCCTTTTCTATTTTATTAAGGTAAGCATCCAGATATATAAATTTTCCTCTGATCATTCCTTTTGTTGCATCCCATAGGTTTTGACATATTTTTTTCATTATTGTCATTCTCTTTAATGAAATGATTGATTATTTCTGTAATTTGTTCTTTAACCCACTCATTTCTTTTTCTCAGTTTCCCTCTCTCATGTGATTGGAAGGCTGGAGGATGGAGTAATAAACTCCTTCCAAAATTTTCCTTTCTAGAGAGCTTGGGAGTTTTCAGATAACTCTGTTTTCTCTCAGTGGTTCTGCTTAGTTTCCACTCCAAAAAACATCATACTCCAGCACTGTGTTCCCCCTAATGCCACCCCCTTTATAGTTTCCTCTTGCATGATTGCCTTTGCCCATTAAATTGTTAGCTCCTTGATGGAAGGGTCTGCCTTTCTTTTCTTATTTGTACACCCAGCTTATTATACTATTGTATTCTATCAATAAATTGTGCTTAATATTTATACTTTTCCACATTTGTTTTCAAGGTTTTTATGCCCTAATTCATGGAGAGTTTTTATAAATGTGCTATGCTCCTCTGAAGCACATAGATAATATCACCAAAAATAGATTATTGGGAGAAAAAACAGAATTAGGTTATATAAAACAGTGATGTAGATAATGAATAAATATAAATATAAATATGAAACATATACAGCAAAAGCTATAACATCTAAATTGTATAAAGAAATAAAGTTTTATATGTATTTGTTATACCTGCATGTATATATGTACATGTATGTGTGTATATATGTGTGCATATGTGTACACACACACACACACATATATATATATCTACTGTAATACATAATATATACACAACATACAACCAGAGATTTATCACATCAAACTTTTTGAAAATTCTATTTAGATACTTAGCTTTTTTCTTAATAACTTTTTTTTACTATTTCTCTAGTTTTTAAAGAGAGGACATTGAGGTCTCCACATTATTATAGCTTTATTGTATATTTCTTCCTATGTCTTGTTTAACTATTCCCTTATATATTTACGTTATGTTTTTTGCTCCATGTGTTTCATATTGTTATTACATCTGTCTATAGTATTGTCTATAGTATCTTTTAGCATTATGTAGTACTACTGTTTTTCTCTTTTAATAATCTATTTTTTGCTGATACCAATGGCTCTTTATAAAATACAGGATTCTGTTGATGTCCTTATTTTAACTGAGTAAATCTTTTATATTTAAGTGTATTTCTTATAAATGATACATTATTCCATTCTACTGGCTTGTACTGCTTCCTCCTACATGATTATATGGGATAATCTCCTAGTATACAATTTCAAAACAGAAATAATTGAATATAATGTAGATTGCACATGGAAGTATCTTTTTGATATTTGTGTATGAATATGTTTGCTAGCTTATATGAGCAAAAATAATCTACATATCTACACACAAATATATTTTTAAAAGACCTCAATAGGACATAACATTAGAATAATGTAATAAGATGAAATGTGATAAGAATAATATAGACTCCTGTGCTTAGCTTTGAAAATCAACTTCAGAAATGTAGGATCGGGGAGCCATGAATAGAGATGACTATTTCTGTAAAATATCTTCATTTTAGACATAACAAGGCTAAATGTGATTCAACAGGGTGACATGATATTATAAAAAATAAGGCAATGTAATTTTTAGCTGAATTAAAAGTGAAACAGGTTGTCCAAGAATATGGAGGTAACAGTTCTAATTTACACTGCTCTGGTCAGATCACATTTTAAAATATAGTTAATGGCCACAAGTTCATGCTATGTCAGGACCAGTTAAAAGAACTGGTAGTATTTACCTATGAGAATAGTCAAGGATAATATGATCACTTTCTTTAAATATTTGGAGGGGTATCATGTGCAAGAGGGAATAGATTTGTTCTGGTTGGACTTAGTGGGCATAATTCAGAGGAGTATTTGGAAGGTATCAAACTGGTTATAAAGGAAAACATCCTAACAATTAGAGCTATTCAAAAGTGGTCTTAGCTACCTTGGGAGGTAGTTGGGTTTCTTTTGCTGGAGGCCTTTGAGTAAAGGTTGAATGACCACTTGACAGGTATATTGTAGAGGGGATACTTTTTCAAGCACAAATTGTGCTAAATGGTCTCTGAGGTATCTTACAGCTTTGAAATTCTGAGATTCTGTGTCTGAGTTTTAGCTCATGCTGTGAGCTTAAGCAAAGAGTCAAAGACATCTGTCACAATGAAACAAGGTGACAGATGAAAACAGGTCCCACAGTGACACTCAGACTCTGCTCACCTCTCAGGTTTTCCATTGAGTTGGAATAGTATTCTTTGGAACAGTAAGGGACTTGCTAAACCTTTTGTAGTTCTGCTTCTAGATTAAGGTTTAGTTAAGCATTATTTGTCATCTATAACAATTAAAAATAGTGACTTCATAGCAATGTTAAATATTAATCAATACTTTCTTTCACTATCTCAGATCAGACACCATATTTCTTAAGTTTTCATTTTTTAATTAAATGTAATTTTCCCAATTAAATAGCAGATAATTTCTCTTTTCCCCACAAGACGTGATTTTAAAAAAGGAAAATCAAAACTGTTGTAATAAATATACTTATTCAAAACAACAAATTCCCTTATTGAATATATCATATATCATATATCATATATATATATATGTGTGTGTATGTGTATGTGTGTGTTATATGTATATCTGTGTACATGCGTATGTACACACATATGCATATATACATACACAAATATATGTGTATATTTGTGTATATCTATATCTCTCTCTATATATCTACCTATCTATATCATATTCTGAATGGTGAGTCCAACCATTTTCTTTTGAGATGTGGGTAGTATACAACATCATTGATCTCTTCTCAAATTGTAGTTGTTGGATGTATTTACTATGGTCTCTAATGATTCTTGTAGGTAGAGTTGTCAAATCTTTCAAAGTTATTTTGTTTTCTTTTGTTTGCTTTTCCATTAACATTTATGTATTGATGAGAATGGAAAGAAAAAGATGGAAACTATAAGAAAAGATAGGTAACAATTCAAGTGTGTCAAATCAGGGGTGACCTGATTTGAGTACCAGCTTTGCCAATGACTGGCTGCATGACTTTGACAAATCACTTTCTGTCTCTGTGCTTCAGTTCTTTCATTTTTAAAAGATGGAAGTTATGGAGGTAGAAGTAGAGCCAAAATGGTAGAGAAAAGCCAGGAATTGGCTTGATATCTCCCAGTTTCCCTCAGAAAGAATGTTAAATCAAGCCTCTATATAGATTCTGGAGCAACAGAACCCACAAAAAGATGGAGTGAAACAATTTTCAAGCTTAAGATAACTTAGAAGGACTTCAGGAAAGGCCTGTCTCACTTGGGGTAAAAAGGGAGTGCACATCAGTAAAGATCATTTCCAGGCAAGTCATCAAGAGGATCTTAGCCACAGCACAGAGCAACAACTGCAGCTAAATGGTCCTGACTCAGTAGGCCAGTGGCACAGCAGGCCATCTGTGAGGCATCCAGCCACAGGGCAGAAGGCAACCTGCCAACCCAAGAATGCATGGTACAATGGGCACAATGGGGCCAGACCATCCCAGGGCAGTGGACAAGTCATAAACACCAGAGACTCCTTCCCAGAAAGTCAGTGACCAGGGCCCTGTATCTCAGGAAGAGAAGCTTGAGGCAGTGTCCACTATGTCCCAGGAGGAGAACTCAACTTTAAAATTCACAGAATAGGCTAGAAAATGGATGCAAAAGACCAGAAAATAGTGCTGACCATAAAAAGGTACTATGGGAACAGGGAAGATCAAAATACAAACTCAGAAGGGGACAATGATGTCAAAAGTCTTACATACTAAGTCTCAAAGGGGAATATGAATTCCTCTTGGGAGAGCTCAAAACAATTTTAAGAATCAAACAAAAGAGGTAGAGGAAAAATTGGGAAAATAAGTGAGAATTATGCAAAAGAGAGTCAATAGCTTACAAAAGGAAGGGGAAAAATGAAGAAAATAATTTGTTAAAAATAGAATTGTCCAAATGGGGGAAAAATCTGCTGGAGAAAATAACTACTTAAAAAGCATAATTGACCTGGAAAATAGATCCAGGAGAGATAATTTAAGAATTAATGGACTACATAAAAGCCATGATCCCAAAAGAAAAAGCTGGGCAGCATCTTTCAAGAAATTATCAAAGAAAACTGCCCTGATATCCTAGAACCAGAGGGTAAAATATGCATTGAAAGAATTTACCAATAATCTCCTGAAAGAGATCCCAAAATGTAAACTCAAATGTATATGGTAATCAAATTCTAGAATTATCGGGTCAAGGAGAAAATACTTCAAACAGCTAGAAAGAAACAATTCAAATATCAAGGAGCTGCTGTCAGAATTATACAGGACTCAGAAACATCTACATTAAAGGATCAGAGGCCTTGGAAAATGATATTCCAGAAAGTAAAAGCATTTGCAATACAACCAAGAATCAACTTCTTAGCAAAATTGAGTCTAATTTTTGGGAAAAAAGATAGACATTCAATGAAACAGGGGACTTTCAAACTTTCCTGATGAAAAGAACAGAGCTAAAAAGAAAATTGGATCTTCAAATACAAGACTCTAGTGAATCATAAAAATGTAAACAGGAAAGGGGAAAAAAAACATGTTATTCAATAAGGTTAAATTGTTTAAATCTCTATATAGAGAGATGATACTCATAGCTCTTGAGAACTGTATCTCTATCGGGGCAGTTAGAAAGAGTATACATAGACCAAAAGGTGTGGGTATCAGTTGACTTTGATGTGATTAAAAAATAATAATTAAGCTGAAAAAAAGGATTGTACTGGGAGAAGGGTAAAGGAGAAGTACAATGGGGGAAATTACATCACATGAAAAGGCACCAAAGACCTATTACAGTAGAGGGAAAGATGGGAAGGGTTGAGCATTTTTTGAACCTTACATGCATTGGATTTCATTCATAGAAGGTATAGCATACACACTCAATTCAGTATAGAAAGTTATCTTACCCTACAGGGAAGTAGGAGAGGAAAGGAAAAAAAAAGAAAACGGAAAAAGTGGTTGGTAGAAGGGAAGGCAGATTGAGGGAGGCAATGGTCAGAAGCAAAACACTGGTAAGGAGAGACAGTGTGAAAGGAAATAGTTAAATATAAACAGAGGAAAATAGGATGGAGGGAAAATAGATAATTACTAGTCATAACTGTGAATGTGAAAGGGACAAACTCTCCCATAAAACAAAAGTGAATACCAGAGTGGATTAAAAACCAGAATCTACAATGTGTCGTTTATAAGAAACACATCTGAAGCAGAAAGAAGTAGAGTAAAGGTAAAAGGCTGGAGCAGAATATGGTAAACTTCAGCTGTAGAGAATTAAAAAAGAACCAGCAGTAGCAATTCAGATCTCAGACAAAGCTAAAGCAAAAGTTGATCTAATTAAAAGAGATAAAGAAGGAAACTACATCCTGGTAAAAGGTACCATAGACAATGAAGTTATATCAATACTAAACATACATGCACCAAGTGGTAGAGCATCCAAATTCTTAGAGGAGTTAAATTAGTTAGAGGAAGAAAGAAACAGGAAAACTACACAAGCAGGGGACCTCAACCATCCCCTCTCAGAACTAGATAAATTTAATCACAAAGTAAAAAAGAAAGAGGATAAAGAGCTGAATAGAATTTTAGAAAAATTAGCTATGATCAACCTCTGGAGAAAACTGAATGGTAATAGAAATTAACATATTTTTTTTTTTTCCGGTGGTTCATGGCACCTACACAAAAACTTACCATTTGTTAGGGCATAAAAACCTCACAATCCTATGCAGAAAGGCAAAAAATATTAAATTCATCCTTTTTCAGATCATGATGTAATTAAAATTACATGCAACAAAGAGCCATAGGAAGATAGATTAAAAATTGAAATGAGTGGATTAAGTAACAAATCATGGAAACAATCAATAATTTCATCAAAGAGCATGATAATAATGAGACAACATACTAAAACTTATGGGACGCAGCCAAAACAATTCTTAGGAGACATTGTATACCTTTAAATGCTTACATGAATAAAATAGAAAAAGAGATTGTTATATTTGGCACGGAACTAAAAAAATACAACTAGATATTGTGAAAATCAAAGTAGAGAGTAATAAAATTGAAAGTAAGAAAACAATTGAACTAATAAATAAAACTAAGTATTCATTTTATAAAAAAAACAATAAAATAGATAAACCTTTGGCTAATTCGATTTAAAAATGGAAAGAAAACCAAATTAACATTATCAAAACTATTAACATAATTGACCATATAAATAAAAAAAAAACATAAATCATATGAATAACTATATATGCAGAAAAAGCTTTTGAGGAAACACAACATTCATTTCTATTAAAAACACTAGAGAGCATAGGAATAAATGGAGTTTTCCTTAAAATAATAAGTAGTACCTAACTGAAATCATCAGCAAGCATTATCTGCAATGAGGATAAGCTAGAAGCATTCCCAATAAGATCAGCGGTGAAACAAGGATGCCCATTATCATCACTATTATTCAAAATAGTACTATAAATGTTAACTATAGCAATAAGAGAAGAAAAATGCATTGAAGGAATTAGGAAAGGCAATGAGAAACCAAAACTATCACACTTTGCAGATGTTATGATGGTATACTTAGAGAAACCTAAAGAATCAACTAAAAAACTACTTGAAACAATTATGTTTAACAAAGTTGCAGAATATAAAATAAATCTACATAAATCATCAGCATTTCTGAATATTGCCAACAAAGCCCAGCAGCAAGAGATAGTAAGAGAAATTCCATTTAAAATAAGTGAAGACAATATAAAATATTTGGGAATCCACCTGATAAGGCAAACCCAGGAACTATATGAACACAACATTTTTCACCCAAAGAAAGTCAAATCTAAATAACTGGAAAAATATTAATTGCTCATGGGTAAACCAAGCTAATATAATAAAATTATAATTCTACCTAAATTAATTTACTTATTCAGTACCATACTAATCAAACTAGTAAAATTATTGTATAGAGTTAGAAAAAAATAATGACAAAATTCATCTGGAAGAACAAGAAGTTAAGAATATCAAGGGAATTAATAGGAAAAAATGCAAAGGAAGGTTTCCTAGCCATACCAAAATCTAAAATTATATTATAAAGCAGTAATCATCAAAACTGCTTGGTACTGATTAAGAAATAGATCAGTTAATCAGTGGAATAGGTTAGGTACGTGAGACAGAGTAGTCAAACACATTTGATACATTCAAAGACTCCAGATTCTGGGATGAGAACTTATTATAGACCAATAATATCTCACACCATATACCAAGATAAGATAAAAATCAGTATATGATTTAGAAATGAAGGGTGATATCATAAGCAAATTAGGAGAGCAAGAGATAGTTTACTTGTCATATCTATGTAGAAAGGAGGAATTTAGGACCAAAGAAGATGTAGAGAACATTATAAAATATAAAATGGATAATTTTGATTACATTAACTTAAAAAATTTTTGCACAAACAAAACCAATGCAACCAAGATTTCATGGAAAGCAGAAAGCTAGGAAATTATTTTACAGACAATATTTCTAATAAAGGCCTGATTTCTCAAATATACAGAGAACTGAGTCAAATTTAGAAGAATATAAGTCATACCCCAATTAATATGAAACAAATTATATGAACAGGCAATTTTCAGAGGAAGAAATTAAAACTATAGTCATAGGAAAAAATGCTCTAAATCACTATAGATCAGGGAGATGCAAATTAAAACACCTCTGAGGTACACCCCACAACTATCAGATTGGCTAATATTAGGGAAAAATGATAAATGTTGTAGGATATGTGAAAAAATTGGGACATCATCAGTGGAGTTGTGAACTGATCTAACCATCCTGGAGAGCAATTTAAAACTCTGCCCAAAGGGCTATGAAACTGCATACCCTTTCATTCAGCGATGCCACTACTAGGTCTTTATCTTAAAAAGATCATAAAAAGGGCAAAGGATCTACATACACAAAAATCTTTATAAGCTCTTTTTGTAGGGGCAAAGAATTCAAAATTGAGGGAATGTCCATCAGTTGGAGAATGGCTGAACAAGTTGTGGTACATGAATGTAATGAAACACAATTGTTCTACAAGAATTAATTTCAGAAAAAAAAATAGGAAAGGCTTACATGAACTGATGCTAAGTGAAGTGAGCAGAACCCGAAGAACATTGTATGCAGTACAGCAACATTTTGCTATGATTAACTATGATACACTTAGTGCTTACAAGACAATTCCAAAAGACTCATAACAGAAAATGCAAGAGAAAAAGCTATAAAGTCTGGATGGAGATATGAACATATTATTCTAATTATTATTTTAGTTTTTCTTTCTTCTGTTATTTTCCCTTTTGTTCTGATTTTTCTTTCATAATATGACTAATCTGAAATATGTTTAACATGATCACACATGAATAACCTGTATCAAATAGCTTTCTGCCTTGGGGCAGGGGGAGGGGATAAAGGAAAATTTGGAACTCAAAATCTTATTAAAATGAATGCTGAAATCTATCTTTACATGTAATTGGAAAAATAAAATACTATTTATGAAAAAAAAGATAAGAGTTGGACTAATTGATCTCTAAGATTCTTCTGACTCTAGGTCTTTGAGTCAAAAATAATACATATAAACTAGTGTTAGGCATGGCATTTAGCTGCTTCATCATCTTATAAAATTGAAACATAAAATATATAGAGACATTTAGCTAGACTAAGATTTTATTGGGAAGAGAAGAGTGTGTTAAATCACATATAGGGTACTGTATTACACTTTAAATAATATAACAATATCAAGCTACTCCCTACTGCTAAAACCAGTCTTTTTGACTTTTTTATTTTAATTTTTTGCTAGAATTATCCTTATGAGTGTAGTAGATCACCAATATGTGTATGTATGTATGTATGTATGTATGTATACATATATATATATGAAATATTTTGTAAAGATGAATGGAAATTAATTGATCCTCTTCTAAATAGTCAAGGGATAAAATAATTCCAAGCTATATACAACAGTGGTATCCCTGAATGATATTAACAATATTTATTTAAAATTAAGAGGAGAATAATGTCTCCATGTCATTAAATTGATGTTCTAAGACATGTAGCACAGATTAAACAACAAAACAACAAACACAAATACTTCAGGAATTTCCCAGGATAAAAAAAGGCAAGGTTGGTTTGGCAGCTGTACTCATGGAGAAAATATTCATACTTTAGAGTTTATCATTCCATAAAAGTATGATTTTCACAGTAAAAGAATATGTTAATTTAAATTGTCACAAGAAGTGTCTAGAACTGGCAACAGGGACGACAAAAGTAACCTAATCTTATTGATTGAGAGACAAAAGAGAAGGATAAGCAAACTTTGGAAAAAATGGCAAAGAATGTGGTTTCTTCTTTTGAAAGTCAAATTTCAATTAAGGTAAAGAGGTCTAATGATTGTAAAATTGAAAATAAATCTTGAGAGGTAGGAAAGTTTATTTTTAATAGAACATACATGCCCTGAGCCGTAGTGGAAATGAATGTCACTGAAAGTGAGATGTTCAGGAAAGATACAGCTGCTTTTTGTCGAAATTAGAGTCTGTTAGGAGGCAATGGTGGGAGGGTATTTTCACTTACAGAAGCAGTTATATATGTCAGGTATTAGGTGAGCAGGTGTTTAGGAGGTAAGTTGTTGATTCAATATAGCTATAGGGTTTATGGAATAGGTCTATTTAATGAAACGCAGTGGAAACAATCAATATTAGAATAGTACCTCAGTAGATTCCAGTTGAATTGGTTTGAATCAGTCTTTTGGAAGTTAAACATCTTTCAAAGGGGAGGGGCAGGCTGCCCTAATAAAAAGCTTCCAGGAGCTGTACAACAGAGATAAATTTACTTTACCTTAGTGCCTTAGGTCAAGTGGGCAGATTCTTACAAGGACAGTAGCATGGACCTATCTATTCTTTTATCCTTTTCATGGTCTTAGACTGACTATAAAGTCTTTTGGATTGGCCTTGTTTACCGCAAGCATTATTCTGGACTTTAGTCTTTCCCACACTTTTCTTGTAGAACCATCTCCATCCTTATTTGGAAGAATAGCATTTCCTGTCATGTGAACTAAGCTAAGATTAAGCTGAAGATTGCATGCAGATTAATTTCAAAATGCCAATGAATAGCTTTGTTTCAATAAATATACAAAATTCCCCACAATGTTATTCCCCCTCCTATTTTGCCCCAAAAATAATGCCCTTTTACAAATATGCCTAGAAAATGTTGTAAAACTCTTATATTTAATATCCTAAATATTTTAGTACAATTGTCTTAAATTTGCCATGGTTACTCTATAAAGAAAGGAATTGGTTTATACACAGTTCAAAGGCATTTTAGAATAGTTAATCAATATAATATTTTTTAAAATATAAAACAAACAGAAAACTAATTCCAAGTATTAACAATGTAACATATGGAAAAATGTTGTCTGAGTGAAAAATAAATTTAAGCTTAATTGACAAGACAGAACCATGGATTGGTGGTTAGTGCTAACCTGACCTAGTTCTATTCAACATTTTATTAATCCTTTGGATGAAATAAGTGATGATATGTTTATTAAAATTTCAAGTGACTACAAAGCTATTAGAGATATCTAATGATGACAGAATCAAGATACAATAAATTTTGAAGGATAACAGAAATGGGTTAAATCAAATCAGATAAACTATAATAGAGATAAACATAGAGTTTTATAATTGGATTCATAATATCAATTTTAAAAATGCATAATGGTAGAGATATGAATCATAAAAACTAAATTGGTAGGGAGGTTAATATCCATGTAGTACTAAAATCACAGAACAAGAATTGGAAGGGACAGTACATATCATTTACTCCAACATCCAAATTTTATAGACGAATATACTGAAACTCAGAGAGATTAGTTGCATTGCCTAAGGTTACACAGATCTTATTTTAGAATTTGGTCTCAGATCCCAAGGCTCCATGTCTTATACTTATAAAATCTATACCTGAACAAGAATCTCCTCCACAACATCATTATGGATGGTCCAAATTTTGCTTATCATCTTCCAGTGAAGGGAAAATTGCTCCCTCTCTAGGAAGATCAGGACGCTTGAATATCCATAATTATTATGAAGTTGCTCCTTATGTGAAACTCCACTCTGGGATCATTTTCCCAATAAGGACTGACACTGTGAAGTTGCCAAAGGAGACCTTTTACTCTTTTCAAAGCTCTAGACGTAACCCCATGTATTGCTGTCTTATTAACACTACTTCAAGAGCTCTCACTGGTGTGGTGACTCTTAGGAATTAGCCAATAGATTAATTTCCTAGGAAATGCATTTTCCTAAATGACATAGCAAGAACAGTAATTTAAAATTATATACTGAAAAACTTGGTCCATGCTTTCCTTCAAATATACTACAGAGTCCATAGTGCATGTTTTTACAGTATAATAGTAGCAAGATATGTTTGTAGGGAATAAAAATGGTAAAATTAGCTCATAACTCCAGAACATCATGACTGCAGGGTCCTTTCTTTCTCTGTAGAGTCCTTATGAAATTTTATGTGTTAGGTGACATTAGTAATATCAAATTGTGCTCTTGTGTAGCTGAACTGGCTCCTTATTTTTCTGCTGCATGGGGGCCTACAAAAAAGGTACTATCTAATAGGAGGAGAAAGAAGCTTGCTTCTGATAGATTTATAGGATAATTCTAAGTACTATAAAAATGGAAATAATTTTTAGTTGAATGCTATTAAAATAGCTGTAACACATAAAACATTTGAACATCAATATATTAAGTCACATGAACATTATAAATGAATGCAAATATAAAATAATATTTGCAGAAATAAAGGGAAAGTAATTGAAGTGATAGAACTTACCATGATTGGGCAACATCATTGTAAAAATGACAATGCTACTTAATCTTACAGTTTCAGCGGCACAGTAATCTTTCTTCTAAGGAATTATGTTATACAAACAGGTAAAATGATGACAAAATTCATTTGGAACAAAAAAGATAGAGAATTCCAAGGAAATAATCATAAAAAGCATGAAGGAAAGGGGCATAATATTATTAGATCTCAAAGATTTAATAAAATGTTAGACATCAAAAAAACTTCAAACCATTTAAGATAAAAAAGTAATACTAATGCAATAGTATACACAAGGAAAAAACAGAAATACTTTTTCAACAGTAGATTAGTATTTTATAAACTCAATAAAGATAAACTAAGAGTATGAAATTCAGAAAATCCAAAAAACATTGTATCAGAAATTAGGCTTACGCCAGTACCTTTTTTTAAGATTATTTTTTTTTTTTTAGTTTACAACCCTTAGTTCCGCATGATTTTGAGTTCCACATTTTCTTCCCCCACCACGGTCCCTCCCCGAGATGGCATAGAATCTGATATACCTTCTACATATAACTTCACATTAAACTTATTTATACAATAGTCAAGTTGTAAAGAAAAATTATGACCAATGGAATAATCATGAGAAAGAAGAAACAAAACAAAACAAAACAAAAAGAATAACAAAAGAGGAGAAAAAAAGAAGAAGGAAAGGAGAGCAAATATTTTGCCTCAATCTGCATTCAGACTCCATAGTTCTTCATCTGAATGTAGATAGCTCTCTCCATCATGGGTCTTTTGGAGTTGTCTTTAATCTTTGTGAATTTTGGCCCAGAGGGAAGAGTTTTCTGTTACAGTGGGGATTTTAAGGATCTCTCTAAAGGGGGAGAATGCACAGAGAGGAAGAAGCTGCTGTGGCTTCCTGATAACTTTTCTCCCTTCCAATTCACAGCTCAGAAGAAGACTGGAAGAATTTCAAACTAAAGGGGAAAGAATTAAGATAAAAATGCGCTTAGAAGAATTTTAATCACAAGGATTTATTCAAGTACTTGTACCTCTGAGGAAAAAAAAACAGTATGAAAAAGAAAGTAGCCCTCCTTATACCCTTCTCTATTCATACTTCAGACTGACACCTGCCACCTAGTTTTGAGTGTGTCCTTTTCTTTGCTTAAAAAACTCCATCTGTTTGACCTAATATGATGTCTCATAAAGACATGTGATTGACCCAGTCCATTGCAAGTATTTGTTTTCCTTTGTCCCTAGTGCAGAAATGTGGACTAGGTAAGGAATCACACAAAAGAAAGGTTTTTTCCTACTATAGGGTTGTCATTCTAACACTCTAGACAACAGTTTGAGAGGTTTTGCTCTCTGACTAGAAGAATCATGATCCAATCCTTTGTTTCATAACTACGCTTCCAAAGGCAGAATTGCTATTGATTTGGAGGCTTTAAATTTGCCACATCGTACTACTAGCTTAAATGTGTTGGAACCTTTATTGGTTACATTTACTATGTGATATCAAATGCCAGAGAGTTTTAAAATTTGTTGTTCAATTTTTTCTAATGTGTCTGACCCTGAACCTATTTGGGGTTTTCTTGGCTAAGATACTGAAGTGGTTTGCCATTTCCTTTTCCACTCATTTTAGAGATGAGGAATTGAGGAAAACAGGATTAGATGACTTGCCCAGGGTCACACAGTTCATACCTGAGGCCAGATTTGAATTCAGGAAGATTTGTCTTCCTGACTTCAGGCCTGGCACTTAATCCAGTTTACCACATAGCTGCCATAGTCCTAGTAATTACTGTTTATGTAGTTTGAGGTAAAATCCCCTTCTTTTCTATTTTATTTTTCACTTTTTGCCTTAATGTTCTTATGATTTATTCCTTATAGTTTGTGACAAGCTAACAACAAAGTTTTATTAAGGTAGTTTGATGGGTCTAGAATGATTTGGATAGTATTTTTAATTTTATAGTTTTGGTACACCATGAACATGAATACATTATAATTATTTAGATTTTCCTTTTCTTCTGAAAATAATAAAATAAGAGAAATTATTTTGAAATTATGTTTATATGAATCCTCTGTGTCTTCATAAATAACTGCCAGATATTTAATGGATTTTAATTTTATTTTCATAGAATTTTTCTGCTTGTTACCTTTTCCCATTTTTGACGCTAATGAATAAAATGCTGATTTTATGGAATGGATTTATTTCAGATCTTGGTAACAAAATTCAAAGCTTTGTAACAGTGAAGTTGTTAATTAATCATTTTAATTAATTTTGGATTAAGTTGCTAGGGTGCTATAATTAAGCCAGGACAATTCCAAAAAGATATGTTTTCTTCCTCTTTGCAACATGATTTTCTTTTTTTTTTCACTTCATGTAATAATAAAAACTTCTGGGTTTAAATTAAATAATAATTCAAACAGAGTGTATCTTTGCTTTAACTCCAAATTGATAAATTTCTTACGATTCTCCATTTGCAAGTAATAATGTTTACTTGAAATTTATTCATATTATTGCATTATTACTTGCAACTTATTAATAAATATTTAACAATATTGTGGGAAAGCCCTTTTATTATTATTTTTTTACTATAAATCACTTACATATTTCATTAAAGAATGTTTTTATCTGTACATGGTGATTGTTGTGATAGTGTGATTTTTTGTTATTGATTAATGTGATTAATTATGTTAATATTTTCCTAATCATAAAATATTTTAATATTTCTGGTATAAATTCAACATTGTTATAATGAATTACTTTAAAGAAAGCTGCCTCCTTTTAAAAATATATTTGTTCTTTTTGCTTATAATCATGTAAGAGAATATGATAATCTATAGTGCTGGTTTTTTCTTCCGTTTGATTTCACCTTGATTTGGATATCAGTGTTATACCTCTATCAAGATGGTATTTCTTAATGTATCTCTTTTCCTTCTTTTTAATAAATCATCTTCAGTAGGTATAATCTATTCTTTAACCATATGTTATAATTCACTATTAAATTTATTAATAGCAGAAGTTGTTCTTTACAGCTTAAGTTATGCTTCTAAAATTCAAATGTTTCAGATTCTCCCTTTCTTGTTTCAGTAAATTGTGTTTTCTTATAATTTTATAGCTTTTTTCCATTAAAGTATTTAATAGTTAATTGTATGATTGGGTAGAGGAGATTCACACAATTTTGTTTATTTATTTTCTCTCTTTATTATGAATTGTCTCTTATTTTTGAATTTAGAAATATCATTTTCCTTTTATTTTTTCATCAAATTAAGTAGTTTTTTATTGATTCCATGTCTTTTGAAAAGAGACAATTTTAATACGAAATCTAATCTTTATCCTCTTTAATATAACAATTTATTATCAGTTCACTAAAATTTATGTATATTTGATTATATTTCCTAATCGCTTGCATTTTATTATGTTATAGTCAATAAATATGTTTGATAAGTCTATCTTTTTGTATTAAGAGGCAGAATAGTATATTCCAGTTTTGGACCTAGAAACAGGAAGTCCTAGATTCAAAAGCTGCCTCAGAAACTTATTAGCTGTGTATTGCTAGGTATTACAAGTCACTTAAGCTCTTTTTAAAATATATTTTGATGGTGATTGCTTGAAAATGCGGGTTCTTCTAGTGTGTTCCTTTGAGATCCATTCCAACTATTAAATTGTTATTTGAGGATCCTATGAACTTTTCTGTGCCTCATTTTCTTCTTCTAAATAATGCAGATAATAGTAACTCTAGTACATCCCTTACCTATTTCTTGAGAGACAACTATTAAGTTACTGTGCAAATAACAGCTATACTTATTTATGAAGTATTTAGCTCTAACATATGATAATTTTCTTCCAGAGTTGGAATACTGATATCCTTACAAGAAAGCTAAGAAAAGCAGAGATCTAAAATTTGAGAGAAGAAATACCTTAGAAGATCAAAGAGTAAGATTCTTTCATTGTATCATGTATGTTGTGTGAACCCAGGTGAACTGAGCCTAAAATCTGGAGAAGAACATGGAGGAGAAGGACTTGAGAAGAAACATTTACCCAGGTCCATTAAAAGAGAGTACAAGATGTTAAAAGTGTTTTTTCTTAGCTGTCATTGCAGTATTTATCATTATAGACGCAGGAAGATTCAGAGTACCATAACACAGTACAGGGAAAATTGTTACTTTCCCCTCTTTGACACATATTGCTAGGGTAAAAAATCCAAAGTTCATGGTACATGGAAAGTTCTTCTAATCACAGGTCTGGTGTTGGGGAGGGGAGAGTTTTCCTTTGGGGAATGATGTTCACAATCCAGAGACCTTATATTCTATAGTCTCTAAGTCAAAAACTTAAGATATAGGTGCAGCTGCTGACATCGTTAATCATAGAGAAAATGATAAAGCAAGCTTTATTGTAGGGAGATATTCACACAATGAAAAGGAGAATGAACACAAGACATCCCATTATGGACTCTTATGGGCTTTTCATTTGGGTCAAATAAAAATAGGCATTAGGGGCAAGAAGCAGGGAGATTGGACTTAGTGTGAATCTAGGTTCAAGATTGACTCTGTCTTATGCAGGCAGAAATGCCAGGGAAAGTGGTAACTAGTTGATATTAAAACATCCCACCAGCAGGAGAAAGGAGGGATCTGACAGGGTCATTTGGGGTTTTTTGAGCTTCCCTTTGGGTCTTCTATTTAGTAAGTCAGGGAAGTTTATGGTATTTCTGACAATGCATTGATTAAAATTGACACTGGTACTTTTTAGTGGTTTGGAATTGAAGTTTTGGAAGCAGAGAACTTGTTCCTTCCTTGATTCCATGCATTGCTATAGATAATAGGGTGGAATAGGCTATAAGATGTCATTGAATATAAAGAGAGCTTTCTGTTTTAAAAAAAGAATTTCCTCGATTCAAAACTTATTTTTTTCCATTGAAAAGGGACAAAGCATTATTAGCCTTCATATTTTGCAGAACTTATAGTGAAGGGGGAAAAGTATGTCGTCTCATTTGGAGCAACTGAGGACCAGATAGATACTAGTAGGATGACTTAGAAATAGGTGGCCAAATTTGATCAGCAACATTAGGTGAGATTTCAGGTCAACTATCGTCTTGTTCTCTCTCATGACTTTTCTCTCTATCCTTTCAACTGAAGAAGAGAAGGGAAATCTATCTTCTCTAAATGATGGCCAGAAGCTTTTCTGACTCTTGTGTTTTGTTTGTTTGTTTTTACCTTTCCTTGCTCCTTTTCTTTTTGGCAGAGGTGGGGAAAGAGTCCTTATTTTGACCATGTTTCTTCTTTTTGCTTTGTGTTCTAAGAAGTATTCCTTGACATTTTCACAAACTCTGTGTTGTCACTTGGCATCATCTGCATAGACAAGTTTTGGTATTTCTTGGTATCCCAGTGACATAAGATTTACAGGGAAAAGTGTGTGTCATGTTTCTGTTTGATGTGATCAAGGGAAACTTTAATCTGCTAGACTTACCTACTTTGGAACTAAGCATGCACTCTGGATATTGGCCCTGGCCCCTTGCTGAAGGAAGCATGCCTTGTTGAGATAATAATGAATGATGATGGTTGCATTAAAATTGACAAGTCACAGAATGAGAAAGAGCTGCTCAATGATTGGCCTACAAGAAAGAATTGAGGAAAAAATATCTTTTTATGAATGATTCAATCTTGAGGATTTTTCCAGTACTTTTTCCCTTGTACTTCCAGAATTAGGGGAGTAGGGAATATATGTCTCATTTTACGCACCAGTGACAACATAGGCGTACAGGTTAAGCACATGGTAGTCATTAGCAATAGTTTATTGTGATAGAAAGAAATTGATATTTTCCACCAATCTTTGAAACTAGATCATGAATTTAAGAGGTCTTCTGTCAGTTGCTGGCTATCTGAAACAGATTTCTTCAAAAGTACCACTTCCTAGATGAAACAGTGACTACAACAGGAGGGAGCACATAGCTAGACCAAGTAATCAAAAGTCATGTTCTGGCTGGCCAAAGCTGGGAGATACTCAAACAGTGCATGTCCGAATTGTACACAAAATATCATAAATTTATTTTCTGTAATTCCATAAACTCACCTTGGTCTCTCAGGAGGGTTTAATGAGTGCTATTGGTTAATGTATTTTTTGGGGGGGAAGGGTGGGATTTGTTAAAATAGTGCTTTAAATTAGTTACTATTTTGAGCATTTTCTATAGTAGAGGAAATAACTACTATCTTATACATGATGTCCATATTGAATAATGAGCAAAAGTTGTAGAAGGTCCCTTTTTCCTACTTTGGTGGAAAACCAAAGACATGAAATATTTTTAGCCTTTTTAAAAGAGAGTTCCCTGTAGTTACTCTGTTGTGGGGGCAATGAACTAGAGTGAGCAAGAAAAATAGAGAAGCCTGAACTCTACATTCTTGAGATCAGAAAACATCAGAATATATTGGAATAAAGGAATACTGGAGTCTAGAAACAGAGCATCTTATTGAAAAAGGCCCCTGGGCCACTGGGCATATATGGGACATCATCTCCACCTGTTCTTTCTTTGGGCTCAGTTGGAAATCTGGCCTGCTATACTGCTTTGAACTTTGAGAAAGCAATGGAATCCATTCCCTAGGACTAACAAATTAGGTGATTTCAATAGAAACCCCCATTACAATTTTTTAGATTGTTATTTTCTGTTTTCTAGGTTTTTTTCACAAATTTCTAGTGTACATAAATCAATGTAAAAATGTTTTTATATGCTCATACTGAGTTAAAAACTCCCCCTTATTCTTAGTGTACTTTATAGGTCTTAATTTATAATGGATTTACATGATTATCACTGAGCTAAGAATTTCCCCTGTAACCTACAAAAATGATACCTACCATTAGATACCTCATTTTAATTAGCAGAATTGTGACTTTATTATGTGAGGTTATGCTCTTTATGCTTTCTCTTGGCTACACCCTGGAGATCCCAAGAATTTTGGTATTTAAAATATCTGGATGATGTAGTAGGGGGATAATTCAATTATGTCTCTTACTATTCATCCCCAGAATGCCTCATTTGTTACTTTTGTGGATTAGATAGATAGATAGATAGATAGATATAGATAAAGATAGAGATATGTTGGATTGTTAATTATTTTTGTAAATGCAAGTGCAAATTTAAATTCCTTTGTCATTATAAGTGAATTGAATTTTTTGTTAGATAATATATTTGTATATACTTATATGTACATCATAGATATATTTATAAATAATCCTCCTTTTCCTGAATATTATGAACCTAAAAGAATCTACTTTAAATTTGGGTACTTTTTCTTGCTCTTTTCCTAGTCTTCCAATTGTACTGCTTGATTGCCTCCCTCTCAACCACTTTTTTATTTTAATTCAGATATGGTCTTCCTGCTTGTCCTTTGGCTTTGACTCTAAAATCTAGGTGTCCAGACCTAGACTTTGCTGTGTCATTGGACTATCTTCTTACCATTGGCCCTGCCTGAGACACCTGCCTTTGCTTTGACACCTTGTATTGACCTTGGATGGGCCAGGTATATGCAACAGTAACAAGTACTAAACAGCTCTTTTTGAATTGGCTCATGGTATATAAAATAATAAATGTTCAATTATCCCAACAATTTTTTAATGTTTATAGGTATCAGTTTTCTATTTTAGAAATCAATAATAAATAAAAATGTTTCATTTTAGCAATTAGTGGGAATTTTCTAATTGGGTTCATCCTTTTAAATATATTCTGTAGGAATAAAAGTATAATTTGTAATGTTAATTCAAAAAAGTCATAGTTTTATTAATTAAAATGAAAGTTGACTTATCAAATTCAAATTTTATGTACATACTCCAGAATCCAAAGTTGCCACTTCTGTACATGTCTGATGAAAATTTTCCCTCATTAGTATCTTCTTTAGTAGTCATATATGTCATATTGTTTTTAAAGGGGCCTATTAAATTGAATGTGTCCCATTATTTGCACTGACAAAAAATGACTTTAGATTACAGGAAAATGGACAAGGTTCTTATTATGAGAATTACTAAATCTGCCAGAAGTGAAAAGAAATGACTAGTGGTGGGCTTAGAGGGATACTATATATATATAACATCTCTTACATTGCTCTCACCATTGTTACAAATGAAAAATTTGGGGGGAGGGCAGGGGGCAAAGAATGATATGGTGAAATGAGAAAAGAAAGTAGAAGTAAGAGAAGAAAAATAAGATAAAAATCTCCAATAGTATATTTTAAGGCAACATAATGTATGCATATATGTCACATATATGATATTGAATTTTATTATACTTCTACTCTAACTTCAATGTGTGAAAAAGTAATTATAGATGTATACAGAGGAAAATGTATTTGCTTTCTCTTATATATGAAGAGTGTAATGATTCAAAGCACATCTTCTGAATCTTATTGAAATTTGTTTCCTTTTCAGGGAAGCTCTGTTGAATTGATTATATGTGCATATACATATATATACATATATATATATGTATATGTCCAGAAATAAACATTTTCTTTTTTTTAATTTAGTCAGATACATGTATCTCACCAGAAACATTGGTTTTTATTATAAATAGATCTGAATTATAAAATAATTGAAATATCAACTCATCAAATATCCTACAATAAATATGCCAAATGATTTTTTTATTCATTTGGGAACTTTTTATCTAATTTTTCACTCAGATTATCTTTCACCTAAATCTTGCTGAAATTATGTATGAGCTTGAAATAGATACCTAGGTCCAACTATCTCTTCAAATTTTTTTTGCATGTATGTTGGAAAAAACCCCACCAACAATGTGTTTATGAAAATTATGTCTTCAAAGACTTGGTATTCTTGAAAATTTATCTCATAGTAGGAGACATTTCCTCTCACATCCAGACAATTCATTTTACTTTCCCAAGTATGTTAGTTGTATTATCTGTACACGAAGTTGACATATCTTCACCATAAATGTCAGTCTTTTCAAGGAAAGAAAAAAAAATAGGCAATACCTTTTCTTAGAAGTTAAAAACACAGAAAAATTTAGTCTTTATATAATCCTTGAAAATGTAATTCTGTATGCAAAGAAAATAACCTTGTTCTTCAGTTAACCACTTAGCAATAACTTACAGTCCTAATACACTTAACCATCCATTCTTGGAGTTCTTCTGGTGAAACCTTAAACAACTAGTCATTTCAATCCAAACGATGTCATAAACATTGATAGACACTGCCGAAGTTTATCTACCAGTAATATTCCTTTATTCAAGTTTAATCTAGAGACAATAAAATATTCTGTTCTGGCTGGACTAAATGATTAAAAAATGAACTTCTTAAAAGGATTAGCTGTGCAACTGATTCCAAAGAAAAATATGTGGACATTAGCTCTATAGTGATTGTACTTTCCAATTATATATACCAGACCTTCCCTTTTTCCACAGTGGAGCCAGACAGTTGAGTAGAACAATTAGCCAATCAGGAGACCTTCTGAAGCTCGGGGCTGCTTAAGTACCAGTGATCCTTTGGAAATAAACATTAGCTGAACTTTTAGATTCCTGCAAATGCTGAAACCAATTGCAACTAGCTCATAGAGAGCAGCAATCTTGGTTCCTAACTTATCTACAGAGCAAGAGACATCTTGGTTTCTGACTTATCTAAAGAGCAGCAAACAGCCTGATTTCTGATTTGCTGTGCTTGCAGATGTCTTCTCCCTGATCCCCACTCTTCCGATGTTCTGATTTATTGTATTTCTCCCTTATCACCCCACTTAGCCATGATTATTTCAAATAGTCATAAATACCTCAAATATGTATAAATATCTCACTCTTTTCCTACTCCACTTTGAGCAGCTGAGAACATTGCCTCACTTCTCCAGCTTTTCAAGCTTCTTCTTCTCAGGTAATAAATGTAGTTATAATCTCTGTAAACTGTGAGCACACTCTGGCTCATTCTCTGTCCCTCTTTTTGGAAATGGGGGCTCTTTTCTGTTAGCAGTTGACAGGATTTTTTTATTTTAATAGATTGCTCAAAGAAGATATGCTTATTGGTTAGTTTTTAGTTCCTTCCCTGTTTATGAAGGATCATTTGAAAGGGGTCAGGCAGAGAGGGGAAAGGGGAGGAAAAGTCGCTTTGTGCAAAGCAACTGATTTATACTTTAAACTATTTACCAAAAGTAAATATGAAAGGATAAGCCAATAATAAACAAGGAGTCTTTCTAGTTTTAATCTGAAAGGAAGTGTCTCCAATTTGCATCAATTCTATCTTTTGGTCCTGATAAATTAAATTATAACGTCAAAGACTGAAAGCCATTTTACCTGTCACTAAAAGATTTGTCTTTATCTGTCTATTTTTTATGAGACCAGAAGTATTAATTCACCACATCTATCCACCTATATTAAAGATGGACCTTCCATGACTGTACTTGTAGGTTGTTGTTGTTTTTAATCATTTAGGAGTTGGGAACTTTCTTTTCTTAATATATTTAATACTTTTTTTAGTTTTCAGCATTGATTTCCACAAGATTTTGAGTTACAGATTTTCTCCACATTTCTATCCCCCCCCCCACTCAGAGGTGGCATATGCTCTGATTGCCCCATTCTCCAGTCAGCCCTCCCTTCTGTCACCCCATTCCTCCTCCTCCCCATCCCTTTTCCCTTTACTTTCTTGTAGGGCAAGATACATTTCTATGCCCCATTGCCTGTATATCTTATTTCACAGTTGCATGCAAAAATCAACTTTTTTTGAGCATCTTCTTTTAAAACTTAGAATTCTAAATTCTCTCCCCACTACTCTCCCTAAGGAGGCAAACAATTCAACATAGGCCACACATGTGTCATTATGCAAAACACTCCCATAAATACTCATGTTGTGAAAGACTAACTATATTTCCCTCCATCCTATCCTGTCTCCCATTTATGCAATTTTCTCCCTTGATCCTGTCCCTTTTCAAAAGTGTGTGCTTTTGATTACTTCTTCCCCCTATCTGCCCTCCCTTCTATCATCCCCCCTCTTTCATCCCCTTTCCCCTACTTTCATGTTGGGTAAGATTTCCAATTGAGTGTGTATGTTATTCTTTCCTCAAGTCAAATCCAATGACAGCAAGATTCACTCATTCCCCTTCACTTGCTCCCTCTTCCCTTCCAATAAACTGCTTTTTCTTGCTACTTTTATGTGAGATAATTTACCCCATTCTATCTCTCCCTTTCTCCCTCGCTCAATATATTCCTCTCTCATCCCTTAATTTTATTTTATGTTTTAGAAAGCATCCCTTCATATTGAACTCACCCTGTGCCCTCTGTCTATATATATATATATATATATATGTATATATATATATATGTATATAAACATATTCCCTTCAACTACCCTAATACTGAGAAAAGTCTCATGAATTACACATATCATCTTTCCATATAGGAATGTGAACAAAACAGTTCAACTTAAGTAAGTCCCTTATGATTTCTCTTTCTTGGTTACCTTTTCATGCTTCTCTTGATTCTTGTGTTTGAAAGTCAAATTTTCTATTCAGCTCTGGTCTGTTCACTGAGAAAGCTTGGAAGTCCTCTATTTTATTGAAAATCCATATTTTGCCTTGGAGCCTTATACTCAGTTTTGCTGGGTAGGTGATTCTTGGTTTTAATACTAACTCCTTTGACCTCCAGAATATCATATTCAAAGCCCTTCAATCCATTAATGCTGCTAGATCCTGTGTTATCCTGACTGTGTTTCCACAATACCCAAAATGTTTCTTTCTGGCTGCTTGCAGTATTTTCTCCTTGAGCTGGGAACTGTGGATTTTGGCAATAATGTTCCTCTGAGTTTCCTTTTCGGGATCTTCTTCAAGAGGTGATGGATGGATTTTTTCAATTTCTATTTTACCCTCTGGTTCTAGAATATCAGGGCAGTTTTTCTTGATAATTTCTTGAAATATGATATCTAGGCTCGTTTTTTGATCATGGCGTTCAGGTAGTCCAGTAATTTTAAGTTATCTCTCCTGGAACTGTTTTCCAGGTCGATAGATTTTTCCAATGAGGTATTTCACATTGTCTTCCATTTTTTCATTCATTTGGTTCTGTTTTATACCATCTTGATTTATGCTAAAGTCACCAGCTCCCACTTGCTCCAATCTAATTTTTAAGGTAGTACTTTCTTCACTGGGCTTTTGGACCTCCTTTTCCATTTGACTAATTCTGCCTTTCAAGGCATGCTTCACCTCATTGGCTTTTTGGAGCTCTTTTGCCATTTGAGTTAGTATATTTTTTAAGATGTTATTTTCTTCAGTATCTTTTTGGGTCTCCTTTAGCAAGTTATTGACTTGTTTTTCATGATTTTCTTGCATCATTCTCATTTCTCTTCCCAATTTTTCCTCTATTTCTCTTACTTGCTTTTCCAAATCCCTTTTGAGCTCTTCCATGGCCTGAGACAAAATCCTATTTTTCTTGGAGGCTTTTGATGTAGGCTTCTTCTGGCTGTATGTTTTGATCTTCTTTGTCACCAAAAAAAAGATTCTAAAGTCTGAGTCTGAATCTGAGTCTGTTTTCACTCCCTTTTCATGTTCCCAGCTGATTACATGACCCTTGAGCTTTTTGTCAGGGTATGACTGCTTGTAGAGTAGAAAGTACTTTACCCAAGCTTAAGGGGCTGTGCTGCTGTTTTCAGAGCTACTTCTACACAGCAAATTCTGCCACACCAGTGTTTCTCCACCCACAAGAACCACCAACCCGAACCACTACCCTGATCCAAGCAGGCTCTGTGCTCCCACTCTGATCTGCTGCTTAATTCTTCCCACAGGGTGGGCCTGGGGCAGGATGCAACCACAGCTGAAACTCTGGAAGCTGCCCTAGAGCTGCACCACTTCCATACCCCCGGGGCTAGGGCCAACTGCACACTCCTTTCATTCCAGCAGTTTTTTCCAATACCTTTTCCTGCTGTCTTTCATGTTTGTGGGTTGAAAAGTCTGGTAACTGCTGCAGCTCAATGATTCAGGGTCCTACCACCTATTCTACCTGGCTCCCAGTCTGGTTGGTCTTGGTGTGGCCTGTGCTGGGCTGTGTTCTACTCTGCTCCCAGCTCTGTGCATAGATCCTTTTCAGCAACCATCCAGGCTTTCCTTGGCTGGAGCCCTGCTTCCCTCTGCTATTTCATGGGTTCTGCAGCACTAGAATTTGTTCAGAGCCATTTTTTATGGTTGTTGGAGGAACCTGAGGAAGAGCTTAAGCAAGTCCCTGCTTTCTAGCTGCCATCTTTATTTAGCCCCCTAAACTTTCTTAAAGTTATTTTTTTCCATGTTGATGGACATAATCTTGATTTTATATGAGTAATTATGCTGATTGTGTTCCTAATATTGAACCATTATTGCATTCCTGGTATAAGTACTTTATTTTCACTGTGGAAAAAATCATAATCTCTCTGTTTCTGTCTTTGTCTGTCTGTCTTTTCCCTCTGTGTGTATGTATATTGATAAATATATATATATATATATATATATATGTATATATATATATATACTTGTCTATATATAGATCTATATAGCTATATAGACAGATACATATCTATGCAGCATCAATACAAATACTTATATGTATATATTGATATGTAGAGAGAAAGAAAAGAGGGGGAAGAGACAGTCTTATGGAGATACAGAGAACTATGCTTTTTTCCTAGTCTTCTGTTTTTAAATTTTGGTTAATATTAATTTATATTATGTGTTTACTAATATTAATTAGCTTTATTTCATTTATTTGCATTACTCCACATTTATTTAGATATTAAAACAATAACCGTCTCATTAAATGATTTTAAATGGATGTTTTAATTCTCAATTATTGGCTATAATTTGTAAGTAAGGGGGCTGTAAGATATTTTATATGAGTCTCAAGTGCATGCTCCTAGGTCTGCTACCTCATTAGCCAAGACTATTCTACCTCCTTTATACACCCTCAGGGGCACTCCTAGATGGAGATGTAATGATGTGTAAAGTGAGGTTGGGGGTGAGGAAGGAAGGATATGGCTAATTAGGTCCCAGTCCTGTGAGTATATACAGGGGAACCATATGGAGGTATGGGGAATCTACTTCTGGAATTCCATAATGATGTGAAATACTTAAGTCCAATTTTCTACTTCAGATTATATACAGGCATTTGCTTATTTTATGGTGTTTTTTTTTTTTTAAAAAGCCTTTTGACTGACTGCTGAGAGCGGATACTAAAGTATGCAGATGCATAAACAAATTGTGTTTAGAAAAAATACTAAATGTCCTGATCAATCTATTTCCTGACTGTTCAAGAGAGGAGGATAAAATACTGTAACACTCCAGTTTTAGGGAGGGACCTTGGGCCTTATTACTTTAACTGAACCACTGCCTTGTGACTTGTAAATCCTCAACCATACTATTATTTTTATCCCTATTGCATCTATTCTTTCATGCTATTAGGTGAATGAGTATTGGAGAAGGAATGGACTATACTATGACTTTGTGACCTATGAAACATTAAGGAATGGGAGCCAAAATGGCAGAGAAAAAGCAGAGCTCACCTGAGCTCTCCCAAATTATCCTTGAAACAACTTTAAATAATGCCCCCAAACAAATTCTAGAATGACAAAATCCGCAAAAAATGGAGTGAAATAATTTTACAGTTCAAGACAACTTAGAAGGATGGCAGGAAAGATCTCTCATACCAGGATGAGAGTGAAGCAAAGGCTAGCCCCACAAACAAGCAGCAGGCCTTGGGGAAAACTGAATCAGCAGCAGCAGTGTCTGGAGCTCACAGACTGTAAAGGAGTCAAACAACTGTTTTGGAGATTATAGGGATGCCTTTTGCTGGCACTTGTTGCAGGATTCTGTTACATTGCCCAAATACAGATCTAGGTTGTAGTCCAGGGACCCAGTCCCAGCATGAGGATGAACACTAACACACTAGCACAGAACTTTTGACCATGGGGGAGAGAGGACCTTGGTCACAAGTCCAAGGTGGAAAAGAATGCTTGTAGTCTCTCAAAGATCATAGCATAGACCTGAAGAACAGTGATCACACCCCTCCTTAGATCATTTCACCTTGATAGAACTGAAAACATAGAGACTTCCTAGAACTAGCTATGAGAGCAGCAGGAAAGACCTGAAGCTTGGGATAGTGCCACCTACACTTGGGAGGAGAATCCAAATTTAAAATAGATTTAAAAGAAAAGAAACTGACCATAAGAAACTACTATGGTGACAAGAAGATGAAGACAATCTCAAAAAAAGACATGAAAGTCAAAAATGACTACATCCAAAGCCACTAAGAAAAATGTGAATAGGTCTGAGGCCCAAGAAGAGCTCAAAGGTGACTTTAAAAGACCAATAAGAAAAACAGAGACAAAATTAGGAAAATAAATGAGAGTAATGCAAGAAAATCATGAAAAAAAAGAGTCAATGACTTGGTAAAGGAGGCACAAAAATACTGAAAAAACCTTTAAATCAGAATATGCCAAAAGTTTTTTTTTTAAAAGGCACAAAAATTCACTATAGAAATGAACTCTTTAAACAATAGAATTGGTCAAATAGGAAAAAAAAGACATGCAAAAGCTCACTAAATAAAATAATTCCTTAAAAATTAGAATTGGTTAAATGTTAGCTAGTGACTCCATGAGACATCAAGCAATGACAAAAAAAATGAGAAAGTAGGTGATGTGAAATATGTTAATGGAAAAACATCTGACCTGGAAAATAGATACAATAAGGAAAATTTGAGAATTACTGGACTACCTGAAACCAATGATAAAAGGAAAAGAACCTTGACATCATCTTTCAAGAAATTATCATGGGATCCAAGATGGCAGAGTAAGCAGTAAGTCATTCTCACCTTCCCTTTCTGACCTTGAAAAACCCAAAGAATATTTCCCTAGGAACAATCCTGTAATAGTGGAGCGAGCAGAAAGACAGGATATGGCAGTCTTTTAGCTTGGGAGGCTAGGGAGATTAATGGGAAAGGTCCCTCTTGCTGTGGCTGAAGGGGACCAGTGCAGGACAGAAGGCATCCAGACAAGCCAGTAGCATGTCTCACCTCAGTGGACCAGCAGGAGATCCTAAGCTCCAGGGTGGAGGGGCAGGCAAGCGTCAACACCAGGCACACACCACCTCTTGCTTAGCAGCAGGTAAACTACCAGACAAATACAACTTCCAACTGCCATAACCTGAGGCCTTAGAAGAGAAAACCAGTAACCAGGCCTCTAGCCCCCAACACAAGAAGTCTGGGACAGTGCCCCTGTGGCCCAGAAGCAGATATCAAATTTAAAAGCTTTAAAAAAAAAGCAAACAACATGAGCAAGAAGAATCAAAAAAATGACCATAGAGAAATATCTTGGTGAGAGGAAAGAACAAAACACAAATTCAGGAGAGGACAACATGATCAATATACCCACATTCAAGACCTCAAAGGGGAATATCAACTATTCTCAAGCCCAAAAAGCCTTCTTGGAAGAGCTCAAGAAGGATTTTAAAAGTCAAATAACAGAGGTAGAAGAAAAATTTAAAAATACAGTTGACAAAACAAAAAAAGGTACACCGAAGAATACAACTCCTTAGAAAGTAGAATTGGCTAAGTGGAAAAGAAGGTGGAAAATCTAACAATTTGTTAAAAATTAGAATTGGACACATGGAAGCTAATGACCCTAAGAGACATCAAGAACCAGTCAAACAAAATCGAAAGAATGAAAACAATAGAAGAAAAATAAAATACCTCATTGGAAAAACAACTGATCTGGAAAATAGATCCAGGAGAGATAATTTAAGAATTATTGGTTTATCTGAGAACCATGATGAAAAAAGATCCTAGACAGCATCTTTCAAGAAATCATCAAGGAAAACTTTCCCAAGGTCCTGGAACCAGAGGGTAAAATAGTCATTGAAAGAATGCATTGATTACCTCCTGAAAGAGATCCCAAATTGAAAACAGCAAGAAATATTGTAGATAAATTCTAGAACTATCAGATCAAGGAGAAAATACTGTAAGCAGCCAGAAAGAAACAGTTCAAATATTGTGGAAACACAGTCAGTATTATGTAGGACCTGGCAGCTTCTACATTAAAAGATCGGGAGGCTTGGAATATGATATTCCATAAGGCAAAGGAGCTTGGATTACAACCAAAGATCAACTACCCAGCAAAACTGAGCATGATCTTTCAGGGGAGGAGATAGACATTCAATGAAATAGGGGACTTCCAGACTGTCCTGATGAAAAGACTAGAGCTCAACAGAAAATCTGATCTTTAAATACAAGACTCAAGAGAGGCATGAAAAAGTAAATAGGAAAGGGGGGAAAAACAAACACGTTAATCAATACAGGCAAATGTTTACATCCCTACATGGGAAGATGATACTTACAACTCTTGAGAACCATATCTTTATAATATCATACAGAAGGGAAATACATAGACAGAAGGAATGGGTTTAAGTTGATTTTGATGTGATGACCAAAAAACCTAATTAAGTACTAAGAAGATTGTAATGGGAGAAGAGAAAAGGAAGAAGCAGAAAAAGGTAAATTACATCACATAAAGAGGCACAAAGGAGTGTGAAAGTAGAGGGAAAGAAGAGAGGGTGAGGAGCCTTGTTTAAACTGTAGAATTGTGAACTGATCTAATCATTTTGGAGAGCAATTTGGAAGTATGCCCAAAGGGCTATAAAAATGCACACACCCTTTGACCTAACAATACCACTTTTAGAGATGTATCCCAAAGAGATCATTAAAAAAAGTGGGAAAAGGACCCACATGTACGAAAGCATTCACAGCAACTCTTTTTGTGGTTGCCAAGAATGGAAAATTGAGGGGATGCCCATCAATTGAGGAATGCCTGAACAAGCTGTGACATATGAATATAATGGAATACTATTGTACTATAGAAATGATGAATGCACAGACTTCAGAAAAACTTGGAAAGACTTATATGAACTGATACTGAGTGAGGTGAGCAGAACCAGGAGAATATTATACACAGTTACAGTCACATTGTTCAATGACTAATTTGGTAGATTTGGCTCTTCTCAGCAATGCAAGGTTCTAAGACAACTCCAGAAGGCTCATGATGGAAAATGCTATCCACATTCAGAAAAAGAATTATGGAGTCTGAATGCAGATCAAAGCATACTATTTGCTCTCTCTCTTTTAAGTTTTATTTTCTTTCTTCTTTCTCATGGTTCATTCCATTGGTTGTAATTCTTCTTTTTGACATGACTAATGTGAAAATATATTTAATGTGAATTTATATGTAGAGTCTATATCAAATTGCATGCTGTCCTGAGGAGGGGGGAGGGGAAGAAAGGGGACAAAATTTGGAACTCAGAAGTTTGTGGAACTGAATGTTGTAAATTAAAAATAAAATAATTAATTTAAAAAAAGAAATCATCAAGGAAAACTGTCCTGATTTCCTAGAATTAAAGTGTAAAATTGAGCCTTCCTAGGTGCTGGGCCCCAGGCCCAGAGTCCTATTAGGTGTGGAACCTATGTGGGTGGAGATTGGTGACTGAGGTGGGGCCCAAGATGGGGCTGGCTAAGGGGAGGTGTTAACTCCAGAGCCATGCCCTATTGGGTGTTGACCTAATCTATGTGGATGTGAACCTCCCAGGGTCCCAAGGGGAGGGGCCAACTCAAGAACCAATCACCAGAGCTTGGGCTCTGGTCATTCAGACAACGCTTGATGATGTCAAAAACTCTATAAGAGGAGACAAGACAGCTTGAAGATCCTTTTTTCTGTTGGAGCTCTACCTGCAGCAATAGTGGGCCAGCCCTTGTTCCAAGCTCCCGGGCTGAACCTAGATGCTGCTAACTATGAATTGTATTGGGTCTGTCAGTTGATGTTTGTAATTCATTTGTATTTTGTTCTGAAGGTCAGGGTGCTGGATTTTTTCCCTGAACTAAGTGAATGATATTTGTATGCTGAATTAAAGTAAGCTTTTCTGTTGGAGCTCTTTGGCACAGCAGTGATGGTGTGTGTGACTCTGGGCCATCCCTTGTACTGAGCTCCCAGGCTGAACCTAGATGTTGGTAACTATGAATCTATATTGGATCTGTCCGTTGATGTTTGTACTTTGTTTGTAATTTTTTCTGAAGTTCATGGTGCTGGATTTTTCCCCTGCACTAAGAGCCCAGCACCTAGCAAGGCTCAATGAAATACACTGAGTTACTCAAAGAAAACAAAGGCCATTTTGCTTACCAACACAACCTTACAAGGCAGGAAAGTAAAGAGGGGAAGGGCATGAGAAGCGGGGGTACCCACAGAAGGGAGAAATTATGAGGGAGGCAATAGTCAGAAACAAAACACTTTTGAGAGAGTAAGATCAACAGGGGTGGGGGATGGTAAGAAGAGGAAATAGGATGAACAGAAACACACACTAACCATAATTGTGAAACATTTTTATAAGTTTTTCTCATGAAGGCCTCATTTCTCAAATATATAGAGAATGGAGGAAAAATTATTTTTCTTAAAAAAAGAACACTTCTGGGGGGGCAGAGCCAAGATGGCAGCTGGAAAACAGGGACCCGCATGAGCTCCCTACCACGTCCCTCCAAAACCCTATAAAAATGGCTCTGAACTAATTCTAGAACTGCAGAACCCACAAAATAGCAGAGGAAAGCAGGCCTCCAGCCCAAGACAGCCTGGATGTTCACTGGGTGAGGTCTATCGCACATGGAGCTGGGAGCAGAGGGGAACAGAGCCCAGCATGGATGGTGGCAGGACCAACCAGACTGGGAGCCAGGCAGAACAGGCCCTAGCACCCTGAATCAATGAGCTGTGGCAGTTGCCAGACTTTTAAACCCACAAACACCAAAGGCAATACAGAAGAACTGCAGAGCCCACAAAATAGTGGAGGGAAGCAGGGCTCTGGCCCAGGACAGCCTGGATGGTCTTTGGGTAAGGTCTATCCTGCACAGAGCTGGGAGCAGAGCAGAGCAGAGTGGAGCCCAGCACAGTGTGGACCAACCAGACTAGGAGCCAGGTGGAGCGTGCCCTAGTGCCCTGAATCAGTGAGCTGCAGCAGTTGCCAGACTTCTCAAACCACACACACCAAAGACAACAGAGAAGGTTAGTGGGAAAGGCTGCTGGGCACAGGGGTATAGAGTTCACAGTTCAGCCACTGCCCCGGGGGCAGTGGAGGTGGGGCAGCTGCAAAACTGCAGCTGCAGTTGCTTCTTGGCCCAGGCCCACCTGGTGGGAGGAATTAAGTGGATGATAAGAGCAGGAGTGCACAGCATGCTGAAGATCTAAGTTCAGTCAGGTTGGGAGTCCTTGGGGAGGGAGGAGTGCTGGTGTGGCAGAGCTGACTGTAATAGCTCTGAAATCAACAGCACATCCCCCCAAGCTTGAAACATAGTACTCTGTACTCTACAAGGAGTCATACCCCGATGAAAAACTCAAGGGTCAAGTAAGTTGGCTGGAAACATGGCCAGGCAGTGAAAATGCACCCAGATTCAGTCTCAGACTTTGGAATCTTTCTTTGGTGACAAAGAAGACCAAAACATACAGCCAGAAGAAGTCAAGCAAGGCAAAGAGCCGACAACAAAAGCCTCCAAGAAAAACATGAACTAGTCTCAGGCTATGGAAGAGCTCAAAAAGGATTTGGAAAAGCAAGTTAGAGAAGTAGAGGAAAAATTGGGAACAGAAATGAGAAGGATGCGAGAAAACCATGAAAAACAAGTCAATGACTTGCTAAAGGAGATCCAAAAAAATACTGAAAAATATACTGAAGAAAACAACACCTTAAAAAATAGACTAACTCAAATGGCAAAAGAGCTCCAAAAAGCCAATGAGGAGAAGAATGCCTTGAAAGGCAGAATTAGCCAAATGGAAAAGGAGGTCCAAAAGATCACTGAAGAAAATAGTACCTTAAAAATGAGATTGGAGCAAGTAGAAGCTAGTGACTTTATGAGAAATCAAGATATTATAAAAGAGAATCAAAGGAATGAGAAAATGGAAGAAAATTTCAAATATCTCCTTGGAAAAACCACTGACCTAGAAAATATATCCAGGAGAGATAATTTAAAAATTATTGGACTACCTGAAAGCCATGATCAAAAAAAGAGCCTAGATATCATCTTTCAAGAAATTATCAAAGAGAACTGCCCTGATATTCTAGAGCCACAGGGAAAAATAGAAATTGAAAGAATCCACCCATTGCCTCCTCAAATAGATCCCAAAAAGAAATCTCCTAGGAGTATTGTCACCAAATTCCAGAGCTCCCAAATCAAGGAGAAAATACTTCAAGTGGCCAGAAAGAAACAATGTGAGTATTGTGGAAACACAATCAGAATAACCTAAGATCTCGCAGCTTCTGCATTAAGAAATCAAAGGGCTTGGAATACGATATTACGGAGGTCAATGGAGCTAGGATTAAAACCAAGAATCACCTACCCAGCAAAACTGAGTGTCATGCTCCAAGGCAAAACATGGATTTTCAATAAAATAGAGGACTTTCAAGCTTTCTCAGTGAGAATACCAGAGCTTAATAGAAAATTTGACTTTCAAACACAAGAATCAAGAGAAGCATGAAAAGGTAATCAAGGAAAAGAATAAGAAAAAGAAATCGCAAGGGACTTACTAAAATTGAACTGTTTTGTTTACATTCCTACATGGAAAGATGATGTGTATGATTCATGAGACCTCAGTATTAGGGTAGCTGAAGGGAATATGTATATACATATATATATATATATATATATATATATATATAGGTGTGTGTATGTATATATGTATGTGTATATATATACATATATGTGTGTGTGTGTGTATATATATATATATATATATATATATATATAGAGAGAGAGAGAGAGAGAGAGAGAGAGAGAGAGGGATCAGGGTGAGTTGAAGATGAAGGGGTAATATCTAAAAGAAATAAAATCAAATTAAGGGATGAGTGAGAAATATATAGAGAGAGGGAGAAAGGGAGAGATAGAATGGGGTAAATTATCTTGCATAAAAATGGCAAGAAAAAGCAGTTCTGTAGGAAGGGAAGAGAAGGCAGGTGAGGGGGAAAGAGTGTATCTTGCTCTCATCGGATTTGACCTGAGGAGGGAATACCATACACACTCAATTGGGTATCTTACCCCAAAGGAAAGAAGGAGGAAGAAGATAAAAAAAGCAAGGATGATAGAAGGGAGGGCAGATGGAGGAGGAGGTAATCAAAAACAAACACTTTCAAAAAGGGACAGGGTCAAGGGAGAAAATTCAATAAAGGGGGATAGGTTAGGAAGGAGCGAAATATAGTTAGTCTTTCACAACATGAGTACTGGGGAAGGTTTATACATAATGATACACAGGCGGCCTATGTTGAATTGCTTGACTTCTTAGGGAGGTTTGGTGGGAAGGGAAGAGTGGAGAGAATTTGGAACTCAAAGATTTAAAAGCAGATGTTCAAAAAAAAGTTTTTGCATGCAACTAGAAAATAGCATACACAGCAAATGGGGCATAGAAATTTATTCTTGCCCTACAAGAAAGAAAGGGAAAAGGGAATGGGAGGGGAGCAGGGTAACAGAAGGGAGGGCTGACTGGGGAACAAGGCAACCAGAATATACGCCATCTTGGAGTGGGGGGGAGGGTAGAAATGGGGAAAAAATTTGTGATTCAAACTCTTGTGAAAATCAATGCTGAAAACTAAATATATTAAAAATTAAGTTTTAAAAATTAAAAAGAAACAGAAAAAGAGCTATTCTCCAATTGATAAATGATAAAATTAAGGAATAGGCATTTTGCAGAAAAATTAACCAAAACCATCCATAGTCATATTTTAAAAAATGATCTAAAGCAGTATTGATTTGAGAAATGTGAATTAAAATGCCTATGATGTACCATCCCATACCTATCAGATTGGCCAATATGACAGAAAATTAAAATGAAAAATATTGAAGGGGATGTGGGAAAATTGGGACACTAAAATATTGTTAGTGGAGTTGTGTACTGATCCAACCATTCTGGACAACAATTTGGAACTATGCCCAAAAGGTAATTTTAATGCATACACTTTATATCATCAGCATTTCTAAATATCTTAAACAAAATTCTGCAAGAGGACATAATAAAAGACACCTCATTTAAAATAACTCTAGACAGGGAAAAATAACTGGGAGTATACCTGCCAAAAAACTCCCAGGAACTAAATAAACATAAAATGATAATTTAAAAAAAAAACTTTTTATCTAAGTAAAATCAGATTTAAGTAATTGGAGAAATATTCATTTTTCTTTGGGTAGGCTTGGCCAATATAATAAAAATAATAATTTTACCTACTTTATATATTTAATGCTATCCCAGTTAAATTACCAAAAGAATTATTTAACAAATTAGAAAAAATAACAAAATTCATTTAGAAGAACAAAAAGTCAAGAATATCAAAGGAGCTAATAAAAATGTAAAGCAAGGAAGCTTAGAAGTACCCTATCTCAAATTATATTTTAAAGCAGTAATTATCAAAACTATCTAGTACTGGCTATGAAACAGAAAGGTAGATCAATGGAACAGAGTAGACATACAATTTATAGCAACAAAGGATTATAATAACCTTACTTTTAACCAATATAAAGACTTAAGATTTCAGACTAAGAATTCATTATTTGGTAAAATTGTTGGGAAAACTGGGAAGCAGTATGGTCAGATACGACAGGAAAATCAGAAGATCAGGGAACATAAACTTATCAGGCTTACATATAGGCAAACAAGTTATGAATGAACAAGACAGAAATCAGAGTGAAGTGTAAAATCAATAATTTCAATTACATTAAATTAAAAAGTTTTTGTACAAATAAAACAAACGTAGTGAACATCAGAAGGAAGGCCGAAAAATGGGAAAGCAATTTTTGTAGACAGTTTCTTGCACAAAAATTTCATATCTTAAATATATAAAAACTTTGTCAAATCTATAAGAATATAAATCATTCCCCAATTGACTGACAGATCAAAGGATCTGAACAGGCAGTTCATATCCAATGAAAAATTCACAACAATTTATAGTCATATTAAAAAAAAAGTTCTAAAGCATTATTGATTAGAGAAGTGCAAATTAAAATAACCTTGAAATATCATTTTAGACCTATCAGATTGACTAAAACGACTGAAAGCGAAAGCAACAAATATTGGAGGGCATATGGAAAAATTGGGACACTGATTCATTGTTGGTGGAATTGTTAACTGATCCAACCATTTTCGAGAGCAATCTGGAATTATGCCCTAAAAAAATTATGCCTACATATATATATATACACATGTATACACACGTATATGCAAAGAAGTGGAAATTGTGGGGATGCCCATCATTTGGGGAATTGCTAAGCAAGTTGTTGTATATGATTATGATGGAATACTACTGTGCTATAAGAAATGATGAACTCCCTAATCTTAGACAAAACAAGATTAGATTTGTATGAAGAAATGAAGAGCAAAAAGAACCAAGAGAAGATAGTATACAATAATAAAATTATTGTTTTAAGTACAATTTTGAACAAATAAGACATTTTGATTATTATAAATACCCATATTAACTACAAAGAACATATGAAGATGTTATCTGCATACATAGAAAGAACTGATGAATAAAAGCATATACACAATGATTTTTACATATATATGTATACATATATACACACATACATACACATATATTCGTGCCTAATAGCAGCCATCTCTAGGGTGGGGGTTAGGGGAAGGAAGAAAAAGAAGGCAAAGAAAAACAAATTAATGTGATGACTTTATTAGATATTTTAAAATAATAGCAAGTTATATATTATAGATTTGTTGTTTCATGTGCAATCATATTTTTTAATTTTTTTTATTTTTTTATTTTTTAAATTTATTTATTTAACATATTTAGTTTTCAGCATTGATTTTCACAAGAGTTTGAATTACAAATTTTCTTCCCATTTCTACCCTCCCCACCACTCCAAGATGACGTATACTCTTGTTGCCCTGTTCCCCATTCAGCCTTCCCTTCTGTTACCCCACTCCCCTCCCATCCCCTTTTCCCTTCCTTTTTTGTAGGGCAAGATAAATTTCTATGCCCCTTTGCCTGTGTATCTTATTTTCTAGTTGCATGCAAAAACTTTTTTTTTTTGTTTTTGAACATCTGTTTTTAAAACTTTGAGTTCAAATTCTCTCCCCTCTTCCCTTTCCACCCACCCTCCCTATGAAGTCAAGCAATTCAACATAGGTCACATGCTTATCATTATGTATAACCCTTCCACAATGCTCATGTTGTGGAAGACTAACTATGTTTTGCTCCTTCCCAACCCATCCCACTTTATTGAATTTTCTCCCTTGACCCTGTCCCCTTTCCAAAGTGTTTGTTTTTGATTACCTCCACCCCCATCTGCCCTCCCCTCCATCATCCCCCCCCTTTTATTTTTTTTTAATTTCCTCCCTCTTCTTTCCTGTGGGGTAAGATACCCAACTGAGTTGTATGGTATTCCCTCTTCAGGCCAAATTTGATCAGAGCAAGATTCACTCATTCCCCCCTCACCTGCCCTCTCCCCTCCTCCCACAGAACTGCTTCCTCTTGCCATTTTTATGCAAGATAATTTACCCCATTCTATCTCTCCCTATCTCCCTCTCTCACTATATTCCTCTCTCATCCCTTAATTTCATTTTATTTCTTTTAGATATCTTCCCTTCATCTTCAACTCACCCTGTGTCCACTCTCTCTCTCTTTATATATATATATATATATATATATATATATATATATATATATATATATATGTATATATGTATATATACACACACACATATATATACACATACACATGCATATATACATACACGCACATTTACTTATATATATATATATATACACACACATAAACATATATATATATATATATGCATATTCCTTTCAGGTGGTATGATATTGAGGTCACATGAATCATATACATCATCTTTCCATGTAGGAATGTAAATAAAACAGTTCAACTTTAGTCAGTCCCTTATGATTTCTCTTTCTTGTTTACCTTTTCATGGTTCTCTTGATTTTTGTGTTTGAAAGTCAAATTTTCTATTCAGCTCTGGTCTTTTCACTGAGAAAGCTTGAAAGACCTCTATTTTATTGAAAATCCGTATTTTGCCTTGGAGCATTATACTCAGTTTTGCTGGGTAAGTGATTCTTGGTTTTAATCCTAGCTCCTTTGACCTCTGGAATATTGTATTCCAAGTCCTTCGATCTCTTAATGTAGAAGCTGCGAGATATTGGGTTATTCTGATTGGGTTTCCACAATACTCAAATTGTTTCTTTCTAGCTGCTTACAGTATTTTCTCCTTGATCTGGGAGCTCTGGAATTTGGTGACAATATTCCTAGGAGATTTCTTTTTGGGATCTATTTGAGGAGGCGATCGGTGGATTCTTTCAATTTCTATTTTGCCCTGTGGCTATAGGATATCAGGGCAGTTCTCTTTGATAATTTCTTGAAAGATGATATCTAGGCTCTTTTTTTGATCATGGCTTTCAGGTAGTCCAATAATTTTTAAATTATCTCTCCTGGATCTATTTTCCAGGTCAGTGGTTTTTCCAATGAGATATTTCACATTGTCTTCCACTTTTTCTTTCCTTTGGTTCTGCTTTATATTATCTTCATTTCTCATAAAGTCACTAGTTTCCACTTGCTTCAATCTAATTTTTAAGGTAGTATTTTCTTCAGTGGTCCATTGGACCTCCTTTTCCATTTGGCTAATTCTGCCTTTCAAGGCATTCTTCTCCTCACTGGCCTTTTGGAGCTCTTTTGCCATTTGAGTTAGTCTATTTTTTAAGGTGTTGTTTTCTTCAGTATATTTTTCAGTATTTTTTTGGATCTCCTTTAGCAAGTCATTGACTTGTTTTTCATGGTTTTCTTGCATCCTTCTCATTTCTCTTCCCAATTTTTCCTCTACTTCTCTTACTTGCTTTTCCTAATCCTTTTTGAGCTCTTCCATAGCCTGGGACCAGTTCATGTTTTTCTTGGAGGCTTTTGTTGTAGGCTCTTGCAGTTTGTTGACTTCTTTAGGCTGTATGTTTTGGTCTTCTTTGTCACCAAAAGAAAGAATCCAATGTCTGAGACTGAATCTGGGTGTGTTTTCGCTGCCTGGCTATATTCCCAACCAGCTTACTTGACCCTTGAGTTTTTCATCGGGGTGTGACTGCTTGTGGACTAAAGAGTTCTATGTTCCATGTTTGGGGGGGTTGTGCCAGCTCTGCCACACCAACACTCCTCCTTCCCCATGAACCCCCAACCTGGACTGGGCTTAGATCTTCAGCAGGCTGTGCACTCCTGCTCAGATCCGCCACTTAATTCCTCCCACCAGGTGGGCCTAGGGTAGAAGTAACAGCAGCTGTAGCTGCACCACCTCCAGTGCCCCTGGGGTTGGTAGCCAAACCCTGAACTCCTTTCACTCCTGCAGCTTTTCCCACTAACCTTCTCTGCTGTCTTTGATGTTTTTGGGTTGAGAAGTCTGGTAACTGCTGCAGCTCACTGATTCAGGGTGCTAGGGCACACTCCTCCCAGCTCCTGGTCTGGTTGGTCCGAGCAGCTTATGTTGGGCTCTGCTGTGCTCTGCTCCCAGCTCCCAGCTCCGAGCTCCATGTGGGATAGACCTCACCCAGAGACCATCCAGGCTGTCCTGGGCTGGAGCCCTGCTTCCCTCTGCTGTTTTGTGGGTTCTGCCATTCTAGAATTGGTTCAGAGCCATTTTTATAGGTTTTTGGAGGGACTCGGTGGGGAGCGCACTGCTTTCCAGCTGCCATCTTGGCTCTGCCCCCCGCAATCATATTTTTTAAATTAAACTATGTTACAGAAAATAAAAACCAATGCTAAAATTGATAAAACATTTAATTTGGAGGAAAAGAAAATATTAAATAAAAAGAAAGATTAAAGAGCAGAGGGATAGTGACAGGGGTGCAAATCACAATCTGGTGGCAGCAGAGCTTGTTAGACCAGCTCTACTTGGAAGATTTACCTCTGGAATCCAGTACAGCACTGAAACAGTGCATTAGGTGGCACATTGAATAGAGTGTCAAGCCTGGTAACAGGAAGATTCATCTTCTTGAGTTCAAATCTAACCTCAGACACTTACTAGCTGTGTGACTCCAGGAAAGTCACTTAATCTTGTTTGCCTTCATTTCCTCATTTGTAAAATGGGTCAGAAAAGGAAACGGCAAACCACTCCAGTATCTTTGCCACAGAAACCCCAAATGGGGTGAGGAAGAGTCTGACACAATTTAAAAATGAGTCAACAACAGCAGTGAATCAATCTTTATTTTCTAGCTTGAGGTTGCTTTTTTGAAGTAGGTGCTGTGAATCAGGTGCTGAGAGGTGCTGTGAATCAGGTAAATTCTTTTACACACACACACACACACACACACACACACACACACACACATACATCAATGTGTTTCAAATCTATTTTATCCAATTAGGTGCTAGTTTTGTTCTACCACAGAATGTTCATGAATGTCCATCCAGTCACAGTCTCAAGGCAATCCGAGTGAAAGACAGAAGACAGCATTCTCATTCAGATCAAATCAGGACCACCACCTCAATCCCTTCCTCACCTGATACTGAGATACTACAGGATTTGTAATGTAAGTATTGTCCCTTCCCACCAGCATTCAAGTTTCTAAGCTGGTCCCTCCAAGCATTGATCAAGAAGAGTAACCTTTGGAAACCAGCGGCCCACTTTCTCTAGAGCCAACAACTGAAAACTCCAAACAGCAACAGACAGATGATCCAAATATCTCCAGGATTGATAGCATTACTTGCAATATGACTAGTCCTGACCCTGTCAGCAAAATTCCAGAGAAGTAATCTTTGTGAAAATAAAACTTCAAAATTGCCTCCTCAGCAGCCAAAACTAATGTAGAGCTTGGGGGTGGGGTTGAGTAATTCTTGCCATTAAAGCTCTTGGAACTGGCACAAGATTCAACAGCAGAAATGGATATGATTTTATTACTAAAAAATGGCATTAAAGAATATGAATTACTATTTTAGTTGTTACTGTGCCTTAAAGACCACTGAAATATTCCGTCTAATTTAGTAGTTGAAACAAACTATGTACATTGACATCCCTTCTTAGAATGTCAGTTTCCAGAGAACAGGGACTTGCCTGTTTTTCTATATATACCACTAGAACATAGTGGTTTGCCTATTTTTCATATGAGCTTAATAACTTTTTCTTCCTTCCTTTCCTTCCCTTCCTTCCCTCCTTCCTTCCTTCCCTCTTTCCTTCCCTCTCTCCTTCCTTCCTTCATTCCTTCCTTCCTTCCTTTCTCCCTTCCTTCCTTCTCTCCTTCCTTCCTTCCTCCCTCCTTCATTTTCCTTCTCTACTTTTCTTTCCTCTACAATAATTGTGCTTTGAAAGATAGACATCAAAGTATTCTATAATTAAATATTGTTTTTCAAGTCTTTATGATTCAGTTAATTTAAACTTTATGAATTGAGATTTTGTGCTAGTTGGTACTTAAGTGTTTCTTATTAATATTGTTTTGTCATATTGCAAACCATTAGGAATAATATACTATAGGGGTGGAAGTCAGCATAGAAACTTAGACAACTACCACTTAAGTGATAAAATGCTGCAATCAGATACACATAAAAAGTCAGAAAAAATTTTGATAATTCACTCAGTATAAGCAACAACAGGGATATAACTTTGGTGTATCTTGGACTGTTAGGTCCAAGTAGATGCTAGGTTCAGTAGATAAAGTGCCAGACCTGGAGTCAGGAAGACATCTTCATGATGTAAAATCTGGTCTCAGACACTTACTAACTGTGTGGCAAGTGACTTAACCCTGTTTGTCTCAGTTCCTGATCTGTAAAATGAGCTGGCAAAGAATACTGCAAACCACTCCATTATTTTTCCCAAGAAAACCCTAGTGAACAGTTGGACTGAAGGAAATGACAAAACTATAATGACAGGATGACTATGGCTTTTATGAGGGACTTGAGAGAAGAGAGAATTCCAGATAAAACCCTAAAAAGTAATTGAGGAGGTAGGAGGAGCTGGATCTTGGGGCTTATCCTTTTACTTTATCTCCATCCTCTACCCCTTCTGCCTTGACCAGAAGATCTTTATGAACTTTGAAGTTTGATTTTTTTTTCCTTTTGGTAGCCTTATAGGTTTCCCGCAATATCTAGTGACAGTGTCCATATCAAGAACCAAGGAGAGAGTGGATGTGATGAAGTAAAGGGATTCAAGGTTCTACAAAGAGCCTATTAGAAAATCTACACCATACCTATGGGGAAAAGTTTGAGGACTCCTACTAATGAATTTCTAAGAGCTGTAGGTTACCCATCTACTATATGTACTCTGAAAAACTGAGTTCATTTTTTTTTCCTGGACTCTATACATAATTATGGAAGAGTGAGTCATATTCTTTTGAAGAGATCTTTCATTCCCCTTTTACAACTAAATCATGATAGTTGATCTCCATTTCTATAAAGCAAATTAAGGCTGACTGACCAAATAATACCAACTGATTGTCACAGTACAAGACTCACTGGGAATGCCTGGGTGTTCAAGGAGGACTAGCACCTCTAATGTGAAAGCTTGCTGAACCCTTTTCAGGACTGCCATCCACCTTTATGTCCACTTAACACTCAACTCTCATCTGTGGCTCCAAGAAGCCATAGCATGCACAGAGGCCACAAGATGGTAAGCCGTCATAGCACATGGACAAAATCAGGTTGAGGATAACAGATGAGCCTCAAACCCATGGTGAGTTATGGAGAAGTCTGCCTCAAACATGTTAAGACTTTCCCCAGTGGAATGGACAGATGGGAACAATTTTTCTTTCCAACAGTCATGAAGGCAGCTTAACCAGGAACTATGGAGAGCTTTTAGCTTCATCAGACATTGGAGATGACACCAAGGTCATCCACTGCATCCTGACCCATTACCAGTCATCCTGACTTTTGTCTTGCCGCTGGACTTCCATGACTGGAAGACAGAGTGAGGCCTATGATTTTTTGCAGCCTTGCCTCACTTAAATCCAATTCGCACAGGAGTTAGGATGTCACCCTTTGATGTTAGTAGACTTCTTTGAAAACTCAGAACACCAATAAAGAAGTACATTGGTGGAAGTTAATGATCCATGTACAGCATTATAAAAAAAAACAATTAGCCCTTCAGGGGTCTCTCTAAAATCTGACAGGATGTGGTAGCCAAACTCTAGGCCCTTGACCTTCCAATAAGAATTGGAGGGTGGAAAATAACCCCCAACCTTAAATGTGTTACAGAAGTTTTATTACTTATCTCTCTTGACATTGTGAAATTTTATTTTTGCTTTGTCTAACAGCATGATTAGAGCTACTTCTTTTTTAGAATCATCTGATGCATAGTAAATTTTGTTCTAGCATCTCATTTTCATTCTCTAAGTGCTTTTATTTTTAGCTCTGCTTTTATACTTAATATATTGTTGGATTTCTCATCAATTTTGCCAGTCTTTCATTTTAATTACTTTAATTCATTATTTTAAAAAATTATTATTTTTAGGCTTTTGTTTTCCTCCACTATTTATTTTTAACATCTTGCCACTTTTGACTCAGCACTTTTTCCTCAGAGATTAATTTTGATTGCAATATTTTGATATTAATCTATTTCTAGCTCATCAGCTCCTATTTACCTGCCCTACCTCAACTTCCTTAAATTTACATAAATGTTATTGTATCTTTTTGTTTGTTTATCTGTTTATCCCCTACTTTCTCCTCCTTTTTCCTATGTAGCTATGCATGTAGTTTGTTTGCACCCCCACCCTTTTGCTAGAAGATATTCATTTCTTCATCTTCCACATTTCTTCTCTATTCTTCTATTCTCCAAGTTACAGGCTCTCCAATTAGTTGTTTCTTTTTTATTCTCACGGTAACCTTCATTAAGGTAGAACTCCTACAGTACTGCATTTCAAATGCTTTCTCTACTTCATCTTTATATCATTACATTTGTATATTCTTTCCTCAAAGTCTTTCAAAGCCTAACAGTAGCACAATATTCATATATGCCAGCACTTTCAGTAACCTGTGATATACTTTACTTGGCCTTGTTAGCTTGAACTTGTCAAGAGTAGTAACTAGGTATATCTTACTATCTTCCTATAAATCTTGTATATAGATATCTATTAGCTTTTTGTTGTTGTTCTAACATTTCCTGTTTATTTTTCCCCTAAGACAGATAATATGGAAATACAATTGTGTTTGAATAGTTATCCATTATCACTGTCTTGTAAACTCCAAGCTGTGCCCATTTCCCCTCCTTCATCCTTGTTGTCCAAATATACCTCAATAATCCCCTCAAAAAATTGTTATCCTTAGCAACACTCACCAGCCACAAGTCGTTCTAAATTTTAGTCTTTCTGTTTTTTTTATCTTATCATCTCTTTCTTTTTTCTGTTCAAGTGATCTGTAGTATATTATAATGACAATAACTGGTTTAATTCTGCCTCCGCTGATGATGACCAAAATGATCTCCACTAACTCTTTCCCTGGTCCCAACTTGATCCAAACTTTATATCCATAATTTCATTTGGTATCCACAGATGAGGCATGAACAGCTCCACATTGATCTACAGATATAGCAGTTATGTCCAATCAATCTGACATATTAAAAAAAATCATTAAATTCCCAACACAAGAATGATAATCGCTTGTATGTGCTATTGGTACATTAATATAGGAATAAATAAAATGATGAGGAATTATCTTCCAGAATATGATACTTAAAATCATGTATGCTAATACTACTCAGAAGATTTAAGGCATTGTGAATTTAAGGGACAAATGTAATAAATGGACATAGTCAGGGAAAGGAAACAGATATCAGTATATTTCAGGAGAAGAAACACAGTATGACAAGGCTCAGGAAAAATCGGAGGAAGATAGACAAAAGTGTGAAAATCACTTCAAAATGTCAAGTAAACTGAACCATGAAAGTGATTTGAATCAATGAATTTTCCGAGGAAGTATATAATTCAAAATAACAACTTCACTGAAATGCAGGGTGTCACAAAAGTCTTAGTTCAATTTTAAGCTTCAATAACTTAAAATTGCATGAAAACTTTTGCAACATTATACATATATATGTGCATATATATACATATATACACATTTATATAAGTTTTAAGCTATTGAAGTTCAAAACTGCACTAAGATTTTGGGGACATCCCAAATATTTGATATGTATTTTCCTAATTTTCCCACATAATCCCATGTGAATTCCAATGGCACACAGGAGTACTTGAACTCTAAAGAGTTGTTCAAATGGAATGAAAGCTCTTACAGATTCTATTATGCCACTTTAAGTTGCTTGTCCTTCATTCTCATACTATCCAGAAGGTGATGCCATAACTTGCAAGTGAATTGGATGTAAGTCAGGAAGGACTCTGCAAAGTTACCAGCCTTACTTTCTCCTCTGGAGCCATTTGGGTAAAGTGGAAAGACATAAATCAGGACAACTGGAGATAGGTCCTGGATTCAGTGGAAGACTGGCTTTTTTAAGCTAACATCTTTAATAGGTCTCCATTTGACTGAGGCAGCACCCATTCCATGGTTAGAACTAGGTAAGAAATGAGACAAAGAATGGCTACTTTTACATAGTGAAAAAAAATCAATCCTGGAGGGGAAGACCCTCAGAGTTTCTGACCAAAACAGAAATAATTACTCTTTACATTTACTCTGAGCCAATCAGGGTGGAAACAATGACCAGTAAGAGGGGCTTGGAGTGGGACCCATTCTTGGCCAATCAAGGAGAGCCAGAGTGAATTGGGTTTAAGGCATGGTCCTTAAAGAAATCTAGCTCTTAAACCCCAAGATATCTTGCCATGTTTCAGAAATCAAATTTATATTCCTTTGGACAAAGCACCTGAAAGTAAGGGTATGATGCCCTATGTGGACAGAGAGAGAAAAGGAGGAGGAGAATAAGGAGAAGGACAGGAAAGGACAAGAGAAGAGGAGAGGGGAGTACTATTGTGTGGCTAGAATTAAAGATTGTAAAGTCCTTTTAAATGTTTGAGGTATCACAAAAATGTCAGTTATTATCAGGGGAGATGGATTGTACAATTCCTATCTGAAGAAAGTAAGATTTTTCAAATTTGTTTTGTTTTCAGGAACAATGTTTTAATTCATATGTGTATTGTCATCTCAACCTCAATTTGACATAAAATAATTAATGGATAGTAAATTAAACACATTCAATTTTCCTTCTAGAATGTCATTGAATTATTTGTTTCTTGTCCCTTTTATATTCTGCTACCTTCCAGCCACAAAATTCAGGGATCTCTATCATGACTTCAGTGTCAGGTTTGTTAGGGCATGTAACCTGAGTAAATCAATTCTATTATTGTTTGACATCTCTATAAACCCCAGTTCTTAGTTCTTATAGACCATATTTTGGTAAACTTGGAATCCTTCTTCAACTTATAGCACTTTTTTTTCAATATAGCTAATTGTTGTCTACGACATCGTGCAATCTCAATTCATGTTTTTGGAGTTTAAATTTTAAAATCTTAGTTCAATTATATAGGCATGATACACACTAGGTAGTACACTCAGTTTTGTACAATTTGTTAGTTTTCCTCTGTTTTCCTGTAATATGCTATGTGGGTAAAGCTGGCTATCTGTCTAATGGATATGTTCCATTAGTCATACAAGATAGAGAAAGTAAGTATGGGTCAGTGCAAATCCATCATTACTACTACAAACAGGACTCAAAGCACAAATCCTATTACCAGTGAATCAATGGCATCACTTTCTTGTGAAGGGCAGAATGCCATTATGCTTACTCGGTTATAAACGTGACATTCAGAAAAGATCACAATAATGTTGCAATACTGATTACGCTGTGAAATATTTTCGAGTTATATTCTATAACTTTAGAAACCTTAAAGTTCTAAAAGTAAATAGGCTTGAAGAAAATGCATTAGTTAGGGGAAAAGGAACAATAGAAAAAATTTTAATGTTAAAATTCAAATGAACAAGCAAAAAGAAAGAACCTCAAGTTATCGGAAACAGCATGATGAATAGAGAAAAACATAAAAACACATTTGAAAATGATATTACTTTTTTAAAAGAAACCCCACAAAATTGAAAATTAGCAACTCTTGTTTATTGTGCAACTGCAATTCTATTTTAGTACCATTTGGAAGGCAGCCCAAAACAGGAAAGGCATACTTAAGAGCCTTTAAAAGAAGAGTAAGATGTTTTGATGTGCCTAAAAAGGCATGTTTTATTTTTCAGATGACTGGATTAAAAGACTTTGCATTTTAATGGTTTATCAAAACAAAAAAGACATTTCCAAAGAGAAAATGCCAATTAGAAAAACCTAGTGAAAAGACAGACAGTGATGGAACACAATCCTCTTGATCTACATTATTTTTTTTTTATTTTTTTCCATGTGATTTCAATGTTTCCAAAAGGTCCTGAATGTATAGCACCAAAAATGGATGTCCCTTAATAGTGAACCTTTTTTTTTAAGTCTAAAGCACCAGGGTAAGTAGAAGAGTGACAGTTTTTACCTTCCAGACTTATGCTTCCCCTATGTACCTATGTCCTGGAAGTGGCTCAAATGAGTAGGAATTTTCATCTCAAAGCCTGCCTTAATATTTACTTTAGTAGAAAATGACAAGTTATTCACATATTCCAGTAGCCAGCTAAATTTGGTTCAATTGGCTGCTGTATTTTCTTTCTGCTGCTGGGTTAATTTTGTTTCCTTTCTTTTACCTAATGATTCAAAACTAAGAGTAACATTATATTTGTGCCATTACCTGTTAGCCTACTTATTCTTATTTGCTACACATCTCCATGTATCCAATTTACTTAGGTCTCATAGGAAAAGAAAGTGCACAATTACATTACAAAAATACTAAGAGTAAAGTACCAAGCCATTCTCTGTCTATTGAAAACCACACACAGTGCTCAACTGGAAGCATCTAATCAGCCCTTGATTGTATGTGGGTGGCTCTACAATTGATGAACATTGTGTGTCCCTTTAAATTGTGTTTACACATGAATATGTCTGTCAAAGTACCTATCTTTTTATAATCTGTGCACTTCATAATGTCACTCTCAGTGTATGTGGTCCCCTCTTTTAAACTTTCCCTTTTACTGTCAGTAAATGGTTTTTTTCAGGGCTTCCCCTGCCTTGCCTCCTCCAAACCCACTTTACCACGAGCCAATGTCCCTACTTTCTCTCTGGACACCTTGTTGTTTTTAACAGTATCTTCTACTTACACTTTCTACATCTACCAGAAATATAAAAGCCCGATAGTTTGTTAAGAATTTACTGAGAGCCAAGCACTGTATTAGGCACTGGGGATAAAAAGACAAAAAAAGAAATAGCCCTTCAAGGAGTGTAATTCATTCAGAGGCATTATTTATCCCATTTGCTCCCCTGTTTTTATTCTACTGCACACTAGGGAATGCCCATTCTTTTGTGGGAAAATATCTTACTGCACACTGATTTATTACCACTACAATTGCATTAAATATTATCTTTGGTTTAGGTATGAAACTACCTACACAAACTGCACCAAAAGTCCACATGTACCCAAATGATGGAGACTTTGTTCTTCCAATAACATTTCTTTATATTAACTACACATATCTTACCTTGGGACAAAGTTGGAAGTTACATTTTTGACAATTTTGTGTCTCCTTCAAAAATTGTAAATGTTTTGCTTTGCTCTGGTTTGCACTGTTGCAATCAGTTTGGAAATGAATGATAGATTCACTTCAAGTTTATACACGTGGGCTTTGCATTTGATCTTAGCCTTTAAAAGGGGAAGCAGAGCCAGAAGAGCATCAAGAAGAGTTAGGAGGACAGACAAAGGGAAATCAGTCAGAAAAACATGTACTCAGGTATCTGGAGGGAAGCCTAGACAACCTGGCTACTCTTTCAAGGAAACCATGTGTTCCAGGGAATGTTGTGGAAGAGAAATATTTCTTTATCAATACAGAAGTGTCTAGACCAAGCCTCCTGATCCCAACAGAGGAGTCATTTGGACTTCACTGAGTTCTTGGATTAAATGATAAAGTTCCTGGGCCACATGTGAGCTGAAGCCAAATAGCAACTAGTCAACTGGGATCTTGCTCTTAATAGGTATTGGGAACTGTGTGGACTGAGTGCTTTCTCTGAAGTAAGTCCAAGACTTAAGGTACTACAATAAACCTGGAAGATTTTATTTGGGTCATTAAACTGTTGAAGCTTCACTGTAGAAGAAAGTGGGGGATATTGGCTGCTAATTGTACAAATGGAAGATTTTCTCTGTGTATACATACACACATACGTGTATGTGGGGGTGTGTATGTATGTATGTATATGTACATGTGTGTATACATAGGTGTGTATATATATACATGTATATGTTTCTTGTACATGCATACATATTTGGTTAAAGTCTGTCTTATACTTGATACTTTATCAGTCTGTATGTTTGCATGAAAAGGGGGGAGTACTTTTTTTTCCAAAATCCAAGACATGACCAAATCATGAGTGCGGCATAGACTAGTGGGCCCCACAAGTATAGAGAGGATTCCATCTATGGAGAAGTCTACACGTGGCAATGAGGCCTTTGTACTCAGTGGAAGGGACTTTTCCTCAGTCCCCAGTGTCATTTTCCTTTCACTGATTATTTGAAATTTATAGCATCTGCCTACAGATGGGGGTGGTGGTAGAGATGGGCAGATGGTTGATGTGCCAACAAATGATATTCATTTGGGCTGTAATTAAGCATCTATACTAAATTGGTATATTTGTAGAGGAGGAACTAGTTGCAGAAAGTAGAGTGGCAAAGAACCAAATTTAATATTGATAAAGAAAATTTCCTAACAATTAGAGCTCCCCGAAATGGAATGTATTTCCCCTCATGGTGTTCTTTAAGCAAAGAATGGTGTGCTAGAGACAGCACTTATTCATGAGAGCTGATTATTACACTTTCTGTGTGATCATTTATACCTCAGAAATAAGTAAATATCGCAAATCAAGGCTTGATTGAATAGAAGAAAGTGAAGGGGGAAATGCTATTAATGGAGATTGAACTTAAAAAACATGTTGTGTGTACTTTTTTTTGCTGGAGAGCAATTGTTAAACATTTACTAACATACCCCTGTTCATATGTGTATGCTATAGTGCTGATTATTTTTTTTCTGGTATGTATTGGACCACATGGATACTGAGATTTTTTCCAATTTTCCAATTGCATGATTCTATGATGCTTTAACTGTCTTCTAAAAAAGTAAACATTCTCTTTTTTTCCAAATATTTTAGCATAAGGTGTCTTTTTGTTTTGTTTGGGGACTTTTTCCATTTTTTTTCTTAATTTATTTCTACTTTTTAATATTCACTTCCACAAGATTTTGTGTTTCAAAGTTTCTCCCCATTGTTCCCCTACTCCTAACCCAAGATGGCATGCATTCTGATTACTCATTTCCCCGATGTGCCTTCCCTTCTATCACTACCCCTCCTTCTCTATCCCCTTCCCTTCTATTTTCCTATAGGACAAGATAGATTTCTATACCCCATTACCTGTATATCTTATTTCCCATTTGCTTGTAAAAATAATTTTAACGTTTGTTTTCAAAACTTTGATTTTCACTTTCTCTCCCTTCTTCCCTCCCCACCCACCCTCATTGAGAAGACAAGCAATTCAATATAGGTTATTTATGTGTAGTCATGCAAAACACTTCCATAATAGTCATGTTGTGAAAGACTAACTATATTTCTCTCTCCATTGTATCCCTTCCCCCATTTCTTCTGTTCTCTCTTTTGACCTTGTCCCTCCTCAAAATTGTTTGCTTTTGATTACTCCTTCCTCCCATTTGTCCTCCCTTCTATCATGCCCTCCTATCTTATCCACTTCTCCCCTACTTTCCTGTAGGGTAAGATAGATTTCCATACCCAATTGTGTATTTATATTATTCCCTCCTTAAGCCAAATCGAATGAGAGTAAGGTTCACTGATTCCCTCTCACCTCCTGCCTCTTCCCCTGTACTGTAAAAGCTTTTTCTTGCCTCTTTTATGTGAGACAATTTACCCCATTCTACCTCTCCCTTTCCCCTTCTCTCAGTACTTTCGTCTCTCACCTCTTAATTTTATTTTTTAGATATCATCCCTTTACCATGTATGCTCTGTCTCTCTATCTTTGTTTCTGACTGTCTCTACACACACACACACACACACACACACACACACACACACACACACACATTGTATCAGCAAGGCAATAATCACATCGACCATAATTGTAAATATGCCTGTGTAGTTCTCTATCACAAAATATAAGACTTTCCATATAGAAGGTAGAAGTAAAACATGTATTCAAACACCAAAGAACCAAGTCCCAAAACAAGTAAGTCCAACTCATCCAAGCAGGAACCAAATCCCAAAACCAGTAAGCCCACTTCATCACAGCAGCAAGGAACTTAGGATACAGTATCACAGCATGGAGCCTCACCATCCCATTAGCTTTCCCCCATGCTGGGCCTTCCCACAAACACTCACAAATCTTAGCTCTCTCCTTGCCTGTGTCCTTTTCCTCCCATGGTTCTAACTTGCTCTTAGCATTTCCTGCTTTACCCTTCCAGTTCCACTCCTTCATCAAGCTTTTCTCACCGCATGTGACTTAGTCTCCCTGTGACATAAGCAGGTCACATGGGTCTTTTAATGGGTTGGAAAGATCTTCCCATTTTAATTACCATTACACATATACATATATTTGTGTGGGTGTATATGTATATATGTAGGTATATATGTGTATATGTGTATGTATGTGTGTTTCACACATATTCTCTCCAACTACCCTAATACTGAAAAAGGTCTTACGAGTTACAAATATCATCTTTCCATGTAGGAATGTAAACAATTCAACTTTAATAAGTTCCTTATGATTTCTCTTTCCTGTTTACCTTTTCATGCTTCTATAGAGTCTTATTTTTGAAAATTAAATTTTCTACTTACCTCTCATCTTTTCAACAAGAATGATTGAAAGTCCTCCATTTCTTTGAATGTTCATTTTTTCCCCTGAAGGACTATGCTTAGTTTTGTGGGTAGGTGATTCTTGATTTTAATCCCAGCTCCTTTGACCTCTGGAATATCATATTCAAAACCAATGATCCCTTAATATAGAAGCTGCTAAATATTGTGTCATCCTGATTGTGTTTCCACAATACTTGAATTGTTTTTTTTTCCGTTTGCTTGTAATATTTTTTCCTTGACCTGGGAACTCTGAAATTTGGCTACAATATTCCTAAGAGATCTCCTTCAGGAGGTGATCAGTGGATTCTTTCCATTTATACTTTCTCCTCTGGTTCTAGAATATCAGGGCAGTTTTCCTTGATAATTTCTTGAAAGATGATGTCTAGGCTTTTTTATCATGACTTTCAGATAGTCTGATAATTTTTAAATTTTCTCTCCTGGACCTAATTTCCAGGCCAGTTGTTTATTCCAATGAGATATTTTACATAGTCTTCTATTTTTTTCATTCTTTTGATTTTGTTTTATAATTTCTTGATTTCTCATAAAGTCATCAGCTTCCATTTCCTCAATTCTAATTTTTAAGGAATTAATTTCTTATTTGAGCTTTTGGAAATCCTTTCCCCTTTGGCTAATTCTGCTTTTTAGGGAAATTTTCTCTTCATTGGCTTTTTGGACCTCTTTAGCCATTTGAGTTAGTCTATTTTTAAGGTGTAATTTTCTTCAGTATTTTTGGGGGTCTCTTTTAGCAAGTTGTTTACATGTTTTTCATGATTTTCTTGCATCACTCTCATTTCTCTTCCCATGTTTTCCTCTACTTCTCTTACTTGATTTTCAAAATATTTTTTGAGCTCTTCCATGGCCTGAGACCAATTTATATTTTTCTTGGAGACTTTGGATGTAGGAGTTTTGACTTTGTTGTCTTGTTCTGGTTACGTGTTCTGATCTTCCTTGCCACCAAAATATGATTCTATAGTCTAATTTTCCCCCACTGTTTGCTCATTTGCCCAGACAATTACTTGACTTTTTAGCTCTTTGTTAAGGTAGGACTGCACTTCCAGTGTGGAGGGTGTACTGTCCCAAATTTCACACGTTTTGTGCAGCTGTTTTCAGAATTATTTCTAGGAACCTGTCAATTTTTGATTCTTCCAAAGTGGTATGATCAAAAGATCTGGCCTGTGCTCTGCTCTGTGTGTGACCACAAGCCCTCCTTTCTGCCTTAGAACTATGATAAGGATTCCCTCTCCACTGCCACAACAAGGTCCTACATGCTAGCACTCCTTCTCACCCCAGGACTACCACCCAGGACTGAAACCCAGATCGAAGCAGGGGCAAAGAAAGAGAATCCGACATCAGCAGCAGCAAAGTGATCCCTGAAATCTCTCTTGATCCCCTCACTGTTGGTGAGCCAAGATCTGCAGAAACAGCCACTGCAGCTTTCACCTTAGCTTCCTCCCTGTGGCTTGGGCCAGACTCCACTCCTCTCTCACCAACTCAGACAGACCTTTCCTACCTACCTTCTAAGTTGTCTTTGGTGTTTATGGGTCGAGAAGTCTAAACTACTACAACTTCCAGTGATTCAGTCCCCTTAGTCCTGTTAAGAGTTTGCTGGGTGCCCATTCTGTGCTGGCACACTTTGGGGTGGACTGTGTTCTTCTCTCAGACTCATGCAACAGACCTTTCCTGTCAACATTCCAGGTTTTCTTGGGCAGGCAATGTGTTTCACTCTGTCATTTTGTGGGTTCTGCTGCTTCAGAATTTACTTACAGTCATTTTTTACAGTTATTTGGAGGGGTTTGGTGGAGAGCTCAAGCAAGTATCTCCTTTTACTCCTCCATCTTGTCTCCTTTCACCCCCTCCCACCATAAGGTTTCTTACAAAATAATCTGCCAATATTTTCAAGCTTTTCTTGCCTCCAATATGAATTTCCTATACAAGTTTCGGTCTAGACCTTCCTTTCATTTTAAGTACCATTTCCACACATATTTTTATGCTACTGAAATGTAAGAGTTCTAGTGTGTTGTTTTCCATAGCATAGATAATGAAAATGTCATTATAGAAATGCCTGCAGATTGTTTCCACTTTTCATCTATTTGCTACTCTCCTTTATTATGCATATTCTTCTGATGGTATATCTTAGTTGGTTCTCACACCATTATTTCATAGAATCACAGAATGTAATAATTGAAATGCTCCTTAGAGGGCAGTCTATCTCTGAACAAAAATTCTCTCTATAACATACTGACCAAGTGGTCATTTGGCCTTATACTAAAATTTTCTGGTGAGGAAAAACCAACTACCTCCTTAGGACTCAGTCTATTTTGATATGGCTATAATTATTGGAATGCTGACCCCTCACACAGAGTCTACGTCTCTTTGTAGAATATTCTTGTTTCTTCTGCTTCTGTCTCTGGGGTCAAGAAAGCAGTCTATTCTCATGTTCAGTGGTTTTTTGGTTTTTTCTGCCTCATCGTGACTTCATTTGGGGTTTTCTTGGCAAAGATACTGGAGCAGTTTGCCATTTCCTACTCCAGGTCATTTTACAAATGAGAACACTGGGGCAAACAGAGTCAAATGACTTACACAGGGTCACACAGCTAGTAAGTATCTGAGGTCACTTTTGAACTCAGGTCTTCCTGACTACAGGCCCAATGCTCTATCCACAGTAAAACTTAGCTGCCTATTCTCATGACAGTATTTTATATACTTAAAGACACTTTCCTATTCTATGTTTACTCTCTGAAAACCTAAGCATTTTAGTTACTTTTTTCTAATTTTGCTATTGCACATTCTTGATCCTTAAATCTTGCTCTTTCCTCCCTACATCCTAGCTTCCTCTGTGTTTCCTAATGTGACAATCCAAACTGAAGATAATGCTTAAGATGTCATCTATCCAGGGCAGAGTACATTGGAACCGTCACATCTTAAGTTTTGGAAATAATGCCTTTTTTAACGAAACCTAAGACTGCATTAGGGCACTTAGGTAGTGAAGTGGATAGAATGCCAAGCCTAGTGTCAGAAAGACTCATCTCCCTGAGTACAAATCTGGCCTCAAACACTTACTAGGGGTGTGACCCTGGGCAAGTCACTTAACCCTGTTTGCTGCAGTTTCCTCATTTGCAAAATGGGCTGAAGAAGGAAATGGCAAACCACTCTAATATCTTTGCCAGGACAACCCCAAATAGGGTCATGAAGAGTTTTATACAACTGAAACGAAAAAATTACAGAATAACAAGATTGTTTTGGTTTTTTTGGATGAGAAGAAGGGCTGCCATATTGAATGAGAGGTATCATGATATAAAGATAGAAAGCTGGTATTGATTCTAGGAAGACCTAGGTCTGAATCCTATCTATGTTACATACTGTCTGTATGACCCTGGGAGAGACATTTAACCACTCAGTGCTTTAGATACCTCTATAAGATATAAATTACAGAGATGATACAGATACAGAATTAGCAGAAAGAATTTTCTTCCATGGCAATTCAGTATACCAGTGAAATTACAGAGCCATCTCTATCGAAGTGAAATTTATATCGAGCATACAATCCATAAAATCACATACCCATGTTATTTTCAAAGAATCATCCACTTGCATGATCAAGAAATCTGGAATTCCTTTATCCTATCTCCATCTCTGATCTTTCCATTTATCTCTATTCTTGATTGCTCCTGAACCTATTCTTTATCCTCACCCTTACCTGTGACCCTTCCATACGTCAGCCATTTGCCAGTCTAGAATGCCAAATGTTCTCTAGGCATCCAATCTCAACCACTTAACGAAACAGTCCAATTCAACACTGTCCTGTCTCCAAATCCATTGCTCCTTCGTTCCTCATACCTTGCCAAATACCAATTCGGAGTCACTTTCACCAATCTCCTTCTCTATGCCAACTCATGTGCTGTTAAATTAAGTTGGAGGAAGTAATGTAACTAAAAATCGATTTTATCTATTCTCAATAGATAAAATGCTGGCCCTAGAGTAAGTAATACCTAAGTCCAAATCCAGCCCCTTCACTTACTAGTTGTGTAACACTTGGCAAGTCACTTAATCTCTGTTTACCTCAGTTTCCTCAACTATAAAATGGGTATAATAATATCATCTATCTCCCAGTGGGAGGACTAAATTAGACAATATTTGTGAAACACTTAGCACAGTGTCTAACACTTAGTGGTGCTTGATAAATGCTTGTTTCCTTCCTTTCTTATTTATTTTCCCTATTCCCAGTGGTAGTTTTGGAAAGGTTTGGACCTTTTCCTCTTTCCCTAAGACTTTCATTTCAACCCTCCCCTAGTCTCTCAGCTGAGATCCTCTACTCATAGTATATTGAAAAATCAAAGACCTTTGGTGGAAAGCCCTCACTTCTCATCACTGTCTCAAAACCTTTCGAAATTGCCCTTTTCCATGTCCTCCTTTACTCCAGCCTCCAAAGAAGAGTAGCCCCTTCTCATTGTAAAGGCCGATCCCTCTATATTTACTCATTGTAATGTTAATGGAATAAGAAGATCTTCCCATCCATTTATGTGACCACATGTGTTCAATCACAGCTGTCATATATCCTGAGTCAAACAGAGATCATTGGGGTGGGAACTTGCCCAAGGAGGAACTTGCTTAAAGGGGAAGCTTGCTTAGGGGGAGTATTGCTTGTAGGAAGGCTTTCACATCTTTTGGTACTAAACTTATTAGGTACTGAGTCACATGGGTTGTGATGCTTTCTGGCTCTCAGCGGATTAGCCAAAAGTGTGTGTGTGTGTGTGTGTGTGTGTGTGTGTGTGTAGATATCTATCTATCTATATGTATATGTATACATGTATGTATATGTATATGTATATATATGTGTGTATATGTATACATATATATGTATATATGTTCACTTACATAAGGACCATTTGATTCCCTGGTTGGGACTCTGAGTAGCCATTTGTTCAGAGCCCCCCTGACTGCTCAAATGTATCTGTGCTCCTCTGATCCAGTGTTGTATTACTTTGATAGACACTTGGAGCTCTGTGTGTTGGTCTTGGTGCTAATTTCTATGCTTTCATTTTCTCCGCATTCAGGGTACTGACCTTTCCCCTAAACTAGTGAATGTAATTAAAGATTGTTGCCCCCTTAAAGTTGACTTTCCTTAAAGAAAAGCAGATCAAACAAACTGTGCTAGCAGGCCCTCCTGGGTGTGTCAGGGTTACACCCTTGTAAAGTATATACTCTATATTTACACTGTTCCCACTTGTCTTCATCGGATCCCTCTCACTATTGTCCCTTTTCTATTATCTTCGATCATCTCTCCCTATACACTCATTCATTCCTCACTTTCTACAAACACACAAAAATTTTCCATCCCTTAAAATAACAAAAACAAGAAAACAAGCCTCACTACTTCCCATCATTCCTGCTAACTATAATTCTGTCCTTCTCCATTCTTTCACAAGTTCCTTGAAAAAGGCATTTTCACTTGGTGCCTCTACTTCTTTTCTCCTCACTCTTTAAAACATTCTTCAATCTGCTTCTGTAGTCATTCCACTGAAACCACTATCTCCTAAATACAAAAATAATCTCTTAATTTCCAAACCTAATAGCATCTTCTCAATCTTCATCTTTCTGACTTCCATATAGTGTTTAAAACTATTGATGACTCTCTCTGCCTGGATACGCTTTTATTTGGGTTTTTGAAACATTAATCCTTATCTCTTCTACTCGAATGTGTCTGATCATTCTTCAATCAACCTTGCTGGGTCATCATTCATGAGCCATATCATGCCTGCTGATCATGGGTATATGCCCAGATTTTCTCTCTCTCTCTCTCTCTCTCTCTCTCTCTCTCTCTCTCTCTCTCTCTGTTACCTCATCAAACATACATACATACGTGTATATCTAGATAGATATAGATATGTGTGTAGGTATGTATATGTGTGTGTATATATAACATACTTACATGCTAAAGAATTTGAAATTAAAATACTGTTTCATATGTGCACTATATCCTAATAGCAACTATGAGCTCTTAGAGGTCAGGGTCCATATCTTGCATACCTATATAGCCTTCTAGATCATTAGCGTAGTTCTGACCACTTAATAAGTGCTTACTGAATACTTTATTTATTAGGTGATTTGAATTTTCTTTTTAGTTTTCAGATTGTCTAAACTTGTCCTTCTAGTGAAAATAACAAAGATAAACATTGTTATTTTCCTTGTCAGTATTGTTATTAGCCAGGAGGGTCTAGACCCCTGATTCATCAACATGGACAACTTTCAGAGTGGAAACCCTTCATACATATAGATAAACAACATGTAATTTATAATTATTGAAATGGTTGAAAAGAAAAATGGATTTGGAGTTGCCTTGGCTTTGAATCCTAGCTCTGTTATTTATTGTGTCACTTTGGAAAAGTTACTTCACCTTTTTGGAGCTCGAGTTTGTCATTTTTAAATAAGCAAATTGCATTAGGTGATTTCTAAAGATCCCTCCACCTCCAAATACCACAATTCTGCCAATTCTCATAGGGAGGGAGAAAGTCTTACTCATATATCCATCAACTGGGTGATGGATACTATTGTTATGATCTATATTATTTCCTCAAAAAAATTTCCTCTCCACCCCCACACAGAATTTAATTAAAATGGGTAGTTCATCCTCAATTTATGTTACCAAATTAGTTCTTCAATTCACAATTTAATGTTGGTATTGATTAATAAGTAAAATGGAATTTTAATATTATTTTGCAGTTACTGCAATATGTGGATTTCTCAATCTTCAATAACCTAATAATTAAAAATGCTGTATAGCCATTTTGCAGGGTGGTATATTAATATTAAATCTACCCACTAACAAACCAACTTCTTATATTCATTGTTTCATTATTCAGTGGCTGAAGATAGGAGCATATCACTGTTTTAAAGCATACTTCTAAGCTTGCTGCCGCTTTTTCAGTCTCAAAAAAATGTAAAAAAATAAAAAAGACTTCCTGGGGAAATAGAGAATTGGAGTAGACAGAATAAATGTTGGTAAAGTCAAATGACTGAGGGATGTGGTGAAGGTCCTAGGGAAACATGCTGTGTTAACAGCTTACTTTTACTTTAACCTGTGACTTCAGGTCTTAACTACACAAGAGGCAATTCAATTGTCTCGTCTCACTTTATGCCTGCATTCATTTTCTTGTCAGCATACACATGCATTCTACTATCATAACCCCCCAAAGGTTCCATGAAATGCCGGTGAGTCTTCAAGAGATGAAATCATTTTGTGTAAACCTTGTAGCCCTTGGGTAAACCCAGATAGTGTAGGTATCTCAATTCAAAATACAATCTATAAGATTTCTTGGGACAAAAAACAAAGAAATATACACACACACACACAAACACACATACACGCATATACATATATGTGTGTATATATATATAGTTGGATGGGGAAATTGAAAATTGCCAATAACTCTTTCTCAATAGGATCAGTCAATAGCAGTCATTTTAGGAAATATTTTAACGGCTCACCACAAGGGTGAGAGAAAGTGTATTGTCTAAAAGAGTTCCTTAAAATCAATAACCAAAAAGGTGGAGAGAAGGGGAGAGAACCAGAGTGAACCAATCCAGAATTCAAATAGAAAGCCACTAGACTCTTAGCATGCATCAGTTTTAAGCTTGAGAAAAGCATTCTGTGTCAGAAATAAAAAGAAAAAACTATACATTTATATATATGCATAAGTATATGTGTGTATATGTATATATATACATATACATATGTATATGTATATGTGTGTGTATATATATATATATATATATATATATATATATATATATATATATATGCTTATTTGGAAAATTCAAATACAACAATTTTAAGTGTGTGTCCAAGAAATCATCTATTTATAAAATAATAATACTTTTTATTTTTAATTAACTCACTGATCAAATAGCATATGTGATATTTACTGTGGTACTGAAATTATATTTTATCTAGTTTTTCCATATACTTTGTAATTTATACAAATATTTAATAGTATTTTATTTTTCACCAGTTACATGTCAAGAAAACTTTTAGCATTTATTTTTCTAAGATTTCTAAGATTCTAAGATTTTCTAAGATTTTTCTAAGATTTTTCTCCCTCTATCTCTCCCCTCCCTTCTTTTGAAAGTGGTAGGAGGTTTGATATAGTTTATACATGTGCTATTGTGTAAGAAATATTTCCATATTAGTCACAGTTGTGAAAGAAGAAACCGATTTTTAAAAAATGTGAGAATGAATAAAGTAAGTGGAAAAAATACGCTTAAATCTACACTCAAAGTCCATCAGTTCATTCTCTGTATAGCATTTTCCTTTGTGAGTCCTTTTTTACTTGTTTTGGATAATTGTGTTGTTGAGAAGAGCTGAGTCATTCATAGTTGATCATCACACAATGTTGCTGATACCGTGTACAATTTTGTCTTGCTCATTTCACTTTGCATTAGTTCATACAATTCTTTCTAGGATTTTCTGAAATTTACCTGTTTATCCTTTCTTATTGCATAGTAACATTCCATTATATTCAATACACATAGCTTGTGCAGATATTTCCAGATTAATGAACATCCTCTCAGTTTCCAATATTTTGGCAACACAAAAATGGCTTCAATAAATATTTTTGCAAATGAAGTTTCTTTTCCCTTTTTTATAATCTCCATTGGATACAGACCTAATAGTAGTATTGCTAGATCAAAGGGTATGCACAGTTTCATTGTCCTTTATAATATATGCTCTTTATAATAATTCTAAATTGCTCTGAAGAATGGTTAGATCAGTTCACAACTCCACGAACAATGAAATAGTGTTCCAATTTTCCCACATCTACTCCAACATTTATAATTTTCTTCTTTTGTCACATTAGCCAATCTGATAGGTGTGAGGTGGTACTGAAGAGCTATTCTGATTTGCATTTATCTAATCAAAAGTGAATTAGAGCACTTCTTCATATGCTTAGAGCTTTGATTTCTTCATCTGAAAACTGCCTGTTCACACTCTTTGACCATTTCACAGTTGGAGAATGGCTTCCATTCTTATGAATTTGACTCAGTTCTCTATATATTTGAGAAATGAGAGGCTTTTATCAGAGATATTTGCTGTAAAGATTGTTTCCCAGCTTTTGGCTTTCCTTCTAATCTTGCTTATATTGGTTTTGTTTGAATGGGTGTTGTAGTTTGTCAAAGGCTTTTTATGCATCTATTGAGATAATCATGTTTCTGTTAGTTTTGCTATTTACATCATTAGTTATGTTAATAGTTTTCCTAATATTGAATTGTCCCTGCGTTCCTGGTATAATCCCACATGGTCATAGTGTATGATCTTTGTGATCTATTGCTGTAATCTCCTTGCTTGTATTTTATTTAAAGTTTTTATATCAATATTCATTAGGGAAATTGCTCTATAATTTTTTTCTCTGTTTTGCTTCTTTCGGGTTTAGGTTTCACCATATTTGTCTGGCAAAAAGAAGTTGGTAGAATTACTTCACCTATTTTTCCTAAATAGTTTATATAGTATTAGAATTAATTGTTCTTTAATGTTTTGGTAGAATTGACTCATGAAGCCATCTGGCTCTGGGTTTTTTTTTTTTCTAAAGAGTTCATTAATGGCTTGTTCAATTACTTTTTCTAAGATAGGGTTATTTAAGCTTTCTGTTTCCTGATCTGTTAAGCTAGGTAGTTTATATTTTTGCAAATAATCATGGACTTCACTCAGATTGTCAGATTTATTGGCATACCACTTGACAAAATAGCTTTTAATGATCATTTCAATTTCTTCTTCGTTGCTTGTGATTTCACCCTTTTCAATTTTGGTACTGGATATTTTGTTTTCTTCTTTTTTTAAAAAGCAAATTACCCAATAGCTTATCTATCTTCTTATTATTGTTGGTGTTTTCTATAAAACCAGTTATTAGATTTATTTATTAGCTCAGCAGTTGTTGTTTTATTTTTTGTAATTTTCCAATCTTATTAATTTTGATTAATTAGGATTTTGATTTTGATTTTTAGGATTTCCAATTTGGTGCACAATTGGGGATTTTTTATGTTTTTTTAGTTACATACTCAATTCATTTATCTGTTCTTTTTCAATTTAGTTGATGTAATTATTTAGAGAAATAAATTTTCCTCTAAGTACTGCTTTGTCTGCATCCCATAAATTTTTGTAAGTTCTTTCACTGTTGTTATTCTCTTTAATGATGCTTTTATTTCTTTTTAGGATTTGTTGTTTGATCCACTCATTGTTTAAGATTAGATTATTTAGTTTCCAGTTAATTTTTATTCTATGCTGCCACCACCCTTTCTTGAATGTGATTTTTGTTGCATTATGAAGCAAAAAGAATACATTTACTATTTCTGCCTTTTTGCATTTGATTTTGACATTTTTATGCCCTATTACATATTCAATCTTTTTCCTGGTGCAATTTGCTACTATGATAAAGGTATATTCCTTCTTATTCCCATTCAGTTTTCTTCAAAGGTCTATCATATCTAGCTTTTCTAAGATTCTATTTACCTGTTAATTTCTTGTTTATTTATTTTATTTAGATTTATCGAGTTTTGAGGGGTGTGGCTGAATTCCCCCACTAGTACAGTTTTGCTTTCTATTTCCTCCGGTAACTCATTTAACTTCTCCTTTAATTATCTGGATGCTTATAGTACTTGGTACATACATGTTTAATATTGATATTCCTTCACTGTCTATGGTACCTTTTAGCAAGATGTAGTTTCCTTCCTTACCTCTTTTAATTATATCTATTTTTGCTTTTACTTTTTCTGAGGTCAGGATTGTTCCCCCCTGCTTTTTTGTTTTACTTCAGCTGAAGCATATATATATATATAGTTCCACCCTTTTACCTTTACTCTATGTGTGACTCTGCCTCAAGTGTGTTTCTTGTAGACAACATGTTGTAGGATATTGGTTTTTGATCCACTCTGCCATCTCCTTTCATTTTATGGAAGAGTTCATCCCATTCACATTCACAGTTATGATTACTATGTATTTCCCTCTATTCTATTTTTCCACCTGCCTGTCCTCTCTCTCTTTTCACTCTTTCCCTCCTCACCAGTGTTTTGCTTCCCTCCCCTGCTCTGCCCACCCATATGTCAGTTGCCACCACTACCACTTTCTTTAATTAATCTCCTCCCTTCCTACTTCCCTGTCAGGTAAGATACATTTCTATATTCAACTTATTGTGTATATTGTTCCCTCTTTGAGCCAATACTGATGAGAGTATGGTTCAAGTGATGTTCCTCACCCACCCTCTCATTTTCTCTTCCACTGCATTAGGTCTTTAGTGCCTCTAGAAATGAAAAAAAAAAATTACCCCATTCTTCTTTTCCCTTCCTTCTTCACCTATTGAACTCCTCTTTTTCATCCCTTAATTTTTTTTTGTCATTACCTCAAAATTGTCTTCCACTTGTACCCTTGGTCTATGTATCTTTCTTCTAGCTTTACTAGTAGTGATATAATTTTTAAGAATTACAAGCATCATTTCCCATATATGGATGTAAATATTTTAGCTCTATTGAATCCTTGATATTTGATTTTGCCTTTTGACCTGTTTGTTTCTCTTTGGTCTTGATATTAGGGATCAAATTTTTGGTTTAATTCTGGTTTTCTCATGAAAGCTCGAAATCCATCTATTTTTTTGAATGACAAATGTATTACACTTAATTTTGATGGTAAGTAATTCTTTTCTGTAGTTCTAGCTCCTTTGCCTTCTGCAATATCATGTTCCATGACCTCTGGTCATTGTACCTACCAAATCCTACATAATCCTAATTGTGGCTCCCAGATGTTTGAATTGATTCTGTCTGGCCTTTGGCTATAATGTTCCTTAGAGTTTTTTTTTTTTATTTTGGAATCTCTTTCCTGAGGTGAATGGTGGATTCATTCAATGCCTATTTTGCCCTCGGGTTCCAGGACATCAGAGCAGTTTTCCTTGAAAATTTCTTGAAAGATGCTGTCCAGGTCCTCCCTTTAATTATGGCTTTCAGGTAGTCCAATGATTCTGATGTTGTCTCTCCTGGATCTGTTAGCCAGGTCAGTTGTTTTTCCCATAAAGTATTGTATATTTCCTTCCATTTGTTCATTCTTTTGAATTTGTTTGATTAATAATGTCTCAAAGAGTCATTAGTTTCCAATTCTCAGTTTTCAGCATTCATTTTCGCAAGAGTTTGAATTACAAATTTTCTCCCCATTTCTACCCTCCTGCCCTCCAAGATGGTGTGTATTCTGGTTGCCCTGTTCTCTAGTCAGCCCTCCCTTCTGTCACCCCACTCCCCTCCCATCCCCTTTTCCCTTCCTTTCTTATAAGGCAAGATAAATTTCTATGCCCCATTGCCTGTGTATCTTATTTTCTAGTTGCAAGCAAAAACTTTTTTTTTGCTTTTGAACCTCTGTTTTTAAAACTTTGAGTTCCAAATTCTCTCCCCTCTTCCCTTCTCACCCACCCTCCCTAAGAAGTCAAGCAATTCAACATAGGCCACATGTGTATCATTATGTTTAACACTTTCACAATACTCATGTTGTGAAAGACTAACTATATTTTGCTCCTTCCTAACCTATCCCCCTTTATTGAATTTTCTCCCTTGACCCTGTGCCCTTTCGAAAGTGTTTGTTTTTGATTACCTCCACCCCCATCAACCCTCCCTTCTATCATCCCCCCATTTTTATCTTCTTCCTCCTTTATTCCTGTGGGGTAAGATACCCAAATGAGTGTGTATGATATTCCCTCCTCAGGTCAAATTTGATGAGAACAAGATTCACTCATTCCCCCTCACCTGCCTTCTCTTCCCTTCCTACAGAACTGCTTTTTCTTGCCACTTTTGTGCGAGATAATTTACCCCATTCTATCTCTCCCTATCTCCCTCTCTCAATATATTCCTTTCTCATCCCTTAATTTGATTTTATTTCTTTTAGATATTGTCCCTTCAACTTCAACTCACCCTGTGCCTGCTCTCTCTCTCTCTCTCTCTCTCTCTCTCTCTCTCTCTCTCTCTCTCTGTATATATATGTATATATATATATGTATATATATGTATGTATGTATATACATACATACATACTCACATATCCATATATATATACATCCATAAAGATGTGTATATATATATATATATATATATATATATATATATATATATATATATATGTATACACACATATATATATATATGCATATACACTTCAGCTACCCTAATACTGAGGTCTCATGAATCATACACATCATCTTTCCATGTAGGAATGTAAACAAAACAGTTCAACTTTAGTAAATCCCTTGCAATTTCTTTTTCTTGTTCCCTTTCTTGATTATCTTTTCATGCTTCTCTTGATTCTTGTGTTTGAAAGTGAAATTTTCTATACAGCTCTGGTCTTTTCACTGAGAAAGCTTGAAAGTCCTCTATTTTATTAAATATCCATATTTTGCCTTGGAGCATGATACTCAATTTTGCTGGGTAGGTGATTCTAGGTTTTAATCCTAGCCCCATTGACCTCCAGAATATTGTATTCTAAGCCCTTCAATCTCTTAATGTAGAAGCTGCCAGATCTTGGGTTATTCTGATTGGGTTTCCACAATACTGAAAATGTTTCTTTCTGGCTGCTTGCAGTATTTTCTCCTTGATCTGGGAGCTGTGGAATTTGGTGACAATATTCCTAGGAGATTTCTTTTGGGATCTATTTGAGGAGGTGATTGTGGATTCTTTCAATTTCTATTTTGCCCTGTGGCTCTAGAATATCAGGGCCGTTCTCCTTGATAATTTCTTGAAAGATGACGTCTAAGCTCTTTTTTTGATCATGGCTTTCAGGTAGTCTAATAATTTTTCAATTATCTCTCCTGGATCTATTTTCCAGGTCAGTGGTTTTTCCAATGAGACATCTCACATTGTCTTCCATTTTTTCATTCCTTTCGTTCTGTTTTATAATATCTTGATTTCTCATCAAGTCACTATCTTCCACTTGCTCCAATCTAATTTTTAAGGTAGTATTTTCTTCAGTGGTCTTTTGGACCTCCTTTTCCATTTGGTTAATTCTGCCTTTCAAGGCATTCTTCTCCTCATTGGCTTTTTGGAGCTCTTTTGCCATTTGAGTTAATCTATTTTTTAAGGTGTTGTTTTCTTCAGTGTATTTTTCAGTATTTTTTTGGGTCTCCTTTAGCAAGTCATTGACTTGTTTTTCATGGTTTTCTCGCATCCTTCTCATTTCTCTTCCCAATTTTTCCTCTACTTCTCTACTTGCTTTTCCAAATCCTTTTTGAGCTCTTCTATGGCCTGAGACCAGTTCATGTTTTTCTTGCAGGCTTTTGTTGTAGGCTCTTTGACTTTGTTGACTTCTTCTGGCTGTATGTTTCTGTCTCAGGTTCTGTCTCAGGCTTCTGATGCCAGTGGCTGCAGACCCTGACAGTTTACCTGGTGCTATGCTGATGTTGCCCAGAGGACCAAAAAAGACCCCCATCTAGTGTTGTGTTGGTGGTGTGCAGTGGGCTGGCAGGCCTTGCTGGAGGCTGTAGGGGTCTGGCAGCTTACCTGGTGCTGATTCTATTGGAGGTATGTGGCTTGTGCTAAGGCCCTGTGGAATTTTTCTGCATTTCCTGAGGTCTACGCTGAAGCCTGTGGAGGTCTGGCCCCTGGAGGGTGCCTGTTTTCCCTGAATTGTGCTGAAGCACATGGAGGTCCAGCTGCTGAAGGATGCCTGTTTGCCCAGGGCAGTGTGGAAGCATGCAAATTGTTACCTGCTAGAGGATACCCTCCCCGTGCCCACCCCCACCCCGGTAGCTGTACTGAAGCAAGTGGATGTCTGGCACTGGAGGGTGTCTATTTCCCTAGAGCTATGGTGAACCATGTGATGGTTCTCAGAGCTAGAGTCCAAGGGTTCCCCTGGCTATGCAGAGGCATGTTAGGGGGTCCTGGTGTTAGTGTTTGCCTTCTCTACCACACTGGAGCTCAGTATCTCCTGTTGGTTTGCTGGGATGCTTTCTGTTCTGGACTGTGCTCCACTTTAACCTGAGTGAGACAGGCCTTTCTTTCCAATCCTCCAAGTATCCCAAACTAAAAGACCACTCCACCCTGTCTTTTCACTGTATTCCAGGATTTGTTCCTGGGAACTATTTTATGGTTATTTGGAGGTGAATATGGGACATCTACAGCGATTTACTGATTACTCATCCATGTTGGCTCCCAGAAATGACAGTTTATAATTTCATTAGATTTTTCTTTATTACCTCCCACTAGGTCTATTTCAATAAATTATATTAAGTATATAATTTGAAGGTTGATACTGACATTTTAGAATAGGATTCTAATAATATTTTGTGATTAATTCTAACAATTTGATGCATTGAGAAATATTTTTTCCAATGATCAAACTTATTCTGTAAATATAAATTGGCACCTCTGCAAGCTTCATTAACTCTCAGAGGCATTTCTGCTTCAATTAATTATATCTTAAGCTGATATGGTACTCTATGCTTATAAAAGTGCTTTTATATACATCATGTCATTTGGTCCTAACAACAGCCCTGTCATGCTAGTATAAGATTCATTATTATACCCAATTTACAAATGAGGAAACTGAGACTGAAGGAGGTTAACTGAATTGTTCCAAGTAGGGAAAATTAGTAGATAAAATAGTATGTGGTCAAGATGTTTGGAAGTATAGGATATTGTCCTTGTCGAAACAAACATGTAAGGCTGGTCCTGGGTCAAACTGTGAAATAAGCAAGGTTTGTTTTTGTTTTTCATTTTTTGGAATGGGGTGTGGAGATGAGATAATTCTTTAGTATCTCTAGTTGCCCTCTCTGCACTTTACCTAACATACATGTAGCCTTCTAGGCCAAACACCTAGGTATCTGATGCTGCCTCCCTAATAAACAGGAACAAATATTGCTCAAGAATCTCCAATGATTGAGACGCATCTCCCCTCTTTAAATGTGCCTCTTTAATTCTTTTACTAATGTATCTTCTAATAATTTGCTTAACCAATTCAAACTAAACTATTAAGGAATGATTATTATTTCTTTGCTGCCTCTCTCAGATACTATATTTACTATTTTAAAGGGTCTTACATACCCATAGTAGTGACTAATACCTTATAGGAAAGAAGGACAAGGGTTGAAATTTTGGCCCATGAATTGCAGTGAAAAATCTCACTCCAAAGGCCACTGCTGTAGCAGGTATACTACCATGCTTCCCGAATCTCAACATGCCTTACACAATCTTAAATTTTGCTTTTCTTCTCAATATTCTGGAATTTAGGAATTCATTCCCCTATCTCTTCCCTCCCTCTTTTGACAGATACTTTGTGCGATATTGTCTAGGGAGAATTTCCTTTTGATGCAATTACAATACCTCAAGGGAAACTTGTTAGAGTTTGCTGTACCCCACCTTCATCTCTTTCACTTTCTCCTTCTCCTTTTCATCTGTGTCTCTGTATCTCTCATCTCTCTAACTCTGTCTCTCTATTCATATCCATATCTATAGTCATAATAATCTATATGCCTTATGTGTTACATGGCTGTCCTTCATGCTCAAGGAGGAGCAAAATAGCACTGTTATATCAGGGTCAAGGTACAGTGTGTCTGACTGTGGTTGATCAGGCCAATATGATCTCAGAAGACTCTACCACAGGTTGGGCACATATAGTCCACATGAATATTTGTAGTGGAGACATCTCTAAATTTGCACATCCCACATTTCTTTTGAGCTGCTGCAATTGTTTGTTTATAAGGCAGAGTACATTCTTTGATGATGATGATGATGATGATGTGTTTGTGTGTGTGTGTGTGTGTGTGTGTGTGTGTGTGTGCGTGTGTATGATATTAATTTGTGTGGTAAAGTTATAGCTTTTTTAGGACTTTCCTCTGTAACTGCTGAGGCCCGGGGGTGGGGGAAGGGGTGGTGGCAGGGGGCAGGGGAATTGAAGCCACACTAGGCAGAAGTGGAAAAGAAGAACAGTGTGGTTGGAATTCTAGGAAGTAGATCAGGGTGGGTCTCGGGGTAAGGACATGAATTTTCACAAAGACCTCAGGCTATTTCAGATCATTCTACCTTTTGTGCAAATGTTTGCCATCATATTTGGTTCATCAGTTTCAATTATTATCTTTCTGGGATATTACATTCTTAATCAAAATTGAATTCAGTAGTTATGTTGGAAATTGGCTTATAGCCTTCATCTTCTAGCAGATGTCTCCATAATTTGTGTTGGCTGACTAGTTCCTAAACACTTGGAGAGAGTAGGAAAATACACAAAAGATTTGTGATTTTATCAGTAAAGTGAATTCCAGGTATGAGAACGCATTCCATCAATTTAGCTCACAGACAGACAAAGTGACAATGTCTTCATAGATAGGAACTGGGGAGTTGCCTGATGTACATAGAAGTTAGACTTATTCATGTGCACATATTTTCTAAATGTCAGAGTTGGAATTGAACCTAGGTCCATTGTACCCATTATGCCACTGATTGGATGGAGAGAAAATGTTGTCAAACTGTAAATACAAAATCTCTTAAACCTATGAAAACTTTTAAATAATTTATTCATTCTTTTCATTGTGCAAATTTTAACAACTTAAGGCAAATACTTGGTCACATCTACCTTGTTACCACTCTGTCTTGTACACACACCACACAAGTCACAGCCTGAATCACTTTCAAACCCTGTTGCTTTCTTGAAAATATCAGGGTATTTTTTCTTCATAATTTCCCTGGGTTGTTTTTTTTTGCTTTTTTTTTAGGCTATCACAATTTTCTATGGAGGCTAATGTCATGACTAGCAGATGAGGCTAGAAGAAAAAGAATAAAAAGAACAGATTTCTATACTTCAGATATATGAATATGTTCTACAAACATTATTTTTTTCATTTGATCAGGAGAAATCTTCCTTTTGTTTTATCATTTTTAAAAATTCTATTTACAACCACCTGTAAGTCAAAGAATATAACTCATTGCTCTAATGGTTATTTTCACGAAGATCAGTTAATAAACAAATTATTTTTTTTCTTAATTTGACTTTTTATGTGAAGATAGATATTTCCCTTTAACCTGCATACCTAAAAAGAATAATAATAATTAACAACATAAATAATGATAATACATTCTTCATTGACATTATCATCATTAAAAACAATGAAATCAGCCTCCCTAAAATTAAAGGAAAAGAGGAATAAGTATAGGACTACTTAGTTAACATAATTCTACCCCATATCTTGAGTTACCATTTTCAAAGTACTTCAAAGTTTATGTTGTGCACCTGCACATAAATCATAGTGTTATTCACCTGAACAGTTTCTCTTGGACCGCTTCCCAGAGTGAAGCCATTTATATACAAAATTGCCTTTTTGCAGCAGAAATTCTAAGTTAAGCAAATAGTTCTGATAGCTCTGGACATACAACTACAAATGTGCAGATGAGAAAAGAATAGTTCTATACCATAATGGCCCCAAAAAGCAATGTTAAGCAACTTTAACACGAAGTATGGTTATCAGATCTCTTTCCACTAAGATGGGGACAAGATTTCAGTTTTCATGTGGTAATAGAAATAAATCCCATTAGTGCAATTTTCCATTCAAAGGATATTTGTCACTAGAATATTTCATGATATACCATACTCTGTATTTCCTGGCAGCTCTGATGCCGGCATATTAAAAATTGAATGGCAAAAAAAGACTTGCTGAAGCTTTATTAATTTTACATTTCTGTCATTTAAAATTAGAAATAATTTGGTGGTAGCTTATAAAGTGAGAGTGAAATTAGTTGCTTTCTATGTCCATATCTATGATCTTATTATTCCATGACCTCCTGTTTATGCAGAATATTTGGGAAGTATGCATATAAATTATATCAAGTAAAATGTACTAGGGATTCCATATATGTAGATTATTTAGAGTTCAGCCAAGATTTGGATAGGTAGGTGGCCCAGTATATAAAGTGCCCTGCCTGAAGTCCAGAACACTGATTTTCCTGAGTTTAAATTTGGCCGCAGATATTTACCATCTGCATTGCCCTAGGCAAGTCACCTAAGTCTTTTTGCCTCAGTTTTCTCGAAGGAAACAGGGAACTACTCAAGTATCTTTGCCAAAAAAAAAAAAAAAAACAAGGGGCTCACAAAGAGTCAGACACAACTGAATAACAAACATATTTGTGTATACACGTAGATATTTACATATAAATATATTTCATATGTTCTGACACACATACATATATGTGTGTATAGGCAACTAGTTGTGCAGTGCAGTCCTGGAGTGAGGAATACCTGAGTTAAAATCTAGCCTCAGATATTTAATAGCTGTGTTACGCTGGGTAAGTCACTTAATCATATTTGCCTCAGTTTCGTCATCTGTAAAATGAGCTGGAGAAGGACATGGAAAACCTCTTCAAAATCTTTGCCAAGAAAACCCCAAATGGGGTCAAAATATGTTGGATATGGCAGTATACAAAAAGAAAAAAAAAGAAAAGGTTTGAGTCCATCATATCTTATTAATAATCATTAATCTATCAATCAATAAGATTTAGGAATTGCCTATTATGTGCTAGGGACTATGTGATATATTCTGGGGACACAAATATAAAAATGATACATTATATACCCCCAGGGTGATTACATTCTATTAGAGAGATGTGACATGTTTACAGAAAAGCAAATAAAGGTAGCTGAAAAATAAATTCACAGTTACTGATAGCAGGAGGGCACTAACAACTTGGAGACTATGCATAGGAGTCTTGAAGGAAGTGGCACTTAAGCCAAGCTTTGAAGTGATATAAAGGCTCTCAGAGTTATGGGTGGTTGGGGGGAATGATTTGGAAACATTTCATACCTGAGAAATAATATATGCAAAGGAATATGTAAAGGAGATAAGATATCATATATCGAGAGCAGCAAATATGTTAATTTATAATATGTATGAGAGGAAGTAATATGTAAACATTACAGAAAGAACTGACAAGGTTATATGGTATCCTAAAGACAAAGGGGATTAATGGGAACCCGGAGCTCTAGGCCTTGAGTCAGGAAGTTGTTGTTGTTCAGTTATTCCAGTTGTATCCAAATCTTCTTAACCTATTTATGGTTTTCTTGGCAAAGATACTGGAGTGGTTTGTCATTTCCTTCTCCAGCTCATTTTATAGGTGAGGAAACTGAGGCAAAATGAGTTAAGAGACTTACCCAGGATCACACAGCTAGTAAATGTTTGAGTCCAAATTTGAACTCAGGAAGACAAGTCTTCCTGAAACCAGACTGAGCACTCTATCCACTGTGCCACTTAGCTACCCTTGAATCAGGGAGACCTAAGTTTAAGTCCAGCTTCAGACACTTACTAGCTGTGTGATTCCAGGCAAGTCAATTAACCTCAGCTAGCCTCAGTTTCCTCAACTATAAAATAAGGATAATAGTGGTACTTACGTAGTGGTGTTATTGTGAAGGTCAAATCAGATAATATTTTTAAAGAATTTTAAACAAGCAAATGCTGGAACCATGTCCATTCATGAAGCCCTGCTATGAATGAAACTTGTCTTATTGTTGCTGTTACCCCTCATTATCATGGCTATAGCCACCAAGTAGCCACTGCCATATATATCAAGGTTTGGACTCACTTAAGTGAATCTCCTTGGTATCAGAGAGGATGCTGGCTCATGTGTCTATTCCCTCTTCCAAGGGAATAAAGAAAGCTTTTTACTTATGACCTCTGTTAGCTCTTTTTTTATTTTGTTTTTTACTTTATTTTATTCTTTAGAGTTAACTTTGGTTATGATAACCTGTGTGAGCTCTGTGATATTTTCAGTTAACTGCAAGTACATAACCTCTGTGATTTTTTGTTTCCAGACTTGACAGCACATAGCAGGTGCTACATAAATGAGAAATCCCTTCACCTTTCCTTTCTTGATCAGAGAAGTAACATTATCAGATGCATACTTTAGAAATAACTCCTTCAGTTGCTGAGTAGAGAATGAATTGAAGAGATGAAGTGCTGGATGCAGGCAGACCAATTAGAGACCCTGCAATTATTTAGGTGAGTTGATGAAATCCTTGATTCGTTGAAGTAGATGATATAAGTGTCAAGAAGGCAGAATTGAAAAGACAGAAGTTTATTGGATATGGGGGGGTGTGAGGGAGAGTAAAGAGTTAAGGATTACTCCTAGATTGCAAATGAGGGTGACTGAAAGAATTGATGTTGTCGACATTGAATGAATTTAAGCGAGGCAATTCAGTACAGTTGTTAGAGCCCTGGATAGGAAAACTGGATTCAGATCTTGCTTCAGGCACTAGCTATGTGATCCCGAGTAAGTCACTTAATCTTTCTGGTCCTCAGTTTCCTCAGTGGCAAAATAAGAGGTCTTGAACTTGTTGAATTCTAAGGTCCCTTCCATCCCTAACTTTATGATCCTATGATGAGTTCTAAATGGTTATGTTATTTTGAATAACTTAAAATGATTTAGACGTTAGTTTCTTTATTTTTAAAATGAAGGAATTTGGCTAGGTTTCCCCTTCACTTTATTCAGCCAAATTTGAAATATTGAATTGCTCTTACTGTTTTTTTTCCTTGCCATTTCTGAACTGTACATCCTCCAGCTTACATCTCTGCCAGGGATGTGCCAGTAAATATTTAATAACAATCTTTCCAAAAAAAGTTTATCACATAACGTTTTTAAGTTTAAATGACATTATTAATATTTTCCTACATTACTTTCTTAAGTTCATACATTCAGCAAAACAATAAATCAAGCCCTGATTTATAGCATTTGATTATTTCCAAGGTCTAACTGCTCACCAACACTGGAAATTTAACAGTAAGCTAGGCTCTAACACACAACCGAAAATTTTTGACTTCAAAAAATTAAAATATTTGGCTTTATTCAAAGCTCAGATCAGGTACTACCTCTGCCTTAAACTTTCCTGATTCCCCATGAGAGTTTTCATTCTCAACTTATCTATTATTTAATTACCTGTTTACATGCATCCTCCAAAAGAGCATAAGCATTTTTAGGGCCGATGTTTTTGTTTTAGCTTTGTATTTCCAGTGCTTCACACACTGCTTGGCGTAGAGTGGGAAGTTAATGAATGTTCATTAAGTGTTTATTTCTGAAAATGAAGAAGGAAAGGATGAGACTGAGAGCTTTAGAATGTGAAAATTGTAAACATGAAACCAATACTCTGCAATCTCTTGCCATTTGGGTGTTTGGGCAAGGGGATCTCCTGTCTCTGTTCTCTGGGACTGCCTCTTAATTATTGAAGGTATGCATCAATACTTAAACACCGTTACCGTGCTGCATACTGATTTAATTTTCCTTTATAGTAGTCCCATTTCCTCCCTTTATAATCAGATATTAAAATCTTCTTCCATTAGCATATACATACTGATGCATGTAGAGTGGAAAGATAATAGTCCTGGTTTCTAGTTCTGCCTCTGCCACTAAGTAGCCATTTAACACGGCATGAGTTGTTTAAGATCTTTGGAGCTTGGTTTCCTTTTCTCTACTTTGTGAGGTAACCTTTAAGTTTCATTAGTCTCTAAAATTCTATGGTTCCATGGATATATAATAATCAAGCATTGAATTGGCTATCCATTTTCCTTTATCACCAGCATACCTTGTGAAATAGAAATTTTTTTTTTACTTATACTACTTTTTAGATTTCATGGAAAACTATACAAATACAGAGAAAAGCATTACTTTCCTAAGGATGATGATTATTGAAACTGACAAATTCAATTTTAAAATAGTAATCTATTTAGAAGGCGTGAGCAGGAGAAGACAGTTTAGTGTTGGCAACATCAAAGAATTAGGCTTTTATTCAACATATATCATAAGATTGAATATAAAGATCCTCAATTCACAAGACCTTTAGGACTTAGATTATGTCCCTTTGCATATAAGTGAGGATGCTTAACTCACATATTCCTTACTACACTGAGCACCTCACCTACACAATTAAACTTGGTCTTCAAAAGAAAGAGCTGAAACACACCTCAAGGAACAGAAAAGTAGAGCTGGAACAGAGGAGCCGGTCCAGCACACAGAGACTTCAGATTCCTGGGGAGAAAGTCTTTGATATTCCTTCAAATACTTGAAGAGAGTTCTATATATTCTCTCTCCGCTCATCAGCATGTCATCTCTTCTTTTGGTTAAGCATCTTTGTGTGATATGATTTCATACTACATTCTGACTAGGACAGAGAATAGTTAGATTTTAAAATCCCCTTGTAGTAATTGTGTTTCCATTAAAGTAACCTAAGATCCCATTAATTATGTTGGCTTCAATATGACACAGTATGATCATATTGAGCTTGCAGGGAAATAAAACCTCCATGAACTATTTTCAAGCCACATTATCCCTATCCTGTACCTGTGCAGCTGATTGTTTTCTTTCTTTACACATTTAGGACTTTACATTTATATCAGTTATAATTGCTATATTTATTCTTGACTCATTTCTAGCCTGTCAGGATATTTGTGGTTCTTAATTTTGTCACCTAATTCATTAACAAGGCCTCCCAAGGTTTCTTCCTTTGAAAATTTGATGCATAATTAGTGTCTGCCTTCGTTCAAGACATTGATGAAAATACACAATGAGTGATCAGAATGCTGAGGCACTACACTAAAGACTTTTCCAAGAAATCGAAGTCAAGCTTCCAGGTCCATAGTTTGAATAATCCATTTTCTTTTCCTTTTTGAAATCATGGTCACATTTGTTTGCTTTTATTCCTATAGCAAATAATCTCTACTCCATAGTTTTTCAAAAGTTACTAACATGGTTCAGTGATTATATCTAACAGGTTTTTTTTTTCATTACCCCTAGTGTTTATCATAATGTAATGATGAAGTTAATGAATACATTGGGTTCCTCTCTTGCCATTGCCTTACTTTCGAGTTTTAATTTCTCATTTAACAATTTTATCCTAAACTTGTTAGTCTGAGTGACATTCCCCTCTCTAAAGAAATGTGAAATTACATAGAAATTAAGTTACCAAATAAGAGATGAATAGTTTCATTTTTCTTTTTGATCTGTCCTTGTTATCCCATTGACAAGCATCAGTGTAATTCAACATTTCATCTTTCTCTTGCCCCCAACATGTTGTTTGTCCTTCTTTTTCAAAGAGAACTAATGATATCACAGGTGATGTCTTGACCCATGAGTGAATTGAATTTGTGAGACAGAGTTGCACAAAATCATCTCCCTCACTCTGTCTTCCAGAGTCATCAAAGTCTAGTGGCAAGCCAAAAATCAAGATGAGTGGTGATGGCCCAGCATGCAGTGGAAGACCTTGACATCTTCAATTACTGACCAAGCTCTGAACACTCCACAGTTGTTTCTTCAGCCACCTTCGTGGCTGTTAGAACAAATTGTTCTCATCTGCCTATTCTGCTGAGGGAAATCTTCACATGCTTGGAATAGATGTCCCCTTAACTCACCAACAGGCCTGAGCTCTGTCAGTAACCCTCAACCTGGTTTAGCCTATTCATCGTGACAGTTGTACCAAGGGGTGGCCACTGAACATACTACAGCCTCTTGGAGCCACAGGCAAGAGTTAGTCAAAAGGCAGACACCAAAAATGGGTGAGCAGCCCTAAAAAGGGATTGACAAGCCCTAATACCAGAGATGCTAGTCTTCCTGGAATACCCCATATACCCCAATAGACCTTGAATATTTTTAATAATTATTGTTGTTTTCCTTTGTTTCATCACATATCTCCACTTATTCTGGGATTTAGAATCCTTTGTACCACTCTTGTGTATTAATCCTTAGTTTTTCCCTTTACTTCTATCTTCCCTACTTAGCTCCCAATATGATATATGTATATCTATAGCTATAGATATGTATATAAATATGTATATATGTATGTATATCCAAAAATTATACATACATGTTTATATTCTATCTAAATCTACACTCTCTCTCCCTCTGCACACACACACACACACACACACACACACAGACACATCACACATGCATAAACATATACAAATACAGAGAGCCCATCTTCTACTACTCCTTGAGAATTTTCATAAATGTGAGGTCAGAGAGAATGAGACTGTACTCATAATTTTGTATTTAAGATAAACTTCCTAAAGCAGAAAAAGAAATTGGGGTCCATTATTTTGCCTGACAGGATTTAAATTAATTAATTACTGTAACAAAGCAATATACAACCTCAGAAGTTAGATACTTATTTGTGGATTTCCTCTTAAACCATCTTATTCTCAAACAGTTTTCTTCTTCATTAGACTTTTTTTTCTCATTAGACCAACTTAGATTTATGTTTTTTTTAATTTTTTTTTTTATTTCTGAAAAATTCACATTCCTTTTTCGGTTCAGTTTTTCAAGAAGAGTTATAGTTCATGGGATTTTACTTCTCTTATCTCCAGTTTTTGTTCATTCTGATTTTCCCAAGTCTAGTTATGTGTCATACTATATATACCTTTCCTTCACATTACAACCTTACTTTCTCTCATGGTTCCTGTCATTTCTATTTTATCAGCCATTCCCTTCCTATTTGGTCTAACTCTGTTATAGAATAGCAATTCTCTAGTTGCTCCTTCATCTTATTTTTAAAATACAATTTGTTTTTGAGTAGTCCTGACATTCCAAAATATTATCCATTACTAATTTTAATGACAGTCTCTCCATTTGAGAGAAAAGCTAAAAGATCAATTATTTTAAGATATATAAATTATGACAATAAGCAAAATGACCACAGGGCACCAATTGAGAAGACTTATTTTTAATGTCTTTATTATGAATTTGATAACATTAACAAACATGATTATTTCCACATAAAACTGTAAGGAAATTCCTCTTTCTTATATCAGCAGTTTGCTGCTGAAAGGGGCAGAGAATGAAATCTTGTGTAAAGAAAAATGATGTAATTAACTTTTGAAGGCTGGACAATATTTCCACTTTTGTCTATGAAGAGCTTGGTTGTTGAAAAGGGCAGAAAAAGAACATTTATTCATTAAAAAAATGATAGTATCTGTGGGAAAAAAGTTGTTTATTTGTTTTGTTTTACATTAAAAAGTGAGGATAAATATGGGATGTTAGGAGGACCAGATCGAGATATACTTCTCATTTGAAAAGACTAATTGCAGGGCTGCTCAGTGGCATAACGGATAGAGTACCAGTCCCGGAGTCAGGAGCACCTGACTTCAAATCCAGCCTCAGAGACTTGATACTTACTAGCTGTGTGAGCCTAGGCAAGTCACTTAACACTAATTACCTTGCCAAAGGGGGGGAAAGGAACTGAGTGAACCTACTTGAGGTAAAAAAAAAAAACAATTGAGTCTGCCTGTTATTGTGTACCCTCAACACATTTATATATGACTGTTTTTAAGGCTGAAAAGTTAAGACTCACAAAGTGGTACAACATATAACTGAGATTATTAGTATTATACTTGCCAATTACATCATTTTATAAGGTGAATCATTGACCATTAAGAGTTTCTGATTTAAGCCATTAGAAGGAGTGAAGAACCCAAAAGATACTAGGATGCCAGCAGGAACAGTCGGCTGACAGGAAGAATTAAGCTAGTGCATTGGGAACCTGGTAACTGGGAGATAACTCAATTTTCTTGCAGCTTAAGCTATTGCCATTTATCTCCCTCTATAGTTTGTGAGAGGTGGGTAATTGATCTCTACTGCCCACTTTACTTTGGAAGGGAAAAGGAAAAGGGGAAAGACAGGCTTTGCTGCTGATTTACAGCAAGTACATAGTTGAAGATGAGTGACTGAAGAAGCATCCTTGGCTAGGCTTATTTACCTTGCCATCCTACTAGCCCAGAATGAGAGCAGCTGGTAAAGAAGCAGTTTTACATGGTGCTTTATTAAGAGAACTAGGACATCAAGAGCTACAGTTTAGAGTTGCAAACTATCTCAAACTATCTCTTCACTCATGTAATTTTATGCTAGTTTTTTTTTTTGAGTTTGTGCCCATTATCCCCTAGATGACACTGTTTGTATATGGTGAAAAACTGTGACCCAAGGTTTGTGTGTAATTTGATTATTCTGAATTTGCTTTAGTTTAATAACTATAATGGTATAACTACTGTTTCTTATGCCTAACCATTAAAAATGTTACATGTTTAAGAATTAATAGTGTTGGTGGCCGCTGCATCTCTGATGGTAGGAGCAACCATGTTGACTGCAGAAGCAAAGTACAATCTAGCTCAACTCAGCCCAGCATACAGCTTCCACATCCTCTGCCAACTAAGTGTTCCTCCTGGTGAGTTTGTGACTATGACATTACAAGTGGACTGACAGGCTCAAGACACCTGGACCCTGAGCAGCATAGCTCAGTGACAAAGAAAAACATGGGAAAGAGAATAGCAAAAGTTTAAAAAAATCAGAGGGGTTTGTGGAGGAGAAAATTCTGGACTGTTAAACAGTGAATAGGAAAATTGAATATTTGTATATGGAAAGGAATTATAAATGTTGAAGACATGTAGGAGCCTTCCCCTGTCCTCCAATATTCAAAGAATGAATGCTACTATAGTGCCTAGCTTACTATCAGGCCTATTTTGTGGCCTAGGAGGAGCAATGGAAAAAAGAAAGCCACTACACCTTTAATAAAAATTGTATCTACTTAAAGGCATAATTCCCTAAATTTTTGTCAGCAGTATATCATTTATTGTAAACATCTGTCAATCATCTGTCACTTTAAAAAATTAACTGACAGGTCTTTCTATGTATAACAATACAATCATGTTCATAATGACTAGCTTAAGGCACTACAAGATACAAAAGTGACTTCTTAATTCAAAAAAAGAATAATCGATTTTCAGCATAACTTTAATAGTATTCTGTTGGTTTCTTTTTCTGGAAAATTTGGTAATTTGGTAATCTATATATGGTACTGTAAGGTTAATGTGGAATAAGATCTTCCCCCACCCCACTCCAATCAATTGGCCTCATGTGGAGCCCATTAAGGAAAGCTTGCTAGTAGGAAGGCTTACGGAACCTTTTGCTAATTTCTAATTAGGCACTGAGTGGGGCAGGGGTTGTGATGCCTTCTGGCTCTAAGCCTATTAGCTGAAATAATATATATTCTGAGAGGTGAGCTTTTGCTTTGGAGGTTCGCTTACAAGAAGGATCTTATAATTCCCTGGCCAAGACTCTGAGTGGTGGTATGTTCAGAGTTCCCTGACTTCTCAGAGGTAAAGGCTCTTTTAATCCAGCGGTGAATGTAAAGTATATATAGCAATATTGTTTTGATTCATGCAGTAGAACCCTGTCTGTTGGTCTTTATTGCTCTTCTCTGTATTTTCTCTGTTCATATTTTATGTAATGAAAGAAGATTGTTGACTCCTGAAACAGCTGTCTTTCCCACTAAAGCAGATAAAAGAACCTGCAGTAGCAGCCCTATTGGGTGTGCAAGTGTGGTTGCCATTACAAGTACACATACATGATAACCATCTATTAAGTGAAATATTTGCCTACTCATGATATCACCATTTTAGGACATGCTAGATAAGGGAGAATTATATTACAGTGTGAATATCAAATGAATGTGTGTGTCTCTGTGTTTGTGTGTGTGACAACACATATATGTTCTTTCAGGAATTTATGTGCATGTTTTTTTCTTTAATAATCATTTAAAAACTGAAAATGTTTTATTTATGACCAAACATATGACTTAGAAACATATCATTGTTCTTCAAATTTCTACTTGCATGGAGGGGAATTAAAAACTCGGGGGACAGAAACACTTCCTCATAATTAGAACTATCCAACAGTGAAATGGGCTATATTAGAAGATAGTAAGTTTTCCCTTACTATGTCTTCAGAGCAAAATTGGATGATCACTTAGAGATGTTACAGTGGCAATTTTTGTTCACATAAAGGTTGAAGTCCATTGCCTCTGAGACTACTTCCAACTCCATAAATCTGATTTTAAGTTACTCTATTTTTTTAAATCTAGGGGGAAATTTCAAGCCAATGATAGCTTATGGGAATATACCCATGTAAGTGTGTGTATGTATAACGTTTTATGTATATATAATATTTGTACATATATATGTACATATGTATATGATGAGGAAATAAAGCCTATAATATATGCAAACTAAGTATGGTAATTTTAATTTTCCCCATTCTTCATTACCATCCACAATTATCTGAAATATAGGTGTAAGTTACTGTCTTTTAGAAATTGCTTTTTCATGTGGAACAATTTGTTGCTGAATTATCTGTTAAAATTCTGAGCAAAATAATTTTACACTACTCTAAGCAATTTCCTATCCCACTCTCAAAAGCTGTTCTAAACTATTTCATCCCTCCTCAAGTCTGCCACCATGTGTCTTCCCCCCACAACCTTGACTGAGGACCTTGCTACACAGAAAATAAAAAAAAACGAGGCCATTTTCAGACAGCTCCCTCTTTTTCTTTATCCTGTTCTCATATCACTCAGAAATCATCACCCACAATATCCTCCTTTACTCCAGATTCACATAAAGAGGTGTTCCTACTCACCGTCAAGGCTAAATCCTTCACCATGCCTGCTTCGTTCCATCTCTTGCTTACTTCTGCAAATATTCTCACTATCCTTCCCATTTTCTCTCTGATCTTCCCCAACAAATACCTCCTTCCTTGATTTCTATAAATGTGCCTGTTTTCTACTTTTTGCTGGACTAATTACAGTGGTTTTCTAAAAAGTTACCCTGCTTCAAGTTTCTCTCCATTTGAATCTATCCTTTAGTCAGTTGCCAAACTAATTTTCCTAACGGTCTGCTCTATATCACCACCCTTTTAAATGATATCCAGTGTTAATAAAATTCCAGCAGCTATCTATTACCTCAAAGATCTAATATAAAATCTTTTGTTCAGTGTTTCAATGCCATCACACCCTAGCTGCTTTCTACATTTCCAGTATACACATTTTAGGATCCTGCTACTCTGGCCCACTAGCTGTTCCTCCCACATAATGTTCCATTAACCAATTTTGCTCTGATTTATCCTGGCTGCCCCTCATAGTTGGAATGCTCTCCTTTCTGACTTTCAACCTCTTACTTCCTTGAAGACCCAGCTCAAATCCCACCCTCTCCAGGAGGCCATTCTTGCGCCATCCCACCCTGTCCCTTTCTTTTGAAATTGCTATAAATTTTCACTGTATATTTGCATGAACAAAGCTATTCATATATGATCTTCCTCATTAGAATGTGAGCTCCTTGAGAACATGGACTATTAATTGTTCTTATTGCTTGCAGTGGTCATTTTTTTTTGTTTTGCTTTGTTTTTCCTTTCTTCTCACCCTTAGAACTTAAGCCAGTGTCTGGCAACTAGCAAGTCTTTAATAAATGCTTGCAGACTTGTAGAAACAATATTACTGACTTGTAGTTTTGACACTTGTTCATTTTTGATGAAATAAGTCATAGGACACTATAGCTAAAAGGACACTAAAACTGTTCAGTGACTATCGGACAAATGAAACTTGTGTGATTTTACAGAGAAGATGAGAATTTTGTTATTAGCCAGAACCTTAGGCAGCATCCTTCTCAGAGAAAACTCACATTCCTAAACCAAGAATATAAGAAAGAGATGATGCTGGAAATGAGAGCTACTGCAGCTGTTTAGGAGCAAGCCCAGCTGAGATCTTCATAGCAGGAAATTAAAGATTTACTAGTTTGTCTGAGACATCAGACCTAGTATGATGTTAGTCTAAAACTTAGTGTTCATCAACCCAGTTTAGTAGTGAATGAATATTTTCAGGAATAAAGCTACATCCACCTAGGAACTTTTATAGACATTTTCTGAGACAAAAAGAGTACTACAAAATTTAAATTTCCAGAGATGAGAGGTATCCAGAGCCCCTGGATTTTTATAATTTATCACTTTGGCAGATTTCTGTAAATACAAGTCCACTCTCACCCACAAATATGGAATGCATTAGTGTCACATTGAGACGTAGATTTATGTTGATCTAAATGCAGCATCCTTATTAGTAGCTGGTTGTTAATGGAAATAGTTTAGTTTACTGGCAACTCAAAAGATGAAGTGCTGGTTAGGGAGAGTATATTCCCTCATAGTAAATTACTCCTTGGACAATGAGGGATTTTGAGTATATCTGTGTAGTGATAATCCTTCTCTATTAATATACTCATTAGTATGAGCTAAGGTTGAAATAAGTGAACCAGTCAAAAAATTAGGTAGTTGTAAAAATGCTTTATGTGAGAGGTATAAGATAATAGTATGAGCGGACACTTCATTCAGCAGTTAGATGGATACATAGTTAGATAGAGCCATGACGCACATGCATACAAATATATTATGTATGATATAACATTTTACATATAATGATTATTTGTTGTTATGATTTAACAGAGAACTAGAAAAAAATAGTTCATTTTTCAAAGAAAAAAGATTGAGGTGTTACAAGAAATTTTCAAGTTAACTTTTAGCTAATTAAAATAACCTTTAGAGAAAATTCAGTGAATTATATGAACATCTTATATTTTGGTCTTTTATAACATTTTTTTTCCAAGTTGTATAGTGTTAGTTTCATTATAACTTCAAAAACCTTTCTGTTGCCTAGGAACATAGGCATTGTACCCAACAATTATCATTCTAATTTAAATAATTTCATCTGACATCATACTACAACTTTCTTTCTTACTGATCTTTATTGAAATCAGTGGTAAAAGGAGAATTTCATATCACATGCATACATCTGTGTAGGAGTTATTTGCTATTGTGGTAAAAGTGAAAATTTTTGGAAATGATCTGGTTGCTTGCCCATGGAAAATGATATGTTAGCATCTCAGGATGTTGAACCAAATTTTAAAAAAAAGTATATTAGCTTCCTTTTGAATCAAAATGTTTGTGATCCCATAATTAGATGCTTAAAGTTATCACTTGAAAAATAAGTACTTATCTTCAAACACACATAGAAGTCCTCCTAATTCTTTAAGTATTACATAGTTGTTAGCCTAAGTTAATGATAAATTAAAAATTATTTACTTTGACAATATAATAAGGAATCCATCCCATTTCTTAGCAAAGAAAATACAACTCTAATGAACTGGAATGAATACTACATTTGGAGTCAGAAGTCCTGGGTTCATATATTGGCTACATTCCTAAGTGTGGGACCTTGGGTAAGTTACTTAACCTTTTGGGCCTTCATTCCTACATCTATAAAATCAAAGTAGGGAGTTCAATTTGATGACAACTATGATCCCTTCAAACCCTAAAGTTATGATTTTGGTATTCTAAATACTTGTAGGCCACATTCTCTTGCTTTAATATTCCAGTTTTTTCCAGGAATGTGCATAGATATAATATCAATCTCTCTCCTAATCTCCTATTCACATTCTATCAACAAGTAGTAAGATAACTATAAATTACTTTCACAGAAGAAGGAAACACTGATATCTGCCATAGAAGGTAATAGTGAAGTAAGGCAGGGTCATTCCAAGTTATAAACTGATATAAGGTGTTGTAATGCACTGAGTAGACACCAGAAGACAGGCCTTGCCCCCATTGCTGACCAGGAGTGAGGCCCTGCCACTCAGGCTGGCTAGCAGCAAGCCCACTCACCTAGGGCCTGCCAGCAGCAAGACCATGTCCCTGGAGTCCACCAAACAGCAAAATCCCTCCCCCAGGGACACCAAACAAAGAGTCCCTGTTTGCATAGTAACCCAGCAGCCTGCCCTGAGGCAGGCAAAGAAGGAGTACTACCAAAGTCCTTTTACCACACAAATATGGTGATACCCAAACTTGGAAGAGTGGAAACAGATAAAAAATTATAAAGCAATTTCCCTAATGAATATCAATGCAAAAACTTTAAATAAAATACTATCAAGGAGATTACAGCAATAGAACACAAGGATCATATATTATGACCAGATGGGGTTATACTAGGAATGCAGGGCTGTTTCCATATTAGGAAAACAGCATAAATGACCATATCAGTAACAAAATCAACAGAAAATGTATGATTATATCAATAGATGCAGAAAAAGCTGGTGACAAAATACAATAACTAGTCCCATTAAAAACATTAGAGAGCAAAGAAATAAATGGAGCTTAGCTTAGAAGGATAAGTCATATTTATGTAACATCATCACCAAGCATTATCTGTAATGGAGATAAGCTAGAAACCTTCCCTGTACAATTAGAAGTGAAACAAAGATGCCCGTTATCATGTCTATTATTCAATATTGTATTAGAAATGTTAGTTATAGCTAATAAGAGAAGAAAATGAAATTGAAGGAATTAAAATATGCAAGGAGGAAACAAAACTATCATTCTTTGCAGATGACATGATGGCATACTTAGAGAATCCTGGAGAATCAACCAAAAAAACTACTTGAAATAATTAAAAAATTAGCAAAGTTGCAGGATACAAAATAAACCCATATAAATCAGAATTGCGCAAGGTCACGCAGCTAGTAAGTGTGTTAAGTGCCTGAGGCCGGATTTGAACTCAAGTCCTCCTGACTCCAGGGCCAGTGCTCTACTCATTGTGCCACCTAGCTGCCCCATTTGCATTTCTATATATTACCAACAAAGTTCTGCAGCAAGAGATCCTATCTGCCAAGAGAAAGTCAGCAACTATATGGACAGATCTACAAAATACTGCATAGAAATAAAGTCAGATCCAAATAAATGGAAAAATATTAATTACTCACGGTATGCTGAGACAATATAATAAAAATGATGATTCTACCTAAATTAATTTACTTATTCAGTGCCATACCAATCAAAGAACTAAAAAATTATAGAGCTAGAAAAAATAACAATTTATCTGGAAGAATAAAAGAATATCAAGGGAATCAATGATAAAAATGTGAAGGAAGGTGTTCTAGCGATATCAGATCTCAAATTGTATTATAAAGTGGTAATTATCGAAACAATCTTATACTTTTTAAGAAATAGAGTGATACATCGTGCAATTGATTAGGTACACAATACATTATAGTAAGTGACTATAATAATGTAGTATACGATAAACCCAAAGATCCAAACTTTAGGAACAAAAACTCCTTACTTAACAAAAACTGCTTGGAAAACTGGAAAACAGTATGGCAGAAACTAGATATAGACCAATAACTCAAACCAAATACCAAAATAAGGTCAAAATGGGTATATAATTTACACATAAAGCATGATGCAATAAGCAAATTAGGAGAGCACAAAATATTTTGCCAGATCTATGGATGAGGGAAGAATTTAGGACCAAACAAAATATACAGAGCGTTACAAAATGTTAAACAGATAATGTTGATTGCATAAAATTAAAAAGATTTTGCTCAAATTAAACCAATGTAACCAGAATTAAAAGGGGGATGTAGAAAACTGGGAAGAGATTCATGCAACAAGCATCTCTGATAGACCTCATTTCTCAAATATATAGAAAACTGTTAAATTTATAAAAATACAAGTCATTGCCCAATTGATAAATGGTCAAAGGATATGAATAGGGGGTTTTCAGACAAAGAAATCAAAGCTATCCATAGCCACATGAAAAATGCTGTAAATCAGTCAAGCATCAGAGTTCCTCATGGCTTTTTTAAACTCAAGAGAACAGAAAGTGCTGACAGCAGCCTATAAGCCTCCGAATTAATAAATTCTCAAGGATAGTTTCAATACCTTTTAAGGGGAAACTGCCTAACTTGCATGGAGGGAAGGGGATAGCATATCACCCTATCAAACGTCATCTCTCGCTCTTTTATTCTGTTTGGCTCCCTCTTAACTTCTTTGTCTTAATATCCCTCTCAAAAAAGTTATACCTAGGATTGAAGAGAGTACTCTTGATGCCAAGAGTATCTGACCAGAGCAGAATACAGCAAGATTATAAGTCCCTTAACACTGAACAGAATTTCTCTTAAAGTAGCACAATACTTTATTAGCTCTTCCTGCCCTGCCGTTTCCCCCAATATCACATTATAAACACACACGTTGAGTTAGCAGTCTGATAAAACACACAGGACTTTTTAATTTCCAACTGCTATCTGACTATTCCCTGACTCCCTAATTATGTTCTTAAAGTTGACTTTTTGAACCTAAGAGTAAGACTTTTCATTTAACCTTATTAAATTTATTCTTACTGGATTTGGATAAATGTTCTAATCTAGACTGTAAATATCATTTCGAATCTCAACTGTCATCCACTAGGTTAGAGAACTCTTCCAGCTTTGTGGCATTTGAAATTTTTTTTATTTTTTAATATTTTGTTATTTATTTAATATTTTTAGTTTTCAGCATTGATTTCCACAAGATTTTGAATAACGAATTTTCTTCCCATTTCTACCCTCCCTTTTACTCCAAGATGGTATATATTCTGATTGCCCCATTCCCCAGTCAGACCTCCCTTCTGTCACCCCACTCAACCCCCATCCCCTTTTCCCTTACTTTCTTGTAGGGCAAGATAGATTTCTATGCCCCATTGCCTGTATATCTTATTTCCCAGTTGCAAACAAAAACACCTTTTTTTTGAGCATTTGCTTTTAAAATTTTGCATTCCAAATTCTTTCCCCTCTTCCCTCCCCACCCACCCTCCCTAAGAAAGGAACAATTCAACATGGGTCACATGTGTATCATTATGCAAAACCCTTCCACAATACTCATGATGTGAAAGACTAACTATATTTTGTTCCCTCCTATCCAGTCCCCCTTTATTCAATTTTTCTTCCTTGACCCTGTCCCTTTTCAAAGGTGTTTGCTTTTGATTACCTCCTCCCCCTATCTGCCCTCCCTTCTATCCTCCTCCCATTTACATCCCCTTCCTCCTTCTTTCCTGTGGGGTAAGTGTTTATGTTATTCCCTCCTCAAGTCAAATCCTATGAGAGCAAGATTCAGTCATTCTCCCTCACTTGCCCCCTCTTCCCTTCCAATGAACTGCATTTTCTTGCCACTTTTATGTGAGATAATTTACCCCATTACATGTCTCCCTTTCTCCCTCCCTCAATATATTCCTCTCTCATCCCTTAATTTGATTTTATTTTTTAGATATCATCCCTTCATATTCAACTCCTCCTGTACCCCCTATACATATGTGTGTGTGTGAGTGTGTGTGTGTGTATGTGTGTGTATGTATGTATATTCCCTTCAGCTACCCTGATACTGAGGTCTCATGAATTACCCACATCGTCTTTCCATGTAGGAATGTAAACAAAACTGTTCAACTTTAGTAAGTTCCTTATGATTTCTCTTTCTTGTTTATCTTTTCATGCTTCTCTTGATTCTTGGGTTTCAAAGTCAAATCTTTAATTCATCTCTGGTCTTTTGACTGAGAAAGCTTGAAAGTCCTCTATATTATTGAAAATCCATATTTTGCTTTGGATCATTATGCTCAGGTTTGCTGAGTAGGGATTCTTGGTTTTAATCCTAGCTTCATGGACCTCTGGAATATCATATTCCAAGCCCTTTGATCACTTAATGTAGAAGCTGCTAGATCTTGTATTATCCTGATTATGTTTCCACAATATTCAAATTGTTTCTTTCTGGCTGCTTGCAGTATTTTCTCCTTGATCTGGGAGCTCTGTAATTTGGTGACAATACTCCTAGGAGTTTTCTTTTGGGTATCTTTTTCAGGAGGTGATTGGTGTATTCTTTCAATTTCTATTTTACTCTCTGGCTCTAGAATATGAGGGAGGTACTCCTTGATACTTCCTTGAAAGATGAAATCAAGACTCTTTTTTTTGATCATGGCTTTCAAGTAGTCCACTAACTTTTAAATTATCTCTCCTGGATCTCTTTTCCAGGTCCATGGTTTTTCCAATGGGATATTTCACATTGTCTTCCATTTCTTCATTCCTTTGGTTCTGTTTTATAATATCTTGATTTCTCATAAAGTCACTAGCTTCTACTTGCTCCAATCTCATTTTTAAGGTAGTATTTTCTTCAGTGGTCTTTTGGACCTCCTTCTCCATTTGGCTAATTCTGCCTTTCAAGGCATTCTTCTCCTCATTGGCTTTTTGGAGCTCTTATGCCATTTGAGTTAGACTATTTTTAAGGTGTTATTTTCTTCAGTATTTTTTGGGTCTCCTTTAGCAAGTCATTGACATGTTTTTCATGGTTTTCTTGCATCCTTCTCATTTCTCTTCCCAATTTTTCCTCTACTTCTCTTACTTGATTTTCCCAATCCTTTTTGAGATCTTCCATGGCCTGAGACCAATTTATATTTTTCTTGCAGGCTTTTGATGTAGGCTCTTTGACTTTGTTGACTTCTTCTGGCTGTATATTTCGGTCTTCATCACCAAAAAAATATTCCAGAATCTGAGTCTGAATCTGAGACCATTTTCACTGCCTGTTCATGTTCCCAGGCAACTACTTGAACCTTGAGGTTTTGTTTTGGGGTACAACTGCTTGTAGAGTAGAGAGTACTTTGTCCCAAGCTTGAGGGGTCGTGCTGCTGTTTTCAGAGATATTTCTATAGAGCAAGCTCTGACACACCAGTGTTCCTTCTCCCCCAAGAACTGCCAACCAGTATTGCAGGCCAGATCCAGGCAGGGCAAAACAGGCTTTGCACTCCTGCTCTGATCCACCACTTAATTCCTCCCACCAGGTGAGCCTGGGGCAGGAAGCAACTGCAGCTGTAGCTCTAGAAGTAGCCTCAGAGCTGCACCAACCATTGCTACCCCCTGGCAGTGGTTGACCACAAACTCCTTTTACTCTGACCCAGCAGCTTTTCCCAACAACCTTCTCTGTTGTCTTTGGCATTTGTGGGTTGAGAAGTCTGGTAACTTCCACAGCTCAATGATTCAGGGCACTACACCTGTTCTGCCTACCTCCCAGTTCTGTTTGTTCCTGGCACGGCCCACACTGGGCTCTGCTCTGCTCCCAGCTCTGTGGTATAGACCCTTACCAGTGAACATCCAGGCTGTCCTAGGCTGGAGTCCTGCTTCCCTCTGCTATTTTGTGTGTTCTGCAGCTCTAGAATTTGTTCAGAGCCATTTTTATAGGTGTTTGGAGGGACCTGGGAGAGAGCTTAAGCAAGTCTCTGCTTTCCAGCTGCCATCTTGGCTCTGCCTCCGTCATTTGAAAATTTGATATTTTTATTGCAGTCATTGATACAAATGTTAAAGATCACAGGGTGAAACACAGAGCCTCAGGGCACTTCACTGCAAATTTCTTCCATTGACTTTGCACCATCAATACTTTCTCTTTGTGTCCAACCATTTAACGAATTAGTTACAAATACACTTGTAATTTCATTATCATGTAGTCTCCATCTTTCCATCTTATCCTCAATCATAGCATGCAAGGTTTTGTCATATGCTTTTCTAAAATCTGAGCTAAAATGCTGGTTCCAAAGGATAGATAATAGCATACACCTTCCTCCATTATGAAGACATTACAGTAGAAGGTGGGATGTGAATGTTGAAAGATTCTTATGCTGAAAGAAAGGGTTGCTATGTTTGTTAACTTTGGTTAACCATTTTTCTTTGTTATGACAGAGTGTCCTCTGGCTTGTGGCAGGGATGGAATTGTACATCAAAAAATTACTATAGTATATAAAATAAAAAATATCAATAAAATATAATTCAAGGTAAACAAAATTTCAACTATTTCCCTTGGTATACTTGTCCAGGAAGCCTATTACACAAGGAAATAAAGTCAGTGTGTTTATGACCTATTTCTGAAGCCCTATTGCTTCTTAGTGATGTTGACTTCCTTTTGTAGAAGTATTCCTTTCCATTTCAGAATTCTGGAATTCCACTCCAGAAGAATATTCAAGCTGTTTTTCTCAGTATGGCAGAAAGTATCCTTTATGTGTACCCTTTATGATACTATAAGCAAATTAGTAGAGTATGAAATAATTTACCTCTCATATATGAATAAAGGAAGAATTTAGAACCAAACAAGATATAAAGAGCGTTACAAAAATATTGAATGGATAACTTTGATTATATAAAATTAAAAAGGTTTTGTAGAAGCAAAGCCAATGAAACCAAAATTAGAAGGAAAGCAGAAAACTGGGGGAAATTTTTGCAGGAACTATCTCTGATAAAGACCTCATTTCTCAAATATATAGAAAACTAAATCAAATTTACAAAAAAATGCAAGTCATTCTCCAATGGAACAAAGACAATGAGCATAAACAAAGAAGATAATAAAAGTACAGCCATCATGAGTGATTTCTCTCCCCGTCCCTTCCTCTCCCTCCCTCTCTGTCTCTCTCCCTCTCCCTCCTTCTCTCCTCCCTCTGCCTCCCTCTCTCCTCCCTCTCCCTCCCTCTTCCTCTCCCTCATCATAAAAGGATATCAACAGGCAATTTTCAGCCAAATAAATCAAATCTACCTATAGTCATATAAAAATACTATAAATCACTATTAATTAGAGAAATGCAATTAAAACAACTCTGAGGTATTACCTCACCCTATCAGATTGGCTACTATGACAGAAAAGGAAAATGATAAACGTTGGAGGTGATATGGAAAAACTGGGACACTAGTGCACTGTTGGTGGAGTTGTGAACTGATCCAACCAATCTGGAGTGCAACTTGGAACTATGCCCAAAGGGCTATAAAACTGTGCATACCCTTTGATCCAGCAATGCAATTGCTAGGTCAGTATCCTAAAGAGATTTTTCAAATGAGGGGAGGCGGAAAGGACCTACTTGTACAGAAATGTTTATAGTAGTTCTTTTTGTAGTGGCTTAGAATTGGAAATTGAGAGGATGCCCATCAATTTGGGAATGAATGAACAAGCTGTCGTCTATGATTGTGTTGAAATATTATTGTGCTGTAAGAAATGACAAGCAGGATGATTCCAGAAAAAACCTGGAAAGACTTACATGATTAGCAAGTGACAGAGAAACAATGATTTTCCAAGTCCAGCACACTGTGTCTCAAAAGTATATTGTTTTCTAAGTGATAAAATATAGAATCATTTTATAGCAATAAATTTTCCTTTTTTTCTTTTTTTTGTGGCTTTTCATGGTAGCCTTTGTGTTTTCTTGAAATGGCAAGACCCTATGAGGCATACAAATAGGACAGCATTTATGATTTCTTCTGTCTTGTGGTATATTTCTAGTTATCTCCAATTTATCAAATGCTGTAGACAATGGTTGCGTGATAACAACTACCACTTCTATTGAAACCCGGGGCTGTAATATTGAAGTCATGGAGGCTTGAATTTATTTTTAAACCAAAAGAGTGATTCTCTTATCATCTCAAAAATACTGGGTTTCAAATATCTCTAGTATTAAATTCAGTGTCATGCTTTAGAAAATACATTGATAGATGAGAGAATGGCCACAGAAGGGGATCTATGATTGTCACCCTTGTCACATAAGAGCCTTGTGTAGAGCCTGGAACATTGCTTCAGAAGGACTGGATTAAATATATACATATATACATATACACATACACATAAACACGTATATATATACACATACATACACATATATGTACATACATATATGTATATGATGAGTATACCAAGCAACTCAACTCTTAAATTTCTTCTATTTTATTTTTGAGTAAGAATGCTCTTTTTACTGAAAAGTTTTACCAAAAAGTTTCACCAAAAAGTTTCCTGAAAGTTACATATATGTGTGTGTGTGTGTTTGTTTATATGTGTATGCACACATATTTGTGCATGTATGTATATGTTCCTTGCAATACATTTTCTCCTTAACCTGGGAATATTGAAACTTGCTATAATTTTCTTGTAAGTTTTTGTCCCAGGATCTCTTTCAGATGGTGAAGAGTAGATTTTTTTTTCTGTTTTACTTTATCCTCTTATTCTAGAACTCCAAGGGCAAATTTTCTTAATAATTTCTTTTAATAATCTATCCAGATTAAATTTTTTATTAAAATTTTCATGTGGTCGAACAATTCTTATATTTTCTCTTCTTGATCTGTTCTACAGAGTTTTTCTAATGAGAAGTTTCAGATTCTCTTCTATTTTTTTCTAGTTTTATTGTTTCTTGGTGTTTTATAATGTCATTTAATTCTGCTTGTCCATTTCTAGTGTTCAAGGAGCTGTTTTCTTCCACAAGATTTTGTATCTCTTTTTCCAGTTGATTCACTTTCTTTTCATAATTTTCTTGAATTGCCTATATTTTTTTTCTTATTTTTCCCTTGATCTCTTTTATTTGACTTTTGAATTCTTTTTCAAGTTCTCTGAATAGTTCTTTTTGGGCTTGTGAGCATTTGACATTACTCTTTGGGTTAGGAATGTTTTTTACTATTGTTTTTTGTTCTGGTTTTTTTTTTTTGTTTTTTTGTTTTTTTTACCTCACTATCTTCCTCTGAATATGAACCAAGATCTTCTTTTACACCAAAGCAGCTATCTATGGTCAGGTTGTTTTTCTTTTGCTTACTCATTTTTTAAATTTCTTTTCTTTTATTTTTAGTGGTTTAATATTATTACTATCAAGTTTAATCCCAAGTTGTAGATAATGTTGCCCTAGGCCTCAGGTCCTCCTTATGTTTTTTTTTTTTCCTGAATTCTGTCCTGGGGCTTAACCTCAGGGACTTCTCTCCTCTCCTAAGCCACAATTAGGTTCCCCAGACAAATGTTCTTGCTCTCTATGGCACCACACTCACCAGATGTGTGCTTGTTTCTCTTTGCCCATGACCACAGCCCTGGAACATGTCTGGTCAGTATTGCTAGGCCTGGTGTCTGGAAATAGTCCTTCATTCTTCCCCAACTCAGCATCTGCTATTCCTTTGAAAAAAATTTGTGAGATGAAATTTTTTGATCCTGTAAATGAGGTAAAAGTTGAGGTGAAATTTCTTGAGGCCTAATCTGCTTCCTGACAGAGCTGCTCCAAGGTCTGCTCTTTATTGATTCAGTGGAGCTTTCCACCTTTGACCTGGAGCTTTCTACCCTTCTCTCAAGACAAACCTTAACCCCTGGTGCTCTGTCTTTTCTGAATTCTTCTTAAGGTGTCTTGAGAGAACAACTGCTTTGCCCCTTTATTTTCCCTGCTCTTTGTTCATTTTATGGCAATTTTCTGCCTCTTTGTGGAAGAAATCCAGAGAGCCTGGAAATTTCTGACTTACTCCACCATCTTCCAAAAGATAGGAATGAAGTAAAGTTCTGTCAGAATACTTGAAGATATTACTAATAAAATGGGTTGTGAGGACTTAGAAAGGAAAGCAAAAATCACTAAAAGCCAGTTTGATTTTATTTTTAAAAAATCATGTTACAATGATCTTACCACCCCTCATTGTTAAGTTAGCTAGACTTGCAAACTAGAGAAATTTTGCAGATATAGCCTACTTGGCTTTCAGCAATGCAATTGACAAAGTTTCTGTTGTTATACTTCTGAGTAAGGTGGAAAGATATGAACTGGAGGTTTGAACAAGTTGTTCCATTTAGAAATGATTAAGGTCCTGATAGAAAATGCATTCACTAATGGTCCAAATGTCAACTTTAAGGTGTACCACCAAACATTTGTCTTTAGCTTTTGCTAGATGGCATTTTTGTGAAAGATATAGATAAATACACAGATAGAAAGCTTATCATATTTGCAGATGACATGATGCTTGGACAAATATCTAATGTATATCATATTAGAGTAAGAATCTAAAAGAAAAATGGATTAACAGGCTACATGGATGGGCCAAATCAAATAAGGTGCAATTTAATAGGGATAACTACTAAGTTCAACAGTTGGGTTCAAAATATGAACTTCACAAGTGTAACACGAGGATGGCATAGCTATATATTTATTATATTGAAAAATAATCTGGAGTATTTTAAGAACTTAAAACTCAATACGATTTCACACTGTTACTAAGTTAGTCCTTGCATAATTGTGATTAAGGTGGCTGTTGCCTAACCCCCATTTTGTCATCAGGCAATGATTTTTCTCTGTATATTGCTATAAATTTGTTTTCTCAGCTTTTTTTAATTGTTCCAGGGTATTTCTTCATAAGAGAGGTTTTCTGACTTTTTATTTTTATGCTGGGATTCATTATTATCTTAGTGTTTGCCACCATATATACTCCCCAAATTGATACATTCTGAGTCCTAGACATGGAAATACTCTATGGGACTTTTTTACTTTAGTCCAAGTGTGTAAAATTCCTCAATAACAGAAATAGTATCTTCACTTGGATTAAAAAATATTCTTAGAATTTTTCTCCATGTTACACTGCCATATGCTTAGGGCAGGAAGAAGTAGATCACAATTGTTTATATGTAAAACTGCTAAAAAGTCTATCCATCATCTGGTGGGAATTATTAATTCCTTTAGTTATCCTGCCTATGTCTACACTAAAACCATATTATTACAAAGCATGAAAGACTGATGTTTTTATGTTCCCAGGAAACTTTGACTTACTAATACCCAAACGAAGCTAGAGAGGCTAATGTTATCCTAGACTGACAGGGAAAAGGGAATCGTAGTGTTCACAAAAAGGGAGACTTCCCTTTTCCCTCCTAGACTAGCTTAGCACATGCATGCAAACTATATAATTCAAATGGTGAGCTTCTTGAAGGCAGGGACTGCTCCATTTTTTATGTCTAATATAAAATAGGCATTTAATAAATGCTTGTTGATTAATTGATTGATTAATAGTTCGAATCTATTCTGCCCTGTTCACTTCTATGTTTTGGAGTACTATGTTCTGGTTTATAATCTGTAATTTGGGAAAGAAATGGGCAAGGCAGAGCCTCTTCAGAAGGCAGTGATGAGGTTTGGAAGAAAATCAGAGAACTTGCAAAAACATATAAACTGAAGTAATTGCATATGTTTAGTTTGGAGAATAAAAACAAGGAATATGGAGAGCTCATAACTAGGAACAATGCATATAATTTGATGAGAATCATGTAGGATGAAAACATAAACATAAAGAAAAACAATTTGCTTTTTAGGAGGTTCTCTCTCATCAGAGGTCTTCATGTAAAATTGGCTGTCTTAGTGATACTGTATTGGGGGATCCCTCTTAAACTACTGGCAAGATACTTTGAGTCCATATCTTGTAGTTCTTGTCCAATTTGGCCAAGTATGAAAGTGTCTTTTTCTCTAAATCCATGTAGCACTTGCATTTATATGCTTTTTTCATCCTGTGTTTAACAATGAAACAAAGCATGTTTAGGTCCAGTTATTATTATTATTTTAAATATAATTTGTTTGACAACCTTTCCCAATACATTTTGTGAAACAGTTTAAAAAAACAAAAACAAAACCAAAAACATGGGAACATATGAGGTATGCCTTTTATACTATTGCTAGAAGAGACATAAATTTGCCTTGAGACATATTTCTAATCGGTGAATAATTAATATCTTTAATGTTCTTTACTCTTCCCCACTTTGAAGTCTTTGCATTTGAAGAAGAATTAGGTTTAACAGTAGGAAGACAGCATTTTCTCTAACCAGTAGAAGTTCTAATTAAATTTTTGGTAAAATCAAATAGGTTATAAAAGAAATATCTTAAGTTAAAAAGTTCATGCAAAATTTATTTAAAAAAACATTTTTATCATATAATCCACATCTCTGGCTTAGCTCAAGACATCATCTAATCCTCTTACATATAAATTTTGGCAATGTAAAGTATGTAAGCACTTGGGGGAATGATTTTTCCCCCAAAAAACATCTTTCCAAGGTAAAATGTTTAGTGTTTATCCTATGATACATAATTAAGCCACATTCATATATTAAGCCATATAAAAAAGAAATTTTCTTACAGCTGATTTTTTTTCCTAGCTGTCTCCTATGCAAAAACAACAGCAGAAGGTGACTCACATGTTCATAGGACCTTCCTGCCATGTAGAAAGGCTTCCTTTTTCTTCTTTTCTTCCCATTATTTAAAAATGAAAAAAGCACATGATTTTGAAAATGTGAAAAATAAAATAGTGAAAAATAACATAGAACTGAGAAATAGAAAAAAACTGAAAAAAGTGAAAAATAATATAGAATTTAGAATCTCTAATTGGAAAGAACCTTAGAATTCTGTCAGTGAGTCTAAGCTCCTACTAAATTTGGGAATCTTCTTTACCTTGCAGAGAGATAGATATACAATTTCAGCCTATGCAATATCCATTTGGCCGATATAACCAGTTACTACCTGCCTCTATTCTGGAATAATCGAGAACTGAAGGTGGTTATTTGGCACACACAAATTTCTGGGAGAATAAAGTTTCTCTTCAGGCCTTTATCGTTGGCATTTCTCAACAACTGTTTTCTGAATGAAGGGGAAAAAACCAAATCCACACACATGATTATCACACTATTATATACAAAATTGTAACCTAACCCGTCTTGGAGTCTAATCACAGAATGAGTTAAAATGTGATTTAGAATGTGGGAAAATTTGGGAAAAATCACAGCCAAAATGATAAATTAATGACAATAAAGTGAGTCTGAAGAATTGTATGTTTTTTTTAAGCTGAATTTGAATACCATGTTTCTTTAGAGCTAACACACCTTTTCCCGTGATAGCTAATCTATAATGCCCTTACCAAGAAACACAACAACATGTTAAACTCCCATCTTCAAATTAAAGAATGCAGCTGAAGTATATGGATATGTTAGTATATCACATAGCATTTTTATTTTTAACTGTTTACCAATTTTTTTTACATTTACAAGCAAAGGAAGGAGGCTATTATATTAGGTAATATTAATTATAAGCATATATATTCTTTCTTCCATTATTGCATTTCAATCTTTTTCATTTCTTCTCCTTTCCTTTTTGTCCAGAAGATGCTGCTGCAGCTGCATTCACACTGATTTTGCTTTGAAAGATTACTGTCCTCCCTATAGCATCTGTTAGTGGCTTTGGGGAAATGGATGTTGTATGTGTTCTTCCTTCTTAGTATTTTATTTTTCTCTCCATTCTGTGCAATTACACTGCCCCTGGTAACCAAGGTGTCATAAGAAAAAGAAAGAATGTGCTAAGAAATAAATTTCTGTTATCTGATCTGAGTGAAAAGACTAAAGGAAGATTGGATTAAGATGGGGGTAGATATTGAAGATGTAGGATAAGAAGAATGAGAGGCAGAAACTGATGGACACTGCAAACAGTAGCAGCCCAAAAGAAATGATTGTAACTAAAATTGGAAAGACAGTCCCTATCCAAAGAGATCCATAGTGATAAATCAGGTTGGCATGTTCTATAAAAGAGAAAGAAGTAGTTAGATTAGGATTAATGAAAATGAAGCCATTACTTTACTGAGCCTGGATACGCAAAATGCTGCTACTTTTAAAAAATTCACTTATGTATAAACTAAGTAAGTTGTTACCAGTAAATTTGTATAAATCCAAACAAATTTAAATCAGCAAATATCTATTGAACTGCTATGTTTCTTTGCTAACATATGACTTTTGCTTCCATTCAATAAAGTTTTTTTTGAGTATATAGGCATAGTTATGCAGTGCTAAAAACACTAAAATGAAGAATGAAAATTAAAAAGAAACTTTCTGTACTCAAAAAGTTCCAATCAAATGAAGAAATTAGAAACACACACACAATGACTATAATAAATATTTTAACTATAATAAGCACACAGCAGAGGTCAAAACGAGGAAGATGTGAGATTGGATGGATAAGGAGATATTTTCAGGGGGACTGAAGAAGGCATGAAAGAAATGGCACCAGGCCTAGGTCTTGAAGAAAGAAATGGATTTCAATAGACAGAAATGAGTTCTTTTAAAAGCATGGATGCTAGACTTTCTATATACATACATATATATATATATACATATATGTATTTACACACATACATATATATGTGTGTGTATATATATATCCTCACATACATACACACATATACATATATACAGCCATACACACACACACACACACACACACACACACATATTCAGAGTTACCAAATGATAGATGAAGAAAAAAGGATGCTTCTGACATTAAGGCAAAGGCATCAAGGGGAGCAATGTGAACTTCAACTTGAAAAATTCATTTAAGCAATATAAAGAAGGTCTTTAGTGTTAGAATAAAGAGTTGCTATGTTATCCCTTTTATCAAAATGTTATAAATGTATTGAGACTCATTGGACTAGGGGAAAATGTAAAAGATTCTTTCTCACTGTTTCTATAAATTTTATGTAAACTACATAAAATTTCTAATACCTAGAGGAAAGGAGATTTTTCATCTTTCCAGGTAAACAAATTCACAACTTACATTATAAAGAAAATGTTAGCTACATCTAATCTAAATCTTTCCATCTATAGTATGAGTGCATTTTCTCTTAAAAGTTACAAATTGTCCTTACCTGCCATATAATATGTTTATACAAGACTAAAAACATCAAGGGTGAGATAAATTATATCATAAAATATATGGTAAACATATCTTTGGTAAAGACAATTGGAGCATATTTCACAGAGTTACAGTAGTCAGTACTAATATAACAAGCATTTTATTTTCTATAATTAAAGTACCTCTCTCTTATTTACACTCCTAGTTGGAAATATAAAAACAAGCAAACAGATTAGAGCTCAGAGACATAAAAGAATGTCTGTGCTCCATGATCTTATGTACTGAACAATCTAAAAAGTTCATAAAGGTGAATAAAGATGTTTAGTATCTTAATATCTGCAGATTGAAGGTAAAGGACAGAATGAACAAATCCTAAGAACACATGCTATACTGTGCATAACTGGAGTACTTCACAAAATAGATGCTTACTAAATGTTTATTGAGTTCAAACTAAATGTGCCCCACTCCCTCCATATACAAAGATAGGAGAAATTTATAATGGAAAATTCAAAATGAAACAAAAAAGGTAACATTAATATAGTGTTTTAAACTTCATGGACTTTGCATGTTATCTCATTTGATCCTCAGAACAACACTGTGAGCTAGTGGCTATTATTTTCCCCATTTTATATATGTGTACAATAAGGCTGAGGGAAGTTAAGTGACTTTCAATAGATTGCGTAGCTAATTAAAGTTTCTGAGGCAAAATTTGTATTAATGTTTTACTGATTTCAAGTCAAGCACCATCTCCACAATGATATCAAGCTGCCTGTACAAAACATTCCAAAATGTTTCTTGAGGGGTAGAGGCAAGATGGCAGAGTAAAGACAGAGACTTGCCTGAGCTGTTCGCCAAACTCCTCCAAATACCTTTTAAAAATTACTCTAAACAAATTCTAGGGCAGCAGAGACCACAAAAATGTGGAGTGAAAGAAATTTCCAGCCCAAGAAATCCTGGAAGGTCAACAGGAAAGGTCTGTTGCTCTAGCATGAGAGAGGAGCCCAGTTCAGCTCAGGGTACCCCAGCTCAGACTGGGCCCCAGGAAACCCAGAGCATGCCTGGGGCAACTGAATCGGGGATAGCAGTGGCAGTTTCCAGACTTCTCAGCCCATAAACACCAAAGACAATTCCGAAGGTCACAGAAAAGATCTGTCAGACCTGGGTGAGAGAGGAACCCAGTCCAATGCAGGCCACACCCGCACAGACCAAGCCCTAGCAAACCAGGAGCAGACCTTGGGAGTGACTGAATCAACAGCGGCAGGTGAAATGGCAGCAGCTGCTTCCAGAGCACTCAGACCACAAACAGAAAGGAGGTCAAAAAAACTGGTAAGAAACAGATTACAGAGGTCTTCATGGTAGCACTGAGACAGAATTCTGTTGTTTGGCCCATACTTAGATCTTGGACACAGTGCTGTGTGGCAGTCCCAGGGCTAGGAGGAGCACTAGCACAGCAGATCTCCAGACAGCAGTGGAGGGGTGACCCAACTCACAGTTCCAGGGTGGAAAAGAGTGCTTGTGGTCACTCACAGAGGAGAGCACAGGCTGGGAAAGGAGTAAACACCTCTCCTTAGATCATACCACTTTGGAAGAATTGAAAACTTACAAGTGCCTAGAAGTATCTGTGAAAACAGCTCCACAAAACCCCTGAAGCTTGGGACAGTGCATCCTTCACCCTGGAAGCAGAGCCCTACCTTAACAAAGAGATAAAAAGGCAAGTAATGGGCTGGCAAAATGGGCAAACAATGGAAACAAACTGACTTAAAAGTTACTGTGGTGACAAGTTAGATTAAAACACACACTCAGAAGATAACAAAGTCAAAGCTCATATATCCAAAGCCCCAAGAAATATATGAATTGGTCCTCAGGTCATGGAAGAATTCAAAAAAGGATTTTGAAAATCAAGTAAGAGAGGCAGAGTACTAATTGAGAAGGGAAATGAGAGTGATGCAAGAAAATTGTGAAAAACAAGTCAACAGCTCACTAAATGAGACACAAAAAATATTGAAGAAAATAACACCTTGAAAAGCAGACTAGGTCAAATGGTAAAAGGGGTCCAAAAAGCCAATAAGGAGAAGAATGTCTTAAAAAGTAGAATTGGCCAAGCTGAAAAGGTGATCCAAAAGCTCACTAAAGAAAATAATTCCTTAAAAATTAGAATGGAGCAAGTGGAAGCTAATGACTTTATGAGAAATCAATAAATCATAAAACAAAACCAAAAGAAAGAAAAAAAATAGAAGACAGTGTGAAATATCTTATTGGGGAAAATAACTGACCTGTAAAATAGATCCAGGAGAAATAATTTAAAAATTATTGGACTACCTGAAATCCACGATCCACAAAACAACCTCAACATCATCTTTCAAAAAATTATCAAGGAAAAGTGCCCTGATATTCTAAAACCAGAGGAGAAAATAGAAATGGAAAGAATCCACCAGTCACCTTCTAAAAGAGATCCCAAAATGAAAACTGCCAAGAATATTTTAGCCAAATTCCAGAGTTTTCAGGTCAAGGAGAAAATATTGTAAGCAGCCAGAAAGAAACAATTCAAATATCATGGAGTCACAAGTAGGATAACACAAGATTTATCAGCTTCTACTTTAAAGAATCAGAAGGCTTGGAATATGACATTCTGAAAGCCAAAGGAGCTGGTATTACAACCAAAAATCATCTACTCAGCAAAACCAAATATAATCCAGGGTAGGAAAAATGGGCATTCAATAAGATAGAGGAATTTCAAGCATTCTTGAGGAAAGACCAGAACTAAATAGAAAATTTTACTTTTAAATACAAGACTCAAGAGAAGTATGAAAAGGTAAATAGGAAAGACAAATCATAAAAGGCTTATTAAGTAAAACTATTTACATTCCTACATGGAAAGATGGTATTTGTAACTCATAAGACTTTTAAGTTGAATATGAAGGGATGGTATCTAAAAAATAAAATCAATGGATGAGAGAGTAGAATGTACTGGGAGAAAGTGAAATGTAGAGATAGAATGGGGTAGATTATTTCACACAAAAGAGGCAAGAAAAACTTTTACAGTGGAGGGCAAGAGGGGGAAGATGAAGGAGAGTGAATGAGCCTTATGTCATCAGAATTGTCTCAAAGAGGCAATATTATACATACTCAATTGGGTATAGAAATCTATTTTACCCTACAGGAAAGTAGGGGGAAGGAGATGAAAGGGGGGATAGTAGAAGGGAGGGCAGATCGAGGGAGGAGGTAGTCAGAAGCAAAACACTTTTGAGGAGGGACAGGGTGAAATGAGAGAATAGAATAAATGGGGTGGGGGAATAGGATGGAGGGAAATAGTCTTTCATGGTAGTATTTTGCAGGACTATATGTGTATAACCCACATCAAATTTTTTGTCTTCTCAGGGTGGGGGATAGTGAGGAGGGAAGCAGAGAGAGAATTTGGAGCTGAGAATATTTAAAATGAATGGTAAAATTGTTTTTACATGTAACTGGGGAAAAATAAAATACTAAATAAATTTTAAAAACACAATGAGATGTTTCTAGTTGATCTTAGAAAGAATTGCAATGTTAATGCTGCAGATTGACTTTATTAGTTGTGCCTTAATTTAGCTGATAAGAAAACCATTTTACCTTTTATAACTGCTTCCCAGCAAAACCATGAAAGGCAAGTACTGGGAGACCAGGGAAATGAATAAGTATAAAATTTCACTTCAAGTTCACACTCACATTTATTCCCAGTGTAAACATGTGTATGTTTTTATACATATTTGTATGAGAATGAGGATGAGTTTTGGGTTTAGATTCAATTGGGTTTTTAAAATTTAAATATTACATTGGTGATTGCCAAAGTACATGTACGTATGTGTGTGTGTATATGTATATATTTATATGTATGTATGTATTATAGACACATATGTATTTGTGTGTGTATGTTTGTGTAGTTAAAATTATTAAGTATAGGCCTTACTGGGCTGTGTCCCTATATGGCCAATGTAATACCCACAGTGGCCGCTATGAATATGCAGGTGAATTTCCAGGTTTGAATCGAAAGATATAACTGACTCTCTTCATTGAAGATGAAATGAAAACATTTATTCAAACACCAAAAATCCAAAACCATCATGGTATATATACACTTTACCTATGCAGAGAGCACCAATATCCCCAAGCCTTCCCACAAACTCCCTTAAGTAAAATCACTCCCTCTCTTCCTCACAGTAGCTGATCTGCTCTCTCTCTGCCTGCTCTTTCTCTCCAAACTCCAACTCACTCCAACTTCCTGCTTCACCCATTCAGCAGGCTCCTCCCACCAGAGGGTCATTTGAATTTGACTTTCATGTGACTCAAGCAGGTCACATAGGCCTATTAGTAGGCAAGAAAGAGCTTCCCATTCCATTAACAATACATTAACAATAGAGTCCCTAGAGAAGGAATGTGCATTTATATAACACCTATTATGTTCTAGCTACTCTGCTAAGCACCTTACAAACATTCTCATTGAACTTCACAGTAACCTCATGTGGTAGGTGTTCTTTTCATTCCCATTTTACAGGTGAGGAAACTGAGGTAAACAAATTTTTCATGATTTGCCCAGGTTCACACACCTAGTGACTGAGGTCCCATTTGAACTAAGGTCTTCCCTATTCCAAGCCAACACTCTATCTACTGTGCTAGCTATTCCTCCTTAAAGAGATGAACCCAATTATTAGGGTAACCAGCAAAGTTCCTAAAAGTAGATCAGTAGTAGGCAGGAAAAGTCTGCAGAATGGGTACTCATTTCGAAAAGGCATAATACACTGTTGACACTGTCATTTAATCTGGGTATTTGCTGCGACAGAAGAAAAAAGAGCCCAGAAATATTGCCTCTGACCCTTTGTTAATAAAAACTGATTAAGTAAAAAAAAAGTTCAAGGGGGCTTCTACTTTTCACACAATGTCAAATAAAGGAATTTTGAAAATTATTATGTTTCTGGGCTGGTATTTTTAATAAAAATAAACACACAGAAATAAACACACACACGCACACACATACATACACATACCTAATATGGCAGATTGCTTCTGTGAATACATAATGGCAAGTGAAATGGTTTTATAAGGAGTACATATTTTGATAGGAATAAATGTTGTGCATACATACATATATATATATATATATGTATATATATATATATATATATATGTATATATATATATATATATATATTATGATAAATGAGTACATGACCAACTGGCATTCTAGCAAAGTTTTATGATTTTATTTTGCTGTGATGCATTAACAAAGTTATTGTGAAAAAGAAAAAAAGAGTTGGTCCAGGTAACCTAATACAAGATGTACCTATATTTTGGAAAGATCTTATTGTACATTATGCAATTCTTTTACTCTTTCAAGAAAGTCATTAGTCAATAAACATTTGCTAAAATCACACTGTGTGCCACACACTATGCTAAGCACCAAGGATATGAAAAGAGAGGGGCCAATGGTCTTTGGACTCAAGGAGGAGACAACAAGCAAACATACATATGAACAAACTTTATGCAAAATAGATAAGAAATAATTTAGAGAAGGAAGGCACTAGAATTAAAAGTTTTTGTGGGGGCAGCTAGGTGGTGCAGTGAATAGGGCACTGGCCCTGGAGTCAGGAGGACCTAAGTTCAAATCCAGACTCGGACACTTGACACACTTCCTAGCTGTGTGACCTTGGGCAAGTCACTTAACCCCAGTCGCCCTCCAAAAAAACAAACAAAAAAAAAAGTGATTGGGAAAGTCTTCCTGAAGTAGGTTGGATTTTAGTCAGTATTTAAAGGAAACTACTAGGTGGAAATGAGGAGGGAGAATGATTCCAGGCATAGAGCACAGCTACAGAAAATACCTGGAACGAACAGATGGAGTATCCTGTTAATGGAAGCTAAGTATCTTTGGCATCTCCTCCCCAAGACTTCTTCAATAGAAAATTAGTTCTAGCTAGAAGAAACAATTTGACCAAATTATTGTTACAGGAATTGAAATTAAGATCATTGGCCTATAGTTCACTATATTCTGTACCACTTTTGGAAAACAGCCAACATTTGTCATTGTATAAGCACTTAGTTACACACCTTGTTCTTTATGATCATTCAGATACCATAGACAATGACTTCCATATTAGTTCTTTCAGTTATCTGAGTTATATTAACAATCTGGGCCTAGTGCCTTGAGTTCAACTCAGGCAACTAGGTTTCTTCTTTTCATTTTAATTAATATCAGACATTTTTGCTCTAACCTTTGTATTCCAAATATAAATATAAATATATATATGTAATATATATATTCGTTTTCCCATGGTTATGAAAACTTATGCAACAGTATGAGTAAGTTCCTGTCTGTCCATTAGAATTTCTCTTTCTTATTTGAAATGACTATTATTTTTTAAATTCATTTTTCCCAATATCTGTAATTTTTTTTTCAAAAAGGACTTAAAGTTGTTACATAAAGCATTCTATTTATTTTAAATTTTTCCTCTTTGTTTTAACTTAAATCACTTGGCAATGGCCTAGGTATGAATAGAAGTCAAACTATTTCTCTGTCTATACATTATTTCTCTAAGTCGTTACATCCAGCCCTGATATGTTTCTCTAACACTGAAAGATTCCTTCTCCACTGGTCAGAGTGTATCAATCTAGAAAAAAGTATTTTCTTCATTAATAATTCATAATAAAAAATGAAGCTTTTTATTTAGCTTGGCATCATTTATAAAATTATCATATTTTGATTTTATATGCTATTTTGGTCAATTTTTTCATTAAAATTCTATTAAATCATGTGTAACATATTCTTTCACAAAAGGTTTTAATGTAGACAGGAACTTAAAATTCATAGAAGGCTAATTTTTGGTTATGGTATGATATATATACTTGGATGTGATCTATCTATCTATCTGTCTATCTATCCTTATGTCTTCCAGATTGCCATTTAAGGTTTCTGTGAAGTTGTTTTTACAAACAAATACAGCTGGAAGAATTATTGCCATAAAAACAAATTTAGATAATTTTAGATACCACTTTTCAGTAATACCATCATTATTATAACACTTTTAAATGCCTAATTTTGCCTCATGGCATGCTAGATACAATATAAAAAAGGAATTCTTAATCATGCCCCAATCCTCCTGGAGCTTTACCTCTCAGTCACGAACTGCCAATATTCAGTGCTTTTCAGATCACTTTTAGATGCTCATCTCATGATTTCCTCTTAATTGTATGGGCATTTAAAATACCAACCTAAAAGGTGACATCAATGTTAAATGCCAACTCATTCTTCTTTGCATCTCAGCTTTTTTGGATGACCCTCTACAGAGAGGGTCAAGAATGAAGAAGAATGAAATAGTGCCCCTGGGGCTGTTCTAAGCTGATGAAGATCAATACTGTTGAAACCTAAATCCTTGTCACTGGATTAGAAGCAGATTAGCCTCCTCATCTACACTCCTTGTTACTTTTAAAGATTTCAAATGACATTGACAGAATCATGTCTCAGCACTTGAAGTGCAGCAATTCTAGCAAATCCACCTTGAGAAACATGAAAATTGGCTTTCTGGCCCCATAAGATTCAAGATGGGTACAAGAAAACACAACAAACTCAACTTATGATGTCCATATCAGTAATATTCCTAAATACTGATTATCTAGTTATCATGTTCTTATAACAATGTGGCTAGCAACTGCTGTGGGGGTGTAAAACCAACAACAACCCAGCTCACAGAATGCTGTAAGCCTAGGTTCTTTTGATCTGCTTTACTAAGGAAAGCAATGTTAAGGGGTCAGCAATCTTACTTTAATCCAGCATACAAATATCATTCACTTAGTTCAGGGGAAAAAGCCAGCCCCCTGAACTTCAGAGCAAATACAAACAAATTATAAATATCAACAGACAGACCTTGTCTCATTCAAATCTCCATGCATAGTTACCAAAGTTTAACAAAGTCTGAACATCCACATTTAAAAGCTGGGGGGCTCTTAACTACAGCTGCCTGGAATCTCCACATCAGTGCACCACCAAGAGTGAGAGCCCTAAGCAAACAGCTCTGTCTTCCTTTTTTATGCACTCTTTAGCCATCATCAAACGTCATCTGAGCCACCAGAACTTAAGCTGTTACTATTGGCTCTGGAGTTAGCAACTCCCCTTAGGACCCATGTGATCTAAAATCGTCACTAAAATACAACTTAAACCCACGTGGTCTAAAAGCCTCTGATGTCACAAACATGTCAATCAAACCCATGTAAACTAGGCTTTACTTTGAGGCAAGGAGGTTATCAGGGACTCCTAATTTAATCAAGGAAACAAAGGCCAAACTTTTCAAGGGCACTTGGCTGAATAAGTGCTAAGGGCCTATCTTGATTCCCAATACACATGTAAATTCTTCAAAGGCCACAGCATATAGTTACCAAACTGTTTATTTTTTGGCATATAAAATAAATTAGTATTTAATATATTATTCCTTTCTTCAGTCCCCTAATAATATATGATTTCATCAATTCAGAGACACCCTCCACTAATGACACAAACACAACAACCATTCTGTGGTGGAGAGGGAGAAAAAAGTCAACAATGAGATCCTTGGGATTGGGTGGCTTTGCAAAAATCATCAGAGGGTACATACACACTCCTTTGTTGAACCTGAACTGAATAAGCCTGGCTAAAGATTTTTATTCTACTGACATATATTTACTGAGAACCTAGGGTCACCTCTATGCATGTCTGGATGAAATTCAGAATAATTTTTACCACCCTCACAATTTATATATTTTCTTTTTTTTTCTTTTTTAATATAGTATTTTATTTTTTCCCAATTTCAGGAGGTGATTGGTAGATTCTTTCAATGACTAACCCGCTGGTTCTAGGATATCAGGGACATTTTCCTTGATGATTTCTTGAAAGATGTTGTCCAGGCTCTTTTTTTGATCATGGCTTTCAGGTAGTCTAACAATTCTTACATTATCTCTCCTGGATCTGTTTTCCAGGTCAGTTGTTTTTCCACCAAGGTATTTTATATTTTCTTCTATTTTTTCATTATTTTGATTATGTTTGACTGATTTTTGATGTCTCACAGTGTCATTGGCTTCTATTTGCCCAATTCTAATTTTTAAGAAATTATTTTCTTCAATTAGTTTTTGTACCTCCTTTTCCATTTGGCCAATTGTACTTTTTAAGGAGTTTTTTTCAATGAACTTTTTTAACATTTGGCCAATTTAATTTTTTAAGAAATTGTTTTCTTTGCTCAGTTTTTGTCCTTTCTTCTCCAATCTGTTGACTCTCTCTTGTATACCTCTCATTTCTTTTCCCAATTTTTCTTCTAACTCTCTTATTTGACTCTTGAAATCTGTTTTGAGTTCTTCTAAGAATGTTTTCTGGTCTGGAGACCAATTCATATTCCCCTTTGAGGTTTTTTTGTGTAGACATCATGACTTAGTCATCTTCTGAGTTTGTGTGTTGATCTTCCCTGTTACCACAGAAGCTCTCTATGGCCAAGGTTTTTTTTGCTTCTTGCTCATATTTTTGCCTATTTAATGGCTCTTGCAGCTGAACTTTGTTCCTGGGGCACAGGGGACACTGTTGCAAGCTTCTTGTGCTGGGAGTCAGGGGTCTGTTCACAGGTTTTGTGCCTTGGGGCCTCAGGTGCTAGAGGATTGCTCATTGCACTGGTGTGGCCTGGCCTAGTCACACCTGTTGTTTCCTGGTTTCAGAGGCTGGTAATTTGCCTTTTGTGCTGGGGCTGAAGGCCTCACAGCTGGCCTGCTGTACCACAGAGGAGACTGAGTTGCTGATCTCTGCTGTGGCTTAGAGCCTCCCACTAGCTTGACCAGACACTGTCTTCCCTGGGCTGAACTAGGCTGTGCTTGGCTGCCATGCTGTTTTATTCAAGTGAGACAAACCTTTCCTGAAGTCCTTCTAAGTTATCTTAAGCCAGAAAATTGTTTCACTCCATCTTTTGGTAGGTTCTGTCACTCTAGAATCTGTTTAGAGGCTTGATTTAATCTTGTTTCCAGGGGAAAATTGGGAGAGCTTAGTCAAGTTGCTGGCTTCTCTATGCCACCTTGATTCCCCCCTTCCTCTGTCCCAAGCCTAGAGTGATTATTCTGTTTCCTCATTGCCTATTCTACTTACTTCAATTTCCTTTTCTTCTCTTTTTGCCATGGCTAACATTTCTAGTACTATCTTGAGGAATAATAGTGATAATGAGACTCCTTGTTTCACCTCTGATCTTATTGGTAATTCTTCCAGCTTATCACCATTACAGATAATGCTTGCTGATGGTTTCAAATAGATACTGCTTATCATTTTAAGGATTATTCCCATTTGACCCACTTATTTTATGTGATTGGATTATTTAGCTTCCAATTAATTTTTCATCTATCTTTTGACTGCCATTTGTTAAGTGTAATTTTATTGAAATATGATCTGAAAGGAATACATTTAATATTTCTGACTTTCTACATTTGATTTTGAGGTTTTTATGCCCTAGCACATGGTCATTTTTTTCTAGGTGTCAGGTGCTGCTCAGAAAAAGGGTATATTCCTTGCTGTTCCCATTCAGTACTTTTCCACCAAAGGTTTGCCATAATTTACTTTTCTAAAATTCATTTCACCTCTTTAATTTCTTTGTTGTTTATTTTTTGGTTAAATTTATAAAGTTTTGAGAGGGGACAGTTCAGGTCCCCCACTAGTACAGTTTTGTTTTCTATTTCTTCCTGTAACTCACTTAACTTCTCTAAGAATTTGGATTCCATAACATATGGTGCATATATGTTTAGCATTGATATTATTTTTATTGTCTGTGGTACCTTTTAGCAAGATGTAGTTTCCTTATCTCTTTTAATTAAGTCTATTCCTTTTGCTTTGAAATCAGAATTGCTACCCCTGCTTTTTTTTTTCTTTTCGTTTCCTTTTTTTTTTTTTTTTTTTTTTTTTACTTCAGCTGAAGCATAATAGATTCTGCTCCACTCCCTTACCTTTACTCTGTATGTGTCTCTCTGCTTCAAGGGCATTTCTTTTAAATAACATATTGTAGAATTCTGGATTTTGAACTACTCTGCTATCTGCTTCCATTTTACGGGAGATTTCATCCCAGTCACATACATAGTTATGATTAGTAACTGTGTATTTCCCTCCATCCTACTTTTATTCCTTTGTCCTCTCTCTTTTCACTCTTTCCTTTCTCACTAGGTTTTTACTCCTGTCTATTGCCCACCCTGATCTGTCTTCCCTTCTGTCAGTCCCCTGCTCTCCCCAAAGTCCCGCTCCCCCTTTACTTAGTTTGTTCCCTTCTACTTCTCTGTCAGGTAAGATAGATTTCTATATTCAACTGATTGTGTGACTCCCTCTTTGAGGAAATACTGATGACAGTTCAATCAATGCCCACCCATAGTCCACCCTCCCATCTTCTCCTTTACTGTAATTTGTCTTTTGCGCCTCTTCCTGTGGAATAGTTTACCTCATTTAACCTCTCTCTTCATTCTGCACCCAGTATACTCCTTTTTCTTATCCCTTAATTAATTTTTATGTTATTCCCTCAAATTCACCTTATATCCATACCCTCTATGTATATTCTTTTTAGCTACACTATTAGTGATACAATGCTTAAGAATTACAAGTATCATCTCCCTGTTTATGTATGTAAATAGTTTAGCTCTATTTGAATCCCTTATGGCTCTTTCCCCCTTTTTATCTGTTCATGCTTCTCTTGGATATTGATATTGGAGATCAAATTTTTGGTTTAATGCTGGTCTTCTCCTTATGAAAGCTTGAAATGTTTCCATTTAGGTGAATAGCCATTTTTTTCTCTTGATGCTTAATTTTGCCAGGTAAGTGATTTTTGATATAGTTCTAGCTCCTTTGCCTTCCAGAATATAATGCTCCAAGCCATTCTATCCTTTAATGCAGAAGCTGTTAAGTCCTGTGTAATTCTGATTGTGGCTCACCAATATTTGAATTGTTTCTTTCTGGCCACTTGCAGTATTTTTTTCCTTGACCTGATAATTCTGAAATTTTGCTATAATGTTCCTTGGATTTTTCATTTTGTTTTTTTTTTTTTTTACTGGGGTTATTCTTTCTGTGCCTATTTTGCCTTCTGATTCCAAGATATCAAAGCAGTTTTCCTTGATAATTTCTTGAAAGATGCTGTCCAGGTCATGGCTTTCAGGTGATTCTGACATTGTCTCTCCTTTGATCTATTTCCCAGATCACTTGTTTTTCCCATGAGGTATTTTACATTTTCTTCTTTATTTTTTCCATTCTTTTGAACTTGTTTGATTCTTGATGTCTCTTAGAGTCATTAGCTTCCACTTTCACAATTCTAACTTTTAAGGAGTTGTTTTCCTCAATTAGCTTTTGTACTTCCTTTTCCATTTGACCAATTGTACTTTTTAAAGAGTTGTTTTCTTCAATGGATTTTTGTATTTCCTTTTCTGTTTGTCCAATTCTATTTTCAAAACTGTTGTTTTCTTTTTCCAAGCTGTTGACCCTTTGGTTTTTATAATTCTCTTGCATCACTCTCATTTCTTTCCCCAATTTTTCTTCTATCTCTCTTACATGATTTTTTTTCAATTTATTTATTTATTTTTCGTTTACCACACAGGGTTCTACATAGTTTAGAGTTCCAGATTTTCTCCCCTCCCTCACCCCTCCCTCCCCAAGACAGCATGGAATCTCATATAACTGTCAGGTATAACTTTGCATTGAATTAATTTAAGCACTAGCCAAGTTGTGGAGAAGAATTTTGACCAATGGAATGAATCATGAGAAAGAAGAAACAGAACCAAAAAAATAAAAAACAAAACAACCCAAAAACAAAAACAAAAGAGAAACAAAAGGAGGCGAGCATGTAGTGCACCTCGATCTGCATTCAAACTTCACAGTTCTTTCTCTGGATGAAGATAGTATTCTCCATCGTGAGTCCCCTGGAGTTGTCCTTGCCCTTTAGGTTGCTGAGAAGAGCGCAGTATGTCAGGGTTGGTCTTCACGGAATCCATATATCTGTGGCTGTGCACAACGTTCTCCTGGCTCTGCTCCGCTCACTCAGCATTATGTCATGTAGGTTTTTCCAGGTTGTTACGAAGTCTGCATCATCCCCATTTCTTATGGCACAATAGTATTCCATCACCTTCATATACCACAGCTTGTTCAGCCATTCCCCAATTGATGGGCATCCCTTTGATTTCCAATTCTTGGCTACCACAAAAAGAGCTGCTATAAATATTTTTGTACATATGGGTCCTTTTCCCGCTTGTGTGATTTCTTTGGGATACAACCCTAGAAGTGGTATTGCTGGGTCAAAGGATATGAACATTTCTATAGCCCTTTGGGCATAGTTCCAAACTGCTCTCCAAAATGGCTGGATCAGCTCACAACTCCACCAGCAATGCAACAATGTTCCAATTTCCCCACATCCTTTCCAGCACTTATCATTTTCCTGTTTTGTTATTTTAGCCAATCTGACAAGAGAGATGTGGTATCTAAGAGTTGTTTTGATTTGCATTTCTCTAATCAGTAGTGATCCAGAGCATTTTTTCATATGCCTATAGATAGCTTTAATTTCTTCCTCTGAAAACTGCCTGTTCATATCCTTTGACCATTTCTCAATTGGGGAATGGCTTGTATTCCTATATATTTGGCTCAGCTCCCTGTATATTTTAGAAATGAGGCCTTTATCAGAGATACTAGTTGCAAAGATTTTCTCCCAATTTTCTGCTTCCCTCCTAATTCTTGTTGCATTGGCTTTTTTTGTACAAAAACATTTCAATTTGACATAATCAAAATTATCCATTTTGCATTTTGTAATGCTCTCTATCTCTTGTTGGGTCATGAATTCTTTACTTTTCCACAAATCTGATAAGTAAACTATTCCTTGCTTTCCCAAATTCCTTATAGTATCAGCTTTTACTCCTAAATCATGAACCCATTTTGACTTTATTTTGGTATATGGTGTAAGATATTGGTCTATGCCCAGTTTTTGCCCTACCATTTTCCAATTTTCCCAACAGTTTTTGTGAAATAGTGAATTATTAGCCCAGAAGCTGGCCTCTTTGGGTTTATCAAAGAGTAGATTGCTAAACTTGTTGATTTCTCCTACTTGTGTACCTATCCTATTCCACTGATCCACACCCCTATTTCTTAAACAGTACCAGGCAGTTTTGATGACTGCTGCTGTGCAGTACAGTTTAATATCTGGTGTGGCTAAGCCACCTCCTCTAGCATGTCTTTTCATTAATATCCTAGATACTTTAGACCTCTTGTTTTTCCAAATGAATTTTGTTATTATTTTGTCCAGCTCAGTAAAAAAAAAATTTGGTAGTTCGATTGGTATGGCACTGAATAGAAAGATTAATTTAGGTAGAATTGCCATTTTTATTATATTAGCTTGGCCTAACCATGAGCAACTGATATTTCTCCATTTATTTAGATCTGATTTTATTCGCGTGAAAAGTGTTTCATAGTTATGTTCATCTAGGCCCTGGGTTTGTCTTGGCAAATAGACTCTCAAATATTTTATAGTGCCTTCAGTAACTTTGAATGGAATTTCTCTTTCTATCTCTTGCTGTTGGGCTTTGTCCGTAATGTATAGGAATGCTGAGGATTTATGTGGATTTATTTTATATCCTGCAACTTTGCTAAAGTTGTTTATTATTTCAAGTAGGTTTTACTTGATTCTCTAGGATTCTCTAGATAAATCATCATATCATCTGCAAAAAGTGATAATTTAGTTTCTTCTTTTCCTATTCTAATTCCTTCAATTTCTTTTTCTTCTCTTATTGCTACAGCTAATGTTTCTAGTACCAAATTGAATAATAGGGGTGATAATAGACATCCTTGTTTCACCCCTGATCTTATTGGGAATGCATCTAGTTTATCCCCATTACAAATAATGCTTGTCGTTGGTTTTAGGTAGATGCTATTAATAATTCTGAGGAAGGTTCCACTTATTCCTATGCTTTCTAGTGGTTTTAATAGGAATGAGTGTTGTACTTTGTCCAAGGCTTTTTCTGCGTCTATTGAGATGATCATATGGTTTCTGCTAGTTTTGTTGTTGATATGGTCAATCATGCTAATAGTTTTCCTAATATTGAACCAGCCTTGCATTCCTGGAATAAATCCTATCTGGTCATAGTGTATTATTCTCGTAATGAGTTGCTGCAATCTTTTTGCTAATATTTTATTTAAAATTTTTGCATCAATATTCATTAGAGAAATTGGTCTATAATTTTATTTCTCTGTTTTGACTCTACCTGGTTTGGTTATTATTACCATGTTTGTGTCATAAAAGGAATTTGGTAGGATTCCTTCTTCACCTATTTTCCCAAATAGTCTACAAAGTATTGGAATTAGTTGTTCTTTAAATGTTTGATAGAATTCACATGTAAAACCATCTGGCCCTGGAGATTTTTTCCTAGGGAGTTTGTTGATGGCATGCTCAATTTCTTTTTCTGATATGGGGTTATTAAGAAATTTCACTTCCTTTTCTGTTAGCCTGGGCAGTTTATGTATTTGTAGATATTCATCCATATCTCTAAGGTTGTCAAATTTATGGGCATACAGTTGGGCAAAATAATTCCTAATTATTGTTTTGATTTCCTCTTCATTAGAGGTGACCTCACCCTTTTCATTTTTGATACTGGTAATTTGATTTTCTTCTTTCTTTTTTTTAATCAAATTGGCCAAAGGTTTATCAATTTTATTGGTTTTTTCATAAAACCAGCTCTTTGTTTTATTTATTAATTCAATAGTTTTCTTGGTTTCAATTTTATTAATCTCTCCTTTGATTTTCAGTATTTCTAATTTGGTATTTAATTGAGGGTTTTCAATTTGCTCTTTTTCTAGCTTTTTCAGCTGTATGCCCAGATCATTGATCTCCTCTTTCCCTATTTTATTCATGTAGGCATTTAGGGATATAAAACTTCCCCTAAGAACTGCTTTTGCTGCATCCCATAAGTTTTGGTATGTTGTTTCATTATTGTCATTCTCTTGAATGAAATTATTGATTGTTTCTCTGATTTGTTCTTTGTCCCATTCATTCTTTAGAATTAAATTATTTAGTTTCCAATTAGTTTTTAGCTTATTTTTCCATGGTACTTTATTAAAAATGATTCTTATTGCATCATGATCTGAAAAGGATGCATTGACTACTTCTGCTTTTCTGCACTGGATTGTGAGGTTTTTATGTCCTTGTACATGGTCAATTTTTGAGTATGTGCCATGTACTTTTGAGAAGAAAGTATATTCCTTTTTATCCCCATTCAGTTTTCTCCAGAGGTCTATCATATGTGCCTTTTCTAAAATTCTATTTACCTCCTTAACTTTTTTCTTATTTATTTTGAGGTTAGATTTATCAAGTTCAGAAAGGGGGAGGTTGAGGTCTCCCAATATTATAGTTTTGCTGTCTATTTCTTCCTGTAACTCCCTTAACCTCTCCTCTAAGAATTTGTATGCCTTACCACTTGGTGCATATATGTTAAGCAATGATATTGCTTCATTGTTTATGGTGCCTTTTAGCAGGATATAATGTCCTTCCTTATCTCTTTTAATTAAATCTATCTTTACTTTTGCTTTGTCTGAGATTAGGATTGCTACACCTGCTTTTTTTACTTTAGCTGAGGCACAATATATTTTACTCCAGCCTTTTACCTTAACCCTATGTGTATCCCCCTGTTTCAAATGCCTTTCTTGTAAACAGCATATTGTAGGATCATGGTTTTTAATCCATTCTGCTATCTGCTTCTGTTTTGTGAGAATGTTCATCCCCTGCACGTTCAGGGTTATGATTTCTATCTGTGTCTTTTTCTCCATCCTAATTCCCCCTGTTTATGCTTTTATTTCTCCCTTTCCCCTTCTCCTCCTCAACAAAGTTTTGCTTTTGACCGCCGCTTTCCTGAGTTAACCCTCCCTCTTTATTCCCCTCCTTTATCTTACTGTTACCCACTTGCTACTTCTTCTCTCCCTTCTGACCACCCCCCTCCCTTTTCCCCCCTTACCCTTCCACTTCCCGTAGGACAAGTTAGATTTCTAAACTTATCAGGGTATGTTATTCCCTTCTTGAACTAGATCAGATGACAGTAAAGCTCATATACTGCTCTTCTCCCTCCCTTATTTCCCTCTACTATAATATGTTTTTGAGCCACTTCATTTTGTGTAATTTACCCTTTTCTACTACCTCCTTACTGCTTCCCTCATAGCCCTCCCTTTATATCTCTTTTTTATATTTTATATCTTTATATTAGTTAATTTATACAGGCATTCACAACTTATGTATATGCCTTTCATTTTTCATAATAGCTGTACCATTCACAAGAATGACATATATGTATATATCTATATCTATCTATATCTGTATCTATATATCTATATCTATATCTATATATATATATATATATATATATATATACACACACATAAAAACATACATGAGATGATATAATCCCACATAAAGATTTAAACAACCTGCCCTTATTGGTTAATAAGGTTTGTGGGGTTTTTCCCCCTGATTACCTTTTTATGTCTCTCTTGAGTTTTGTATTTGGAGATCAAATTTTCCATTGAGTTCTGGCCTTTTCATCAGGAAGGTCTGGAATTCCCTTATTTCATTGCATGTCCATTGCCTTGCGTGGAAAAGTATGCTTAGTTTTGCTGGGTAGTTGATCCTTGGTTGTAGTCCCATCTCCTTTGCCCTTCAGAATATCATATTCCAATTTCTCCTGTCTTTTAATGTGGAAGCTGAGAGATCCTGCATGATCCTGACTGTAGTTCCACGATATTTGAATTGCTTCTTTTTGGCTGCTTGCAGTATTTTCTCCTTGAGTTTATAGCTCTGAAATTTGGCTATAATATTTCTTGGTGTTTTCAGTTTGGGATCTCTTTCAGGGGGTGATTGGTGAATTCTTTCAATGACTATTTTGCCCTCTGGTTCTAGGACCTCTGGGCAGTTGTCTTTGATAATTTCTTCAAAGATACTGTCAAGGCTCTTTTTTCATCATGGATTTCCGGTAGACCAATAACTCTCAAATTGTCTCTCCTGGATCTATTTTCCAGGTCAATTGTTTTGCCAATCAGATATTTCACATTTTTTTTCTATTTTTTCATTCTTTACATTTTGTGTTATTACTTCTTGGTGCCTCATAGATTCATTAGCTTCCACTTGCTCAAGTCTTATTTTGAATTAGTTAGTGTTTACATTTTGCTTTTGAGTCTCCTTTTCCAATTGGTTGATTTTGCCTCTCAGGGTGTCCTTTTCTCTTTCTAGATTCTGAATCTCTGTAGCCATTTGGCCAATCTTATTCTTTAGGGACTTGATTTCATCAGTGGATTTTTCTCCTTTTTCCATTTTTTCCATATTTTCTTTTAGCTCCCTAATTTGATTTTTAAAATCCTCCTTTAGCTCTTCCAGCAGTGCTTTTTGGGCTGGAGACCAGTTCATATTACCTTTCGGGGTATCTGATGTATCTATAGTATCATTACGTCCCTCTTCCATAATTGTAATTTGATCCTGCCTGTCTCCAGTAAAAGAGTCTATTGTCCTCGTCCTCGGTTTTTTTGTGTTCTTCTTCATGTTGGTTTGCCTTTTGCTGGCTTTACAACTAATTTCTAACCTTTGGGCCTCAGGGCTTTCTGTCCCAGCTTTCTTAGTCTGGGGGTTGTGAGTCTAGAATCATAACCTTCAGTTTCCTGAGGTGTGGGGGAGGGGTCTGGCTCCCTGGCGTCTCACTCCCTGTGGATGCTCTCCAGCACTTGCTTTTCAGCAATGGTCTCAGGTGTTTGTTGTTTGAGCTGATGTCTGGCCCTTCCCCTGGGGGAGCAAGGTTACGTCTGGGCTCCTGGCGTTGACCCCTGCCAACTCTGTCCCTATGGGACTAATGAACTTCTGCTATTTAACCACTGAACACTGAAGCCCCACTACTTTCGGCTCAGTTCCAGCGTTCTTTTTTTTTTTTTTTCCCGAGGGATTCTCTGGGTGGGGAGGGGAGGGATTAGAGTTGTTTACCTGGACATTAAGAACTCCCGGTAGTTCAAGAAGCTGCAGTTCATACGTTTGGGCTGCAAACCTCTGTAGTCAGTGTATCCCGGTGGCGTTGAGCTGCCTCTCGTCGCTTCCACAGACTGCCGACCTATGTTGGGAGGTCTGGGGATCTCCGCCGGTTTCGGGCACCCAGCTTTCTCCCAGCCCATCTCCCACGTGGATTTCCCGGCCAGCCGCTTCTGCCTTGGTCTGGAGCAGCTCCGCACCGAGCACTCTCCGAGCCTACAGGTTCATGCTTCCGGCCTTTCAGACTCTCCTGGCTTGGAAATTTGCCCCACACAGACTGCTCACGGTTTCTGACGCTCTCAAATCTGCTCAAATTCACTTTTTTATAGGAATCTGACAGACCTTGTGAGAGAGCTCCAGTAAGACACTGCCTTCACGTGGCCATCTTGGCTCCGCCCCCCTCTCTTACATGATTTTTAAGCTTCTTGTTGAACTTCCATAAGTTCTTTCTTGCCTTGAGACCACTTCCCATTTTTCTTTGAGGTTTTACCCATAAGTGTTTTGTCATTGTTATCCTCTTCTGAATTTGTGTCTTGATCTTCTCTGTCACTATAACTTTCTGTGGTCAGATTCTTTTATATTTATTTGGTTATCTATTTTTGCTCATCTTTTGGGGGATTTTTCCTTTCTTTTAAATTTGAGCTCTGTTCCTGAGGTAGGAAGGGCACTGTCCCTGGCTTCCTGTACCAGGGCCTACCTGATGCTGCACTGATGTTGCCCTGAAGCCCATAGGGGACCACAATGCTTAGTGTTACACTGAGGGAGTGGGGTGGACAGTGGCTGATGTTGCTGGAGGCCATAGTGGTCTATTATTTTACCTGGTCCTAAGCCAGCATCCTAGTGCATGGGTCTGGCATGTGCTGAGGCCACTGTGGTGTTTTTGAGTTTCCATGGGCCTACAGTAAAGCATGTATTGGTCTAGCAGCTGGTGGCTGCCTGTTTGCAATACTCTATGTTTATAGTGTATTTATTTTATATTTATTTTTCTATACATGTATTGCCTCTGGAATAAAATGTATGATCTTCAAGGACAGGGTTCGTTTTGGTTTTGTCCTTGATTCCTCAATGCTATTCGCAGGGCCTGGCCCAGATTGAGTGTTTAATAAATGATTATAGAGTGAGTGTTTATTGGTTGACACTTTTGCAACATCTACTTGGGGAAAAAATAATTTCAAACTCAAGGTCCCAGGCTTACAAGAAGTAATGTGATAGAGTGGAAAAAGCAACAGCCTTGGACTTATTCTTCATTCATCTAAAAAAAAATAAAAAAAATAATTTTTATAGTGTACAAAGCTCTATGCCAGTTTCAGAGAAAAAAAATAACAAAATTTAGTTAAAATATTTTCTTTATGTCCACAGAGCTTACAGTCTAGTACAAACAGATAACTAATGTAAAACATTACCTAAGTATATTAGAGGTTATTGAAATTGAAGTAGGTTTTTGTGTCAGGGAACAGTAGAAAGTCATGGAAAGGCCTACGTAATTTCATCAAATTTGTCTTGGCAGGAAAGGGTACCCTAAGTTCCTTATTAGAGTTTTAATATTTATTTTTCTTTATACATGTTTAAATGAATCCTTTCAGTCTTTCAGCAGCATACACTTCAGTTTGTTTTGCTATTAGTCCGTTGTCTATGACACATTTGCTATTAATTCATTGTCTATGACACCTTTCTGTATACCGTTATTTTATATTTTTCTGTTAATCAGTCAATTTTTGGTGTTGCCTTGTCTGAAATCAAGATTTGAATTCAGCTGCAGCATAATATCTTTTTATCTAGTCCCACATATTAACTCTATAAATCTTTGTGTTTCAGTCATGTTTCTTGTAAACATATTTTTAGATTCTACTTTCTAATCTATTATGCAATGTTCTTCAGTTATTATGATGGTTTCATCATATTCACATTCATAGTTATGATTATTAATTGCATATTTAGCTACAGCCTATTATTTTATCTTTTTCTTTCTTTCCATACCTCCTTTTTAAAAGAATAGAATGGTGAGAGAGTGAGTACTCAGCACCGCTGACATATGCTTGATATAATCTACTTTTACTCATTTATCCTTCTCTCCCACTTGCCCAGACGAAAGTCAAATGTTCCTTACATTTTCTTCATTTACTTCTGAACTCTTCTCTTCATGATTCTGAGTTTAGAATTTGTTTCCTTTATGATTAACTTTCCATTTTATTCCCCATCTCCCTGATGTCTCCTGTCTCCCCATCATGTCAAATTTATTTCTACAATCAGCACTATGTGTGTATTCATTTATGTATGTGTATTCCATCTTCATCAACAAACATTTATTGAGTGTCTGTTATGTCATCAATATTGTGCTAGGTGCTGAAGATATAGAAAGAAAAGAAAAAAAAATAGTCCCTGTCCTCTTAATGGCATAAATAATGAAGTCTTAGGTGGGGGAATGTAGTTACATATAAATTCAGAGATTATGGTAACAGATATTCCAAAGCTAAAGAATTGAAAACAGAGAATTATTTTCTATGGAATCTACTCATAGAATTTTCTCCTGAGTAAAACCTGAAAGTCTTTCCCAACCAGTCAATATTTATTTAAAGAATTTGTAAAAGCAAATCACAAAAGAGGTTGTATTTCATGTTCAATTATCTTTAAATTTTATACTCATTTTTCACCATCTAATAGAATCATATGTCTCCTCTCCTTTGCATATGTCCACATAAATCTAACTGAGATTAGGCTATGCACTTAAAGGTGATAACATCAGCTCGTTTCCTATGCAACAGTTAATAGAATCACACAATAAAAATGAAAGTCATTTTTTCCCACCATTTATGTGTTCCCATAAAGATCCTTCAGACTACTTGGGGCCAGCTTAGTGGTAAATGACAAATGGTATTTTATGATACCCCTTTTCACTGGTGCATGCTAACTAGCCTAGAACTAGGGCTATAAATTTCTCTTTTACATTGTAGTATATTTAGTAAATTCTTTACTTCCACCCCATGCCATTTTATCCACCTAATCCTCCTATGAAAAGGTCTTTATTTAAGATAGATGCGTATAACACATTATTTTAGTTGATACATATAATTAAAATAATTGACAGTTATTTGTATTCATTCATCTCTCTATAGACCTTAAAAATTCCCTGATTTTCTTTTCAAATTAAGAGAAAATTTATGTGTGTCTGTGTGTTATTCAGTTTGATTTTCCGTTTTTCAGTTACATACATACAGACACACACATGTTATATAAATTTATTGCTTCACATTAACAAGGCTCTGCTCATGCGTATTAGAATAAATAATGGCTAGAAATAGTCACCAAAAGTAAGGAGAGTACAGTGGGACATGCACTTGGCAAGAAGTTGAAAATACTTAACTGTAATGGAAACCACTTAGCAGTTTTTATATAACCATCAAACTTATCTGCATCACTTCTATTACTTGAAACATGTCCAGCATTCATTTTCATTTGCCTATGTATTTCAGGGTGAAAGAAAAATATGAATGATTCCAGGCCTGATTTCTTTACTTCTATAGGTATGCTATATTTCTATGCGCATCTACGGCTAGTCTATATTCAGAGACTTTATGACCTGGATCACAGAATCATAGAGTCATAAAATCTGAGAGTTGGAAAGGATCTCAGAGGTTATCTAGACCATCTTACATATAAGCAAAAAATCTTCTATGCAGTGCTCCACAGTCATCTAACCTTCATTTGAAGGTTTCAGTTGATAAGGAATCATTTATCTCTCAAGCTATCTATTCTACTTCTACACAGCTCTAATTTTTAGCAAGTTTTCTTTTTTCTCATATGAAAGGTTGTTTTTTTTTCTTATCTGACCCTTTGCAGCTTTCATTTTATCCTCCTTATTCTACCCAATCTTTCCAGGTAAAAAAAGTTTTGTAATTCTTTCACATGACAGTTAGTCAAATACTTAAAGTTAGATGATATATATCCTGCCTAAGTCATCCCTTCTTCAGGCTAACACTCTCAAGTTCCATTTAATTGTTCATAGTGGCTAAGAGATGGGAGAGAACCTCATAGTTCATCTCTCCTAACAAATTCCTGGACAAGAAACTTCTCAGCAGTTAAAAAAAAATCTTCACTTCTCTAGTCTAAATATCCTTGATTTCTTCAACAGATAGCCACATGGCGTTATTTTCTTTAATTTCATTCTACTTCATTTTTATTCTCAACTTAACAAATTTTAAATAAAATGATAATCTCCATATATATTTTAGAACACAAGGGGAGGCTTATACATGAACCTCAAATACAGATTACACAAAGCATAGTTTCTCTTTTAAAATCTATAATAAATTCAACTCTGTAACTTTCAAGATTTCCCTGCATATCTGACCTTTCTGTTTCACTGACCTTTTGTGAGGGAGGGGAATTTGGTGACAGGGACAATATTCCTACTTCTTGTTGTTTTTTTTTTTCTGCCCTCTTCACAATTAAAAAAAAAACTTTTAAGAGATAAATATGCAGAGATATATTAAATAGATTTATAGATATGCATAGATAGATGCAGCTATCTAATTAAGCAAATAAATTCTTCCCCCTCCTCCACCCTTCCCCTAAAAGCCATATCCAAAAATGTATGTCTCATTTTTCATTTTGACTCCACTCATTTCTCCATTATGAGGTATGTAGCATACTTCATCAAAAGTGTCCTTGAATCATGGTTCATAGTTTCATTGATGATTTTAAGTAGACAATTATTGAATTGTTTTTTTTTTATGTTCAAAGTTGCTTTTCATTACACTGCTATTAGTGTAAGCTGTCCTCCTGGGTCTGCTCACTTCACCCTGTATCCATTCATATTTGTCTTCCCAGGTATCTCTGAATCTGTCCTCTTCATCACTTTAATGTTGATATATTTTTATATGAGATAACTTGGTCAAATCTATAAAACAAGCTTATGTGAAAGGAGGCCCTGCTAATTTTCACTTTCCATATGATGACACATCCAAGACCGTATTCCAGAACCTGGTCTGACCGAAGCTAATTGGAATTCTTTTATCTATCTGTACTTAATGTTCCTAGTGATATTTAAATCATAATGCAAGTTTGAGAAGTATAGTGAAAAGAAAGTCATCCTTGGATTCAGGACAACCTGGATTCAAGATTCATCTCTGAAATATACTGGCCTTTTTTACTTTAAGCAAGCTATCACACACAAAAAAAATCAATCATTATAGGTAGCAGAACAGGTGCAGAGAATGAGTTTTCTTATCCTAACAGCAGTACCCTATAGCAATGAAATCACAAATGCCAATTTAAAAATCCAGCTAGCAGCCTTAAAAATACTCATGTGCTTTTCATATGAATATTTGTCTAGTTACATCTCATCTATCCTATATTTTGTTCAGTTGACTTTTCCAACCTCTACTTGGGACTTAACATTGATTGCTGCTAATTTTATTGTTTTAGATGAATACCTTCCTAATCCATTGAGATCTTTTTGGATCCAAATATTCCATTTGGTGTATTTAGGTGGTGTGTGACTTGGTGAAGTGACTCAGAACAAGAGAAAATTTTGATATGATTTCATGTTGTGACAATAATGTCACGTATGTTCCTCAGAGACATGACACTGACTCAGAACAAATGAACTTCAACAGATGAAACTGGCTTGATTTGGTTTCTCATCCATTGGTTAGTTCTCTGCCTGTTGAATGTTGTATTTTGTGCAATACACATATTTCACATTTCATTGTTCTCTTTTATTTTATTTTAATTCTGTAGATTTTATTCCATGACAATGTTTAAGAATTTTAGCTTTTAAAAAAACATACTTTAGTGACTATTAAAGATTTTTCAGAGGTTATTGACTTGTAGAAAAATATAATTTAATGGTCATTCAAAATCACTATGAAACAGAATTTGGTTGCACTGAAGCATGGAAGAAAGGAGACTTATTTTTTCATTCATGGTTACGATAAAACTTTTTAGAAGATATGCTGGTGGGGATATGATAATCCCAGCATCTTCCAAGGGATGTAAAATATCTAATCAGGAAAAAAAAAAAGGTTGGGAGACTTTTACTTCCATTGGTTTGGACATTTTTTTCCATTGAAAGAATGATGAAGTCTCAATATATTATATCTACTATCTAATATCCATTATATCTAATAAATATACTAATACATATATTATGTGCACCATGCTACAGATTGTGGAAGGTTAAGAAATTTGTCCAAGAGATATAGACATGCTTCAGTGGTCTTGAAAGTTTCCTTATTTAACATGCATTAAAAACCTATGAGCTATAATCAATGCTAAGAGTGAAAATAGACTTTCCTCAAAGGCACATTTAATAGCCAATTTGATAAAAGTGAGGTTTTGTAATGAAGAATTAAAGCATATGTGTCACAATCCAGAGATAAAGGTGAGAAGGGAGGGAATTACAAACATGAATAAAGACTGTGTAAAGCTTCTACCAGAGGGATTAAGAGTATCATGTAAAGGGAAAATTGAATAGACTGGTTGGGCTGTAGTGCACAATGTTTGAGGAAAAATGTAATGAGACTGGAAAGGTAATATAGATCAAAATAGAGAAAGATTTAAAATTCCATACAGATGAATTTGTTAGTTTATCATAGCATTATTAGAGAGCCCCTGGAGTCTCTTGAATAGGGAAGTGAAATGATCAGATTTGTGATTTTGAGAAGACTATTTTGGCCGATGTAGGAAGGATGGAGAGACTCAATCTAAGGAGGCCAGTTAGGAGATTACTGTAACAGAGCAGGTGAGATGTGATAGAACAGCTTAAATAGGGTCTTCATGGTTTAAGTGGAGAGAAGAAGATGGATGTAAGAGTTGTTAATGATGCAGAATCAATGATACATAGGCTACAGAAGAGTAAAGAGCTAAAAATGATTCCTCATTTGAAGAAATGACAACAGGACAATAGCTTTTTGTGATCATTATGCCCTTCTCTAAAGTTTCCTTATTCATCTCTTTAATAGCATATTGTAGACTTTTGTAGCAACCAAAATGCTAATATTCCTTATTCATAAATCATACATTCTCCTCAAAATTCTGTTAGATCACAACAATTCCCTAGTGCTGTCCAGGAATGAAAGTGATAAATTAAGGGTAAATGTGAAGTCTAAATAATAATAATGGGGATTTTGGCTTAGTTTTAAAATTCATCAATAATTAGTGAATGTTGATTAGATTCAATTGAACCCATATTTAATGTATTTAAATGACATATTTCTGCGTGACTTAAACTTTGTAAGAATACATGGAGCACTTCTTCCTATTTTCAAGAGGTCTACATTCAAAAGTGTGGGCTAAGTTCTATAAAGAGATGCATGCCAATAAAATTCAACAAGAATAATCTCACACACACACACACACACACACACACACGCACACACATACACCAAAAACAATATTATCCCCAATATAGATTTTAACTTAAGAACTCAGTTCATGTATATTCAGTAAGTGCCTATTAATGTTCAAGGTACTGAGCTAGATTTTGGTCACACAAATTTGTAAAATGAAATACCATTTAAATGGCCTTCTATCCTTATGTGGAAGAGTTGGTTGAGACATCTATCCAGAAATATACCATATGCTAAAGTATGACTATGTGCTTGATATGTCAAAACTCTGGCAGAAGATATTTTGAGAAAGGAATCATATTAAAGCTTCAAGGAGGATCTATACTTTTAAAGAGATTGATATCAAAAGCTCTTGGAAGTTCCTAGAGGAAATAGGTCAGTATGGGATCACACAATACAAACTAAAATATTTGGAAGAGAAGAAGGAAGTCATTTAATCCAACTCTCTCAGAGAAAAGAGGAAATTTGGATTTCTTCCTTTTTTTCAGAAATGGTAAACTTTCTAAATTTAAGGAACTACTACTGGGTCCACAAGGTTAATAGGTATTGCACTAACTCCCAGTTCTTACTCTGATATAATAGGGTAAGACTGGTTTCAGTGCTAGGGAATCTGTTCTCTAATGATAGGTGCTAAGTTCCTTTTCTCATTGTCTTCAACTTTTCTCTAGGTAAATATGTGCTTTTCTTAGTAAATCGGTTAGGTATTGTTGTTGTTTGTTTAGTTTTGTTTTTTTTAACATTTATGCAGATGCCAAAGCCAATGGTCCCAAGGGAGGATCAAATGTTATCTTTTCAAATGTCTATCTAATTCCTTGAACTGAAAAGTCCTAAATAATTCAAATGCTTTTGGCACAAATCCCTCCACCCAAAAAAAAAAAGAGGGTTCTTTTGAAGGGGAGGAGCAAGACTACCATATACATTCAAGGTAATGAGCTAAATAGATCATTATCATGCCCAAATGCTACATTAGTGAATTCAACAACCTCAAGAAAGTTTATTAAGTTTATTAAAAGCCTATCCCACCCAAAGAACTAGAGAAAAGGAAAAGAAAATTGGGGAAAGAAAATAAAGAAATAACAAAAGGGAGAAGAAGAGACCAAAAAACAAAACAAAACTGAGTTTCTTCCTTCAGAGAGAGGGGCTCACATATGAGGAGCTCTCCCAACAGAAATAATAGATGTGGAGTTGACTTCGGAGTATGTTTAAGCTAGCTCAGAAGAGCCAATTGTGAAATTTTTAGCATTAACATTTACACCTAAGAAATCTGCAAATGTTACAAATTAAAATTTGAATTATCACTTTCTTGTTTGTCTAAACTCAAGGAAAGAGTGAATAAAATGTTAATAATATGGATTAAACTTAAAAGTACATCAAGTCTGTATTTTTACCCCAGAAAGGCTATTGTTAAACATTTTCCAGCATGAACTTTGGTAGCTTGGAAGTAATTTCTTTGAATATAGATTAGAAATCAACCTATGTTAAGTTAAACTTCTTTTAGAGCAAAGAAGGATCCAACTGGAGCTCCAAGCAAACCATTTCTAAGTGCCACTATAAAAATTAAGGCACACCCTCACTTAGCCAGGTATGCCAGCACACATAGGGTGATCTTGTTGGAGTTGCAGACAAAAAATTTCTCTTTGGTTCCCTATGCCATAGGGCACCAAAAATTTTCCTAATGGATCCCTATCCACTTTAAAGCAAACAAAATAAGGTTCCAAAGTTTCCCAAAAATAGGCCAAGAAGGCATACTTCAAAAAGAAAGAAACCAAATGGGAGAGGAAGGAATAGTTTACCTGTCAGATTTATGAAGAAGGGAAGAATTTATGAGCAAACAAGAAATAGAGATCATTACAAAATGCAAAATGGATAATTTTTGATTATGTTAAATTGAAAAGTTTTTTTTGTACAAACAAAGCCAATGCAACAAAGATTAGGAGGGAAGCAGAAAATTGGGAAAGAATTTTTACAACTAATGTCTCTGATAGAGGCCTCATCTCTAAAATATACAGGGAACTGAGTCAAATTTATAGGAACATAAATCATTCCCCAATTGATAAATGATCAAAGGATATGAACAAACAGTTTTCAGAGGAAGAAGTTAAAGATATCTATAGTCATATGAAAAAATGCTCTAAATCGTTATTGATTAGAGAAATGCAAATCAAAACAACTCTTAGGGATGACATCTCTCCTGGCAGATTGGCCAACATGACAAAACAGGAAAATCATAAATACTGGCAAGGATGTGGGAAAATTGGAAAACTCTTACCTTGTTGGTGGAGTTGTGAACTGATCTGGCCATTCTGGAGAGCAATTCGGAACTATGCCCAAAGGGCTACAAAAAAGTGCATGCTCTTTGACCCAGAAATTCCACTTCTAAGGCTGTATGCTAAAGAGTTCACGAAAGTGGGAAAGGGACCCACATATACAAAAATATTTATAGCAGCTCTTTATGTGATGGCAAAGAATTGGAAATCAAGGGGATGCCCATCAATTGGGGAATGGCTAAACAAGTTGTGATATAGGAATGGAATGGAATGCTACTGTGCTATAAGAAATGAGGAGCAGACATGCTTCATAATAACCTAGAAAGACGTATATGATCTGATGCTGAATGAAGGGAGCAGAACCAGGAGAACATCATACACGATCAGAGACACACGGTATCTGTCATGACTAACTTTGATAGACTTGGCTCTTCTCAGCAATACAAGAGTCAAAGACAGCTCCAAAAGGCTTATGTTGTAAAAAGCTGTCCACATCCAGAGAAAGAATTATGGAGTCTGAAGGCAGATTGAGGCAAACTATTTGCTCTCTTTTTTTTTCTTTCTTTTTTGTTTTTGTTTCTTCTTTCTTATGATTCATTCCGTTGGGTTATAATTCTTCTTTACTACTTGACTATTGTTTAAATAAGTTTAATGTGAAGGTATATGTAGAACCTATATCAAATTCCATGCCATCTTGGAGGGTGGAAGGGGAAGAAAGGAGGGGGAGAAAATTTGGAACTCAAAAACTTGTGGAACTGAGTATTGTAAACTAAAAATAAAAAACATATTAAAAAAAAGAAAGCAGCCAAAGTCAAATGAGTCCTAAACTTTGAAGGTCTGCCAACTGGGTGAAGCATCTATAAAGTTAATTGGAATTAACCCCTCAACAACTGCACAAAGTCCCCACATAAGACATTTAGAAACTACTTCTACAATAGAAAATTGAGACCATTCATAACTTTTTATGTAATCATACGGGCCTATTTGGCTCATTCCTAGGTAGTACGTAAAAAAGTCTCCCTTTCCTCATAAACTTTGGCTCACTAAACTTCTAATCTCAGTTCTCTGGGGATTCTTTTACTTGTAGTTTAAATAATGGTTTACATCTGGGTTTTCCTTAGAAAATGATTAATAAAATGACACAACATACAATATGAAACAGGTGCGGGGATAGTTAAATAAATACTCACAAGATGGTAAACATAAAACACAGCCAAGCAATTCAGTGACTATTTTCTCCAAAAGCCCTGGAATAGCTGCTGGAGAATCATCTGAAATGCCTCTTAATGAAATACATATTATAATTTGTTATTACAATATGATGATTTATTACAGCTAGTAAGTGTGTCAAGTGTCTGAGGTAGGATTTGAACTCAGGTCCTACTGACTCCAGGGCCAGTGCTCTACTCACTGCGCCACCTAGCTACCCAAAATACTTTTAAAGTAATGATTTCTTTTTTGCTCTTATTCCTTGCTTACATAAAGTTCAACTTTAGAAATTGATTGAAGTATGTCAACTAAAAACCACTAGATCGTGACCTTATGCAAGGTCATGATTTCCTGTAAAAAGAGAATGAGGCTCTTAAATCAAATGCAATATATTAATTCATAAGAATCTAGTTTCATGAAGGATATTTTCCTTATGTTTTCATACACAGACACATATATACACACATATTTTTGTATTTATATATACACATATATGTACATATACGTGTATCTATAATATATATCTAAATTCTCATTGAATTTCATTTTTAAGCTCCAAATAGAAATAAAATAAGAAGAAAACAAAAGAAAAATATAAATCTTAATGACTTGGAATTGTAAGGGTCAGGTTTTTTGCTTTTGTTTTTTGAAATGATGAGAATTTTCAGATATGTAGTAATTTCTTACAAATACCATTTTCTACAAAGCTATAAATTTGTTAATGAATATAAAGAATTTTGTTTGTAGTTGAATAGTAGATTTGATACGCTGATAGATATTCCTTAGTCTCTTTCTGTATGTTAGTTTGCCAGACCATGTTTAAAGTTAATCTAATATATTTTTCTTTCCAAGTGGAGGGACTGTGTGTCTCTCTATGTCTTGAATTGCAAAAAATAGTTTTAAAGGGAAAAACTTACTGTGACTCTAAAATGAAGAACTTTTGCCGTTAAATTCAAAAGAAGAAAAATAATATTTTACAGAAGCTCTCTCTCTTATACTGGTGCTACTAAGGCATATCAAAGTACTGCTTCTGCTTAAGGCCCAATAGATTGAGAAAGCATAAAGTTTTGTTTGAAGGGCATTTCACCTTTCCAAAGAATGGACTTAAAGTAACACAATGATAGTCTATCTTAGTGCTTCTGATGAGAGCATTATCCCCATGGAGTTACTTCAAAGGGTTTTTCTGAAAATCCAAACTATGTCTCATCCTGTTTTGTGTTTGGTGGAGCTGATTCAGCATAGAGTTTCAAAGAGTAACTTCAAAGCATGCATTTAATTGGCCCTTTTAATGCACAGTGATGGTTCCTAAGCATACTTCTGACTTTTGACTTCTGACTCATTGTGGTCATTGATGAAGAGAGAGAGAGAGAGAGAGAGAGAGAGAGAGAGAGAGAGAGAGAGAGAGAGAGAGAAGGTTGCTCTGTTGATTGTAAATTTCTTTTTGGGATTTGGTAATAATCATGTCTACGTTGAATGTATGTGAGTCAATTATTGAATACATTACCAAATTTTACAAGATGAAACTTAAAACAAAACTTGAAGAACTATTTAACATGCTTTTGAGTGAGTTGCTTCAATTTTCTTTGCCTAAATACCTCTAGAGATATAGTGACCATAAAGTTCTGGGTTAGGGTCCGTAAGTAGCAGGCACTGGAATAAAAGTGAATCAAAGAATCATCATTCAGAGGGCTGGGCACATACCAAGATGTAAGGTTATATGTCTCTGGCCTCAAGAACCAAGATTGCTAAAACTTCCAGTAGCCAAGATAGTGGCATAAACAGTAAGTCACTCTCACACTCCCTTATAGACTTTGAAAAACCCAGAGAGTACTGCCCTGAGAAAAAATCCAGGAATAGTGGAGCCAGCAGAAAGATGGGGTCCAGGAGTCTTTTAGGTAGGGAGGCTAGGGGGATAGATGGGTAAGTTCCATCTTGTGGCTGAAGGGGACCAGTACATGATGGAAGTCATCCTAGCAAACCAGTGGGAGACACTGAGCCCAAGGGTGGTAGAGCAGGCAAGCACCAACACCAGATAGACACCAGCCACCATCAAGCAGCTCATCCTATGAGAAGGACTATTCAAGTTTCTTTCTCTTTTATTCAGCATGAAATTTCCTAATCTAACCCACCCATCTGGGGTCTTCTTTACTCTTCAGTGTTCTTACTTTTTCTCTCTATTCATCTAATTTTTCCTTGACACTTCCCTCCCTTTAATATCTTCTCATTTATTACCTTTACTTCAGAAGACTGTTCCTTGGCCAATCTGAAAGGTTAATGTCATTATTTAGATATTCTAATCTAGGAATTATGCCATTGTTGCCTTTTTCCTAGCTATCTCACAGTCAACTCTCCAAGTAAATCATCATATCATCTGCAAAGAGTGATAGCTTTGTTTCTTTTGCCTATTCTAATGCCTTCGATTTCTTCTCTTATTGCTAAAGCTAACATTTCTAGTACCATGTTGAATTACAGTGATTATAATGGATATCCTTGTTTCCCCACTGGTCTTGTTGGAAATGCTTCTAGCTTATCCCCATTACATATAATACTTGCTGATGGTTTTAGGTAGATGCTACTTATTCAGGTGCTGCTGTCTCAAATTTCTTGAGCTGGGAGCTAGGGGGCTGGTTACTGCTTTTCTGTACTGAGACCTGAGATGTTGGCAGCTAGATGCTCTAGTGGTCTGGTAATTTACCTGGTGCCGAACTGGAGCTGCCCATCCTGCCCCCCATTTATTCTATTCTATCCTTTGACCCTGTCCCCCCTCAAAAGTGTTTGCTTCTGATTAGTCCCTTGCTCAATCTACCCTTTCTTCCATCATCCCTCCCATCTCTTATCACTTTCCCCCTTACTTTACTGTAGGGTAAGATACATTTCCATACCCAATTGAGTTTGTATGTTATTCCCTCCTTAAACCAAATCCAATGAGAGTAAGTTTCATTCATTCCCTCTCACCTCCCCCTTCTTCTCCTCCACTGTAAAAGCTTTTTCTTGCCTCTTTTTGGTGACATAATTTAACCAATTCTACTTCTCACTTTCTATTTCTCCTAGCACATTCCTCTCTCTTACCCCTTAATTTTACATTTTGGATATCTTTCCTCTGTATATATAAATGTATATGTGTATATATATATATCTGTGTGTGTGTGTGTGTCTGTGTCTGTGTGTCTGTGTGTGCGTGTGTGTGTGTATGTATTGCCTCCAACTACCATAATAATGAGAAAGGTCTCATGAGTTACGAATACCATCTTTCCATGTAGGAATGTAAAGAGTTCAACTTTAAAGAGTTCAACTTTAAAGAGTTCAACCCAGTCTGCAGGGTCCCAAAAATGCTACCATGTTTTTCACTAGACTGAGCTCCTCTCTCAGACTGGTGCAACACATCTTTTCTGTTGACCTTCCAGGTTGTCTTGGGCTTGAAATTTGTTTTCCTCTGTCATTTTGTGGCTTCTGCTGCTCTAGAATTTATTTAGAGTCATTTTTATAGGTATTTTGAGGAATTGGGGGGAGAGCTCAAGCAAATCCCTGCTTTTACCCTGCTATTTTGGTTCTGCCCCCCTGTCTTTCATTTCCAAGTAAGACCAATGACATCATGGGGTGATATTTTGATTCCTACCTGAATTGAATATAAATAAGGCAGAGTTGAACAAAGTTGTCAACCTCACTCTCTCTTCCAGAATCATTGAAGTCCAGTGGCAAGACAAAAATCAAGATGACTAGCTATGACCCAGGATACAGTAGATGACATTAGCATCTTTGCTATCTGATCACACTCTAAGTGCTCCATAGTGTCTTCCTTAACCTGCTTCCTAGTCCTTGGAACAAATTGTTCTCATTTGCCCATTCTACCAGGGGAAATCTTCACGTGCTTGGGGTAGAGAGTCTCCCAACTGACCAATGATCTTTGGGCCAGTTGGTTACCCTCAACATGGTTTAGCTCATCTGCCAAGATAGTTTTATTGGGCCATGGCCACTGTGCCTACTAGAACTTCTTCTCTTGGTGCCCTCAGACTGGCCCTCCTTTGGTATACCATTCTTCTAGAGAGTTATTTAAGCTGGACTCCTTGGGTCTGCTTCTCTTCTCTGTTGCTAAGATCACACTCCTTGGAGCCAGCTCTACTGAGTTTTTTTTTTTAATGATTGTATCCTGTTTTATTTTATTTTGTTGTTTCTAAAGGCCACCAGGGAAATTTCCAAACTTTGGCTAACCAATAGCAAGCTGCCTTCAAATTTCATTGGAGAAGTAATTCAGGGGAGGTGAAGTAGAGAGGGAGAATTGAGGGATGTCATCATCAATTTCCCTTACTGACACAAATAACTAGCCAATATCTGACACTTTCTCATTGGAGAACAAAACTTTAAACTTTGTAAGATATTATGAGAAAATATATCTGTAAGCAGAGAATCTATTTTTACTGAAATTCTACTTGCACTTGCTACATGGAAAAACCATAAATTTAAATAAATTTTAATCATAATTGTAGCCTAAATTGTTAGAGTGGGAATATAAAAGAATTTCACTTAACTAATTAACTGAATATTTCAGTCTCTCAGCTACTTTGCTTTCCATTTATGTTTCCCAGTCCATATTTCAATGGTTATCATATAACAACCAATCATTCTTATTTCTTAGTGATAATGGCAGAACATTAAAAAACCTTAGTGAATATTAAACTTAAAATTTGAATTTAATGTAATTGACAATCAGCCAGATTTCAATTCATAAACTTTTACTTTTTAAATATCACCAGGTTTTATTTTTATAAACAAATCAGGATAGTTTTATCTAACAATTCTGAAAGTCCACAGATATTTCAAATAAATTTCTTTGCTCACAGTTCACAACTTTATGTAATAGTGAGGTGACAAAGTATATCTATCAATAAAATTAAGATGAATATGGAAGTATGAGGCAGTGATGAGTATTGTAATTCATAGTCTCAGAGCCTGTCAGGGAAGAAAGGCAAACCTTAATCCATTTTATTACAGAAAATAAATCTATCAGTGCTTTGCAAGTTATGGGGTTAAAACTAGTATAACTGAATAACAATCAAAGATATATGAAGAATAGAAGGGAAATAATTGTTTTAATATTTTGTTATATTGAAGAACACGCCTGTCAAATACAAGTAGGAGCAGATGGGGAACTAACTGCTATAACGTATTACCCGAGTCCAAGGAGAGAGGTTTAGAGATGCTAAAATTATTATGAAATGGTGGAAAAATTTGAGGTGCTCTCTGGAATTTGTCATTCTGGGGCCCTGCTGTGCTATAGAGATGCTTTTAAATTTAATGCCTTATAACTGGTAGAAAATAGTATATACGATGTCAAAATTTTTGAAAGGAGACCAGATTATTATCAATAGAAAGATTAGCACTTTTTCTTTTTTAAAAAATAGATCTAATCTTTAGTTATGGTCTATACTTAAGATACTTTATTCTTAGCACTAAGTTCAATAATAGTTGTCCCATAATGCCTTGTGGTTTATTAAATGCTTTGCATCCATGATGTAGTTTGTTCCTTATAAGAATACAAAACACACTTCTAAATTGGTTGGACCTACAAAGCATGTTGCTGGTTCAATGAAGGTAAGGTAATAACACAATGATATTGCATTCTAAGATATTTTGTTATTAATTGGAGTTTATTTGGCTTTGTTATCACATCATTATTCTTGTTTTTTCTATATTTGAAAAATAATTGAGAGAGAAAAAATGGCCCTACACTCTTAAACTTCTTCCCTCTATTCCTATACAATTTTCCAACCATTTTCGGTCCCACTCATAAATGTATAGTAGTATAGTAATCCTTCCTGTTCCTCAACACAAAAACACAAATGCCTTGTACTTCAGCTAGTTTCTCACAATACTTCATTTGCCTCTAGGTTTAAAATTAAATTTATAATAAGGCAGGTTTTTGAACATCGATTATTAAGCTTAAAAAGTAACAAGAAAAGTTTTCTGGTTTTCGGTATCATGCTAGTGTTTTAATACATAGTAATAGCACTTTGTTCTTCATTTCATTTTTATTATATAGAAAAAAGTATGAGGGATATCTAATAGTTTTGTTTCACTTCTTTTTCCTTCTTTCCAAGGTTGAAAAAATATCTCTACCAAGACATCTTATTCCCACTTTGTGTTTTCAATTATTGGTTTCCTTGGGTGGCCTTAAAAGAAATTAATTTTCACCACATTTTGAATGAGAATAAAAACAACAGATTCCCAACTTATATCAAGCAAAAGGTGATCCTTACTTGGCATTAAGAACTCAAAAATGATCGCTAAAGCAGCAGTTACATCCTCTATTGGGATCTGTATTCATGTAAAGCCTTTTACATAAAGTCTTGATCAAGAGTTGGCATTTCCAAAGGTCATGGAGTTCCTCAGCACTAGTCAATTACTGAACAAAGGGTACCACTGACAGTTTAAACACTTGCTGTGAAATGAGCCAAAGTATCCAGAGACACAGAGGCCTTTGGAAAGAAACTGTTTGAAAATACTTCAGAAGAATCTTATCAAACTTTCCTAGTCAGTTCATTCTCACCTAGCTAGAATGTCTTCAGTTTGTTTTTGTTTTTTTTTTTTTCCTTTTTTCTTTTTCCCTTGAGGAGAAGCTAGATTGTTTTAGAATAATGGATCATAATGGTCTTCAGGAAATCTAGCCTCTTTCTCTTTTGTGCTTACATTTATAATTGTAAAATTGAGAAAGCATAATGAATTTAAGTGTGAAAAAGTGCAAAACCTAACATAGAACACATTTTAAAACATAGAACCAAATGATTTAATGAAAAATAAACAAAGAAAATATATATTCATTCTGTTTCACTGTTTCTGTTGGTGTATGATTAATGCTTATCACAGTAGCTGAGGTATAGGAAAAACTAAATAAATAATTGGTTTGGTGACTGAATGATGGATAAATGGATGAATGGGTGGATGACTTTTCTAGGATCATCTGAATTTTTACTCCTTTTGCTTTGAAATTTATTAATAACATGTCTTTCATCTTATATTTTGATGGGGTTGAGATAGGAAGAATATTAGGACAAGTTGCTATCTTGCTATTATTATTTTATATCTAATGGCCTATGTAGAAATATATGAGTGAATCAAATAACCTTTTTTGATGAAAAAAATCTTAGGATGGATATAATCTTCTGTAGGCTGAAAATATGCTCCTGAAAGTGTTATTAATACAATTCCAGGAGCTGATAGGAAAATGGGGGTGACATATACCTCTTCTAGTTCCCATGTCATTTTTGACATCTTTAGCTAGTTGTCTAAATTTCAAAAGCCTTTAACTCTATATGGATTTGAAATTATGAGAATGTGAAATGCCATCTCTTAAGGAAAATATGTTCATAAGTTTTAATTGATTAATGTTATGACCAGAAGGTTATAAGCATCAATTATTCAGCAAGGTTTGTCCAGTTTCTGTACAATTAGTTGTTTGGGATCACTAGACTACTTTGAGTGCTACATTTGTAGAGTGAGGATTTCTCAGTTGTCAATTCATAAAAGAACATGAGGTTCTTATGTGTGATTCAAATTACCAGGTCATTTCTTGCCAGTTTATTAGACAGATCCTACCTTGTCATTGTGATTGTCGTTGTTTGTTTTTAGTAGCTAGCAGTAGCATGTTGCACAGTTTCTATAATTTCCTTGAATAATCTACATTGGTCATTCTGTTTCGGATCCTTAAAAATGAAATCTTTGTAATTCCTGGTACCAGTGACTTGTTCCCGAATTACTGTCTATAATCTTCTTCTTTTATTTTGAGGAAGTGTTCATTTTTCTATAAGTATCTTAGGATATTTGATTTGGTATTTCGCTTGTATATTTTGTTGTTTATGTTGAAATATTTTTCAAATCTATTTTTATCTATTCTATTTTGTCTATTTTAGTTTTGAAATCATTCATTAAGACTGGCATTATATCAGTTCATTATATTAAACTTATATTAAGCATATTTTTCTACATTCAGCTTTGATTTCAACATTCAAATAAGATATATTTTTGTTATTAGAAGTAGTGGTATACTAATATTAACACTTAGAGTAGAAGTATACAATTCTCATTCTTTTAACTTTGCTTTAAAATAGTCTCTAAAGGTATTTCTATATTTCTTATGTGTTTTACTGTTACTTTTTATGACATAATATTCCATTATATGTAGCATAATACATGAATGTACTATAATTTACTCAGCCATCATTCAGTTATTAAATATAGATAATATTTCTAGGCATTTTGTGGGGATAGGAAGTGCTTTTCAAATAACTCAGCTATTAATGTTTTAGTACTAATAGACACGTTTATATGCATGTATGTATATTCATTCTGGTGGCATTATGGGGAAACAGGAACTCCAAAAACTAAAACTTATGCAAACACTGCGAAGAGTATTAAAACTGTATAACGAAGGTTACAAAATTACTTAAATCTTTAACATGATGATTACATTACTAGGAATTTAATTTTTTTAAAGGTAAAAGGCAATTTAGTAGTTAGATATAAAACAGCCTATTTTTGCATTTGTTGTTGTTGTTGTTTTGTTGTTTCAGCCATGTCCAACTCTTCCTGCCCCTGTTAAGGGTTTTCTTGGCAAAGATACTAGAGTAGTTTGCCATTTCCTTCCCCCCCTCATTTTACAGATGAGGAAACTGAAGCAAACAGGATTAAGTGACTTGCCCAGGGTTACACAGCCAATATCAAATAACTAGAAGGGAAAATACTTTTATTTGAGTGAGGCATGGATGATTGTTATAAAAGATTTACTCACAATTACTCACAATTTACTCACAGTTCTGTACAGAGTGAAATCCCATCAAAAATCTAAGGATATTAGACAAATGACATAAATTCTTTTGATATCCAATCTAGATATTTGCCTCCAACGTGCATGAGGCTCACCATACTATAACATATGCATGATTAGACTCCATTGAACATATGTGCCTGGGTTTTCAGAGTGAAATTACAATGTAGAGGAGATTCCAAAGATACCAAAGCTATTTTCTTGTTTTTAAAGGAAAAGCAGAAATCATTGCATGTTTTAAAGTAAATATTTTGTTATATATTTAAAGGGAAAATATATTAAAGCAATTTATTTTTTTTTGGACTGTGTGTAACTCTGCGACTCCATATAAATCAATAAAATAACATTTTTAATGTTTAAAAAGTATTTTTAAATAAAGTATTAAATTTGATTTTTATTGTTCTGCTTAACCTTCAGAAAGCCCAAATTTTGTTGTGTATCAAAATAAATCTGATTTTCTGTTGAGATGAATACACATTTTCATGTTCTCTTCTAATAGGTTTTGAATATGAAGGTATGGAGAATGAAACCCTAGGAAATATGGAAATTGAAATTAAATGGATTTTATGTCTCTTCCTTCTGACTTCTTTGACAGCCAAATATTGACTAGGATCAATCTCTAGTGTCAGTTCTGTTCCTGCTTGTCTCACAAAGTGATAATTGTTCATTAGTAATTCCCAATACAAGATAAAAGCACTAAAAGTCAAGTAAGCTTACACATTTTCCCTCAGTATTTATACCTTTCCTGGCCACTTGAAAATAATTTGAGTCCTAAAACTGAAGACCATAGTTATACTGGTTATGCCCAGAAAAGGCCATATGGGGCACAGTTTAGATAAGAAGCATTTTTTCACCTTTTCTTATCTGCCTTTATTTTAGTATCTTCCCTGTGTCGATTATGTTTAATTTATCTTGTACACAGCTTGTTTATACTTAGTTGTTTGCCTGTCACCTTTCCCATTAGACTTTAGACTCCGGACTGTCTTTCACCTCTCCTTGTGTCTTCAGCACTTAGCACAGTGCCTCACACATAGTAGGCCCTTTTAAATGTTTATTAACTGACTGACCATCCTCCCTTTGAGGAAGTAGACAGAAGTGACCACACTAGTCTCTACCCACTAGGTCTTCATAGTCTTGACCTTCTTTCCACTTGCCTCTTCTATACCTGGAGTTGAGGAAAACCCAAAAGCACCTCAGTAAAAGCCATACACTTGGATATAATGAGATTAACTCTTTAGGGTTTTAATCTAGGGCAAAGGTTCCTGTTCCAATTAGTTTTCTTTCTTTGCAAAACTAAAAGAGTTTAAAAATGCAGATTGTAAATAAAATCCATAAAATGTTCCAAGCCCATAGGCAATCTCTTGATTGCCAAACCAGAAGGATCTTCTACCCAGCTGAATGGAATACAATCAGTTATCCACAGGTTTTCATCCACTTTCCTTACAAAAACAAAAACAAAATATGAAAAAGCTGCATACAAACATTAAAAAGCCAGATACAATTTAATTTAATTTATCTTTATCTATCAATATACATACATTAAAATAATAAAAAAATATACTTAGCAATGAGCCCTATGGCCCTATGGAGAGTGTTTGAGGCCAGATTTGAACTCAAGAGGCCCTCCCCTCTATATACAATGTCACATAGCAGCCCCAAACATTTCCTAGCCACTTATTAAGTCCCAGGTCCTGAGTTAAGCACTAGGGATACAAATAAAGTGGGGTGGGGGCGATCCTTATCCATAAGGAGCTTACAATCAACACTGAAAAGGAAGCTGAAAAGGATTGTGTGGGAGGAAGTACAGGTCCAGCCCTGTATTAAGGAAAGCTTTGGGAGAACTTTAGAGTTACACCCTCCAGCCCTCCAATTGTAGGAGAGAGGAGTCTGAGGAAATTGAAAAAATGTTGACTTTCTAAAGCTGTACTTGATGATGAGATTTCAGGAGTTCAGCTTCTCTTGGGAGGGAAATCATATTCCTTGTGGTTCAAACCAAGCAGAGCTGCAGATGAAAAGTCAAGGGTTAGCTGGAGAGTCCAGGTCCAAATTGAGCAGAGTGCCTGTCTCTCTGTTTATGTTATGAATAGCTCTCCATACACTACAACAGTAACAATAACAAAACTTAAAAAAAAATCCTACTGGGGCATCTAGGTGTCACAGTGAGCAAAGCACCAGCCCTGGAGTCAGGAGGACCTGAGTTCAAATCTGGCCTCAGACACTTGACACACTTACTAACTGTGTGACCTTGGGCAACTCACTTAACCCCAATTGCCCTGATCTCCCCCCTCCAAAAAAAAATGCTACCCCCACAAATCGGTGAATTTCATAGAATTTTTTGCACTGATTCATTTCAAATTTTGTCTAGCCCTTAATGTTTTCATTGGAACTAATGTTACATGTTATACACACACACACACACAGAATGCTATGTCATATATATAAACCATACACATACATATATATGTATATAGCTTGTTTCACAGGAGGCACTGGAGTTTTGGGACTCCAGCCTCTAACACACAGGAAACTTTGACTACACTGATTGTTGGGCAAGAGAACACATGGGAGGACTGCTAGCAGGTGTTCTAGCATTAGCACAGGTTCACTCTTGAACCAGGCAGATAGGAAGACAGGAATGGAGTCATAATATCCTATATAAGCCAAGCCATCACCCCAACACATTGCCATTGATTTGTGGTGCTGTACCCAATGGCCGCCGGCTAATAAATTCTCCACTTAAAACTTATACTCTGTGGTGTGTCTCGCTCGCTTCTGGTACAACAAAATAAAATAGCTTTATTCTAGTCTTTCTCACAAGGGGTTTGCTGATAATGGGAGCACCAACTCCTCCAGCTTTCTTAATCACTTTTCTCCCATACCTGGCAAGAAGGGGTGGAGGGGCAACTACCCCTATATCTCATTGGCGTCAGTTGAGACAGGTACAATATTTCACTTATGCACTTCCCTAAATCAATTTAAGCCTCAATGGGGGCTAAATGAGGCAGGTACATGCATTCCTCTATGCATTATCCAAATGCCAAATTCCTATGGGTTCCCCACTTACTGACCAGTGCCCACTTGATTTATAGGGCAAATAGACAAAGAAGACATCTTGCCAACAATAGCCTGACAATTTTACATTGCCTTATCCCTACATCTTACTGTATAAGCAGGGAAACTCTTTTCAACCTTAATGAGAATTCATATCTAACACCTGGGAACTAGAGATTGTTATGGCCTTGGATCCTTGAAACTACAATCTAAAGAGAATAACAAAATCCTCCCTACTTACATAGATATACAGATAGATAGATAGATAGATAGATAGATAGATAGATAGATAGATAGATAGAGATAGAGATATGTAGATATAAATATATGTCTATATTTAAGTAGAATTATGCTTTCCTAACTTGGCTAAAATGTAGCTGCTGCTGATTTTCTATTGTATTTCACTTCTGGAATGTATATTATCAAAGCCCAACAGTAGTAAGCTAGTATCCTTGGATTCCACTTGGCCTGGTAACCATTATTTTTCCATGCTGTATATTTTTTGATGAAAGTGTTCCTTGAACTTATCCCGGGTAGCACTGTAGGTTTATCAAGAAGAATGCAGAATGTGAATACATCAATGCATTTGAATGATATGGTTCACATGTCTATTAACAAGATAGGCATTGATAGTTTCTTCAATTTATTGCCTTGCAACTCTCCGAACACTCTGTAGTCACTTAAAAAAATAAATAAAAAAGTTCCCATGGATTTCCTTCAAGTTCATGTTTTTCCCCAATGATTGTCTTTCATTAATTCCTTTGAGAACCTGCAAATATCTACTATTTACTTTTATTTACTCACTGTTTCTTTGAAATTTATTTTTCAGATTAAAAAAATAATCTGAACTATTTTGATCTATGACATAATTTGTCATTCATTCAAGTTAAATGTGTAATGATGACAGTACATTTTTAATATGTTAATGAACGCTGGGCTAACCAGTTATTTCTTTCCTAGAATTAGGACTTGGTATGCCCACTTTCTAAACCACATTTAAAAAAGTTACTTTCATATCCCCACAGATAAATTAAACTACTTAACAGAACTTTTATGCTATGGTCATATTTTGGTGTCACCTTGCAAAAATTTCCATACTTTTGAGATAGAAGTTTAAAATTCACCTTGATTTTTAGATAACATAATACCAAAAAAAAGTCATTCAGGTTTGCTTTAATTATTAAATGATGCTCTGAGGACAGGGAAGTTATTTGAAATTAGGGATCTACCTCACTGATTTCTGAACTTGTTGTGATGAGCCTAAAAGTTATTTCTTTATTGTGTAAAACCAGTAGTTTGCATATTGTATAGTATATTTACATTTGGAGGTAATGCCTGATATATTTATTACAGAAATAGTTTATTATGTTGACATTTTTGTTGTTGTTCAAAGTCATAGCAATCAGATGTGGCTTGTTGTTGCGAGTCCCCGGCCTCGCAACCATCTCAGGGATCCCCCCAAGACCCAGGTCTTTGCCTAGCAAAGGGCCTGATCTCACGGACAATGTATGGGGCGGGAGCCGAAAGGTGGTGAATGACTCCCTTTATTATTTCAGCAAGCAGCATTTTTATATCTTTAGTGACATAGGTAAATTCTTTGGTTATGTGGATGAAAGAACAGGTAAAATCAAGACACCTGGGAACTAGGACTGCCCCAACTCCGCTTACTCTCCTCCCCTTCTCTTCCTGAGCTAACCCGAAACTCCCTGCGGTCAGGCAGTCCAGGCAAAGAACCGGAAGTTCCATGTGCTCTGGCAAGCCCAGACAGAGAGCCGGAAGTTCCATGTGCTCAAGCAAGTCCAGGCAAAGACCTGGAATTGCTAGGGAGGCAACAAAGGCGAGACCCCTCCTCCTGGCTCCACCCATATCTCAGCGCCCTGAGTTTATCTCATCAGACCCCTGGGCGTGGAGGTCCGAGGAAGGCAGGGCTTGGCTCTGGCTCGGCCCGTAACAGCTTGTGATGAGATCTATGTATCAATCCAGTAACTATTAATACAGCAAACATATAGTTCCAAAATCTTTTCCTTCACCTATTTTACAACACAAATAATTAATACATTAACTGAAAGGTACTATTTCATCTATTAGACTTGACATTGGTCCACTAGATACCTAACTAAAGTTACTTGTAGCATTGAAACAATTATGAAGAGGATGGTGAACTTGAGATACACGCAAAATTTATATATACATATGTGAGTGTGTGTGTGTATAACACATACATATACATATACATATACATATACATATACATACATATACATATACATGCATGTTTTAAACAATAGAAATAAGTCAGTCAACAAACATTTATTAAGTGCTATACTGGGGATAAAAAGAAAAATAAAAACAATTCTTTGCCTCAAGGAGCTCATGGTCTAAAGATAGACACCACCTGAAAACAACTACGTATATAATCAAGAGAAGGAAAGTGTTAGAATTAAGGGGTATGTGGAAAGGTTTTTTCTTTTTTTTTGGTAGAGGTTATATATAAGCTGGAACTTAAAGAGAGCCAGGGAAACTGGGAAGCAAAGATGAGGAGGGAGAGTATTTCAAGCATAGGAGAGAGTGAATGAAAATATCTGGATTCTGGATTGACAGGACAAACTTCTATATACTGAATTTCACTGCATGACTGAACATGTGTAAACATATCCCAAAAGATCCTACCATAGTGCATAACTATAATTTCACATCTAGTCCAGCAGACAAAAATACCTAATTCTTTCTTGTCCCCTTGAGCTAAACAATATTTTATTGCAAACTAATACTGTATGACTCATATCTATATCTACAGCCATATCTATATCTACACCTACATTTTCCCATCAGATTCTGAGCTCCTCAAAGGCAGAGACTGTCTTTGTCTTTCTTTGTACCTCCAGGTCTTTGCAGTGTTCTGGGACTTAGTGGGCACTTAATAAATGCCTATTGACCGATATTTACAACCACATTTATATTTACAGTTTTATTTATATCTATGACTATATTATCTATATCTATAGCTAGATCTAATCCTAACTGTATCTAATACTATGTCAACTGTTTCCTGACAAAACCTAGATAAAGATGGAGATAAAACTTTAGCTGTGTATATGTATTTGTATGTATAAAATGGACATGTTTTTGGATTCTGCACCAAAATACATACACAATACCAAGAAATTTCCACATGACAAGATGTCTCAAATAGTGTAATCAGTAGGATAAATTGAAGTTATCTCAAATATTACATTTTTCCAGAATGCTTGTATGAGTCTAACAAATACACAGAAGAAATATTTTTGTTTAAAATGGTATTCTTCTCAATAAACAGTAAAATCTAGTGTGATTTTAAAGTTTGTACAATTTTTAGTGAATTTGGGGATTGCAAATATGGGGTTTTCTAAGGAATATTATTTATAAAACCTTGTCTTCTCATATCTTTATCAAATATATACTTGGTGGCATGTGTAGATTTTTTTAAAAATAAAAATGTGGAGTTGCAGAAACTGTGATGTTGGAATACTATTTTGGTGGCTTTATTTTATTTGTGGTAAAACTGATTACTGATCCTTTTTTATTATTACTGTTGATTGCTTCCAATATTGTCCTTAAATGTTCGAGAAACAATCCATCCAAAATGGATGTCTTTCCATAATGACTCAGTGGTGTAGCAAGAATGAGAGATAACTGAGGGTCTTTCATGTTCCATTGGTTTCTGTAAATGTCCAAAGAAGGGGAGTAAAGCTTCCAAAATGTTGGATGGCATTCCTGTAGTGGATTTAGGAGAAGATATACAGAGAAGTAATACAGGAACAGAAAGCATAGCTAGTTTAAACTTATTTGTTGTCTTTCCACTGCTTCTTGTGCTTTTGTTAGATACTAATCCTTTCAATCTCCCTAATCAAACTTGAAATTTAACAAACAAGTTTAATTATTTTACAAAAGAATCTGGCTTGTATTTCCATACAAGAGGAAAACAAAAAAAACAAACAAACAAAAAACTTGGTGATGCAAATCTTTTATCAGATAAGAAGTTAGATGGACATTCAGTTAAGTTGTTCTCTTAGAAAAGGAAGCCAGAAAATGGCCTGGATACTGAATTTAATAAGAGGAATGAAGGCAGAAATATTTTTTTATAAATACAAACACAATTCATAATGATTCCTAAATTTTCTCTGAAATGAAATTCTATTTTAAAATAACAATGTATCTCCAGTGATATGATATGACTTACACACATGGGATACCAAAAGCTGAAGAATTAAAGTTGAATATCTCCCAAATGGTAGTAAAAAGAAGAATGAGACCTGTGAGTATGCTGCAATAATCAGTAAAAAATTATGTAAGAAGATGTTAAAATGTGTCATTATATAGACATATGACTCAGTGGTGTAACAAGAATGAGAGAAAACTGAGGGTCCTTCATGTTCCATTTGTTACTGCAAATGTTCAAAGAAGGGGAGTAAAGCTTCCAGGATGTTGGATGGCATTCCTGTGGTGGATTTATGAGGAGCTATACAGAGAAGTAATACAGGAATAGAAAGCATAGCTAGTTTAAAACCTTAACTATTAGAGGGAATATCCATATTGATGTAATCACACCCTCAATGAAGTATCAGATTATAAAGAGAGGAAGAAGAAAAACCATTTCTAGGACTGATTTAAAGAATTGTACTAAACATGGTATGTCTTCAAGATACTAATGACTTACTGATTGTCTAGGCTTTTGAGGAACACAATAGGTTAGGCTCAGTTTATAAGAAATAACTATTGGGAATGATGGATGTTAGAACAAGAACAAAAATGGGGAGAAAAAGATGAAGTTAGGGGAAGTGGCTGATATGGAGATGGGATTTAGTCTGGAGTTTGATTGGGTAGATGAAACAAAACCCACAATAGAGAGAAAGAGATTTGGTGTTGTAGTATATATGGAAGCAAACAGAAAAAGTAGGATGTTTCAACAATTTGGCTAGGAGCTGTTGTGGGGGTGAAAGCCCAACAACAAGAACACTACCAGCATGCTGCAAAAGCACAGGTTCTTTTGATCTGCTTAACTAAGGAAAGCTACGTGAAGGAGTTGACGAGCTTACTTTAATTCAGCGTACAAATATCATTCACTTAGTTCAGGGGAAAAATCCAGCACCCTGAACTTCAGAGAAAATTACAAACAAATTACAAACGTCAACAGACAGACCTTGTCTGATTCAAATCCCAATACATAGTTACCAGAGTTTAACAAAGTCCCAACATCTGGGTTTACGAGCTGGAGGGCTTCTTAGCTACAGCTGCCCAGGAGTCTCCAAATGCCACCAAGAGTGAGAGCCCTGCGCAAATGGCTCTGTCTTCTCTTCTTATAGGGTTTCAGACGTCATCAAACATCATCCGAATGAACAGAACTTAGGCTGCTATGATTGGCTCTTGAGTTAGCACCTCCCCTTAGGTAGCTCCACCTTGGGCCCCACGTTAGTTACCAATCCACACCCACATAGGTTTTACACCTAATAGGCGTTTGAGCTTGGGGCTTAGCACCTAGTAAGACTCAATGAAATACACTGAATTACTCAAAGGAAACAAAAGCCAAACTCAAGGGCACTTGGGTGAACTAAGTGCTAAGAGCCCATTTTGCTTGCCAACACACAGGACTAAAATTTCAAAGCAGCAATAGAGTCAGGATAAATATTATCTGTTAGAAAGACCAATTGTAGAGTCTGGGGATGTTATAAAGACTAATACTGAATGTGAAATATCAGATGAGTTTATCAATACTGACTGCAAATGAAAATGGTTGAAGGATAACAAAAGGAAAATCAAGAGGAAAAATGGACTATAATTAGTGTGGAGTGGAGATGACCTATGCCAGCACCATGCAACAATAAATTAGTAATTTGCTCTAGTATGCAAATGAATTTTTCTTTTTTGCATTCAAGGGTTTCCTCTCTACCACTTTTGTGCTTCCAAGAAGCTTTCACTAATCTGATATAAGCAGAATGCAAGCAACATTAAGGAAATTTTACTCAAAGTAGTAATTTTAAGAAGCTCCAAAGTTTGGGCTGCTTTTTTAACTGGTCTTATTTTACCCACCCTAACATATCAGCAGCCTCCTTGTGTCTCTATATCTTTCCCCATTCAGTATGCCCTTTTAGAAATCTTCTGAAAGATTGTAGTAGCATATATTTTCCTTCTTATGAAATGTTTTGTTCCACGTGTTTCAATTTTGTGATTTTGCTCAGCACTGTATTTTTACGGTGCATGACAATATTGAACTCACATCATGGTGACATATTTTATTGCAGCATTATATATCAGAGTAGAGTTTGAGGTGTTGGAGATTGTGGCATGTTGGATGCTTAGCAGGGATGACCTATACAAACAGGTTTATAGACATGTCTTTCTGTTTCTCATTAGTAAAGAAAAAAAGTTCTAGACCCTTTCCTGTTTCAACTCTAGATATTGTTTTCTCTCTGAAAGACTTTATTTCCCAAGTCCCCAGGAAAAAAACACAATTGTGTTTTACTACTTTTTATTGTAACAGAGTGCTTTTCTAAAATGAAGTATCAAATTTTCAGTCATGAACTTTTACAAAAATATCAATAACAATTGTGATTCTTAGTCTCATTATCTAAAGTCAAATTTTAGTTTTTGATTACCAAGGGACATATTTTTTTAACTCTTTGAGATAAAGATTGTTCAGTGAAATTGTGTTGCATTTTCCTCCCGGGAGATCAATAAAATATTTAGAAAGGAAAGTATAGTTGTGACCTTATTGCTTGATGTCTCTAATTGATGATGATTTCTATGATTGAAATATCCATGACATTTAAATCTGTAATGGTAAATGCTGTTACCTTCTGATCAGACCTTCTGAGAAAATGGGAAGAATTTGAATGTCCTCTTCCTTTTGCCTGTTCCTCAAACATCTATTAAGTCAGTGGGAAAAAAAAAATATCCATAGCTTCCTTTCTCCCTTGTGGATAGCTCTTTGATCATTTTTCTTTTCTGGTGCTATTTATGAAATAGTTTTCCTGCTAATTCTCTTAATGTCATTAAGTCAGCCTATTTAGAATAGCTACTTTCCTGACCAGTGATGAGTATACACTTGCCACCTTGGGTGTGTATTGATTTTGTATTGATTTTGAACACATCAAAAAACACAGTATCAACAAAGATATGTGTGTGTGTGTGTGTGTGTGTGTGTGTGTGTGTGTTTATGAGGGAGGGGAAGAGAGAGAGAGAGAGAGAGAGAGAGAGAGAGAGAGAGAGAGAGAAAGAGAGAGAGAGAGAGAGAGAATTGCGCAAGAACAGGAACAGGGACAGGGAAAGCTTTAGTTGTAATAGTGTACATAGATCCATAAACATTATTAAACTGAAGCAGAGTATGACTAGTGCAGACAAGAAAGTAAAAGCTTATAAGGTAATGAGACACAGTGACTATTATCAAAGGGGAAAAGACATAAAATGCTAGACCCTATCTTTTTTTATGATCTCATGGATCATTACCACATGTTACAATGAATTGTTTTAGAAGCCATGTCCATTGGGCATCTATTCACAAGTTGTCTCTGCTCTGTTGATTCTGCTTTTGCTCCCTACTATGGACAGAAACATTCTTGCAATGGATACTGGCTCAACAGTCACTTTCCGTCTACTTTCTCTGGCTTTTATGCAAATCAGAGGTAACAAATAGTCCCATAATACTAGGCCTCATTTTTTTGAGTTGCCACCAAACAGGTTCCACCATAGCAAGTTCTTTTTATTTGCTATATTGTTTTGTATTGGCAGATAACGTACATAGAACTACAATTACTAGATCCTTTAGATGGGTTTTTGATGTGAATTAAATCTTATCCTTTAATAAGTAGAACACCTGGAAGATGTTATACTCAGAATAATTCAATGCTTCAGGATATCTTTGATTCAGTATTGATAGTTTCTCCAATGATGCAAATGTGAGCCCATATTATGAATGAATGAATGACTAATATTTCTTAAACCTGTACTATGTCCAAAGCACTATGTTAAACACTTGGGTTACTAATACAAAAGTAAGGCTGCCTCTGCCCTCAAGGTGCTCACATTGTATTTGGGGAGAAAACACATATAGACGGTAATAACTGCAAGTCTGATGCAAAGTTCCCATGGTGGAAAAATAGAATCGATGGCAAAGTGTCATCATTAATGACGTTTCCCCTGGTAAAATCATATCAGTTACTGATGCTGAATCACTTGACAATTCTAGAAACTTTGGTGGCAAAACTTTCTTTTTGCATTTTTAATAAGCTGTGACAATGATTATCACAGAATGTAACAACAATGTGGCTAGCAGCTGCTGCTGAGGTGTAAGACCCAACAAGACCAGCAGCAAGAGCTTCCAGCACAGGTTCTTTGATCTGCTTTTCTAAGGAAAGCACCTTTAAGGGGTTAACAATCTCACTTTAATCAAACATACATATATCATTCACTTAGTTGAGGGGGGAAAGCCAGCCCCCTGAACTTCAGAGAGAATACAAACAGAAATGACAAACATACATTATAGAAACAGAGCAAACAACACAAACCAGTCTACGCATAGCAGTACATAGTTACCAGAGAATTACCAATAGCTGGGTTTCTTCAAGGCTGGGGTGGGGGGGTTGGGGGGGGGGGCTCCTTGACGGCTACCCAGAGGATCCACACCAACACTCTTCCAATGAGTTAGAGCCCAAACAAAATGCTAACCTCTGAGTTTATATACCCTTGTTAGGGCTTGAAGACTTCACACCTAATCAGCAAAAAGGGTGTGGGCCTGGGGCTTAGTACCTAGGAGGACTTAATCAAAGGCATTTGATTACTTTAGCATTCTAAAGGAGAAAACATTAAAAAAAAAATCCTACCTTAAATACCATTACACAGAAGTACTGTCAAGACTGTTTCTTAACTCAGGCTGCTTACCAGGATGATTGCTCCAAGGGCTTGGGTAGAAACAGAACTGATGGTTTTGGCAGGGTATAAGGATAAAAGATGTGATGGCATGCCTAGTATTTTTAAACAGATAATCAGCATTTGTTGCCAGTAGTTCTTATGAAGTTTGGCATCTTCTCTACAATGATTTCTTAGCTAATTTATGACTGTGGGGCACAAGCTGGAAGTAGGAATGGTAGGCACAGAGGAGACGTCTATTCCCGAAGCTTGGATTTAGGGTTCTGAACTACCTCTGCCTGGGTCTGAGGGGAAGTGAAGTTGAGGTAATAAAGATGATTTGATTCTCCTGACACAAGTTGCAGTCTCTCTTTCCTTCAGAATGCCTTGCTGCTTCAGCTCATCTGGCTTACCTATTGCACACAAGAAAAATGAAATGAAGCAGTCCCTGACTTCAAGGACTTTATATTCTCTAAATTCCAGTATTTGTGTACCATATTTCCCCATGTATGACACACTTTAATTTTGGGGCCCAAAATTTGAAAAAAAAAATTTATTGCATAAAGTTATTGAACTCAAGTTTTATTCATCTGCTCGTAGCTTCCAGGCATCATTTGGGCAAGTCTGGTGCATGTCTGCATGCTTAGTCCATTCCATTTCATGAACCTGAAGAACCAATTGTGTCCTCCTTTGAAACCAGTAACTTCTTTTTCATCAGCAGTTCTTCTTGGCTTCGTGTTGAACCATCTTTGTGGACACAGAAATTCTAATTGCCCTTTGCTCTTCAATCCATATCTTCAATTCCCTCTCTAAACCAGGCCATTTTGCTGATTTGCCTCTCATGGCCTTAGTTTTAGGGAGAGGCTGGGTGTGATTAAAGGTAACATACAATATTCTAAAGGCAATACAACTCGCTTTTTTCCTCTATGGTTTTGTGGTCAGTTCACTATCTTCCTTTAGTGTCTGTCTACCATATATGACCTGATGGGAAAACTGTGAAGTTGTCTGATTAACTATATGTTATAATCCGGACATTAAGGATGGTTCATTCACTTTTTTCCCCTGAGTCAACAGATAAAATGTTTTTGAGTAATAATAGATTTCATTTAGAAGTTTTCTAAGCATTCCCAAGCAAAGGTGTCATCCGCAAATATTATTGTTGTCTGTCCTTCATTCTCGATTTGGACCATGACATTAGCAAAGTGACGACATGACTTGCAGTTGAATTTGATTTAAGTGAATGAGGGTTATTCAAAGTCACCAGCTTCACTTTCTCATCTGGAGCCATCTGGATCCAGTAGCAAGATAGCTCTGGATGAAGTGGGAGACCATGACCTTTTTAAGCTAAGGTCTTTGCCAGGTCTCATTTTGACTAAGGTCATGCCCATTTAGTGATTAAAGATAGGTAAGAAAATAAGAAAAGAATGGCCTCTTTTATCGATTCAAAAATATCTGTATCTATATTTATCTATCTATCTCACAAATAGAAACATTTGGAGGAAGAACTCTTCCATTTGGACTCTGTACTGAATATCCATCACGATAGTGCTCCCCCTCAAAAAAAAAAGATTTGGCAAGCATATTCCTCTACACTTTGTTCCTTACTTTGATAGTAATAATCACAAAGTTGTTAAACAAGTAAATTTTTGTAATGTCTTTCAAGATATCCTGAAGTTTCTGATACAAACTTGGGAGACACTTTACTGGAAGAGAACTTTTAAGGTGATATTTTGTTATTTTTAATCTTTTTTAATAAGCAACAATCAGAAACAGTAGTATTTTACATCCTCTTTTATATTTCAAACAATTGTATGACAATAACAATCTGGCCTATGAAGAATATCATTTGAAAAACCCTGCCTTCTCAAACATTCATCAAAGTTACCTTTAGTATGTAAATAGATTATTCTTTTTGATATTTTGTAGAGGTAGTGAATTACCATTATTTTCCTATTCACTTTTTTGGTAATAATAGTAAGTGTTTCATATTTCTACCATTTTGACCCTCTTTTCTTTTAGATATTTTGAAAAAGAATCTCTCAAAAACCTCAACATTGCATCAGATAAAGGTACAACTAGATGGTACAGTGGAGAAAGCAACAACCCTGCAATAAGGAGGACCTGGGTTCAAATCCAGCCTCAGACACTCACTAGCTGTGTGATTCTGGGCAAGTCATTTAACCCAAATTTCCTCCCCCCCAAAAAGAAAATTTCTATGGGCTAAGAGGGAAATTCTATGCATTTATATAATCTAGTCCATCCATTCTTTCCATCTTTGTCTTTCAATAATTTTATTTTTATTTTCTCATGAAATAAACAGAAATGATAATATTAGTCCAAATGTGGTGGCTTCTCTGTATTGATGAGGAAAAAAAAGCATTTGTTATAGAACTTTATTACAAGTACTTTCCGTTTTTCATCTGTTGCCCCATTCCAGGTTCATCCAAAATCCACCTAGCATTATGAGGCCTATTTTGGTCACCTGTCAAGTTCTCAATAAATTCGATTTCCCTGCATTTTACATAATTTTATGAAGCTTAGAGTCTAAAAATCATGTCATTGTTAGCCCTTCCTGACTCTTTTCTACCATTCTACTAGCATCATTGCAGAAGCAGAATGAGACCATGTAGAATGGAGAATTATTTTCACCTCTTAATTTGCTATTTCGTATGTTGTCATTCTCTACCTCTCTGTCCTAAGCTGTAGTGAACACTGGAAAACAGATCTATTGCTAGGACCATAGCAGAGAACAGCTTATCAGAGCTTGCACTCTGCTCACATAATTTTTAAAAATTCAGATACCTCCATGACCCAATGAAGCATTGAAATGGGACATAGAATTGAAATGAATTATCTCTATCCCTTAGTAAGATTTTATGATCTATGATTCTAAATTCTTTCATCATTACACCATCTGATTTTCACCTTATTTCTGCTTTGTGATAAATCTTTAAACAACTTTTTTATTCTTCCCTAGTTACAGGGTTTTCATGTATGCTTTCAAATAGGTCATGCACTTAAAACTGCATTGTTAATAGTGGTGATAAATTTACATCGATTCATCTAAATGTTCATATTCAATTCATCTTATGACAAAAGACACTGATTTGTGAGAACTCTGACCAGAGTTAAATTTTAAGGAACGGGGCTTGTGTCTGCTAGAGGAAAAGAAATTCAGGGGAGACATGATAAGGTTCTTCAAGTATTTGAAAGATTGTCATGAAGAGGAAGGATTTGTTTATTGCCTTTAGCACTTGAGAACTAGGGGCAATGGGTAGAAGTTGCAAAAAGACAAGTGTAAGTTTGATGTCAAGAAAAACTTGGTGATAATTTAAGTCATTCAAAAGCATCCCAGACTGCCTTGAGAGATACAAGCTTTGCCCTTATTGGAGGTTTTCAAGCAGGGTCTCGATGAAATGAACTCTTGTCAAGTCTGTTATAGGAAGTTTTCCTTTTGTGTGGGAGTTAGACCAGATGGCTATGGAAGTTCCTTCCAACTCTCAGATTTTGTGATTCTATGAAAGTCTAAGTATGGGGCAAAGGAAGTTAATGGGTCCAATCAGAGTTAGACCTCATAAAAATCTCACTGTGTTCTTGTGTACTGAGTTAGTGAACCACAAATATTTATTTTTGACAAGAATATGACACTATCAATAAGTGTCCCTATCATTTTTTATTGTCATGAGGAAAATATGCCACCTTTCACACTTGAAGATTGAACTTTAAGTAATGTATATGTATATATATCCACATACTATGGGGTATTGCATTTTAATGTACTAATTCAATATTCTTTGAATTCCTTAGTGTTTTGTGACTTTTGAATTTTCAGTGATTTCTGAAACAGTTCCAAAAAGAATATAGTCATATTGAAGGCCACCTGTATGATAAATGATTCTACTACAGATGTTCACATGGTAATCTTTCATGGAAGGGCAGCCTATTCAAGTGTGCCCAGTGCAAATTTGCTGCTGCTTCTGGAATTCTCAGTGCTCCATTAAGGCAACTTTCTAGGGTTCTTAGTTTAGTTTAGTTTTAATGATTCTTTAGTCATATTATCAACAATATAAACTTCATCGCATTATATATAGTGATAGATAGCATAAACTGAAAAGAACAAAATGATATGTGGAAATATTATTTTTCAGTCATCTTTTAAGGTTACAAATCAATCAATAGTGTACCTATTTTGTGCTAGACACTATCCTAGTCCCTGGGTCTGCAAACACATGAGTAAGATTATCCGGATACTCATGTAGTTTACTTTCTATTAGAACGAAACAGTATGTTCACAGGTTAGTAAATATAAAATTTTTTCAAAGTAAATATTTAGTTACTGGGGGAGGGGACATTAACAACTAGGGGAATCAGAAAAGGTCTTTTAAAGGATGTGGCATTTTCTCACAAGGGAGACAGTATTTTCAAGAGGCAAGGATAGTAAGGGAGAGCATTCTGGGCAGAGGGGATATCCTGCACAAAGTCACTGAGGTGGGAGATGGATTGTTGTACAAGAAACCTCAAGCCAGTTTGTCTAGAGTCCAGGGCATGTAATGGAGAATAATGTGTGATTGGTCTAGAAACATACCCTGGAGCCAGTTTGCATACAAAATGCCTCTTATTCAAAAGGCAATGAGGAGCTACTGAAGCTTCTTGAGCAGGGGAGAGAAATGCTCTGACCTGCAATTTAAGATGCTTAATTTGGCAATTGTATGGAGGATATATGAGGTTTAATAGGAAGAGGAGTGTGGAATCAGTGACCAATTAGCAAACTACTGTAACAATCTGGGTGAGAGGTGTAGAAAGCCTGAAATAGGATGTTTATGGTATGTGAAGTTTAAAGGGGATTTGCTTACATGAGTTGTCAAGTTATAATAAACAATGCTTGATGTATCAATGGTATTAATGTTTACCCTCCTCCAATTAAACAATGTACCATCTAATATGTGCATGTTCTCAAAAAAAATAACTTTCCAGTTTTATTTTTACTAGACTGTTTCTTCTCAGATTTCTTAGACTATAAATAACCATTAAAATACTGAATATTGTGATTTTTTGTTTGTTTGTTTGTTATTGGTATTTGTTCTTGTTGTTCTTTTTAATTAGGTTCTCAAGAGTGAGGCTGTTTTCCAAAATGCTTCTGTCTTCTGAGTCTGTACCTTTATATTCTCTTAAATCAAATCTATAATTTCTCACCACTGATATTTCATTTTAGTGTACTGGGAACTATGATAAGCCACATAAAATCAGCTAGGGATGAGGCAACAAGTTCTTCCTGCTCAAGAAGCTTTCTAATACTAATGTCATCTACAGAATGGAAATATGCCCACATTTCCAAAGAAGCCCTTTGTGTGATGATGGGTATCCAGTTCCATTGCTTCCTCTACAGCTGAGCTTTTATAGCTTGTACTAATCACAAACCTCTTACAGGACTCTTTTCTAAAGATGGCCTATATTCTTAATTGTGCCATCACATAGGCAGCACTTGAGTCTTCTGCTCAGAGCTTACATTATCTGTGAGCCTGGAAAAGCATGATCTTAGCCATCTGGCTCTATCAATGCTAGGTTATATGGTAATACCTCTACTCAAAATTTTAATATTAAAGACTCCCTAAGGCACTTTTTATTGTGAGCAAATCACAAATCCTCCCTGCATCTGATCTTTTTAAAAATTCATCCTTCATGTAGCTGTCAAAATAATCCCTGTAACTCATAGGCTTTATCATACAATTTCCCTACGCAAAAATCTTCAGTAGCTCCCTATTGTCACTAGGATAATGAAGAAAGGAAGGAAGGAAAGAAACAATAATTCATTAATCACCTGCTATATGCCAGACACTGTGCTAAGTCTTTTACAAATATTATCTCATTTGATCCTCATAAGAATTCTGGGAGGCAGGTGCTATTTCATCTCAATTTCATATTTAAGGAAACTGAGGCAAACAAAGGTTAAGTGACTTCTAAAGAGTCACATAGCTAGTAAGTGTCTGAGGCCAGTTTGACCTTACCTGCTCTAGGCCCAGCATTCTATCACTGTACTAGCTAGCTACATAAAATTAAAATTAAATAAAAATTGCTAAAGTTGGCATTTAAAACCCTTCACAATTGGCTTCAGTCTCGTCTGCCTTTTCAGCCTTACTTCATATTATTCTCCTACTCACACTCTAAGTTAGAGCCAACAGGTCTACTAGGCTTTCCCAGAATGGTACATTTAATTTTGTGCCCCTAGACCAAAGCACAGGATGTCCTGTATGTAAAGTAAACTCTCTCCTCACCTCTGCTTCTTAGGTTTTTTTTATTTTTTCAAGGCTCAACTCAGATGTCAATTTGTTCACCAAGTCTTTCCTGATCTCCCTAATTTGTATTGAGCTCTTCTTTCTCAAATTAACTTGTACTTTCTTATCTCTTAATATAATAATGCATTAAATTAGTAGAACCTGACCCTGCTCTTTGAGAGCAGAGTTTGTTCTCTTACTATCATTTAGTCTTCCACTCCTCATAAAATATCTTACACATAATAGGTACTTAATAAAGGCTGTTGAATGGAAATGAGAACCCAGATCACTGAGTATCTTGAATTGAGTGGAAGAATTGCAAATGATTCAAAGTGATTTACAACCTAATTTCTACAGCCACAATCACACCAATCATTAATACCATACAGATTACCAGAAAGCATGTTTTCTGACAATGGGCCCGTATTTAATTTCGTTCCATTTAAAGGATGTTTTGCACAGGAATTGCATAGAATGAGAAGATATGGAATCTGCACTGGTAGAAGAAGTAACCACAATAATAATTTAGATTACTGAAAGTGGACAAGAGTTTTCCTCAACCTGCTACCTTGACAACTCTGTTGCTCTGAATCAATTGCTTAGACTGCAAAGAAAATGTAAATTATTAAAGGTATCTAGAATCACAAAGCAGAAGACAAGTCTATATGATTTATTAGTTGTCTCATAATTTCATAACCTAGCTCATGTTTAAAACAGTTATTTAGCCCTGAATTTTTAATATGATCATGTCTCAAGGCATCTCTCAAGGATGTCATACAGACATAATGGAATTATCTACTGTTCCTCTCTGCTTTGTGATATGTATATAATCTTCCATTTTTTAAATTATGATTTGTAATCACTCTAAGAACTTAGACCTGTCTATCCACACAAGAAAGACCAAGTGGATGAAGACTGCATATTGCCAAGATTTCAATATGCTATTGTGGAAGAGCTGAATACCTGTGAGTTTTGAGGAAATATTTTTCCCCAGATAAGGTGAATTCTGAGAAGAAAAGAACAGTTGGGATATATGAATGAAGACCTTCAGTTTTCTTTCTTATGACAATAAGAGGAAGAAAAATGACTCTTTTAAAGGAGGCCTCCAATATCTAAGAAATTTCCTGCCATTACAGGAAATTTGAAGAAATCTTAACGAATTTCTCAGAGGAAAAATCCTGATCTTTAGCAACTCCTGTAATTCCAAGGTTTTAATGCTTCCTGCATTTCCATTGTACTCCAGAATTCTATTAATTGTCTGCATATGCTAAGTGGGTCTGAAAAGCTATATATCACAGTCTATGCCTTAACCAGTTGAAGCTGCTGAAGACATGCAAGATACAAGATACAAAGGTATTTTCTTTGTTAAATCACTAATAAATGTATTTTGCTTTCTGTCTGACTACTCATTTCTTTTTTTTTTACCTTTTTTATTTAATATTTTTATTTCCCCAGTTATATGCAAAAACAATTTTTTTTAACATTCTATCTGAAAACTTGGAGTTCCAAATTTTCTCCCTTCCTCCCTCCCTACCCCACGTCCCCATTGAGAAGACAAGCATTTCCATATAGGTTATACTTGTGTACTGACTACTCACCTTTTAACACCTAATCTTTCAGACCTTATGTCAGGTGAAGTTTTCCTGGGCTCTCATGGAACTCAGGCTGGGAAACATTCAAAACACATTTTTAGAGATCCTTATAAAGTTTATCTAATAGTATTTATATCTGGTACAATCAACCCAGATTGAATATGTACTGGGCCTAGAGTTGAAAAGGAAAAGAAGAGTAGGTTTGGCTGATTTGGGGACATTAAGAACTTCTTTTACTGTCACCAAGGTTCTTATGAATTTTAGTACTAAGATTTTACCAGAGTCGTTGCATGTTAGCAAGTTGTGACAACGTCCATCAAGTACTAAAGATAGGTATCACTGGGAGACATTTAAATATTTATGGTGGTTATTAACAATCTATAGCATACAACCCATAAGAACTTTGATGAAAAGCAGGAGCAGAATATTTCATCAATCAAGGATTTATACAACAGGAAGAGTAAATGGGCTAATCACATATTAAGAATGAAGACAGGTAGACAGCTGGATTGTTCCACATGTAACTTGTGTCAAAAAAAAGTCAATGAAGTCATTCAGTACAGTCAGTCTTCAACTTTTGTGGGGATATTAGTCCTTGAAAATGTCATCACAGTAAAAAAATGCAAATGTTGACACATTGTACCTATAGGAAATAGGGGGTTAGGTTCCATTGGCCACCAAAAACTATAATCTTTCTATAGATATTGCTGAACATACATTTTTTCTTCATAGTTATTTATAACAAATCATTAATTCTGTTAATATGCAGTTTTCGTAGCACAGTGACCATGAAGTAACCCACAAAATGCAGTAAACAAAATAAAATTGGTAACATGTAAAACATTTTTTCTTGCTAGTAATTCTCTAGAATGCTGTGACCTTTTGTGTTAACATGTCAATAAAAACAAAATAAATGAAATATTGATGTCAGAAAATATTCACTTTCCATAACACAGGAAAGCTACAGTATCATAAATACTAAACAGCAAATAAAATTCTTAAAACTAAAACACTTTAGACCTCAGCCTTACTTTCCACTGTGCAAAATGTAAGATGTTGGTGTGAGAGAATTGTATTATAGTCTTACTAAATTTCTGTAAACTTCTTTGCATTGGCCTCCCTCTGAAAACCAAGGGAGGAGTTGCTGGGACTGTTAGTTGTTGCTGTTGGAAAATTCCAAGACTGGTGAGGTCTTGACATCAACTCCAATACTCTGTCCTTCATGGCTGATGAATGATATTGGAAATTATGAAGGATACACTAGTTTGAAATATTCCGTCAGCAGCTTCTGCTTTGTGAGCAGTTTGAGATCCTTAAAGATCTTGGAGTACAGGAGCATATATCAGAGGTGAGTTAACATTTAACCTTGAGGCTGCAATCCATGATGGGACATGCAGCTTTGATGTCTCTAGCCAGCTGTTTGATTAGGCTCACAATAGCTGCAGATGTTCTGGTATGAAGTTTATCTAACACCTTTATTTTTTCACTAAATTACATCACTGACTTTACGCAGTTGCGCTCAGAATCCAAAGGACTTGCACCATGCTTTAGGGGCATAAATGCAACACAAAATTTGAGTTTTAAAGTCAAACAATGAAAACATGCAACAAATGCGTGGTAGGCTCTTTACTCTTCAGTTGTAGGGTGAACAAGACCATGAAGCACCTAATAGGATATCAGCCTTCACAAACTTGCAGGGATCTCATATTATATTTTGTCTACCTGTGCATCACTGCAAATATGCCTGGTTGCCAAGTAGAAAGTGAAAATAAGGTTGCTAGTAAAAATTGCCCAAATGCTTGAAGTTGCAAAAGTAAAATGTGGGAATGTGTAGGATTAACTGTGTGTAGAACGATGGGGATCTTTTGAGAGAATATGGCAATGAGTCATATAAGTTGGGGAGGAATGAATAATTTGTGATTTGAATTGTGAGAAGGAACTCCTGAACCTAAGAGAGGACACATCTGAATATATTAGAATTAAGGAATTCCATGATTTTTCTAATCAAAGATGCTTTGTTTAAATGTCAGAAGAAACCATGGTTCCAGACAGGGAGTTCTTTAGCTTTAGTTCCTTACTATTTTATGTCTTTTGAATTATCACAGTAGTATGCTGCAGTGATTTCCAGAGTAGTATTTCTAGGAATGTAGTACAGTGATGTTCAATTTCACTAGTCTCTTTCCTGTTATACTGACATGATACACAATAATTTCTACCTGAAGGAATTATTTTAGCAAAAACATCTTGTATGACTTTTAACCCCAAAGTAATCTATTCAAGAGGGAAAGTTAAATATGGAAGACAGCATCTAGCCCTTTCCCAATGACACATTGGAAGAAGGCCTGAAGTGCTTTTAACTATTTTTGCATTTCCAGATTGCCTTAAAAGGCAGATCTGCCTCCACATGTCTTTTCCAATGGGCAGAATAAGTCAATGGGTTGAGTATCCATATCAGTTCATGTGCCAACAAATAAAAAAAGCCCCTGTGTTCTTTTAAAATTATATAGAAATGATATTTTTCCCCCTTCAAATGGTTTAACCATCTGGTTACCCATACTTTACTGAGTCATTTACTTCTTTTCAATATACAATATTGGGAGCAAGATTCTCTGAGATAAAATAAACCAAACAGCCTAATAGTGCAATAAAACAGTATTTTCAAGAATTGTATTCTTTCTGGAGTCTTGAAATGCCATAAAAGCAATCAGAGTTCCCACTGGGAAATTAATTAGCATAGTGGTCAAAAAAAGATCTCTCTTCAGCTTTATGGAATTTCTGAGTTGGGAGTCTTATTTTCTTCTTGAATTGGCAATGAAGTCAACTTTAATAAAATTTCTATGAATGAGGTACATTAAAATGAAATACAGTTATAGGAAAAAAACAGTAGGATTTTACTATAGAATATAAGCTTATATTGAGGAAGATATCCTAACCAGCGTATTGTTTGATATTTAAAATATAAGATAAAAATATGCTTCTCGTTTCTTCATTTCTATCATTGTCACTTTCATTTTTATTAGCCCACTGCCCCACCTGCCACCCTAGAAATAATCTTTAAAGCAAATTTCATTTTGCACAATATATTCAATTGATGTTAGTATTTTTCCAGTCCTCTTACCTATGTACTTATTTCCTTCTTGTCCTCCTACATGTACGTTTTTAAGGCATTCTTTTCTACATCATGGAATTTACAACTCTATTTTTCATAATGGTGAAAACTGTATGGAGGCTTTTTTAAATCTGGTTCTCTCTGGAACAGCATTTTATTTATTTACTTTTTATTGATGCCTTTTGTTATTACAGCAAATGCACTTCTGAATATATCCCTACCACACTGCCTAGAAGTGAGCAATGTCACATAAAATTTTCTTTTAAAAAAAGAAAGAAAAAAACAAAGCATTTCAGTAAAACCTATTACTATAAAATCAAAACAAAATTGCCTTACAACACATACAGAATTTCATACCCATAGTCCCCCATCTTTACTAATGACAGAGGGAAGTGCATTTTCTTAACCCTTCTTGGGGGGAGGTTCAAGACATTATAATTTCATAGCACAGAACAACATTTTAGAGCATTAAAAAACCCCAAATCAACTTCGCAAAAATTGAAATTGATTAATAAAAATTAGATGACATAAAATATGTTATAAAAGAGTACCCTTGATTATATTTTTTCGGTATATTTTATCTGGTTAGAAGCTTTTCTTTCAATTATTTATCATTTTATTGATATGAACCACACTTTTTGGAGCTCAAAATAATTTAGAACAGAGCATTATTGAAAATTATTCTCTTGCTATGAGAAATAGATTTATTTAGTCAGCTAGTACAGAAAACAGAATTGCAGGAGGAATGTATTTTTTTCTTTGTATGTTTTTGTTTTTTGTTAGTTTTTAAATTGGACTAACTCTGGACACTCAAAAGCACCAGAGTGTTTATCTGCTTAGGTTTAGCATAGAAGTTGCCTTCTAGTTGTTTTCTTTGTGTCTTCTTTGTTTCTTTGTTTTTTTTTTCCTTCCCCACTTTCTTTCTTTGTTTTTTCATGTATATGTATATATGTGTGCATATATGTATATAGACACACACATTATATACATTATTCACACACACACAATAGGACTGTGTGAATGAATTGAGGAGAAAAATACTAAGTGCCTACCTTGTGCAAAGCACTGTGCTAGGCTGTCCGTGAATTTGAATATAAACGTGAATCATACATGCCCTTAAACAAACTTACATTCCAAGAGGAAGAGTCAAGACATAGAGGGGATTGATGACCAAGGAAAATTTTAGTTTATACTATGAGTGGGCATTCAGAAATAACAGTAGCATTGATTTAATTATTATTCTTAGAGCAGTTGGTGGAAATAAGGGTGGAGCAGAGCGCAAGATACCCACGGTGTGGGCATACAAAAGATGTAGTTGGAGGAAGGGTAGGAAGTATAAAGGTAGATATCAAGAGGTCCAGGTTGTATATGTAACATCAACTTAAAAATAATTAGCTTGTTTTAAGCCTAGGGATCCTAAAATCATTGCTGAGGTTCAATGCTTCCTCCACTCTATGGTTTCAGTAATTTATTTTAGATGAAAAGTTATGAGTTCCATCACAACTATTCCAAACTCCTACTTAAGAACATTCCTAACATTTAGACAGAATCTGGAGTTACTACCCAAATTTACATTTACATCCTATCTCCAATAAAACCCTGATTTCCTTGCCTGTAAAGAAAATTCAGGTTGTTGGAAACTTCAAATGCCCTGGTATTGTTGTAGCTGTGTGGTTTGTCCATCATTCTGGAAGAGGACCATGACATCAGGAAGATGATGACCTGACTTGCAATTAATTGGATTTGAGTGAGGGAGGGCTCTGCAAATTTACCAGCCTTACTTTCTCTTCTAGAGACATATGAGTACAGTGGCCAGATATAGATTAGGACAAGGGGAGATGGCCCAGAATGCAGTGGGAGACCTTGGCACTTTTAAGCTAGGTTCTCACTTTGAATGAGGCAATGCACATTCGGTCATTAGACCTATTTGAGAAGTGAGTCAAGGACTGGCCCCTTTAAGAAAAGAAATCAAACCAGGAGGGGAAGACCCTCAGGGTTGCTGGCTTGAAAGAGAAACAATCACTAGTTACATTCACTCAGAGTCAGGAGAGCCTAAAAATAATAACCATTAAGTGGTGCTTATGCAGGCACTTATCAGCCAATCAATGACAGCCAGAGTGAATTAGGTTTAAGGCATGGTCTTTAAGAAAGAAATGTAGCCAGGAAACCCCAAGATAACAAGGTAGGTTTCAGCCATCAAAATTTAGCTTCCTTTGGGTTGAACGCTATCAGGTAAGGGCATGATACCTCATGTGGGGAGAGGAAAGGAAAGGGGAGAGGAAAGGAGATGAAGAAAGGAATGGTGGGGGTGGGGAGGATAAATTGAGTTGCCAACTGGAACTGGCCAGCTGGGTCCCCACTGGGGCAGCTCGGACTACTAACAGGCAGTGGTTTGTCCTTCGTTCTTGAAAAGGACCATGACATCAGGAAGATGGTGACATGACTTGCAATTAAATTGATTTTGAGTGAGGCAGGGGTGTGCAAAGTCACCAGCCTTACTTTCTCCTCTAGAGCCATATGGGTCCAGTGGCCAGATATAGATCAGGACAACTAGAGATGGCTCAGGATGCAGTGGGAGACCTTGACCATTTTAAGATAAGATTTTTCAGAGTTTTCATTTTGAATGAGGCAATGCCCATTCAGTGATTAGGCCCGTTTAAGGAGTGAGTCAAGGAATGGCCCCTTTAAGGAAAAAAAAAATCAAACTGGGAGGGGAAGACCCTCATTGTTGCTAGCTGGAAAGGGAAACTATTACTATTTATATTCACTCTGAACCTAGAGGGCCCAAAAAATAACCATTAAGTGTGCTTGTCACTTGCATAGGTAGACACACTGGTGTTGAGTCAGTTCCCCAGGTTTCCTGTAGAACTTGTGTGGGACAATAATCCCCGAAAATGAAATAACAATCAGAGGTTTCACAAGGTAAAGACAGAGGCTTTATTTGCAAGTCTCCTTCCAGAGTTGGAGTGGGGAGGCAAGTTTCAGAGGATAGGCAGTCAGTTATATACCTCTTAAAGGGCCCCCCCCAAAAGGCCCCTTACATAACAATTCTAAGAAGCCCCAAAAGCCCCCTTACATAACAATTCTAAGAAGCCCCATTACAATAACAATTCTAAGAATCCCCCAAAAGCCCCCCTGCTTCTGGACCTCCATCCCCATCCGTGGGGGTTGTTGGCCTCACATTCTTGAAACAAGGAAAGATTCTTAATCTAACACCATAACCTCAAACTAACAGCAGCTACAGGTGGTATTCACCCTATGAGTATGCAGGATGTGGATATATGTGGTGTATGTGCAAGTTTAAGCGGGGGGGGGGGGGGGGGGGAAGGGGGAGTTTTATTCTTAAACTTAAAGATACAGTTCAGGCATTATGGAAGCTAAATTATTAAGTATCCTCTTTTCCCTAAATGGGAGACTTTCATTCATCTCACTCAAACTGATAGTCTTCCTAAATTTCCCTGTTCTCTGACTCAGCTCAGACCAGCCTTCTCTTGGTCCTTTTGCTGACAGCTTTAGGGCTTCTGGTTTCTTACTCGGCTCCATATCTCCCTTCTCCTTCCTTTCTACTTCCAGACTTTCAAAATCTTTATTTGGTTCTAGGATGAATCTTTCCTTTTAAACATTTCCTTAGAGAATGTCTAAGTATCTCATGCCATGGCTCTGAATGAGTAAGGGAGCATATAAGCCCTTTTTGGACTTGGTTATTATTGATTAAATATTTCTATCAGGAAGTTTTCTTAGCTGACAAAGGTAATTATTGTCAAGTTGGGGAGTATCATCAGTGACTTCTTATCCTTATATATGTTGACATGCAACGAAACTTCAATAACTGAAAATTGCTATAGGGTCGAAGAGTGTTAAAGATGGAAAGAAGCTTAAAAATTATCCAGTCCAAAATTAATCTATTATTTAGACTTTCCACTAAGTGAGGCAAAAAATTCCTACCTTAATTACATGATTCAGCTTTGACTCTGTGCATACATGTGTATATATGTATATGTATACATGTACATGTATATACATATTTATACATATACACACGCACCCGTATATCTGTGTGTGTGTACATATGTGCACACACACACAGATACAGAGAAGGTGAGTGTGTACGTGTGTCCATACCACATTCATGTACCACAACTTGTTCAGCTGTTTTCCAATTGATGGGCATTTCCTCAATTTCCAATTCTTTGCCACCACAAAAAGAGCTGCTACAAATATTTTTGAGCATATGGGTCCTTTTCCCTTTTTTTATTATCTCTTTGGGATACAATCCTAGTTGTGATATTGCTGGATCAAAGACTATGCACAATTTAATAGCCTTTTGGGCATAATTCCAAATTGCTCCCCAGAATGGTTGGATCAGTTCATATTAGTCTTCCAGTTTTCCCACATCTTCACTAACATTTATCATTTTCTTTTTCTGGTATATTCATATCCTTTGACCATTTATCAATTGGGAAATGACTTGTATTCTTAGGAATTTGATTCAGTTCTCTATATGTTTTAGAAATGAGGCCTTCATTAGAGACACTGAATATAAAAATTATTCTCTGGCTTTCAGCTTTCCTTCTAATCTTGGTTGTACTGGCTTTGTGCCAAAACTTTTTAGTTTAATGTAATCAAACTTATCCATTTTGTTAATGTTCCCTATCTCTTGTTTGGTCAGAACTTCTTCTGTTCTCCACATATCTGACAGGTAAACTGTTCTTTTCTCTCCTAACTTACTTATGATATCACCCTTAAATCTAAATCATGTATCTATGTTGACTTTTCTTGTTATACAGTGTGAGATGTTGTATCTGCCATACTATTTTCCAGTTTTCCCTGAAGTTTTTGTCAAGTTCTTACCCCAGAATCTGGAGCCTTTGCTTTTCTCAAAAACTAGATTACTATAGTTATTTATTATTGTATCTTGTGTACCTATTCATTTTATCTATCTATTTATCTATGTAATCTATCTATCCATCCATATATATGCATATATATAGGTATGTATGCATGTGCATATGTATACACATGTATGTGTGTATATACATATTTATATGTGTGTGTATATATATATACATATATATATATATATATATATATGTATGTATGTAGAGAGAGAAAAAGAGAGAGAGAATCCATTTTTAAGTCTAATCCAATTTATTTGAAACCAAAATACATTTCTTTTAAAAGTAACTGATAACATGCAAGACGTTATTCTAAGGATAAGAGATACAAAGACCATGTCCTTTCCCCCAGGTGTTTACATTTTACTGGGAGGATTCAGTAGTGTCAGCAGCTAGGTGATCTAGTGCATAGAGCAGCAGGCTTGGGGTCAGGAAGAACTGAATTCAAATCTGGCTTCAGACACTTACTAGTCTTGTGACACTGAGCAAATAACTTAACCCTGTTTACCTCAGTTTCCTCATTTGTAAAATGGGTTGGAAAAGGAAATGGCGACCTATTGCACTATCTTTGCCAAGCAAAACCCAAATGGAGTCACAAAGAATCAGACAGTGGTGTTAATGTGATTAAAGATCTTCCCCACCCATTCAATAGGGCCTTTCCTTACACCCTTGATTTACTAGATGGAAATCCCCATGCCCACACTCTTTTGCTAATTAGGTCATGAGAGGTGTGAAGCCCCTGGGGCCCTAAGGAGAGGTGATAAGACCAGAGCCAACTGTAAGTGCGCTGAGTTCTAGCCAATGAGATGTGCATGAATTCAGCCAATCAGAGACCTGAATTCTAGCCAATCAGTTGCCAGCTAGAACTGTATATAAGAAGAGCACAGAGTGTGAGAGAAGCAGAATTGAGAAGCAGATATCCTGAAGGCACTGAAGAGCATACACTGAGAGAATAAGCAATGAGAGAGACTTCAGAGCAGAGAGTGCAGAGATCAAAGAATTGAGAATCTACAGCATCGAGAGATTGGAGAGCTGATAATCCAGATAATCCAGGAGACTGCAAGGACTCTGAGAACTGCAAGGGAATGGCTTTCAGAACTGCAGGACAGGATGCAGTCAAGCAGACAGTTGGGATTGGTGAGGGACTGTTTATGAGAAGGCCATAGCAGGGGGGAAGGTTACAGGATGACTTGGTTCCTTGCTATAATACTGTGTTATAATTTCCTTGTTGCTACATGGAGATGGGCTTACTAGTTTTGGAATATAATTACTGCTATATCAAATTGGAGTTATTGGTCTTGGGATTTGATACTCTTGTGTCTAAATAAATGTTATACTTCCTCTGCTTTCCACCTAGAGAGTTTTTCATAGTTCATGATTCTAAGGCATACAGGCATGTTCATGGTCATCCTTGAGGTGATGATTCTTGCCCTACTAATACACAGACACAACTGAACAACAGCAGTCACCTGACTTAAAAAAAAAAGGAGGAAGGAGTAATACCTAGGAGATATAGGAAAATCTTCCTCTAGAGGTGAACTATACATGGGCTGAGCCTCAAAGAGACTTTCCTTTTAAGAAATATGACCTCTACTCTTTTGAAAGGAAGTATTTTCTGGATTTCTGTTCAAAAGTTAGTACAATTTGATTATTTGGACTTGATGATACACCTGTGCTATTGGGCTAATGGGATCCTTTTATTTATCTTCCTGACATCAGAGATAGTAGAACTCTCCAACATGCTGCTCAAACTAAACTGGATATAGATTTGCGTTAAAGCAATTATGTATGGTTTGGAGTACCTTAAATTTCACAGAAGCATTTATTTCATTGCAATTTCTGTTTACTGAGTGGAATTTTCCCACTGACATATTTTAAAAATAATAGTAATAGCATGTTCAAGTAACAGGTCCCCTTAAAAATATCATTATTAGAGAAAAGAATAGTCAAAGAAATAAACAGAATGTCTTACAACCTTAAGCTATATTCTTAGCATCAATACTCAACAGATACGCTGAAAGAATGACTATTTCTACTCCCACCATTAAACAGCATGAAAGAAGAAAAAGATTATACCAATTCCTGTTGTCCTGTGATAGGCTAGAGTCAAGTGTCCTAAACAAATCGCCCTTCTTGATTCTCCCTGCAGTGACCTTCTTTAGAATTCTTTCTTTAAATAAATACATGAATGAATGAATAAATAAATAAGGAAATAAATAAGGAAATAAAACCCCCAAACCTAAGAGAACGCTCTTTAGCGTGTCAAAGAAGGTAAGACCCCAGATCATGTAGAAGAATTTTGTCCTATGCGTTATGAGAAACATAAAAATATGAAATTTTATAAAGGGAATTTCCATCTGAGGCCTATACATCTTGAAATCAGACCATGTTTCTAATATGTTAAAGTGATTGTGACCTTGACCAAAAACAAAAAAAAAAGAAAATGTTACCCTAATGAAATAATGAAAATGCTATTGTAGTGCAAAGTTGTGGATATTGAAATGCCTCAGATGATATTTTCTGAATATATTTTATTTAGTTAGAAATATTTCCTTTAATTGGATAAAAATTGTCAATTTGAACACCAGTATTTGGAGCTCACACTGATTGGGCCAACGCAATAGATCATTTTCACTGACATTACTCCTTAACTAATAGATATTAAATATATTCCTTTACTATTTCCATAAAAAAGAAATGTGACATTACTAAATGGCAATAGGAAATACTACTATAAAGTAGTATTTAATTTTTTAAAAGAAAACATAAGAATCTATGCTTCCATACAAATGTTTCCCTTTAATCAAAGTATAAGTCATAATCGTTTATTAAACTTCTTACATATACCAGGTAATGTGGAGGTTATACAATCTAGTCATTTTATTCCAATAATATTATTTTTAGACCTTATAGTAGCCTCTTTTGAATATCTTTAGAAGCAGCAAATTTCCATTCTACAAGTTTCAATTTAGGTTTTGAAAAATATTAAAACTTTTGGAATCAGTATTCCTGAGTAAGGTCATACTAGATGGTAGAATTCTGGGTCAGAACCTGTTAAATGTACAGTGTTAAAAGGATTTTCATCTGGCATTTGGAAATTGACTCAGAAGGCAGTAAATCAATAAAAAAACTCCTTATAAAATACATTACAGGCTCCATGTTAGTTTTTTTTTTAACTGGATCTTTGATTCAATCAGTGTTGGAAGCTGTAGGAAGGAACTCTCTCTACTAATTCAGATTAGCACTTGCTGTTTAATTTATGGTTTTAGAAAGTTACCTAGGGCATTGAGAAATTAAGTGTATTGAACCTCTTCACACAGTCAGCATTTCTCAGACTAAAAGACTTCAACTCAGGTCTCTTTATTCCTTGCAACTTTGGTTTTTTTTGGGGTTTTTTTTTTTTGGCTATCTGCCCTGATATCAAACTTCTCTGATCACTGGCCTTCCAAAAGATATTGTCCTTGGTGATTTAGTCAATGAAATTCCGAAAAATCGGCTCCAGAATCCACTCTACTGATCAGCAAATGTGTCGTATGTACCACTGTACTTATCAGTCCCCAAACAAGCATCATATTCTACCTTGCTCAATTTCTTACTATCTATCTTGCCCCCCAGAGCAGTTTTAGAATCATAACCAAATCAATATTGCCATTGCTATGGAGAAATGAATGTCGAATATCTCCAATACTGACCCTACTAAATGTTCCTACGACTTAACATAAAACACTGTTTCCTGACCACAGATATCATATCTTTATTTCTACCTACTCATCTATATATCTATCTCTGTATTGTGTGTGCATGTGTGTGTACATCCTTGAGGAGAGGGAATCTTATTTTTATATTTATTTCCTTAGTGTTTGCTACACATTAGGAATTTGACAAATGCTTTATCACTTGCTTATTCATTCATTCATCTCCCATTAATTCTTTAATTATTGATTCCATTATAAACTTAAAGAGAAAGTAGTAGGTTATTTCAGTAATCCAGGCAAAAATGGTAAGGGCATAACCCAGTATGCTGATCATATGTGTAGAGAGAAGAGGACTGAATTCAAGGGATGTGAGGGTAGAATTTATAAAATAAATAAATATAACATTTTTTGGAGGGCTTTAGGAGAATAGACATATTTGATACACTGTTGATGGTGATGGTAATGCCCAAGTCTTTCTAGAAAGAAGTTTAGAACTATACATAAAAAATCACCAATCTATGGCGTATATCCTTTAACCCAAAAATAAACTACCAGGTCTATATCCCAAAGGAAAAAAAAAATAGGAAAAGAAGCCATGTGTACAAAAGTATGTACAGCAACTCTCTCTCTCTTTCTCTGTCTCCCTCATAGTAAAGAACTGGAAATTAAAGGGGTAGTTCTCAATTACAGCATGGATAAACAAATGAATGGTTTTAGAAAATTTTGGAAAGACTTTTGTGAACTTAAACAGAATGAAGTAAGCAGAACACAGAGAAGAATTGTTCTAACAACATCAGTGTTGTAAAGAAAAAAATAATCTGCTTAAAGTAATAATTAATTATGATTCCAGAAGATGAAGGATGAAGCATACTACCTACCTCCTGAAAGAAAGAAGATAGATTTGATGTACAGAATGAGACATACAGTTTTGGATATGATCAATGTATAAATTTGTTTTACTCGACTAAGCATATTTGTTAAAACCCTTGCACCCAAAATGGGAGATAGTGAATGTTGTGATATTGTTGCTGGGAAAACCAAAATAAACAAACAACAAAAAAAAGAAAAGATGATTCCAATTTTTTTCTTTTAATATACAGAAAAGAACAGAAAAAATAGATTAAAAGAATAGCTTTCAATGTTACATGTTGAATATGTTATATAGTCAAAAGGAATCATAAGTTGCATATGATATTCACAGTTTCATGTACTATACAGTCTATTTTTTCTGTTCAGTTTTGTGTATGGAAAGGATCATCTTACTTGGCGTTTGATAAATTCAGAATTATAAAGGCAGAAAAGTCATGATCACTATGTCATAGCCATGCTAGTCACTCTAGGTCAGGGTTGGGGAACCTGTGGCCTCAAGGCCACATATGGCCTTCTAGGTCCTTGGGTGTGGCCTTTTGACTGAGTATAAGTTTTACAGAACAAATTCCCTTAAAAAAAGGATTTGTTCTGTAAAACTTGGACTGAGTCAAAAAACCACAGCCAAGGACCTAGAGGGCCTTGAGGCTACAATTTTCCCAAGCCTGCTCTACGTTCTTCTTGGTTTCTGATTCTTTTGTGTTTCTACTTTGTCTCACCTCTAGCCTAGTGTATGCTAGATCCTTTTCAGCTTCCAATATTGCAGCTTTTCCCCTTCACTATTTTCCTTACTCCTGGTAGTGCTAGAGATGGATCTCTTACTCAGTGTAGCAGCTAAATGAGAAATGTCCCAAGGTAATTAGTTAATTTTCTCATCTTTTTTTGTGATCCTGGCCCTGTATACATTCAGTGTCACTTCCAAACTGGTCTATTCTTAGTTCCCCATCTTCACATCTGCCTAATTTGTATTAGTAGCCAGAACTGTTATCTATGGACAAGTTCATTTTAAACTTTCTGTGAAGCTTTTTGTTGGAGCCAACAACAATAAACAATAGGGCCATTTCTCAATATTGGGGAGATTGAGGTAGAAAGACATATTTCTATGTCTATTAAAAACCACATATCATAAGTTAACATATTTTGGACAATGGCAGCATCATTGGAGAAAATACGTAGCATCATAGATTTAGAGCTAGAAAGGATCTTAGAATTATTTAATCAGATCCATTCATTTTATAAATGAAGAAATGGAGATCTGGAATGGTTAAGTGACTTGCTGGATATCACATAGATAGTAAGTGTTAGAGGAAAGAGTTGAAGTTTCTCAGCAGCGGCTAACTGCGCCCCTCCCCAAATCCATTCAGCAGAAGCGCTAAACCAAATTGAGGGTGATTGAGGGGTCTAAAACCCATTGGTGAGTTGTGGGGGAGATGTCTACCCCTTGCAGGTAAAGACTTCCCCAGGTGGAATGGGCAGATGAGAACAGTTTGTTCCAATGACCATGAAGGCAGCTAAAGCAGGCATCAAAGATGCCAAATTTACACTGCATCTCCAGCCATCATCAGTAGTCTTGACTCTGTCCTAGACTGCCATGACTCTGGAAGAGAGTGAGGCTGACGACTTTGTGCAACTCTGCCTCACTTAAATCCAATTTATGCACAAAGAAGACATCAGCCATAAGATTTTACCATTTTTACCTATCTCAAAGTCCTGTGGCAATGGCAAGTGAAGACGTAGCAGGTGTGGAGACACTGGGAGCTGTAGTCACAACCTGGGACATGGGCAGCCCACATCACAGGGTCATCTTCTCACTGGAAGCAGCAGTGGTATTTGGCAGCCTCCTGGGTGTCTGAACAGCTTTTCTAAGGAATGCATTGCTCACCTCCTGGTGTGAGGAAGGGGCTAGAAAAGGTGCCCTAAAAATTATCTGCTTATCCAACCCTGGCCTGTTTACTGCAGTAGGTGGAGATGCTACACTGTGGTTGAAACACATGCAAAAGAAATGTACAAAAATTTATGCAAAGATGAATGCACAACTTTATAGAATCCACCCCAAATGTTCACATGGACTACTTGTGTTGATCTGTGGTAGAGCATTCCAACTTCATATTGGTCTGATCAGCCATAGTCAGACATACTATAACTTGGCTCTAACATTGTGATGTCATTGTAGTCTTTGAGAAAGAAGGACAACAACAAGCAGTAAAACCGAAATCGTTTTTTGGAGGTCAGAGCATAAGACAAAACCAAAATAAGAAGCAAGAAAAAATTATTGCGGGGATCAAGTTAAAGGGTTTAATACTAGTTTAACAGAGAGAGATTGAATTCTGCACAGAGTTCACACAAATTCCAACACTTGATTTTGCATAGTTTAGTTTAAAATCATTTTGTTTAAATGTTTAAGCATGGTTTTTCAAACTTCCTCTAAATGAGTTGCAGCTGGATAAAATCCAATTCCTACCAGCTGCATTTCCCTCCAAGGAAACAGCTACCTCTCAGCAACATCAAACATAAACTTTATTTGTTTAAAAAAACCCAAAACCTCAGCTGTATTAATTCATACTAACTCTTTATGATAATGAGTATTTTTAAATAATTTCCTCAATGAAACTCTGTTAAATATGATGTCATGTCTGGTATATGTCTGATTTCCTAATCCAGCAGTACCTTCCTCAATGGTACTAAAGTTCACAGAGTAAAGTGATTTTTAGCTCTCTGTATAGGAAAACATGTCTCCAAGTTCTTACTCATATGAATCTTACAGTATTAGCCATTTTATTTTTGTTATATCAAACTAAATATTCAACAGAAAATTAAAACAAAATAGGCAACTTAAGTTTCCACAGAACACTTCTGTTGTTTCTAGTCTAGATTTTTGGACTATCACAATATGGTGACTTTCTGGTTTTGAATATATTCTTTTTACTATGACCATTGATTAAATCATTAGATTAAAAATCAAATTAATAGTTAGAATCTATTTCAGAGAATATTTCTGGTCCACATTCCTTTTGTATCTTTTGAAAATCAATTACAGAGAATCCTGTCACAAATAGTCCCATCCAAATGCAGACTTCCTGGAGAGAAGTTGGTTTTGAAAATGAAATACAAATTCTGAAGATTTCCTTATCTATAAAAGGGGTGAGTCCTAAGCAAAGTGGTGAAATTTGTTGTCAGAGCTCCTCCATTTCCATTCCATTTGACATCTTAACCCCACTTCTCCATTTGCCACCCCAGAATGGCATTGCCTGAGGCAGCATGATAGATGTTCAGAGGCCTCAACTGGGATGTGTAATTCTGTTCTGTGTTTTCTTCAGTGGCCTGTATTGCTGTTTCTTTTACCTTATAAAATAACATCTAAAATGCAGACTTACTGGTATTATTATTATTATATACCTCATTTGAGAATTTTCTGATTCATATCAACCTAGTAATAATAAAACATTGCCTGAGTTTAAAATATGCATACAGATAAGCAGAGCTTCTGGAGTTCAAATCTGAACTCTGACATTTACTAGCTATGTGACCTTGGGCAAGTCATTTAACTATGTTTACTTCAGTTTCCTTATCTGTAAAATGAGCAGGCAAAGGAAATGACCAACCACTACCATATTTCTGCCAAGAAAACCCCAAATGGGTTCATGAAGAGTCAGACATGTATGAAAAAAATGACTGAACAACTGTGATACCTGAGTAGCCAGCTATTGCTAGAAAAACCCTGCCCCCAGTCCCTAACTGCAAACCCCAGTCTGCATAAGAGAAAAAACAGACTGAGTTACTGCCGTTTGGCAAGTGTCCTGGGCACCTAAGACTTTTCCAAGGAATATAAGCTAATTACCAGGAAAAGTCTAATGCCTAACAATCTTCCTTTGTCTAACTAAGTGGGCTTAGAGATGCCTCTTCTTATGTCAACACACTTAGAGCATTCCTTGTTCTGTCCATGGCCATTAAGGGTGAAAACCTTGACCCCAGACACTATCTTGAATTATATGACTTTTGCCTTATCTTGAGCATATACTATATTATGGAATGTTAATGGCAAATTAAACACGGAGATCCTGGGTTGTAATTTCAGTTGACACTTTGTCAGCTATCTGATATGTTGTATTTACAATCTATTCAGGAGGTTCCTCTTATTGTATCATGGTCATAAAAAGTGAAGTAACACAGGCTTGCTGGGTCTGCAAAATGACATTTCAAGAGATAATTAACCACTGTACTCTGTATTCTCTATATAAACTATGCTTTCACTTCAAAACGGGGCCATTTTGATCTGGGATGAATTCCCCGAATGGCCACCGGCTAATAAATTCTCCATTTAAAACTTATACTCTGTGGAGTGTCTCACTCGCTTCTGGTATAACACAACAACCTACATACATAAATCATTTAAAAACAATAGACAAAATGAAATAATTCATAAAAATTCTATAAATTATAACTTGAAAGCCATACCTTTGTCTTGATATTTTCAAGTTCCAAAGTGCTTTCATGTCTGTGACTTCATTTGGTATCCATAAAAAAACAACATGGCAGGTAAGGCAGCTACTATTATTCCCTTTTGATTTATAAGAAATGTATTCTGGAGAATAAATTGTTTCACCTGATATTACATTGGCTATTAGTAGGAGGGCCAGGATAAAGACCAGAACTAATGATGAGGTTAGGGAACCATATGTTTTTAGGGGTGCATGAGACCCCAAAATCATGAAATGCTGGGTCCTGCTTGAATGAATTTGACTCAAGCCATCTCTCAGCCAAAGAGAAACAAAGTTTATTACAGATTTTATTATTACAGATATGTTGAATCTGAGCACCTTCGTGGAGGCATGATGAAGCTTATATACAGAAAGACTGTGGGAGGGATCTAAGGTGCTCCTGGGTGATGGGAGGAGGGGTTTAGGGAGGGTCTTGAGGAGGAGTCTAAGGCAGAGCTTGATGGGACTGGAGTGAGGTCAGACTCCAGGAACCAAGAGAATGGGGTTAAGGGTGGGAAATAGTGGAAGGCTACGTGGAGATATTAGACAATGTAGGGCTAAGGCTAGTTTTAGGGTAAGATATTTGGGTATAGACACTTTGATGGGATCAAGGGTCGGAAGTAGGGGGACAATGGAGGGCTAGGCTAAGTTAAGAATAACCTAGAGATTTGAGCCTAGCAATAACGAAAGGCTTATGGCCTCAGGCAAATGTCTCATCAAGTGGGAAGATTCAAGGAGAGTTCAAGGGGCCTCCCACATCCTGTACCCCATCACTAAGACTAAAGTCTCCTTACCTACAACGCTGATTTCTTTCCACTACAGTACCCCTTCTGTATTTATCAGTTTTACCTCCAGTTCCTGCATGTACAGGCTAGTTAACAGCTTAAGTGATGCAAGAAATGAATGTATCACCTTACAGGGAAGCTATAAACTCAAGATGCAGAGTGAGCCTTACATTTTCTGACACTGGCCTGCAAGGGAATTTGTTTTGGTTGAGTATGCATGTTTGTAAAAAAAAAAGTTAGGAGAAATAAAAAAATAGATTTTGTTAATTTAAAAAAATCATTTCCTTTTAAAGTAATTAATTCAAGGGGAGTTGTAAATTCTTTTGGCTTTACCACTCCAGGAAGCATTTATTTTGTACTAAATGCACCCACCCCACTTTATGCTTGCCTTTGGGACCTGGTGCTTTTAGTTTCTCTAAGTAGAATAACTAACTTAGAATTTCAGGCACCTGGGAGTAGGTAGGAGGGCTCATGCACTTCATCATATGATAGCTTTCTAAAACTGTTGGAGCTAGAAGGGACCCTAGAGAGATATTTAGTTCAAATCCTTCTTTTGTATGAAGGACTAAGACCTAGAAAAATAAAATGAATGCTCCTTTCTGTGTATGACCTTGTATAATTCATTTCATATCTCTGAGCCTTAATTTCCTTCTCTGCAAAATGATGACATTGAATCATTTGATTTAATATTCCTTTCATAGATCGAGACCATATGACTTACCCAGTGTAACAATGAGTTTGTACCTGTGCTAAGGACAGAAATCAGGCTTTACTTGGTCACTTCTGTATAACATTTGTATTTATTTCAGATTATCATAGGACTCCTGATTCTTGAAAAAAAAATTATTTTATTTGTTTCAATTTGTGCATTTCTTCCCCTTAGGGAGGATTCCCTATGTGTTACCCTTACCTTTAATATGCAATTTATGTAAAATATTTTGACAATAAGTCTCAAAAGAGTTCCACTCTTTTGAAAAAAAAATGCAACTAGCTGAAGAAATATGGGTTAGAAGCAGCAAAATGTGACATGAAGATTACAGATGTGTATAAATGTCTCTTAGAGCAAACTTTTGGAGGTGGGAGAGAAACCAGCATTTATTAAACATCTAAGGTGCCACTTTGCTAAGTGCTTTATCCAGTTGATAGACTACAGGCCCTGGGAAACCCCTGAATCTTCCCATGTGTTCTGGCATTTTTCCCGAGGCTATAAGTCTTTCCTTATCACTATGCCCAAATCTCTGTTACCCTAAACCTAGTCTAGCCCTCCATTGTCTGTTATCTCTAGATAGCCTTAGGCTATTTCCCACCCTTAATCCCATTCTCTTGGTTCCTGGCATCTGACCTCTAATCATCACATCCTACTGGCCACTCCCATCAAGATTTTCCCTAGACCTCTCCCTCAGTCACTCCAAACTACTTAGTTAACCCTAGATCCTCCCAGTCTTTCTGTATATTCGATCCATCTTGCCTCTCTTAAGGGGTTCAGATTCAATCTGGCCTACTTGTCAATACAAGTGTCACAAATGCTTAGGTTACTTAAGAATGTACCTAATAGGGCAAATTTTTAATAAACTTTGTTTTTCTTTGCCTGAGAGAAGGCTTCAGTCGAATTCATTTGGGCAGGACATGTGTGTTGCTACTTCAGGGTCCCAGCACCCCTAAACCTCAACACTGTGAGGTAGGTGCTATTATGATCTCTATTTTACTGTTAATGAAACTGAGACAGAAGTTAATTTACTTGCTCAGGATGATGCAGTTAGTATAAATACTCATATTAACTATTAGGTATATTTAAGTCCATATGAAGACTATGTGCATCCAGATAAAGAACTGATGTGCCTATTTCTGTCTAATGATAGCCATCCCTAGGGTGGTGGGGGAAGGAAGAAAAAAGAAAAAAAAACAATTGCATGATAATTTTGTTGTGTATTTGAAAGGAATAGCAAGTTGTGTATAATAGATTTGCAGTTTCATACAATCATCTTTTTTATTGTATTATGGAAATGCTCCTTTTATTCCATAAATTTAAAATATAATTTTTTTAAAGTGTCAAAGGGCAGATTTTTACTTGAGTTTTCCTGTGTCCAGGCCTATTGCTCTATCTACAATGCCAACTAGTTTCCACTAAATTGAATTTTTTAAGACGTCATCACTTTATAAGTTAAAGTTGTTGTAATATTTTTTTCTTTCATAATAGAGCTGAAGAGGTTTAAGTAAAAATGATGATGGTTAGGGGAACCATGTTTCTAGGGGTGCTCGAGACCCCAAAATACTGATATGCTGGGTCCTGCCAAAAGAATGTGACTCAAGCCTTCTCAGCCAAGGGAAAAGACAAAGTTTATTAGCGATTCACCATAATGGGCTGTCTTAAGAAATTCCACCCTTTGTGACGCCTGTTTTCACAAGCCGGGCCAGATTCAATCTACTGAGCTAGATTGAACCTAAGCACCTTCATGGAGGCAGGATGGAGATTATACACACCAAGACTGTAGGAGGGATTGAGGGGTGGTCTGGGGTGACTAGAGGAGGGCTTTAGGGGGAGTCTTGAGGAGGAGTCTAAGGAGAGTGAGATGAGGTCAGAGTCCAAGAACCAAGAGAATGGAATTAAGGGTTGGAAGTAGCTGAAGGCATGGATATTAATAATATCAGGGTTGGGAAGTAACTGAAAGCATGCATATCTATGGTAACAATAGAGGGCAAAGTTTAGGTAGAGATTTGGGCCTAATGATAATGTAAGGCTTATGGCCTTAGGGAAAGGCCAGATATAGTTGGAAGATTCAAGGACAGTTCAAGGGGGCTCCCAGAGACTGTATTCCAGATTCAAGGGGTTCCCAGAGACCGTGCCCTCATCAGAGCTAAATGCCTATTAATGGAAAATTATTTTGATACTATTTAAGAGGTATATGGTTGCTGATATTATTGAAATTCGTAATTTTATTACTTTAAATGATGTATTATTCCCCACATAGACAGTATTTAAAACATTGTATATTTCATAAATGAAATATAATGAAATAAATGAAATGAAACTCAAAACAGGTTATACCAACTGTGTTTATACCTTGTAATGGAACATCTGTTTACAAACATGAAGTTTTAAATGACATTGCATTTTTGCAATAATTAGGTAAGAGAGATTTAGATGTGTTTTTAAAAGTGAATCCAGAATTTACTGCTGTACTATTTAAAAATACTAAGGACAATTAATTATAAAACAAAAAATGAATCAGTACTTAACAAGTATAGGAAAAAAATTTAAGAAAAAAAAAATATATATATATATATATGCCTGTGGAGATGTTGAGGATGAGATGAAGTCCAGGAACCCCAAGACTAGAGTTCCCAGACAGGGAAGTTGAGGGGGAGTACTCCTCAATGACCCAAGTATTGGAGAGGGTCAGGGCTGTCTGGAATGTATTTGCAGACTCAAGCATTCTTTAAGGCAAGGTGGCAAAGATTTATTATGCTTTTCAGAAGGCAAGAGTTCTTAGGGAACCTGCAACCTTACAGGGGTGGAGGTGAAGTTTATGTAAGATATTCTGTGGTAAAATATGTGCCAAATGGGCTTATTAGGTGTTTTGGGTTGGCACTAGGGAGTGGTTAAGGGATGGTCAGTTCTTAAAGGAACATGCACTTTTTGTATCTACTGCACAGGTATCTTATCCAGAGTTCACTGGGAAATAGCCCAGGGTGGGGCTACATGGAGGTGTGGTTTTAGGCCTGAAATGTCACTAACTCATGTAGTGATCAGGGCTCACTGGGAAATACCCAGGCTGCTCCCATCAATGATTTGTTAGACAAGATAAATATAAGGGAGTATACATATGTCTAGGTCTAGCATGCATATGATAAGTCAGTAAGTAGTAAATATCTCTATGACCCAGTACGCAGCACGTACACAGCAAATCCAAACCAATAAATTCTGTAAGTATAACTGGCCACTGTATCAGGAAGAGAAACAAGTGTTTTGCATGCTGTCCTGTTTTGCTAAAGAGAAACTGCTAGGGACAGTGTTTTGAGGCTAGGGAGAGATCTGATTTTGGAACTGGACATGATTTTGGAACTGGGGTCCAAGCACAGGCACCCAGGCACCTCATCATTGACAGCTACAGAAACCTCTCTGCTTTATGGTATCCTTTATGATGTTGTTGTTCAGTCATTTTCAGTTATGCCTAGCTCTTCATGACCACATTTGGAGTTTTCTAGCCAGAGATACTAGAGTAGTTTGCGTATCCTCCTTCAGCTCATTTTACAAATGGAGAAATTGAGGCCAACAGGGTTAAGTGACTTGGCCAAGGTCACACAACACAGCTCTTACTAGTCTGAGGTCAGATTTGAACTCAGGAAGATGAGTGTTCCTGACTCCAGGCCTGATGCTATCCAACGTGCCACCTAGCTGCCCAGGATCCTTTATAGATCCTCACTTTTCTCTGTGTTTCCCATTGGACCATTGCTCAGTCCAAAATAAACATCACCTTATCTTTATCCTGACAGAAAACCAATTATAAAAGTACAAATAGCAAATGACTAAGACATTACAAAACAGAAAACTTTAAAACAATACAGAATTATGGCTTGCCCGGCAGCATTAGGCCATTGAGGAAACGGGAGTATGGGAAGGAGGGGAGGTGAGGAAGGGTTTGGTGATGTACAGAGAGTGGAGAATGAATAAATTTACCAGGTTCCAGTGGCACTACAAGGCAGGTATATTTAAGCAAATGACAAATTATGAAAAGACACACCACTTTTTTTTAAGATTTTTTATTTGATATTTTTTAATTTTCAGCATTGATTTCCACAAGATTTTGAGTTACAAATTTTCTCCCCATTTCTACCATCCCCCCACTCCAAGAAGGCATGTTTTTTGATTGCCCCATTCCCCAGGCAGCCCTCCCTTCTATCACCCCCCCCACCTTCCCTTCCCCTCCATCCCTTTTCCCCTTACTTTCTTGTAGAGCAAGATAGATTTCTATGCCCCATTGCCTATATATCTTATTTCCCAGTTGCATGCAAAAACTTTTTTTTGAGCATCAGCTTTTAAAACTTTGAGTTCCAAATTCTCTACCCTCTTCCCTCACCACCCAGTCTCCCTAAGAAGGTAAGCAATTCAACATAGGCCACACATGTATCATTACGCAAAACACTCCCATAAATAGTCATGTCGTGAAAGACTATATTTCGCTCCATTCTATCCTGTCTGCCTTTATTCAATTTTCTCCCTTGACCCTTTCCCTTTTCAAAAGTGTTTGCTTTTGATTACTTCTTCCCCCATCTGCCCTCCCTTCTATATTACCCCCTTTTTTATCCCCTTCCCCCACTTTCATGTGGGGTAAGATACCCCATTGAGTGTGTATGTTATTCCCTCCTCAAGTCAAATCCAGTGAGAGCAAAATTCACTCATTCCCCCTCACCTGCCTCCTCTTCCCTTCCCTTCCAATGAACTGCTTTTTCTTGCCGCTTTTATGTGAGATAACTTACCCCATGCTGTATCTCCCTTTCTCAATATATTCCTCTCTCATCCCTTAATTTTATTTTATTTTATTTTTGGATATTATCCCTTCATATTCAACTCACCCTGTGCCCTCTGTCTATATATGTACATTCCCATCAGCTACCCTAATACTGAGGTCTCATGAATTACACATGTCATCTTTCCATGTAGGAATGTAAACAAACAGTTCAACTTTAGTAAGACCCTTAGGATTTCTGTTTCTTGTTTACCTTTTCATTCTTCTCTTGATTCTTGTGTATGAAAAAAAATCTTCTATTCATCTCTGGTCTTTTCACTGAGAAAGCTTGAAAGTCCTCTGTTTTATTGAAAATCCATATTTTGCCTTGGAGCATGATACTCAGTTTTGCTAAGTAGGTGATTCTTGGTTTTAATCCTAACTCCTTTGACCTCCAGAATATCGTATTCCAAATCCTTCGATCTCTTACTGTGGAAGCTGCTAGATCTTGTTATTCTGATTGTGTTTCCACAATACTCAAATTGTTTCTTTCTGGCTGCTTGCAGTATTTTCTTCTTGACCTGGAAACTCTGGAATTTGGTGACAATATTCCTAGGAGTTTCCTTTTTGGGATCTTTTTCAAGAGGCAATCGGTGGGTTCTTTCAATTCCAGTGTTACGCTCTGGCTGTAGAATATTAGGGCAGTTTTCCTTGATAATATCTTGAAAGATGATGTTTAGGCTCTTTTTTGGTCATGGCTTTCAGGTAGTCTAACAATTTTTAAATTATTCGATCTATTTTCCAGGTCAATGGTTTTTCCAATGAGATATTTCACATTGTCTTCCATTTTCTCATTCCTTTGGTTCTATTTTATGATATCTTGATTTCTCCTAAAGTCACTAGCTTCCATTTGCTCCAATCTAATTTTTAGGGTAGTATTTTCTCCAGTGGTCTTTTGGACCTCCTTTTCCATTTGGCTAATTCTGCCTTTTAAGGCATTCTTCTCCTGATTGGCTTTTTGTTTCTCTTTTTCCATTTGAGTTAGTCTATTTTTTAAGATGTTATTTTCTTCAGTAATTTTTTGGGTCTCCTTTAGCCAGTCATTGACTTGTTTTTCATGGTTTTCTAATATCACTCTTATTTCTCTTCCCACGTTTTCCTCTACTTCTCTTACTTGCTTTTCCAAATCTTTTTCGAGCTCTTCCATAGCCTGACACAAATTCATATTTTTCTTGGAGGCTTTTCATGTAGGCTCTTTGACTTTGTTGACTGCTTCTGACTGTATATTTGGATCTTCACTGTCACCAAAAAAAAGATTCCAAAGTCTCAGTCTGAGTCTTCATCCATTTTCGCTGCCTGCTCATTTTCCCAGCCAACTATTTGATCCTTGAGTTTTTTGTCAAGGTATGACTGCTTGTAGAGTAGAGGGTACTTTGTCTCAAGCTTTAGGGGCTGTGCTGCTGTTTTCAGAGCTACTTCTACACAGGAAGCTCTGCCACACCACTGTTCCTCCTCCCCCAAGATTTGCCAACCCACACCACAATTCAGATCCAAGGAGGCTCTGCACTCCATCTCTGATACGCTGCTTAATTCCTCCCATCGGGTGGGCCTGGGGCTGAAAGCAATTGTAGCTGGAGCTCTGGAAGCAGTCCCAGTGCTGCACCTCTTAGCCAACCATGCACTCCTTTCACTCTGTTCTAGAAGTTTTTCCCACTAACCTTCTCTGTTGTCTTTGGTATTTGTAGGTTGAGAAGTCTGGTAACTGCCACAGCTCAATGATTCAGGGCCCTACCACCTATTCTGTCTGGCTCCTGATCTGGTTGCTCCTGGAATTGCCCACGCTGGGCTGTGTTCTGCTCTGCTTCCAGCTGTATGCGATAGACCCTTCCCAGCGACCATCCAGGCTTTTGTGGGCTAGAGCCCTGCTTCCCCCTGTTATTTTGTGGGTTCTGAAGCTCTAGAATTTGTACCCATTTTTACATGTGTTTGGAGTGTCCTAGGGGAGAGCTTAAGCAAAGTCCCTGCTTTCCAGCCACCAACTTGGCTCCAGCCCCCCCAACTCTCCCCCCCCCACTACTTTTTAAGAAGATCAATGAACTAGGTCAGGGCTGTCCAACTTTAGGTTTTTATTGAAACAATAGACAATGTATTTTGATTTGCCATTTTAGTGAGAGCTCTGCAGTAGCTCAGCTTCATTTATTAAAGCATTTATGTAAATTTCTATGCTTGTAGGCAGGTCGCATAAATTGCACTGTGGGCTGCATTTTGGACTGCCCTGACCTAGGCAATACTACAACTGCTAAAGATTGTAAATAATATGGGGTAGCGATGTATTTCACTTACAGTTTTTTTTTCCCACAACCAGAAAACAGCACTACTGCAACAGGCTTCCCACGTTCCTGTATTCTACTATCTGGGTTCTCATGATCCTTTAGATTGTCCATCAAAAGGAGAAAACTGCACTTTCCAGCAACCAATGTGACTGATGTGGAATTGCAATCTACTTTATTTTCAGTATAACTCATGTGACTTTTAAGTGAACTAAAATGTGCATCATATATGGAAAATGTGTCGACATGTTTATAGCTCATTTAAACTGAAAGGCCCCTCAACCCAGCTCACACTTTCATAAGCAAGTCATGTCCAACATCTCCCTTTCAAGGTTGTAATGGGGAACCTTTGAAGTGTTGGAGTATATTTCTTTAATGCTTTGAATCTAAAGTGTACTCCTCTATATTAACCATCAGTGCTTAGCAATCTGGTTTATTTAACAAATTAATATCAATTAAGCTTTTCAAAGGGATATTTAATACAAAGATAAATGAAGAAGGCTAGTTGTGAAGCATTTCCACTCTGAACTGGTATAGGAAGAATTATCAGACTCTTCCATCTACAATCTCAATCTGCAATCTAAGTGTACCCCACTTAGAGCATTTGCTACAAAGCACTCTTTGAACCAAATTCAATTAAAAATGTTCCCTAATGTTGTTTTCATCCCTGCCATCCCCCGGCTGGGTTAAGCCTGTGACTCTTGGTGCCTCTGTTGCTGCTTCTCCTGTGCTCACCTTTTTGCAAACTGTAGTATGTACTCCTACTCCTAGATTTTTGGAATTGGTTATTTCAGTCTTTCAAAGCTCTTAAGACTTTAGTCATTTCTAATATTCTTCCATCTGAAAAGTGAGAAGGAAGAATGTCTACAAACAATACAGAAGCTCCAGCAAAGCTAATTGCTCACAGGTCAAATGATCATGTCCTTAATGTGTAGATGAAGACCTAAGGTCTCTCTTCCCACTTATAGGAGTTCTTACTTGAACACAGCCAGGCAGGAAATGATCATGGGACCATTATGTCCTTTTATATTTCTAGAAGCAGGCTCCAAAACATTCTCCATGTGTCAGAGGTTGGAGTTCCCTTTGACTAGGCACTTTTTACAGGAAGATTAATGAATACATTTTGTAAAAGTTTAAATTAAGCAAATCATTTCAACAAACACATACTAAGCATCTATTATGTACCAGTCAATGTGCTAGGTGCTGGAGATACAAAGAACAAAAGGAAAATAGTCCCTGGTCTCAGTTAATTGACATTCTGCTGGGCAAGGCAACATTTATACTGATAAGTAAAAAGAAGATATTTTAGAAGGCAAAAAGTATCAATATGGTTCAGGATCAGTAAAGGTTTCCTATAGAATGTGGTAGAAGAACTGATACTTGAAGGAAGATAAGGATTTTAAGATCAAGCTGTATCTTAAAGGAATGTGAGTGGAATGGCTGAAAGTTTCTCATTTAAGGGGAAAAGATACCTAATACTTTAGTCCTATAGAGCTTAAGCCTTGTTACCCTAAATCATAAATATTTGAAGCTGCACCACCCCACCTCCCTCTGCTTAAGCCTGCACACACATGAAGGCTCTCTGAAGAGAAAAGCCATATAGTCAGATACACCCACATCCTGCATGCACACACGATTACAAACTTTGCAACTGCTATCTCTATCTCTTTTACCCAAAAAAGGAAACTCACTGAAATATGTATTCAGGTTGCGTATGAGGGTCCTTCCTTGTTCCTAGAATGTGAGGCTGTTTATCTCCACCAATAGAGATGGAGGTCCAGGCATTAAAGAAAAGGTCTTTCTCTGAATTGTTTTTATTGGGGTTTTTCTGGTATATAAATGCCTGCCTCCTTTTTGTAAGGGGCCTCCCTACCCCAGTCCACCCTGGAGTAGGTGATGGCCAATTCTTGCATGAGACTTGCAAATAAAGCCTCTGTATTGGCCTTGAGACACCTTTGATTCTTATTTCATTTTGGGGAAATTATTGTCCCACACAGTTTTGGTGCTGAAACCCAGGAGTACCCTGGACTGAAGCAGACCCCTTTTATTGGAGCCACAACCTAGTACGCACTGGGATTTCCCAGAGGTTTCGGACCCAAGGGGAGTGGAGCTGCCTGGCCGAGGGGAACAACTGGAGAGAGGGACTAGGTAAGACATACCGCTTATTAAAACTCTGACAATAATTCAGCATACGTATGTGAGAGTGAAATTCTGGCCAGCCAGTGAGTGAGTGTGAGTAGTTAGGAAACTTGTATGTGTACAACCCTGAGGTAAGTGCTCGGGGGTCTGGAGGTAATTGGCACTGCAGTGGACTTCTGGTAGTCCAGACTAAAGTGCAGAGTTAACACCTCAGTGAAAGGATGCTGCTTAGTAGGTTTCATGGGTGACTGAGGGGGAAGGGTGACCTTCCTCGGAAGTTTAGGCTGAGACTTTTTTGACTTGGGGAGCTTGGTGAGGACATAAAACCCCTGAGCAGGAGAAAGAGCAGTCTAAAATTGTGCAGTCAGAGCATGTGAGGCACCTGTGTATAGTCCTCTAGGCAATTGATTGCAAAAATAAAATTGGAATGAATTGCCAAAGTGTAAGGGAAAGGATAGGAAGAAAATGGTTAAATATAGTTGTTTTAGCCGAAATATATTTGGAAAAGGGGTCCCCAAAATTTTGAATAAATTAGCTTTCTGGATCCATCTTGTTGCCCTTTGTTTGTACCTGTTTCTGTGTTTGTTTCTGTGTGGAGTGAGTGTGTGATCTGACACCCTGTAACATCCACTATCTCTGTCTCTCTCTGACCCCCAGTCTCCTTAGAGGAGCAGATGGGTGGCAGAGAGGAGAGAGAGAAGTATTTTATTGTCTAGGTTATGTAGTTTTGAAGGGGCTTTAATCCAAGTCCACCTGAAGGGAAGAGTAAACAAGGTTTGGAAACTCTTGAAGAGTTGTTGGAAAATATTCTCTTCCTCTTTGCTTCATTCCAGCTTGGCCAAGTTGTTGAATGTAGGAGAAAGGGAGATAAGGAGGAAGGGGGTGAATCTTTTCCCCTCAGATCAAAGGGGGGCAGGATAAAAAAGCCTTTAACCATTTCCTGCCTTACCTAAAAGAGAAAAGGTTTTTTTTTTTTGGAAATAAGATCCAAAACCAGAAAGAAATTGAATTCATTTCAATCGTTTTAAAAATCTAAAAGTGTAATGTGTCATTCCCAAATTAATGCTTAAGAAAGGTTAGAATTTATTTTACTGTTTGGCACTAAAGCAAGTTTAGCAAACAAAGATCTTAAGCAGGAAACTTAGAGTGAAAGACTGATAGCCTAATTTAAAGACCAATAAATAAGGCTATAGAGAGATAGAAGGAATTGTGCCCACCCACCTTTTGGCCTATATCCATGGGTGGGTTCTGTTAAATCTAATGTAGACACTGGCTATGGTAAAGATATTGGTTATTGTGAATTATGATTATTACTTTTTAATTAATTATCAAGCTCCAGAGGTGTCTACCTGGAGGGAAAACTGATCATATGTTGTCAGCATTGATTCAAATTCTTTAGATTTGCTTTTTACCAGGGCCAAAAAGGAGTAGTTGGAATGCTGGCCCAGCACATTTTAAGCTGACCTGATTACAATAGGTGATTCCAAAAACTTTGCAAAACTTTCAAACAAAATGTGGACATGAAAATACATATTTGGCATTAAGAAATTTATTAATTATATGGCTCCAAGAAAGCTCTCTTTACTTTAGTTCACTGTTCAGTAAGGAGATGGTCATGGAATTTACTCCTAGGATATTATGGGAGTCACATGATTGTGAAAATACTTGGCACAATGCTTAGCATAAAATGAATGCTATCTCTACCTGAATGCAAACTGTTTCAAGTTAAACATAATTGCTTCATATTCACTAACTTTATGTGGGTTCTCTTCGATGTGAAGTTTATGTCAACGATGATGAAATGAATAATTCTCTGTTGTAAGGCAACTTCAGAACACATCCAACTAAAAGTAAAGACACCAGACCGGTAGTTAATCGGTTTTGGTTTTAAAAAGTTTAAATAAATGATAATTGTTTATGGTATTGTTGTATTTCTAAAAATTTCCTTTATTGCATAATTTGGTAAACAATTGTATCAAGTTTTGTTTCTATTTAGAGGGGATTTTCAGTTAAAAATTGTTTTGCTATCATTTATGAAATTTGTGAGATTTAACTGAGCTATTGGAGTTATTTTGTTTAAATCAAGTATTTATAGAAGTATGCTTAGTTTTCTTTATTTTTAATTGAGTGGAAGAGGTTTTATGATTAAGTTTAAGAATTGTTTAGTACTTAGGAATTAACAATATTAGAATAAATTCTAAGCTGTTTCTGAGAATAGGAAATATTTTCTTTCTTTTTAGTAAAGAGCGGTTTGGTTATTTTGTTGATTATTGTTTTAATGCCAGAACCTAAAGTGGTTAATTGATTACTGTATGTGAAAAGAAAAGAATTGTGTAAAGTCTTATCAGGTTGGTTCTGCCCATACAGAACAGTCCTCCTGTATGCATGGAGGGCAGCAGGTAAAGGGTCAGCAGCGTTACTACCTTTACTACCACTAATGTCATTAACACTACTATTCCTGCTGCTATTACTATGTACATATATGTATATAGCATTTAACCCCTTCCTGGGGTCCATGTTAAATCTCACTATTGTGTCAAGTTGCAGAGACCCCTTGTAAACTATGTCCAGGAGCTAGTTCACTAGCCCCCAGCGGGGGTGGGGGAGTAGATCTATAAGAGTCCTCTATCCTTGGGGGAAAAAACCTATTTATAGATGGTTCCTTTAGAGTGACAGAAGGGGAATCATTAACAGCAAAGGGGAAAGAGCTAGCTCATACCACCTTAATCATGCAAATACTAGGGAACCTACTGATGCCCGGTAATATAGCAATAATCCACTTAGGTGGTCATCAAACTGGGCAATCATTTGAAGTTAGGGGCAATGGCTTTGCCGAGGAGGAAGCAAGGAAGGCAGGAATAATGGAAACTGAGATATCATACCAGTTATTGATCTTAATCCCCTCTTTTCCTCTGAATCTCCCTTCTCCTTCCTTTACTAAGGAAGAAATGCAGAAGGCACTGACCTTAGGAGCCTGGGAACAAGATGGCTGGTAGGTACTCCCAGGTGGAAGAGAGGTACTGACTAAAGCAGGTATGAGGCAAGTACTGTAACACCTACATCAAGGCAGCCACTGGGATATCCAAAACCTGTGTGATGTGGTCCTGAACCAGTATGTATTGCCTGGGTTTTACACTGTAGCATGACAGCTGGTGGACGGGTGCCTTGTGTGTCTGAAGACAAACAAGTCTGCGTAGCACCAGGCTCTGGCAGGAGGCAGGCCCCAGGTCTCAGACCTTTCCAAAGCATGCAAGTAGACTTCACTGAGCTGCCCCCTATAGGTCACCTTAAATACCTGCTGGTCACTTGACCTCCTGGGTAGAGGCCTTTCCTTTACCTTGGGCCACTGCTCTGGCAGTGAGTAAGGTCATGCTGGAGCAGATAATTCCAAAGTACGGGATGATAGAATGGATTGATTCGAACCAAGGGACCCATTTTACAGCTAAAATACTGTAGCCAAGAATTGGAAATCAAAGGGATGCCCATCAATTGGGGAATGGCTGAACAAGCTGTGGTATATGAAGGTGATGGAATACTATTGTGCCATAAGAAATGGGGATGATGCAGACTTCATAACAACCTGGAAAAACCTACACGACATAATGCTGAGTGAGCGGAGCAGAGCCAGGAGAACGTTGTGCACAGCCACAGATATATGGATTCTGTGAGGACCAACCCTGACATGCTGCGCTTTTCTCAGTAACCTAAGGGACAAGGACAACTCTAGAGGACTCACGATGGAGAATGCAATCTTCATCGAGAAAAAGGACTGCGAAGTTTGAATACAGACTGAGGCACACTACATGCTTGCCTTTTCTGCTTCTCTTTTGTTTTTGTTTTTGGTTTTTTTTTTTTTTTTGGTTCTGTTTCTTCTTTCTAATGATTCATTCCATTGGTCAAAATTCTTCTCCACGACATAACTAGTGCATAAATTAATTCAATGCGAATTTATACATGACAGTTATATGAGACTTCATGCCGTCTTGGGGAGGGAGGGGAGAAAAACTGGAACTCAAAACTATGTAGAACCGTGTGTGGTAAACTAAAAATAAATAAAGAAATTTATAAAAATAAAAAATAAAATAAAATACTGCAGTCCTTGGCTCAGGTCTTGGATATTACCAGGGAGTTCCATACTCCTTGGCACCCTCCCTGGTCTGGCAAAGTCGAAAGAATATATCAGGAGATTAAGAGACAACTCACTAAATTGGCCTTAGAGACCCAGCTACCCTGGACTAAATGTCTACCCTTAGCCCTCCTCAGAATTTGAACCAGGCCTCAAAGGGAGGAAGGACTCTCTCCCCTTATGAACTCCTTTTTGGACGCCCCTACCTTGGCAGAGGTAAGGGGAGTTAGGACCCACTGTGTGACAAGAAAGATAAGTTTCTGGGAGAATATATATCTTCCTTGACAAGGTACTTGCATTGTTTACAACTTAAAGGGTTAATTGCTCAAACTCCACCTCTAGGATTCAGAGTTCACAGGTACAAACCAGGAGACTGGGTTCTGATCAAATCTTGGAAAGAGGATAAACTCATTCCCAGTTGGGAAGGGCTGTTCCAGATCCGGCTAACCCCAGACACCACGGTGCAGAATCTGGAAAGGGGTTGGACGCACCATACCCGAGTAAAAGGAGCAGTTGCACCTCGAACAGTTCAGATTGTTGAGAAAACTGACCCGAAGGACTCAAAGGACGTAAAGCTTCATCGTCAGTGGACTTGAACTCTCAGTGGGTGCACGTGGTGACCCTCTTGGGTTGGATAATTCTAAATGTATTCTGGACTGTGAGTCAAAACTGTCTTCTTCCCACTTTTGAATCATGTGAATTGTAAGTACAAATGGGGACTTTCCTAACCTTGGCCCTTCTGCTAGGACTGTCCTCTCCAGCCTCCATCCCTTGGTTCCCTCAGAAAAATAATCTTGAACAATTAATGGAAACTATAGCCCAAACCTTTAATTTGACTAATTGTTGGGTCTGTGGAGGACCCCACCAGTTGGAGAACTGGCCCTGGGTCCCTGTTTCTGTAAGCCCGGCTCAGATACTAAATAAAATGTCTGAAGTCCACCTGGGTATGCCAACTTGGCTGGAAACAGAGAAACATACCTGGCCTCTAACAGAAACCCATGAAGGGAAGTATTACTTAAATCAGACAGCGAAGCTATTTTGTAGCACAGGTTGGTGCTGGACTACCTCTTGGCTGAAGAAGGGGGTGGGGGTATGTGATAAGCTCAATCTGTCCACTTGTTGTATGATGATAGATGATGTAGGGCAAATAGTAAGAGACAATAAAGAAGTTAGGAAGATTGCCTGTGTCCCAGTGCAAACCTGGTGCCCTCCTTTCAACACCTCCTGGTAGTCCTGGTTTGGAAGAACTTGGTGGAAACAAGCCCTGTGGTTTTTACTGATAGCAGTGAGTGGAGTTATACTGCTCCCTACATGTCTACCTTGTATGATGCAATTGATTACAACCACTGTGTGTAAGACGCTCTCCCAGATGGTTAAGATAGGAGATCCCACCAGAGGGCCTGTGAAGCTGATGGTTTTTAAAAAGTCAGAAGTGGGAACTGATCAGTCGGGAGGAAGACAGGTGATTCCTGATGAAGGAATCGAGGAAACTGAGAGAAGAGCTGAAGAAACTTACCAAATTTGGTGTGAGAAACTTTCAACTATGAAATGAGAAGGAAACATTGAGTGGAATGGCTGAAAGTTTCTCATTTACGGGGAAAAGATACCTAATATTTTAGTCTCTATAGAGCTTAACCCTAAATCATAAATATTTGAAGCTGCCCCTCCCAACTCCCCCTGCTTAAGCCTGCTCACACATGAAGGCTCTCTGAAGAGAAAAGCCATACAGTCAGATACACCCACACCCTGCATGCACACATGATTACAAACTTTGCAACTGCTATCTCTATCTCTTTTAGCCAAATAAGGAAACTAACTGAAATATGTGTTCAGGTTGCATATGAGGGTCCTTCCTTGTTCCTAGAATGTGAGGCCATTCATCTCCACCAGTAGAGATGGAGGTGTAGGCATTAAGGAAAAGGTCTTTTTCTGAATTGTTTTTATTGGGGTTTTTCTCTGAATTGATTTATTGGGGTTTTCTCTGAATTGTTTTTATTGGGGTTTTTCTGGTATATAAATGTCTGCCTGCTTTTTGTAAGGGGCCTCCCTACCCCAGTCTGCCCTGGAGTAGGTGATGCCCAATTCTTGCATGAGACCTGTAAATAAAGCCTCTGTCTTTACCTTGAGACACCTTTGATTGTTATTTAATTTTGGGGAAATTATTGTCCCACACAAATGTGTTTCAGAAATGAGGTACAATCTGGATAAAGAAGTGGAAATAAGCCTTGCTCTCTGGGGACTTATCTTCTTATGTGGAAAGATAGTATATAAAAGAGAGCTGAAAACCAGGGGAGAAGAGGATAAAAAGAAAGGCACTGGGACAGCAGCTACATGGAGACAAGAAGAGAGATCTGAAGACATGAATTCATGTAAGAGATCCTTGTAAAGTCCTAAACCAAGATAATGACACTGTTAATGAAGAGGTTGGAATTAAATTACTGGCAATATGAGTTAAGAGAAGTACATGAATGGGGATGTAAGATTTGTTGTGGAGGTAGAACTGATTTTAGAAACCAATTGGTCATGGAGGCAGGGTGTGGAGAGAGAAGAATCCGGAATGATTCTGAAAATGAGAATCCTCATTCCTAGAAGTATAGGAAGAATGAGGTAGAGGGAAAGATAAATGGATAGGAGTCATGATGAGAAAATGATTATGATCATTATTACAGGTTGCTGGGATAGAATGAGCACGTAGGTAAATAAGAGAGACAGTGGATATAGAAGAAGAGTTTGAGTTGAAAGCTTGAGTTCAAATCCTTCGTCAGACACAGACTAGATGTGTGATCCTTCTGTTTCTCAGGGCAACAAATTCACATTCTATTCCAATAATTCACAGCTTTCTATTTCTGTAATGTAATGGTACTAATCTTCTGAAGAGACTTCTGTTGGTCAACATCTTTTTTAGAACCATTCCAGATGAGTGGATAGTCAAAAATAGTTATTTTCTTCTTCCATGAAGAGCTGAGCATGTAACTCCCACCCCCACCCCCACTCAAGAAACTACACTGGCTACCTGTCACCTCCTGGATCAAATAGAAAATGCTCTAGCATTCAAAGCCTTTCATATCCTATTCCCTTCCTATCTTTCCAATCCTTACTTTCCATCAGGATATCTTTAATCCAGTGACACTAGCTTCCTGGCTTTACTTCAAATAGAATGCTATCTCTTAAATCTGGGCTTGTTCTCTAGCTGTCCTCCATGCCTGGGATGCTCTCTCTCCTCAGCTCAGCCTACTGACCTCTCTGTCTTCCTTTAAATGCCAACTAAAATCTCTCTTTTTTTTTACTGTAAGTTTTCCCCACCTCCTCTTAATTAAAGTGCTTTCCTCCTGTTAATTATTTCCTCTTTCCTATATATAGTTTTATAAATAGACACACATATAACACATACATACAGACATATATACATACATGCATACGTACATACATACATGCATATATATGATATGTGTGCATGATGTTTCCCCTATTAGATTGTTGGGTTCCTTGAGGGCATGGGCTGTCTTTTGCCTTTTTTGTATCCTTAGGGCTAGTGCCTGATCCATAAGTTAGTGATTAATCATCTGATGACTTTAATGTGAGGTCATTGTAGATATGAAGAAAGGACACACAGAGAAAAGTCAGAAAGACATTAATTCGATTCCTGCTTAGATCAAGTTATTTGATTTCTCAGCCTCTCCAGGTGACTCAATAATTGTCAAAAAAATTTGATATCTGAATGGGTGGGGGAAATGTTATGTATGCCCCAATGAATTTGCAGATCTAGGTCACGAACATATAAGTGAACTAAAATGTAGGTAAACAGTTAAGGTTTCACCTAGAAAAGAAGAATTTTCATTATCATTTGGCATTTTACTGTCAGTGTTACTCTTTAAATATCAAACTGCCAAAAAACAAAACAAAACACCTTGTACTTATGTTAATGTAACAGATGTGAACAGCAGGCTTGTTTTTATAGTACATATTTGTGTCTTTTTTCTTTGTTGTTTCTAAAATTAAAAAAAAATCTCTGTTAACTTGGATCCTTAGATAATCAATACATTTCTTAAATGTCTTAGATAAAAATCCTTATATTTCTGTCTTAAAAAAGAGGAGTTCTCAGATTATATCAGACATTTTAGATACAACTTTTATCTTTTCTTAAAGAGTTATTTCTTCTTTGTGGTACGCTGGCTTCTTCCTGCCAAGACAGTGTTGATTCTTTATGATCTCTACGGAAGGATAATGACTGCAGTATCCCTGAGTGAGTACCTCATCTCAAGAGAACATAAGATTATAGTTTTACAATGATAATGAGATTGAATTAAATTTTGGCTCAGTAATGAATTTACACTGTTTCATTCTTTGTCCTTGCTTCAAAATTTATTTTGAAAATGAAGTGTAAGACTCTTAGCAGATGATATTGTCAGAGTGAATAATGGGAATATTGAGATATTTTCTCAGGATTTTTACATAACATGTACCATGGAAACAGTCTCTGAGCAGCAAGATGGTCCAAATTAGAAATATTCTATTCTGCTATATCCTCTTTACTTTTATTTTATTTGAGATAGTCTGCTGTTACCTATACTAGTTTTCTCATGTAAGATCCTCTGGGGATAAAACCTAGTAGTATAACCAATAGTATTTTCTGTTTGAATATTGGAGACAAAATCATAAAATCATGGCTTGGAGACTTTAGAAAACATCTTACCCAGTTTCTTCATTCAACAATCTCTGACTAGCAAAGACTATTCAAAAGAAACCAAGGATTAAGTTAAATTACTTGTTCCACATCTTGAACCTTATGGGTGGTAAGACTGGGAACAGAACCTAGGTACTCAGCTTTTAAGTCTATGAACATAATCACTCCCTGATCTCCTTGCTGCTGTTAATGAAGTTCCATGAGGAAACAAAAATCTATCACAAGGTGTTTAGGGATTTCATAACTATCAAGATTCACAATGCAACCAAATACTTAAGTATGAGAAAGGAGAGGAAAGGCAATAAGAATTTACATAACATCTACTGCACATCAGGCACTAAGTTAAGCACTTTAAAAATAATATAGCATTCCATCCTCACATCAACTCTGGAAGGAGGTGCTATTAGTATCTTTATTGTACAGTTGAAGAAACTGAAGGAAACAGAAGTTATAGGACTTGCCCAGGGTCATACAGCCAGCAATTATCTGAAGTTGGATTGGAATGCAGGTCTTCCTGACTCCATGTCCAGTGCTTTATGTTCTACCCACTGGGAAACCTAGTTGCCTGTAGTAATTTTCAGACAATTAGTAGAAAGGAGACAGAAATAAAGCTGTGTATTTATATACATAGTTTTTTAACCCATTGGGGAGAATTGGTCTCTTTTCATTAACGATCACCAGACTCAAAGAGATTAGTCAGTTATTCACAACTGTGAAGCTCAGTAAGAGAAGAGGCACCATCATGTCCTAAGTTATCCCTTTGGCAGGTATAGATATTAAGTTAGAGTTCAGCAGCAGCACTAATATCACATGCTTTATCACAAGTATAAGCCATTTTCAGAGGCAAAGCAAAAACAAAATGCTTAATATGAAGAAATATGTGTACGCCTACATATCCAATAATATATTCAACTTGAAAGAAGCTGCCTTTTTGACTTTTCCGTGTGAACCTAAAATTGTCCATTTTTCATTATCTAAGGTTATAAATGTATTTTCTAATACACAGCCACTCTAATTTATATTCCCTGCTGATTGCAAAACACAAAACAAATCTCACAAAAGGCATCAAGTTAATTAAAGTTAGATTGAGAATATGAATGTAGAGATAACTCATGTTTCTGGCTTTAAATGTATATATACCTAATGCTGGACTAATATTCAAAACCTAATTCTATTGGATCTTTAATAAAAAAAGCCAAAAATAATAGGTAGCATCGGAAGATATGGGCAAATTATCTGACTTTGTTTTGTACCAGTTGAGAGTAAAATAGAAAATTTTTGAATATGGACTATAGACAGATTCATTTTACAAAACATAATTCTACTTCTTGTTTTCCCCAACTATACTCCACAAAATATATTATCTTAAATGTTTTTAAAATGCAAATACATCCTTAAAAATGTGATTTTTACCGTAAATACAAAATACCCCAAATGGTTTAAAATATATATAGATATAATTTAGTTCATTAACAATGGTTTAATTCTGGCAGCTAAATGATGCAGTGGATAGCGTATTGGGCCTGGAGTCAGAAAGGCCTGAGTTCAAATCCTTCCTCAGACACTAGCCACGTAACTTTGAATATGTCACTTAACCTCTGTTTGTCTCATAGCACCTATGAACCAGGGTTGTTGTGAGGATCAAATGAAATATTTTTTGCAGAATGTTTTGCAAACCTCGAAGTGCTACATAAATGCTAGCTATTATTAACATTATTGTTGTTGTTATAGGAAAAAAAAAAGGTTTCCCCACTAAAAATGGCATCATTTGTAAAGTGGACAAAAAATTATGTAGTATAGGCTTCCTCACTCAAACAACATACTGCTAGGTGCTACTTTCTAATTCATTTGTCTACCCTCCTCCATTATATAAATGAATTTATAATTGAATGTAGCCTTACTCCTGTAGCACAGTTACAGCATGGTTTTATTTGATCTTAACTGGTTTTTCAATTCTTTCTGTTTATTGTATTTTTTTTCTTTTTCTAGATTTGTGGGGTAACATTTTTGCATGCCTCCAATTTGTGTTTTCTTCCAGAAGATGATTAGTGAATTCTTTCCTTTTTAATTTGCTCTATAATTCTAATATGTCTTGCATAATTAAAAAGATCTTGAATTCTTGCATTTAGGATTTTTTTTTCTTTATTTGGCCATAAGCCATTCATTTCTCTGAGGCTCTGCTTAGAGATATTTAGCCAGATGAAACAAAGATGAAGTCTGAAAAGAAATGCTAGATGGTCCTCTCGTCTTTCAGGTTTACTTCATGGATTTTTCTTAACCCAAGTAATTTCTTCCTTAAAAAAATGTTTTCTTCAATCAATAAGGATTTGTTTTCTTTTGTCCACACATCCTCTCATTAAAAAGCAATACATTTAAAAATATTTCTAATAAAGATTGATATTCAAGCAAAAAGTTCATTCTGTTTATTAAGTTGCTTACTTGTCTGTCATCAGTACTATAGAATCATGTTTTGATAATTGTGTGGGTTTGTTTTTTTTGGAGGGGGAAGGCAAGGCAATTGGGGTCAAGTGACTTGCCCAAAGTCACACAGCTAGTAAGTGTCAAGTATCTGAGGCCCAATTTGAATTCAGGTCCTCCTGACTCCAGCACTGAAGCTCTACTCATTGTGGCACCTATCTGCCCCTGATAATTGTGTTTTACTCATATGTCCAATCTCGTTTCCAGAACTGGGAATTTTTTTGTTTTTGTTTTTGTTTTTGTTTTAAGTCAAATTTTCTATTCAGCTCTTGTCTTTTCACTGAGAAAGCTTGAAAGTCCTCTATTTTATTAAAAATCCATATTTTGCCTTGGAGCATGATACTCAGTTTTGCTAGGTAGGTGATTCTTGGTTTTAATCCTAGCTTGATTGACCTCTGGAATATGGTATTCCAAGCCCTTCGATCTCTTAATGTAGAAGCTGCTAGATCTTGGATTATTTTGATTGTGTTTCCACAATACTCAAATTATTTCTTTCTGGCTGCTAGCAGTATTTTCTCCTTGACCTGGAAACTCTGGAATTTGGTGACAATATTCCTAGGAGATTTCCTCTACTTCTCTAACTTGCTTTTCCAAATCCTTTTTGAGCTCTTCCATGGCCTGAGACCAGTTCATGTTTTTCTTGGAGGCTTTTGTTGTAGGTTCTTTGACTTTGTTGACTTCTTCTGGCTGTATATTTTGGTCTTTTTTGTCATCAAAGAAGGATTCCAAAGTCTGAGACTGAATCTGGGTGCATTTTCGCTGCTTGGCTATGTTCCCAGCCAACTAACTTGACCCTTGAGTTTTTCAGCGGGGTATGACTGCTTGTAGACTAAAGAGTTCTATGTTCCAAGCTTGGGGGGATGCACCAGCTCTGCCACACCAGTACTCCTCCTTCCCCAAGAACCCCCAACCTGGACTGGACTTAGATCTTCAGCAGGCTCTTCACTCCTGCTCTGGTCCGCCACTTAATTCCTCCCACCAGGTGGGCCTGGGGCCAGAGGCAGTTCTGTAGCTGCCCCACCTCCGCTGCCCCCCTTCTGCTGCCCCCAGGGGCGGTGGCTGAATGGCAAACTCTGTCCCTGTTCCCAGCAGCTTTTCCCCCTAACCTACTCTGTTGTCTTTGGTGTTTGTGGGTTGAGAAGTCTGGTAACTGCTGCAGCTCACTGATTCAGGGTGCTAGGCACGCTCTGCCTGGCTCCTGGTCTAGTTGGTCCGTGCAGCACACTCTGGGCTCTGCTCCGCTCAGCTCCACTCCCCTCCGCTCCCAGCTCTGTGCGGGATAGACCTTACCCAGAGACTATCCAGGCTGTCCTGGGCTAGAGCCCTGCTTCCCTCTGCTATTTTGTGGATTCTGCAGTTCTAGAATTGGTTCAGAGCCGTTTTTTATAGTTTTTTGGAGGGACTTGGCAGGGAGCTCACACTAGTCCCTGCTTTCCAGCTGCCATCTTCAGAACTGGGAATTTTTAGTGAGTTGTGAAGGATATTATTGTTTTTGTCTCTTCCATAGTCTGGATATCTGGATGCAGTGGCTTGGACCTGAAAGGGGTGACTGGGATCAAGTCCCATCTATACTATGTTTTTTTTCTTTCATTTATTGGAGGTCCCACACAGGTGCTAACCTCAGTCCTATCTCTTTCAACTTACGCTAAGTATAGTGCAAAAATAAGTAATCTCCATCCACAGCTATGATTCTAATAGACCCCAACTGGATATCAGAAATGATGATGATCTCAGGCCACCTGTAACCCAGGCCCTCCAAAGTGGGTATTCTGCCAGGGACTTGGTGCTGCCCATATCTTCTGCTGTGAATCAGATGGGAATTCTGGTTTTTGACTTCTTGAGACCCTTGCATCTGTGCACAATGCCTAGCTATGTGTCCTTGAACAGCAGCCTCTTTGGTACTAGCTCTGTCACTTCCTGTGCCTCCAGTAGGCCAAGGTGGAGATCATGCTGGCTTCAGGCTCCCTTTACCTGAGTTAATAATGACTTCCCTTCTTTTTCCCTAACCTTGCTCCTTCCAACCCCACTCTACCCCTTTGAAGTATATTCAGGCTTTTGGCAGTTTTCTAGTACAATCGTGGTCTGATTAGAAGAGCTTCCTGGTGATTTTTTTGGTCCATCTTGTTTATTTTTTTTCTGGTGTTCTTTTAGATCTTTTCTGTATATTTATGTCAGGATACATTTTATGCCATCCCAACCAGAAACCCACCTCTCCTTAATCTTAAGGTTTCAGTCTAGACTTTGGGATTTTACCTCGGATGACATGCTTACACTGGAAAATGAATGAGTCAGTCCTTACCTCATCTACTTTATCCATCTGGCCCAAATCCATTGTTTGATTCCACCCAACCATGCAATTGGAAGTCTAGCCACCATAAGCATTTTGCTGTCTACTTGATTTCCACAGGATGACCACTCCCCTGTCCCCTATAACTATCTTCCATCTCTTGCTCAGAGAACAATAATCAAATATTACTGTCTTTACAGAAATATGCATGTGTCTACTGCTCTGAGTCCACATACAATCCCTGTGATTTCTGTACCAAATCTCCCTTCCCTAACCACTGTTCCCCATTTCATGATGTTATTTCACTAGAAGATGAATTTATCAGTGACAGGGGATATACTATTGAGCCACAAGAAATGATGAACTCAATGATCTTAGAAAAACATGGATAGAGTTGCACAAAATAACGAAGAGTGAAATGAGCAGAATCAAAAGAAAATTGTATACAGTAACAACAATATTGTTTTAAGAGCAACTTTGAATGACTAAGTCCTTTTGATTCTTATAAATACCCAAATTAACTACAAAGGACCTATGAAGGAGGATGCTGTCTGCATCTAACTGCTAGATAGAAGTCTGTATAGAATGATACATATTTGTGTCTAATGCTAGTCATCTTTAGAGTGAGGGGAGGGAAAAAGAAATAAAAAAGAAAATTACGTGATAACTTTATTATATATTTAAAAAGAATAACAAGTTATACCTAATAGATTTGTAGTTTGATGTGCAATCAATTGCCCCTCCCCCCTGTTCTAGTATGTTATGGAAATGACTGTTTTATTTCTTAAGCTTAGAAGAAGATACAATAATATTTATATCTCCATCACCATTTTTGGTGCCTGGTACTTCATGGGTACTTAAAAATTCATGTTGATTGATTGATTTATGGTCGTATTATTTAATTAAGGTCTCATTCATGCCATTACAGTCATACTAAAATCCCAAGACCTTCTGATCAACCACTAAACTTCTTTTCCATGATCATAAAGATAGTCATTTATTTAAATATTTTCAGGTTTGTTTCATGCAAATATCTTTACTCCCAGACTAACATCATGTACAATATAAGTGCTGAGCCTTGGCTTCTACTCATGTAATTGTGTTCACTTTCACATTTACAAAGTTTCATGCTACGTACCCTTGCTGCTTGATTTTACATTAACTTTTAAAATGACTGTTTCTTCAATGCATATGTTTTATGACTTTTTAAAATTAAATTTCATCTTTTCTCGCTGGTAGAATGTTTCAATTAGTGCCAATAGGTAGTTTATTCTTCTGATTTCATGGAGCAATATTCTCTGGATGGAAAATCAAGTGATACTAACTTTGTGATCAATTCTTCATTTCTCTTTGAAGGAAAGACTTGTAACAAAACTTGTCACTCAACAATCACACAGTGACCTTGGCTCACCCAAAATATCTTTGTTTTAATTATTGTTTGACTGCTCCCATATCTGGATTTACAGTATCCTGATTAGATTTCCTTAGTCCCTTGTCTGAAGGGCTGGCTAATTGTTGCTTAGATTGTACTACATTTACAGTATTTCAGAAAATAGAATCTGAATATAGAGTTAGAATGTATATTAGAGGTCATTTCACAGATCATTTCATGGATGAAGAAATGGAAGACCAGTGTTGAGGGGAGGATGGAATTGAGTTTAAGTTACTTGTCTAACTTCCTACACATAATAAATAGCAGAAATGAAATTTAGATGCAGTTCCTCTGGATTTCAGCAGAATTTGAAATGTACTACTGTATTTCCAGGCCCCTCTCAGCATAAAGAAGCCAGACTAATCCCTTTAGAGATGCCTCAGCTTGGGAACAGATTTATCTGGGAAATGGAGGGGTAGTTTCCTTTGGAAAACTTTCTAGATTTGAACATAACAGCCATAGATAATATTTAGCCTCCTCTTGTCTCTTCTTACCATATACCTGCCCTCAGTTCCCCCACATTTCACTTTAGGAAGTGAAAAGACAGGAATTCTGTTTTACACTGTCCCAGTTTTCTATATTAATAAAAATAGAGAAGTTCTGTCCTGTCATTGTATAAGAAAATTAGAATTATAGTAGAGAGTCAACAAGGAAAATTAATTAGCTAGAAAATTCATTTTGATCATTATGTATCTATTTTATAGAAATGTCCATCAGTATCTACTTTTAAGGCAAGATATTTTCTGAAAAAATGGAATCACACATTTTAGACCCATAGGCCTTTTACTTTCTCATTTTCCCTGCTGAAGCAAGTGCTAAGACCAGGAAAATACAAGAATCCAGTAAATCATCAAAGAGAACACATTTCATGAGAATTTATTAACTGTCAGACTTTAGAAATCCAATAATCTTTACATTACTGGAAGTATATTAACATTAGAAAGTCATTGCCATATCCTCTAAGGTCTAGTACCTCAGAAAAATGACCTTTCCCATCTTTAGTATTGTTAGACTTTTTTTTGACTATAGGATAATGACATCATCATACTGACTTCTAAAATGATTCATGTAATGTGCATATGGTGATAATTTTCCTAAAGATATCTGTTGAAATAATTTGTTTTAATATTATTATGTTCAAGTACTAAAATCAGATCTTTTATTTTCATCCTAGAAAGCATTAGGAATTAATTCATGTTTTCTCATTCATCAATTATAAATTGTATGTACGTAATGTTTACCTGCATTGGATTTCTGAAGGGGGCAACATATTTCCCTGTTAGAGATATAGCACCACTTTTTGCTTTTTTTTTATTATCAGAACTTAAATATACAATAAGAAAAGAAAAAGAAACATAAAATTAAATATTGAAACTTAACACAAAATAAGAAAAGAAAACAAAAAGAATGTCGTGCAGAACAGAACAGAGGATATAAAATATATAGGAATAAAATTCCATTTCAACAAAGTCTACATAATAAAGACTCCTCATTATGTTGAGAGCAGTCCATCTTTTCTTTTCTTCCTTGTTGTTTTTCTTTTGTTCTCTGCTGTGCACTTTTAATTTTTGTTCTTTTTTCCCCTCCCCACCCAAGAAGGCTGCAAGCAAGATCAGATGTATCTATACATACATACATATATATATATATATACCCATATACACATACATACATGTATACATACCATACATACATAGACATATACTTACACTAACAAATTCTATTTCTGATCTTTGTTTTTATGTTTGTGCATATCTCTTATTTCCTATCCCTCCTTATTCCTCCACTATACTGCTACCCACTACCTTGTGCTCATATTACTTAACCTATCACCCTCCCCCAACACTCCCCCCTTATCCTCCCATTCCTATAATTCCAAATATACCCCACATTTAGCCTATTCTATACCCCACCTTTAGTCTATTCCCTCACCCCCCTCATCTAGAGATCGTTTTTTTATCCTCTCCCCTTCCATATCCCCTTAGCATTTTATTTCTTTCTGAACTTAGAAGACTTTTATACTCTTCTAGATGTATATGTATTGTACCCTCTTGAATCCATTTCTGATGAAAGTAGGTTTCCAGAACTATCAGCCCTCTTCCCCAGTCTAATTCCTTTGTGTCAATTCTTCCTCTTGTACCTCATTTGTATAAAATAATTACTCTTTTTTAGCTGTTCCTAAACGGTTTTACTTTTTAAAGTCATATATTCAGATCTATCCCAGTCTTTTTAATGAACTACCTGATTACTAATAGCAATCTTAGACATAAGTTTTACATTTTACATACATTAAAAGTAAATAACCTGTCCTTATTGAGTCCTTTGTTATTAGTCTTTGATATGTACGTGATGCTTCTCTTGGCTCTTGTATTAAGTTCATGTTATTTTTTTTAAAACAAAGTCCTGAAAGTTTGACAGTTCACCAAATGTCCTTTTTTTTTCATTCAGGATTATGCTTACCATTCCTAGGTATGAAAATTTGGGCCAGAACCTCAGTTTGTTTCCTCTTCTATATATAGTGTTCCAAGTCTTTTAGTGTCACCACTACTAGGTCTTTGTGTGATTCTAATTGTGGCACTGCCATATTTAAGTTTTTTTTTCTCTCACTGCTTGTAATATTTTATCCTTGAGCTGGAGGTTTCAGAATTTGACTATAATATTCCTATGGGTTTTCCTCATAGGTTCTCTTTCAGGTGGTGATCGATGGATTTTTTGTATTTCTACTTTTCTATTTCTATTTCTACTTTTCTACAATTTTAAAAATTCGTTCCTGGATTTTTGTATCAAGATTCTTCTTTTTGATCACAGCTTTCGAGTAGTCTGGTTATTCTTAGGTTTTCTCTTCTTGATCTTTTCTCTAGATCAGTTATTTTTCTTATGAGATGTTTCACATTCACTTTTACTTTTTCATTCTTTATATTTTGTTTTATTATTTCCTGATTTCTTATAACTTCACTGGCTTCTCCTTGACCAATTTTGATTTTCAAAGAGTTGTTTTCTTCCTTAAGATTCTGGATCTCATTTTCTAATTAGTCGACTCTTATAATCTTGTTTTTCTTAGATTTTTCTTATTTTTTTAAAGTTTTTCCTCAGTCTCATTTGATTTTGAAAGTCTTTTAAAGTTCTTTTATGAATTCATTTTGAGCAGGTGAACATTTGATGTTACTCTTTGGTGTAGAAAAGGGTTTTTTTTGCTTCAGTTCAGTATCCTCCTCTGAAGATGAACCCTGGTCTTCTCTATTCCCATAATAATTCTCTATGGTTGGATTCTCTCTCCTTTGCCTCTGCATTTTTGAAAATTTGTAGTAGAATAGTTTTTTATAATCATGTCTAGTCCTAGGGTATGGGGGTTGGAACCTCTGTCCTAACATCCTCCTTCAGTTCTCACCTCTGGCTTGGAACTGGAGCCAAGACCTCCATCCTCCTGTAATTGCCCATATCCATCGGCATCCCCACCCCACTGCTTCTGTGTTCACCGGGCATGTTCTAGTTCCTTCTTACCCTCTTCCCTGTCTCTGCAGCACCACTGGTTCTGGCATTCCTTGTCAGCAGAGGTTCCCTAGATCTTTCCAGGCTGGGATGCCTAACACCTTTCACTGTCCCAAGGGTAAAAGTTCCCATGGCTGAGGCTGAGGCAGCCTCCCAACCCAGCTAGTCCCAGAGCTTGCTACTTGTTGTTTAAGGGAACCTAAGATCTAGCCTGGAGTCATTTACTCTTCACAGGGACCAAACCTAGTCCTGGAACTTTTCTTCAAATCTTCTTCAGGTGTCCCAGGAGGGCCCTGTTCTGTTCCTGCTCTTATTTATTTTTACCACTCAATATTTCTCTGAGGAATTATTTCATTTCTTTTCTGGGGGAAAATCTTGAGAGCTTGGAATTTTCTGACTTACTCTACTATCTTCCCAGAATCCTCTCTCTGTAGTATCATTTCTTAAATTAAGCAAATGAGATTGTTTTCCCATGGGAAAAAAGTCTAATAAATGAATAAGCATTTAACAGCTGGGGATATAAAGAAAGGCAAAAAGCATAATAGACTTTCCTCTCAAGAAGGTCATAGTCTAATGGGGAAAACAACATGAAAACAACTATGGACAAATAAACTATACTGTACACTTGATAAATTGGAAATAAACAATAGAGAGAAGTCTCTAGCTTTAAGGAGTATTGGGAAAGGCTTCTTTTTGTTGGTAGGCCCTGAAGGAATTCAGGGAAACCAAAAAGTTGGATATGAAGAAGTAGAGAATTCCAGGCATGGGGAGGACCAAAAGAAAATGAATGGAGTTGAGAGGAGTATCTTGTTCAACATACAATATAGATTGCCAAGTGGTGATTATTTTAGGTTCCTTTTAATGAGTTTCTTAAAAACCTTGACAGGAATGAAAACCTTAAAAGTCTTTCTCAACCTTGCACAGGACTTTCAAGTTGCTTCCTGTTTCTACCTGGTACATGGATAAGATAACTTCATTTCTTGCAAACACACCTGAGGACACAGTGGATGTCTCCTACATTCTCATATTAATTTAAGTGCTCCTATGTTGTATGCCAGGCTATCTGATATTCCTGTTATTTTCTTGAGAAGCTCAGTCTCTGTGTCCCAAAGGAATAAGGGACCATGTCGAAAATTCTGTGAGCAGGAGGCACAATGGGTGTTGTTACAAATTGGTCCTGGAACCACATAATTGGGATTGAAATGCTACTGTAGACTTATGAAGTAGTCTCTAGGTACCTTTCTGGGTGGTCCCCCAGTAGAGAGCTGGGCACAAGGGAAGCTTCAAGAAGACTGTGGGAAGATAAAAAGGCTTCTAGGGCAATGAAGTATGTTTTAGTCCTTCCTTATGTGTGTTTCCTGCCTTTGTGATTTACTCCCAGAGTATTCTAAATTTGACTCCACTTTTCCTATAGATTCTGTGTCTATTTATGAGAAAAAGTAACCCAGACTTTTGGGGAGGAGAAGGTTTGTACCAACTATTCTTATTATACCTCTTTCTAAACTGCCTTATGGAGGCTCAAGAGTTGGAGGGTTGGTGTAGTTACCTACAGGATTACTCTTAGAACCCTAAGAGTTGTTGTTTAGTTGTTTCTTAGTTATGTCCAACTCTTTGTGACCCATTTTGGTGTTTTCTTGTGGAAGATACTGGAGAAGTAGGCATTTAACTCTGAGTACTTATCCTGAGTACCTGAATGCAGTAGTCAAGAGAGGTTTTCAAAAGCAAATAGTTAATTAAATAGCAGTTAAAAGAAGTAGCAACAAAGCATTTCCACTATAAGTCTAGGGCTCTAGGCTGTACTCTCATAAAAGTCACATGAAAGCAATGACAGCAACAGAAGGAAAGTGGCCAGGGCAAACTCGTACAAGGGCATACTTGTTGGAAAACAAACAAAACAAAGCAAAGCAAAACAAAACCAAAACTATGTGGCTAGGGCGTGCAAATGAAAATAGTTTTGCTGTTTTTGGTGGTACAATTGTACTGCTCCTACCAGGCTTGTTCTCAGCTGGTCTCCACTATGATAATCTCTGCCAGCTGTTCCCTGGACACGTGGTTTGTAGCCAGATTCTATTTGTCTGGCTTTGGACATCAGTCCCTCCACCAGTCACATATTTTTTCACTATATGCTCCTGGTAATTGTCCACTTGGTCATATGGCTATGAAATTTCTTTTTTATTACAACTACTGGCTTCAGATGAAGTCCTTCACTACAATGCTATTATTCCCTTTTTCATATGGGTCAAAGAATCAAGGCTTTTAATTTAGTAACTGTTTTAGGAAAAAAACAGAAGCCTTTACTTCTATCATAGAGCTTATGTTGTGGGGTTCAGAAGTTTTCAGTAAATGAAGAAATTATGTTAATTTAGCACTACTTGTGTTTGATGAACTTTATGCTGGCTCATAGTACTTACTACTGTATTTCCTTTCATATACATATATATGCATATACATACATACATATATATATATATATAAATAAAATCCCTTTAGTCTCTATGTCCCGAAGGTAAAAACAAGCACGTTTACATTCTGGAAGCAAGAGACAGCCTGTTGGGGTAGATACAATATGTTACTATTCTTGGAGTCAACATGAGTGGAATTCAAATGTTTTATAGACTCAAAAAAAAGCATAACCTGGAAACAAACTGAGTAGTCCGCTCAACAAAGAATTGTACCCAAGGGTAACTGCTTTTATAATGTATTTTTTGAATTTTATCATCAAGTTTTAATTAAATTATTGGGTGTGATAGTTCAGTAATGAAGAGAGGTTAATGTGATTTTTGTGATTGTATCCATTGAATAGCATTATATTGCAGTATATTACTCTCCTTATATGTGTGTGATAAGATCCTGAAAATTTATAATATGGATTATTTGAATCAAATTACTTTCTCAGTATAATTTCAGAAATGCTTTTCAAAATACATTTCGCCTACCACCAGGTTTAATTAAATCAATCCATCAATAAGCATATATTAAAAATCTATGAGAGGTAGAGACAAGATGACTGAATAAAGGCAGGGACTTGCCTGAGCTCTCCCCTAAATGTTTCCAAATTCTTTTAAATAATGACTTCAAACAAATTGTAGAGTGGAAGAACCCATTAAAAAAAAAGATGCAGTGTAACAATTTTCCAGCCCAAAACGACTTGGAAGATCAGCAGGAAAGGTCTGTTGCACCAGATGAGAGAGGAGTACAGGTCAGGACAATTCAGAGCAGGCTGCCCCAGCACAGACTGGACCCCAGCAAACTGGGAACAAGCCACAGGGCAGCTGAATCTGTAGCATCAGTACCAGTTTAAAGAATTTTGAGCCCACAGAGACAAAGGACAACTTGGAGGGTCAGCAGGAAAGATCTGACACAGCTGAGTAAGAGTGGAACACAGTCCAGTATAGGCTGTGCCAGCACAGACCTGGCCCCAGCAAACCAGAAGCAGGCCTTGTGAGTGACTGAATGAGCAGTGGCAGTGGCTACATCCGTAGCTCTCAGCCCACAGTCGATAAGGGGGGTCAAACAACTGGTCTAAAGGGAGTTTATGGGGGGTGGTTCTTTAATAACACTGAATGAGGCAGGGCTCTGTTGCTTTGCCTATACTAGGATCCAGGTCAAAGTCCTGGGTGGCAGTCCCAGGGCCAGGAGGAGCACTAGCACAGCAGATCTTGTTCAAACAGTTGAGCAAAAGAATCTCATCACAGTTCCATGATAGAAAAAAGTGACAGACATGGAAAACAGATCCAGGAGACATAAATTGGAAATTATTCGACTACCTGAAAGTCATGATTTTAAAAAAGAGCCCAGACATCATCTTTCAAGAAATTATCGAGGAAAACTGCCCTGATATTCTAGAACTAGAGGGTAAAATAGAAATTGAAAAATCTACCAATCACCTCCCAAAAGAGATCTCCAAATGAAAACTGTCAGGAATATTGTAACCAAATTCCCAAGCTCCCAGGTCAAGTAGAAAATATTGCAAGAAGCCAGAAAGAAACAATTAAAATATTGTGGAGCCACAGTGAAGATAACACAAGATTTAGCAGCTTCTACATTGAAGACTCGGAGGGCTTGGAATATGATATTCCAGAGGGCAAAAAAAAAAAAAAAAAAACTAGTATTACAATTGGAAATCACCTACCCAGGCAAACTAAATATGATCTTTCAGGGAGAAAAAATGGATAATTCAATGAAATAGAGGATTTCCAAGCATTCTTGATGAAAAGACCAGAGCTAAATAGAAAATCTGACTTCAAAAAAAGACTTCTGAGGTGCATAAATGGGTCAACAAGAAAGAGAAATCATAAGGGACTTAATAAAGTTAATCTCTTTAAATTCCTATATGGGATTATTAGGATATTTAAGAGTATATATAGACAGAGGGCACAGGGGTGAGTTGAATGTGAAGAAATGATATCTAAAAACAATAAAATTAAGTGGTAAGAGAAGAATGTATTGGGAGAAAGGGAAAGGGAGAGATAGAATGGGGTAAATTATCTCACATAAAACAGGCTGAAAAAATAACATGTAGGGGAAAATGGGGGAGCTGAGGGCAATTGAGTTAACCAAACTCATCTGAATTGGCTCAAGGAGGGAATGACATACACACTAAGTTGGGTATAGAAGTCTATCTTGGCCTACAGGAAACTAGGAGGGAATGGGGATAAGATCAGGTGGGGAGTGATAGAAGGGAGGGTTGATTGGGGGAGGGGGTAATCAGAAAGAAAACATTTTTGAAAAGGAACAGGATAAAAAGAGAGAGAGAATTGAGAAAATGGGGGGATAGGATGGAAGGAAATACAGTTAGCAATAGTAAATGAAAAAACAGTTTTTGGAGCAAGTTTCTCTGATAAAGTCCTCATTTCTCAATCATATAGAGAAGTGAGTCAAATTTATCAAAATAAGACTCATTCCCCAATTAACACATGATCAAAAGATGTGAACAGTTTTCAGATGAATTAATCAAAGCTATCTATAGCCATATTAAAAAAATTTCTAATTCACTATTGATTGGAGAAATTCAAATTAAAACAATTCTGAAATACCACCTCATACTTATTAGATTGGCTAATTGGACAGAAAAGGAAAATGACAAATGGTGGAGGGGATGTGGGGAAAACAAGACATTAATGCACTGTTGGGTGAAGTTGTGAACTGATTCAACCATTATCTAGAGCAGTTTTCAGCTATGTCCAATGGGTTATAGAACCATGCATGCCCTTTGACATAGCAATACGACTACTAGGTCTGTATCCCAAAAGATTTTTTTAAAAAAAGGGAAAGGGACCTAAATGTACAAAAAATATTTATAGCAGCTCTTTTCTGGGGGCAAAAAATAAGATACTGAATGGATGTCCATCAATTGGGGAATGGCTGAAAAAGTTGTAGTAATGATTTTGATGGAATAATGTTGTTGCATCGGAAATGATGAGCAAGATACTATCAGAAAAAACCTAGTGTGAGTTGATGCAAAGTGAAATTTGCTATGTACAAAGTAGCAATAGTATTGTAAGATGATCAACTGTAAATGACTTACCTATTCTCAGCAATAAAATGATCCAAGACAACTTTGAAGGAGTTATGATGAAAAATGGTGCCCATCCCCAGATGAATGTACAGAATGCAAAATAAATGTAAATACTTACAAATACGTAAACACTTAAAATACAATACTTACAAAATAAATGTAAATACTTTAGCGAGGGAGCACATTAGTAGTAGCATTCAGGAAAGGCTTCACGTACCTAAGTTTTTAAGGAAGTTCTAGTTGTTCTTTGTCCTAAGTTTTCAGAGGGGACCAATGTCATCACCGTGTTGTGATAAAATAGTGGATGATGGGTGATTTCTTGAGTTGTGTATATGAACTGGATTTAAGCAAGGTAGAGATTGGCAAAGTTGTCAGATTCACTCTCTCTTTCATAGTCATCAAAGTCCAGTTACAGAACAAAAGTGAAAATAACTCTGGCCTGGGATGCAGTGGATGACCTCAGTGTCTTTGAAACATATTGGAGCTCTAAGTGCTCCTCAGAGCATGCTTCAGCTGACCAGTAGGAAAGAAAACAATGTTATCATTTGCCCCTCCCTCCATGGGGAAGTCTTCACATGCTTGAAGTAGTGTTATGTTAATGGGAATGGGAAGATCTTTCCCATCCATTAATTGGCCTATGTGACCTTCTTTGAGCCAGTCACATAGAAGCCTGAATCACATGAGCATGTGTCACATGGAGCCTGTGGTAGGAGGAGTTTGCTGAATGAGTGAAGCCAGAAGTGTGAGTGTGGTGGATCTGAGAGAGAGAGAGAGAGTAAAGCAGCTAATGTGGGTGAGAGAGGGGCCTTTTGCCTACAGGAGCTTGTTTGTGGGGAGGCCTGAGGGAGGGAAGGGTTGGGGGTAGCACAGCCTCTCTGCGTTGGTAATGTATATAGACTTCTTTATTACTGTGATGGATTTGGCTTTCTGGTGTTTGCATAAATGTCTTGGTTTCATCTTTGAGCAAGATAGTGTGTTATATTTTGCGATTCAAACCTGAGAATATGCCAGCATATTCATAGCTGCTGCTGTGGGTATCACACTGGGGATATAAGTAGACATCCCCTAACTCACTGATCAGTTTGTGCCCTGTCACTTACCTTCAGCCTGGTTCAGCCTGTCCTTAGAGATGGTTTTTACTTAGGGTGTGGCCACTATGCATGCTACTGCTTCATGGAGCCACAAGTGAGAGTTGGGTAACAGGTAGATACCAAAGCTTCATGAGTGGCCCTAAATAGGGCTCAGCAAGCCCTGACACCAGAGGTGCTAGTCTTCACTGAGCACTGCCAACACCCCTTAAGGAAATAAGGGATTTTTTGGGATGGTAGTGAAGAAAAAGTGCATTCCTTCATTGGCATGGAGACCAGAGGTGGCTCCTGTATATGAAGAGCAGCAAAAAACATAGATTTCCTCAATTTAAGGTGTAAGATGGCGGGTAATATAGAATGAAGTGGGAAATTAGTTGGGTCAAGGTTTGAAAGGCTTTAAATGTCCAACAGGAGTTTATGTAGGGAGTCACTAGAGTTTATTGACTGAGAAGTAACGTGTTTAGACCTGCACTTAAGAAAAATCAGGGATAGCTTTTGGGGAGGATAGACCAGAATGGGAGGAGTCTTCAGGCAGGGAGACATATTAGGAGGCTGCTGCAATAGTCCAAGTGAGAGATGATCTGTGTCTCTTGGCACATGATTAAAAATGATATTCACTTAAGAGTTTTTTGCTTTTGACCATGTGCACCGATTTTCTCCATAAAACACCCATTTGAAATGGATCAAAAGGAAGTATTTACATGGTTTTTGCACCTATATCTAAAATGCATTAAACATTAAAGCATACTATGTAGTTTATATATCCCTGGATATTACAAGCAGTCCTGTGAATCTAGTGTACTTACAAAAACACACTAACAGTACCATCGCATTATTGTTGTTTCAAATATCCAAAATCCTTCACAGCTTAGTGACTGTCAGTAAACACTCAATAAATGCTTGGTGACTGAATTTACTTCGAGTAATATCTGATACATTTTTTTTTATGGAGACCCAAATTTTTAGCATAACCCTCTAAATTAAGAGGTCTACATCCATCCCTAAGGTGTTTGAACGTGTCACTGTGAGGTAAGGAATTAACTCTAACCACCATGTGTTAATTTATCTTCTGAGGAAATCCAGACCACAGAGTGGTACTAAGAATTTGAAAGACTGTAAATATGGAGAAAATGTGGGACTCAACTGAGACAAGGAAATTTATTCTGATTGATAGTTGAATACTGTGAGATTTTTTGTTTGTTTGCTTTTTTTGGTATTCCTTCTACAAGGTGAAATGAAAGCTACCCTATATCTAAATGATGATGATAGTAATGATGAAGATTATGTTTCCTTGTCTGTTTTATTTCAGGGTTTCAAAATTATTCCTTAACTCTGTTTAGTGACCCAGTATACTCAGGGCCACCTTCAATTTATCCATAGCAGTCCTCTTGTCTGAACTGGGAACTTCTCATACCTAAGAAAAGTAAGTCAGGGTGGGGCATGGGTGCATTTCTATTTTCTTTTCATGTTACTCCTCTACCTGGTCACCTTTATTCCAGTTCTTAGTCTTCCCATAGATAGAGATGAGATTCATGGTGAATTCATTAAGTAAACTTTTATCATTTCCTACTATGTGGTATGCAATGGGTTAAGCAGTGGACCTAAAAGTCAAAAACAAAATAGCCCTTTCCCTAGAAGAGCTGACACTCTACTAGTGTTGGATCCCTAAAAGATTATATCCTCAAAGCATAGCAAATATGTCAGCGCAGGATTCTGAACTATTACAAGCAGAGTATGGCAATCTAGTGTTCAAGGACAGCCTAGAAATTGAATTGTGAATTCTACACTAAACCTGGGCCTCACTCCCGTTTCAGATCTTCTAGCTTTTTTGGCCACAGGTTATCTACTCATCTCCCTTAAGAATGGCACAATTCTTAAACTGGTTTTAGAAAATGATGTTAGCATTGTATTTTTTTCAGGACTCTTTCCTAGATGTTCCTTTACAATTCACATCTCCGTAGATAAAGGGTAGGCCTGGGAAATTCTGCCAACCTCTCCCAGCCATGTACCTTAAGATGACATTTATTTTGCTATTATCCTGTCAGTATCATGGGCTGTGATAGTCTTTGATAAGGCTTATCAATATGTTGGGAGAGCAACTGGAAAGCCTCTTTTTCTTCAAGTTAAAGCACCAAGGATTAACTGGGGTACCTCATCCCTTCAGTCAGCATTAACAAAGGTCTCAGTGGATTAGGACTGAGTCTATTTCCTTATTTTTTTCCATTAGAAACTTTAATTTCAAATTAAATTTTAATGCAGTAATTTCTTTCCCTTGTAAATTGAGGAAGAATAAGAATGACCTTTATCCTTTTTTTCTCATGTAGAACAAAATTCTCTTCAAAATGCAGGCACCTCATGAGTCTTACTTTTTGTTTAAGCTTAGAACTGGTTTGTTTGAACATTTACTTTGAGCCTTTCTTGGGAATCAATGAGGTTAGGTATTCATGTAAAGATGGGAATATTTTCACTTAATCTTCAAGTCCACAGTCTTGCTACTTAATTCATAGATCTTTTATTTTTTGAAAAAAAAAAGGAAAAATTCATCAATAACTCATGGATGCTAAAACATACATGAGTTTTTCTTTTTTAAATATTATTTTATTTATAGGCCTGAGGAGCCTCTTATCATACATATTAATACAATTCGTAAATGGCAAGAAAAAACGAATATAGAGGACAAATAGTACATATCTTTCATAAAAGTACTAAAACTCCAAACTCATACTAATTAATTTCTCACATATGAACTAACAACAAGCAATTTAGTACAATTAGTTCTAGCTGAATTACAGCAGAATTTTAAATAAAATTTAGCAGGGATTCAAATCACTCCTACATTTGACATATATTTGCATTTAAATATCTTTTAACATTGTTTCTAAATTATTAGTTATTCAGGGGGCAAAATTTATGATTATTACATTGAAGCTTTAATGAAAAAGGGTTGAGCATATTTTAATATAATTTCATGATTATGAGAAATGAGGGTAGATTAACAATGAAAAATGCATAATACTATTTTTCATTATAGCTGGGAGGTTAAGGAATTAATTTTGTAGAATAAGAAATGAAAATATGCTTCTCCTCATTTTAGAAACCAATGTTTAGATCAGTGTAATCAACCGAAGCTTTCAAATACAATGTCATCTAGTCATCAGCTGGTAATGTACCTACATTTGCAACTCTATATTAGATTAAACTATGATTCATGTTATCCAAATAAGAATTAGATTATAGCATTCAATTATCATGTTATATTACCTTATGCCAAAATATGAGTGATCTTATAATCTTGTTTCCTATTTTTCTATGTTAGCATAAGGATTAGTTGGTTCCCATCACTAAAAAATAAATATATGATTGACTTTCCTAGGTGCAACCCTTGGACACTAAATAGTTTAACTTAGGAGCTGTATCTACAATTTGAGAAGCCTACACAACTAGGTGGATGGTAATGAATAAGTAACAAGTTAAAATAAATTATTCTTGGTGAGAAGAATAACTGATTAATGGAAGTTTTAGGCCTGATTTAGGTATAAATTTGAAGTTATGAATCATGGGATACTGATTCTCTGAAGAATGAAAATTTTAGGTGAGCAAAAAGAGAATATGGAGATAAATGGTGGGCATAAATAGGCTTTGGGATATTACTAATGTTGGCTTATGCCCAAGATGTGGGATGTATTTTATTCAAGAAATATATTTTAAAATGGAGGTGGACCAATCAAATAATGAACATGAAGGTCAATTAAAGGTTACCAATTCTCCAAAAAAATGTACCAGTTGTCCAAAAAAAACTTAAAAGTCCAGAGGAAGATCTGTAGTATTTATTATAGATACTCAAAGGTGATTTTATGGAAATACATATATATGTATGTCTCAAGACAAGAAGGCATGTGTGATTCAGATTTACACCACTGGAGCAAGTTTATGATTTATTTACTGTTTATCATCACTGATAGGAGCATGGATCCATAGAAGCATATTGAAGTAGCATTGGGCTAGTTATTCAGGCAACTATTGTAAACAAAAGCAAAATACCCTTATATTTATTAAGCAGCTACTCTGTGTTGCCATCATTTTAGGCACCAAAGATTCAAAGAGAAAAAAATAAAAGACACCACCCTCAAAGTACTTACATCCTATAGGAACAGCAGGGCATGGTGGGATGTAGAGAGGTTTAAATCTAAACCTTTCCATCTCCTTTTAATTCTACTGAATTCCTTCTGTTAATAATTTCCTATTTACCCTATACATAGTTTAGTTTGTATATATTTGCTTGTGTGTTGTCTCCCCAATTTGAATGTAATCTTTTTTTAATTTCTTTTTTTTAAATTTATTTATTTTTAGTTTACAACATTCAGTTCCACAAGCATTTGAGTTTCAAATTTTCTCCCCTTAGCTTCCCTCCTCTTCCCGCTTCCCCCTTCCCCAAGACTGCATGCAATCTGATATAGGCCCTACATATTCATTCACATTAAATATATTTCACATTAGTCATTTTGCAAAGAATTATAACCAATGGAATGAACCACAAGAGAGAAGAAACAAAACAAAAAAGAGAGCAAATAGTATGCTTTGATCTGCATTCAGACTCTATAGTTCTTTCTCTCGATGTGGATAGCATTTTCCATCATGAGCCTTTTGGAGTTGTCTTAGAACCTTGCATTGCTCAGAAGAGCCAAGTCTATCAAAGTTAGTCATCGCAAAATGCAGCTATAACTGTGTACAATGTTCTCTTGGTTCTGCTTCCCTCACTCAGCATCAATTCATTTAAGTCTTTCCAGGTTTTTCTGAGGTCCATCTGCTCATCATTTCTTATAGTACAATAATATTCCATTGTATTCACATACCACAGTTTGTTCAACCATTCCCCAATTGATGCCCATCCCCTCAATTTCTAATTCTTTGCCACCACAAAAAGAGCTGCTATAAATATTTTTGTACATGTGGGTCCTTTTCCCATTTGTATGATCTCTTAGGGATATAGCCCTAGAACTGGTATTGCTGCATCAAAGGGTATGCACGTTTTTATAGCCCTGTAGGCATAGTTCCAAATTGTTCTCCAGAATGGTTGGATCAGTTAACAACTCCACCAACAATGCATCAGTGTTGCAATTTTCCCACATCTTCTCCAGCATTTATGATTTTCCTGTTTTGTCATGTTGGCCAATCTGACAGCAGAGATGTGGTACCTAAGAGTTGTTTTGATTTGCATTTATCTAATCAATAGTGATTTAGAACATTTTTTCATATGACAATAGATAACTTTAATTTCCTCCTCTGAAAACTGCCTGCTCATATCCTTTGACTGCTTATCAATTGGGGAATGGCTTGTGCTCTTATAAATTTCACTCTGTTCTCCACATATATTAGAAATGAGGCCTTTATCAGAGACACAGATTGTAAAAATTTTTCACAGTTTTCTGCTTCCTTCCTAATCTTTATTGCATTGGCTTTGTTTGTACAAAAACTTTTCAACTTAATCAAATTATCCATTTTGCATTTCTTAATGTTCTATATCTCTTTTGGTCATACATTCTTCCATTCTCCATAAATCTGACAGGTCAGCTATTCCTTGATTTGGTATATGGTATAAGATATTGGTCTATGCCCAGTTTCTGCCATACTATTTTCCACTTTTCACAGCAGTTTTTGTGAAATAGCAAGTTCTTATCCCAGAAGCTGGAGTGTTTGGGTTTATCAGACAGTAGATTACTATAGTTATTAACTATAGTGTCTTGTGTACCTAATTATTCCACTGATCCACCACTCTATTCCTTATTTAGTATAAAGTAGTTTAGATGATTGCTGCTTTCTAATACAATTTAAAATCTGGTATGGCAAGGCCACCTTCCCTAGCATTTCTTTTCATTAATTCCCTTGATTGAATGTAATCTTCTTGGGGGCAGGAACTGTCTTTTGCCTCCTTTTATATCCCCATTACTTAGCAAGTGCCTGACATATAGTAGGTAATTAATATATTTTTATTGATTGATTGATGCTAAGTGTAATGAAAGGTAGAGAGTGTTGAAGTTGAACAAAAAATCAAGAAGAAATGTTTAAGAAGGAATTAAGGAAATATTGAATGGTTTTAGCTGACAAGATCAGGGAAAGCTGCAAGGGGCAATACCTGTGAACCTTTTGTCAAGTAGAAATGAAGAGAGTGAATCACAGGGGTGGGAGGTAGACTGAGGAATGTGGGCAGAAAGGTAATGTCATGTTGAGTTCAGGAAAGGGAGTAGTCCTATTTAGCTAGGATATTGAGGATATGAAAGGAAGTGTGTGAAATTAGATGTAACAGAGGGGTAAGTTGGAGTCAAATTATGGAGGGACATGAATTCTAAGGCAGAGTTTGTGCTTTATTTTAAAGGCAATACATAGCCATTGAACAGTTTTGATCAGTGGAGTGACACATACACACATGGTAGTGTATATGCAGAGAAAAGGATGGAAGTGAATAACTATGTTGAGATAGAATCATAGAAACAACAGGCAACCAATAGCATGTACAGCCTCTGGGAGCTGAAGGAATTAAAAATAACTTTTGGTTTTAAACCCAAGTGACTGGAGAATGGTTTTACCATCAGGTGAAGAAAAATTATGGAATGCATGGATGGATTTCTGGAAAAAGGCTTCATGATCTGATATCACAGAATCCTGAACCCTGTATCACACAATGATTATATCCACTTTTCTGGACACTACATTTAGCTTAATGTGATCTAGGACATCATTTGCTTTCTTTGCTGCTAAATCACGCTATTGATCCATGTTGAACTTTTCAAGTCTTTTTTGTAAGAACCGTTATCAAGTTAAGTCTCTACCAGTCTATTTTTGTGATGTTGCTTTTATAAACTCAAATGAAGACTTTTATATTTAATGTAATTACATTTCATCTTCAACCTACAGGGTTAGTCTATTGAGATCATTTTTGATCCTTACTCTGTCATATAAATGTTAGCTTTACTATTCTACTTTGTGGATTTGTTAAGCATATCTCTTATACCTTCATCTGATACATAGAGGTAAATAGATAGATCTAGTTTTTATTATGTTCTTACTATATGTCAGACATTGTGTTAAACTCAGAGGATACAGATGCAAGAAAATAAAATGATCCTGCTATTGAGGATTATACATCATACATTTGGAGAGGAAAGCACATAAAGTGGAAGTGGAAGGGGATAGGGTGGGGAAGAGAAGGGTCTTATCACAAGGAAATGGTTTCTCATGAGGTGCTTAAGCAGTCTAATCCAGTGGGTGATTGGAGATGGAAGTGAAATAAACATGACTATGTTATCTCTTATTTATTTATTTACTTATTTTTAGTTGAGAACACTCAGTTCCACGAGTTTTTGGGTTCCAAATTTTCTCTCCCTCCCACTCTTCCCCCAAGCCCCCAAGAGGGTATGTAATCCAATATAGGTTCTACAAATACCTTCACATTGAACTTCTTTTCATAATAGTCCAGTTGTAATGAAGAATTATTACCAATGGAATGAATCATGAGAAAGGAGAAGCGAAACCAAAAAAAAAGAGCAAAAAGTTTGCCTAAATCTAGTTTAAGGTCCAGAATTCTTTCTCTGAATGTGCGTGGCTTTTTCTATCATGTGTCTTTTGGAGCTGTCTTTGAACCTTGCATGGATGAGAGGAGTCAAGTCTATCAAAGTTAGTCCTTACAGATACCATGTGTCTGTAACCATGTATAATGATCTCCTGGTTCTGCTCCCCTCCCTCAGCATCAGTTCGCATAAGTCATTCCAAGTTATAATGAAGTCCATCTGCTCCTCACTTCTTATAGCACAACAGTATTCCAGTACAATCATATACCATAACTTGTTTAGCCATTCGCCAATTGATAGGCATCCCCCCACAAAAAGAGCTGCTATGAGTATTTTTGTATATATGAATCCATTTCCCACTTTTATAATCTCTTTGGGATACAACCCTAGAAGTGGTATTGCTGGGACAAAGGGTATGCACGTTTTTATAGCCCCTTGGTTATAGTTCCAAATTGCTCTCCAGAATGGCTGGATCAGTACACAACTCCACCAACGATGTAATAATGTTCCAATTTTCCCACATCCTCTCCAGCATTTATCATTTTCTGGTTTGTCACGTTAGCCAATCTGACAGGAGAGATGTGGTACCTAAGAGTTGTTTTGATTTGACTTTCTCTAATCAACAGTGATTTAGGGCATTTTTTCATAGATATCTTTAATTTCTTCCTCTGAAAACTCTGTGTTCATATCCTTTGACCATTTCTCAATTGGGGAATGACTTGTATTCCAGTGAATTTGTTTCAGTTCCCTATATATTTTAGATATGAGGCCCTTATCAGAAATACTGGTTGTAAAGATTTTCTCCCAATTTTCCACTTCCCTCCTTATCTTGGTTGAGTTAGCTTTGTTTATACAAAAACTTTTCAATTTAATATAATCAAAATAGTCCATTTTGCATTTTGTAATGCTCTCTATGTCTTGTTGGGTCATGAATTCTTCCCTTTCCCATCAATGTGACAGGCAAACTATTCCTTGCTCCCCCAAATTTCTTATCGTATCAATCAGCCTTTTTTCCTAAATCATGAACCCATTTTGACTTTATTTTCGTATATGGTGTAAGATGTTCCTCTGTGCCCAGTTTCTGCCATACCATTTCCCAATTTTCCCAGTAGCTTTATGAAATAGTGAATTCTTAGCCTAGAAGCTGGATTCTTTGGCTTTATTAAAGAGTAGATTGCTATAGTCGTTGACTTCTGTGTCTTGTGTACATAACCTATTCCACTGATCCACCACTGTGTTTCTTAGCCAGTACCAAGTAGTTTTGATTATCGCTGGTTTATTGTACCGTTTAATGTCTGGTATGCCTAGGCCACCTTCCCTAGCATTTATTTTCATTAATTCCCTTAATATTGTGGACGTTTTCTTATTCCAGATGAATTTTGTTATTATTTTATCCAGCTCGGTAAAATAAATTTTTGATAGTTTGATTGGTATGGCACTGAATAAATAAATCAATTTACATAAAATTGTCATTTTATTATATTAGCTCAGCTTAGCCATGAGCAACTGATGTTTTTTTTTTCCATTTATTTAGATCTGGCTTTATTTTTGGGAAAAGTGTTTCATAATTGTGTTCATAAAGGCCTTGGTTTGTCTTGGCAGGTAGACTCCCAAATAATTTATAGTGTCTACAGTAACTTTAAATGGAATTTCTCTTTCTATCTCTTGCTGTTTGGCTTTGTTAGTAATATATAGGAATGCCGAGGTTTTATGTCAGTTTATTTTATATCCTGCAACTTTGCTAATTTTTTTTTAATTTCAAGTAGTTTTTCACTTGACTCTCTAGGATTCTCCAAGTAAATCATCATATCATCTGCAAAGAGTGATAACCTAGTTTCTTCTTTGCCTATTCTAAATCCTTCAATTTCTTTTTCTTCTCTTATTGCTAAAGCTAACATTTCTAGTACCAAATTGAATAATAGGGGTGATAATGGACATCTTTGTTTCACCCCTGATCTTACTGGAAATGCCTCTAACTTATCCCCATTACATATAATGTTTACTGATGGTTTTAGGTGGATGCTACTTTTAATTTTAAGGAGGATTCCATTTATTCCCTTGCTTTCTAGTGTTTTTAATAGGCCTGGGTGTTGTATTTTATCAAAAGATTTTTCTGCATCTATTGAGATCATCATATGGTTTTTGCTAGTTTTCTTGTTGATATGATCAATTATTCTGATAGTTTTCCTAACATTAAACCAACCTTGCATTCCTGGAATAAATCCTACCTGGTCATTGTATTATCCTCTTGATATATTACTGCATCTCTTTGCTAATATTTTATTTAAAATTTTTGTCTCAGTATTCATTAGGAAAATTGGTCTATAATTTTCTTTCTCTGTTTTGACTCTTCCTGATTTAGGTATTAGTACCATATTTGTGTCAAAAAAATTTGATAGTACTCCTTCTTCACCAATTTTCCCAAATAGTCTATAAAGTATAGGAATTAATTGTTCTTTAAATATTCGATAGAATTCACATGTAAAGCCATCTGGCCCTGGAGGTTTTTTCCTAGGAAGTTCATTAATGGCTTGCTCAATGTCTTTTTCTGAGATGTGGTTATTTAGGTGTTTTATTTCCTCTTCTGTTAACCAGGGTAATTTATATTTTTGTAAATATTCATCCATTTCCCTCCGGTTGTCACCTTTATGGGCATATAATTGGGCAAGATAATTCCTAATTATTGTTTTAATGTCATCTTCGTTGGAAGTAAATTCACCCTTTTCATTTTTGATACTAGCAATTTTCTTCTTTCTTTTTTAAAATCAAATTGACTAAAGGTTTATCAATTTTATGTTTTTTTTTTTTTTTTTGGTAAAACCAGCTCTTAGTTTTATTTATGAGTCCAACAGTTTTCTTGATTTCAATTTTATTAATCTCTCCTTTGGTTTTCAGTATTTGTAATTTGGTATTTAATTGAGGATTTTCTATTTGTTCTTTTTCTACCTTTTTCAGTTTCATGCCCAATTCATTGATCTGCTTTCTATCTATTTTATTCATGTAAGCATTCAGAGATATAAAACTTCCCCTAAGAACTGCTTTTGCTGCATCCCATAAGTTTTGGTATGTTGTCTCTTTAGTGTCATTATTTTGAAATTATTAATTGTTTCTATGATTTGTTCTTTGACCCACTCATTCTTTAGGATTAGATTATTTAGTTTCCAATAAATTTTTAGTTCATCTTTCCATGGTCCTTTATTACAAATAAGTTCAATTGCATCATTATCTGAAAAGGATGCTTTGACTATTTCTGTCTTTCTGCAGTAGATTGAGAGGTTTTTATGTCCTAGTACATGGTCAGTTTTTGAGTATGTGCCATGTACCACTGAGAAAAAGGTATGTTTCTCTTTTATCCCCATTCATTTTTCTTGCGGTCTATCATATCTATCTTTTCTAAAATTCTATTCACCTCCTTAAGTTATTTCTTGTTTATTTTGAGGTTAGATGTATCAAGTTCAGAGAGGGGGAAGTTGAGGTCCCCCACTAGTATAGTTTTGCTGTCTATTTCTTCCTGTAACTCCCTTAATTTCTCCTCTAAGAATTTATATGCTATACCCGTTGGTGCATATATGTTAAGTAATGATATTGCTTCATTGTCTATTGTACCTTTTAGTAGAATATAGTGTCCTTCCTTACCTCCTTTAATTAGATCGATCTTTACTTTTGCTTTCTTTGAGAATAAGATTACTACCCTTGCTTTTTTTTAACTTTAACTGAAGCATAATATATTCTACTCCAGTCTTTTACCTTTACCTGTGTGTATCCCCCTGTTTCAAATGTGTTTCTTGTAGAAAACATATTGTAGGATTGTGATTTTTAATCCATTCTGCTATCCACCTCCATTTTATTTGGGGAGTTCATCCCATTTAGAAAGCAACCTAATTGTATCATTACAATTATATCCAAATCTCTGCATGTTGATGAAAAGAACAGCACAAGAGACTTGGCAATTTCTTTGCTAAATCTTCAACTTTCTCTGGATCTAAAATTCTTATCTACACTGTCAAAAAACTTCATGACCTGTTGTTTTTTATGCTACACTTGCTTTTAATGATCACTGATTTGTTACTAAATGCTCCAAAGTCATTTGTTTAATAATATGTTCTAGAATTTTGCTAGGAGTAGAAGTTATACTGATGAAGTACTACTACTCTCATTCCTTTTTTTTTTTTTGCATTTACTTTGTCATATAGGCAAGGCATCACTAAGGTTTTCAAGGTTCCACTGTCAAGTACCATTTTGGTTTTCAGTCATGACCTACTCAGGGGGAGGGTAATGTAGAGAGTCTGATTGAGGATCAAAATGCAGCATAGACTTCATAAGGCATGCTCAGGAAGGACAAATACCTTTCACATGACAAAAAGACAGTCTTTTTCTTGATTTAAATTTTCACTATAAATATGAACTATGAAATCTAAGTCACTTCTTTGCCTTCTGGAATTTTGGTAAGAAGCTGTCAGAAAAGATGAGAAAAGAAGAGAGACTGAGGGAGAGAGACAAAGACACAGAGAGACACAGACATAAAAATGCAGACACAGAGACAGACCTGGAATATGGCTGGCAAGCATTTATAGTAATGTTGCTTTTTATTTTTTTAAACTGTCTTTTCTTCCTGTCATTGCAAATCAGAATCACAAAATATTGACTTGTTTACTCCCTGAGTAAACATTACCTGACTAGCCATTATGGGATCTTAGCTTTGATTCAAAGAGATAACCTAAAATGATTTAAAATAATTGTTAGTGTATTTCAAGGGAGACAAGCAGTGAACACAAAGTGGACCCATGGCTTCAGTCTAAACTAGGTGTCCAAAACTAATATTATTCTTATCTACAATAACTCAATTGGAAGACAAGGGAACCTTGTATACAGTTTTTCTGATTTTGTTGTTGTTGCTCAGGCATTTCAGTCATGTCCAACTCTTCTTGACCCCTTTGGAATTTTCTTTGAAAGGATAATGGAATAGTTTGCCATTTCTTTCTGCAGCTCATTTTGCATTTACCTAAATTTTAGTAAAATATTTAATAAAGAATCCTATGTTTTTCTTAAGAAAAATGAGGATATGTGGGATAATCAATAACGCAATTAAAACTGAGAGCAGTTTAAATGACCAAACTCAAAAACTAGTCATTAATGCCTCCATTTCAACTTAGAAGGATGCATCGAATGAAGCAGCCCAGTGATCATTTTTTGATCCTGTGATGTTGAATATTTTTATTGATGATTTGGATGGTGTATGTTAGAAATAGGCTTGACACTGAAATTCAGATATCAAGGGCAATTTATTATTATTGAGGAATTCAAAGGAATTGGCAAACATTCCTGGCCAGGAGTGGACTCCACCCTTCTTTAGGAAGGGGCAGTGGAGTGTACAGAAGTGAGACCAACTTTATTCTGTTAGACTGACATAGATTGATGCACCATCAGCTCAGTACCTCCCTTCAGAGAACAGATTCGTCCACTCCCTTCTAGGTCACAATCTTCCCTATACGCTCCTAACATGCAACTCCTTGGCATGTTCCATCCTCTTCAGCATATGTCCCATGTTCAAAAATGGTGGAAAACTCCTCCCTGTGGGTGTGTAAGGTAATATTCAATTAGCGAATTAAGCATGCGTGGTAGCCATTTGACCTAGTTTTCTCTTCAACCCTGCCCATTATCTGGCCAGTTTAGACCAGTTTTGCCTATATCCTGAAACTGTGGTTTCTGCAAAACTACAAACTCTATTCCCATTGGCTGAGCACTCTCATGCTGGTTCATTTTTACTTCTTCTTTGTTCAGGCTGACACTTCATTAATTATTCTATGGAACCCAATTAACTCTTCTGTGGAAACCTTACTTTCCTTAACTTTTACCCATTTCTCACACATATTTATAAAATTTTCAGATGACACAAAACTTGGAGGGATATAGCTAATACATTAGATGATAGTATCCAAAAATGACAACAGGATAGAACACTAGATGGAATCTAATAAAATGCAATTAAATGTGAATAAATGTGTCTGAGTTAGGAAGCATGATTAGATGGCAATTTGAAAAAGAACAGGGTTCGACTATAAGTCACTAGAAAAATTAAAGCAATCTTGGATTGTATTGAGAGACATAATTGTTACATTAAAGAGGCAATAGCTGCATTTACTCTGCCCTAATCACTATATAGCTGTACTGTTCAGTTCAACTCAACTATTCTGGTATAGGAAGAACACTGATAAGCTAGGAAAAAGTCCAGAGTAGGGGAACAAAAATAGTGGAGGCCTCTTAAATACATTCCTTATGAAGATTATTTGAAAGAATTAGGGATGTTTAGCATGGAAAAGACTCAGAGGGAAATGAAATCTTTCTTCAGGTATTTGAAGACCTGTTATTTGGGATATGATCAAATGTCTGTTTTTCTCTGTAAGATAGAGTAATTAGTGAAAGCTACTGCACAAAGTCAGCCTTTGAGACAGAGTCAGTCTGAGTGACCCCCATGTTTTAACCTGGCTCAGCCTATGGATATGGTTGCTCAGCCAGCCTATAGAGAGAGCTTGGTCCCCTTAGGACTAATTTCATCTGTAGACTAATCCTGTCACCTGTAGGTTAATCCTGTCTCACAATGATATTATAATGGGGGAGGAGCTAAGGAGATACTAATCCCACTTCTTCATTGAAACCAGTCTACCAAGATTGCCTTTATCCTCATGTGTGAGATTGGCTCCTAGAAAGCACATCATGCACAGTGGCCACACCCCAGTAAAACATTTCAGCAGAAAGGTTAAACCAGATTGAGGGTAACTGACAGGACTCAAACACCAAACCCGTTGGTGAGTTAGAAGGATGTCTACCCAAGCAAGTGCAGACTTCCCCCAGTAGAATGGTCACATGAGAACAATTTATTCCAAAGGCCTTGAAAGAAGCTAAAGCAGGCACTGTGGAGTGCTTAGAGCTTGGTCAGACGTGGAAGGTGGTGAGGTCATCCACTGCATCTAGTCATTCTGACTTTTGTCCTGCCTCTGGACTTCAATGACTCTGGAAGTGAGAGTGAGGCTAAATACTGTGTAACTCTGCCTCACTTAATTCATGAGCGAGTCATTACCCTATGATGTCATTGGTCCTTTAGGAAAATGAAAGACTGATGACAACAACACTCATATGTAAATTGTTCTACTCCTGTCTAATAAAGGGAGCCCCATGTTGGAAGTAGGCAACAGACTACGCTACAACTGCCTGATACCTTGGAGTGCCAATGAACTCCTTTTGTCTTATTTCCTGAGTTTGCCTTTAATTGACTAGGGTGAGTTCTGAACCAGCATTTTCTTTCAGCACAACAAAGAAATATATTTAGTCTTGTTATTGAGGGGAAGAAAGAAAAAAAACTCTTCCTAATTATTAAGGCAATACAAAAATGGAGCAGACTCTCTTGGAAGGAAAATGTGTTCACATTATTCTATATCTTTGAATAGTTCAATCCAATCCAAGTGCCTTCTATGTGCCAGGCACTGTGCTAAGCACTGGGGATACAATTAATAAAAAGACAGACAATTCCTTACCTCAAGGAATTTAGTTTAATGAAAGGAGATAATCTAATTGAGGGAGACTGGGTGGCTCAGAGGATGGAGCACTGACCCTGGAATCAGGATGACCTTAGTTCAAATCTAGCCTCAGACTCTTAACAATAACAACACCAACAGGAGAGGGAGATGACATACAACAGGAGGCAGGAAAGTGGGATAGAACAGGGGAGAAACCAAGGCTACCTGATCTTGTTCTGTGAAATTGGATGCATGCAGAGTAGCAGATACAGAGTGGAAGTGAGGCAAAAATGTTAAGTTAGCAACAGGGTGATGAAATTAGAGGAGATGAGCTATAATACCTGGGAATGGCATCTTATTGTATGGCATGGAAACCAGGCAGAGCAGGAGAATGGTGACTCTTTACCTTTTAGGTGATAAAGGATATTCTTTTCTGTTTGTTGGTTTGTTATTGTTGTTATGATCCCTCCCAAATCTGGAATTTTGTGGTCCTACAATAAGTATATAGGTTAATATTACTTCCTTGTGATGTTTTCTTGTCACAGTATAATTATATGCTTACTTATATATAATTACTTCATAAAGTATTACTTTATTAATATAATATAATATTACTTTATTACTAAATTATTTCATACTTATATATAATTACTTATACATACATATGTGTGTGTGCGTGTGTGAAGTGAATGAATGCACGCAATGGGATGAAATCTCAAGTGATGGCTGTATCAGAAGTCAGCAGCAGCCATATACATACGTATATGTATGTATACACACACACTTATATATAATTACTTGTATGTAATTACTAGTTAGTATGTGAGGAACTATGGGCTCAAACATTTGGTGTGTGCCCTTGGTTTAGAAACCAATGGAATGAACTTATCATCTGTGGGACTATGACAGAAAGCCTCTGTGTCAGAGCTCTTCCCAAGCCTAAGGATATTGTGTTTCTGAGATGCCATGGTTAGCTTCAGTTAGTCAGTGCCCTAACTTGTTCTACTGCATTCTCCACTTTCTATATGCAGTCATCAGATCCTTAAGTACTAGTAGTAAGTAACCTACTTCTATTTCAAACTGTCATTTTTAGTAGAACAGATACCTTGCTAGGATCTGTGGAATGTTAGACCATAACACAGACCTTCCTCATTTTATTTCTTACCAACTGCATGAAAGTCCCACACTTCTAAAAGTCTTAAAGCTTAACTTTGGTCTCTAAGCTTAAGGATAGATGATAAGATCTCACCTGAAAATTGTTCTTCATTATGATAGACCAACAGGACAGATAAAAGTAAGAAGGTATTTATAAAGAGATAATAGTCGTTGGAGAAATAGTGGATAAACATTCATAATAAGAATTGGAAATTAGTTGTAGAATGTGAAGTAACACTTAGCCTTTAACTACAACTCTTTTTTCCTTTTTCTCACTTTTACTTAGATGAACCCTGACCAGGGTTTTCTGTCCTTCCAAGTCTGAAGATCATTCTGTTTGGACATAAATGCATCACTCCTTGGGCCCCTTTTGCCCTTGAGTTTCCGTTAAAGAGTAATGTATGAATATATATCAACTCAGAACCATGAGCCCCACTGATACATTTACATTTACCTAGCTGGCAAAGCCACACTCAGTGCAGTGCTATGCAGTCTTAATGAAATAACATCACTAGAAAAACAGCAATATAACATTCCCAAAGGGAATTTCGCCCAAGTCACTCTCACAGAGGGACAGTTCATGCCTTCATTGTTGTAGGGCTCCTGCTGACTTCTTGTGCAGTCATCACTTGGGATTTCATCCCACTGCATACATTCAACTTCTTACTCTCAGTCTATTGTCACTTATTACATCTGGCTTTCTCAGGTGAGATCTTATCATCTATCCTTAAGCTTAGAGACCAAAGTTAAGCTTTAAGACTTTTAGAAGTGTGGGACTTTCATGCAGTTGGTAAGAGACCAAGGAAAAGTAACATTCTCTACATTAGTTATATATTTTGTTAGCTTCCAGAGACCATGCTCTTTTGGAAGATATGCAATCAAATCAACTAATTAAATCCTCCCACGAGAAATCAGTTTATCTTTTGAACACACTCCCACCATACAGCAGGATGAATATATCTACTATATGCCTTTGTCTGACTTAGGGTTAGAAAATCCTTATAATACCCATTTATACCCTGACAAGGATCCTGTCACCTTAAAACTCATTTCAGGGGACTATTTCAGAGACAAATTAGAGGAGATGTATGAGTACCATGGTTTTCCTTACTAAGTCTCCCATCCTATAGGTTAGAATGCAGATTAAAAGGAGTCTTAGACAAGAACAGAACAAAAATATGTAGAATGTTGCAAAATCCCTGTTTTGCACCACAGTTCCTTTGTTCTAGGTTCTAAATTCCACATGAAAGTTTGGTAAATAACAGCCTCTATAGGTGATAGAAGAGAGAAAAAGGGAGGAAGAGAAAGAGGGAGAGTATTTGAATAATTTTTCCTTTACTTTGTCTTATGTCATTAACCCTTTTACCTAGAAGACTATTCTTTTTGTTTTCCTTTGTCCAACATACTTAAAACATTATTTATTTGTCATTGCTTTCCTTAGTATTTCTGTTAAGGCTCTGACTTTTCCCATCACTGACTTTCCTCCACTATCACCTGGTCTCTTTAGCTAATCTTCAGTATCTCTCTATTATTCCTCTCCTATTACCTTAAAAAAAGCCACCCAAATCTTTTCTATCCTTAAATAATATACCTTAGTCTTTCCATTGCTCTTAGCTATTACCCTACATCAATTTTTCTCTTTCTCTTATATCCTATTTTGTATATATTTGTTTAAATATTGTCTCCTTGGGAACAGGGATTGCCTTTTGCCTCATTTTGAATCCCCAGGCCTATCACAGGGCCTGACTTGTTCTAAGTGCCTGTGGAAACCCTTTTTCAGGGCTGCTCATCCACCTTTGGTATACACTTATCATCCAGCTCTCATTTGCAGTTCCAAGAAGCTGTACCATGCAGAGCAGCCAGACTCTGTGAAACTCTCTGGCTGATGGGTTAAAACTGCTAAGCTAAATTGAAGGTAACAGGTCTCAAACTCATCAACGAGTTAGTGGGATGTTTATCTCAAGCATGTAAAGCCTTCCCCATCCTTGTCCCTCCCATAACCCACCCCAGAATAGGTGGATGAGAACAATTTTTTTTTCTTTCAGTGGCTATGAAGCTGGGTGAAACATTCTCTATGGAATACTTAGAGCTTGGTTACACATCAGAGACAGTGAAGTCATCCACTGCGTCCCAGGCCCTTATCAATCATCTTGATTTTTGTCTTTTCACTGGGCTTTGATGACTCTGGAAGAGAAAATGAGTCTGACTACTTTGCACAACTCTACCTCACTTAAATCCAATTCATGAGCAAGTCAAAACATCACCTTTGTGATGTCATTAGTCCTTTTCACAAAGGAAGGACTAATAACAACTGATTGAGTCTCAGATAAACTCTTTATAAATTCCTTTTTTTATACTTAGTTCTTTTATTTCTTTTCCTCTGACTCCCTTCTGAACCCAATGAAGTCTAGCTTCCAGACTCATCATTCAACCTATATTGCTCTCTGTAAAGTTGCCAGTGATCTCTTGTATACCTGCTTCAAACTTTTTCCATAAATAACAATAATCCTCATCCTTCTTGATCTCTCTGAAGTATTTGATCCTCTGGCCACCTTTTCTTCTTATGTTCTCTCTTCTCTCTCTTTTTTTTGTTTTGTTTTGTTTTTACTGCCACTATTTTCTTTTGGTTCTCTTATCTGTCTGACTGATATTTCTTATTCTTTCTTAGCTGCTAGATCTTTATCCATGTGATAGTCACAAACTCTGGGTCTCCTGTAAGGATTAGTTTTAGTCCTACTTCAATTTTTTTAACATATTCATTTGCTTGGCAAAATTATCAGTCATATGGATAAACTCCCAACTTACTTTCTTTAAAGAAATGATTCACAGAAAAAAAAAAAAACAAACTAATAAAATAGATAAACTTTTGGTTAATTTGACTTAAAAAAAGAAGTAAAAAGAACTAGATTATCAGCATCAAAAATGAAAAGGGTAAATTCACCACCAGTGAAGAGGAAATTAAAACAATAATTAAGAACTATTTTGCCCAACTGTATGCCAATAAATTTGACAATCTTAGTGAAATGGATGAATATTTGCAAAAATATAAATTGCTCAGATTAATAGAAGAGAAAATAAAATATTTAAATAACACTCTTTCAGAAAAAGAAATTTAATAAGCCATCAATGAATTCCCAAGGAAAATATCTCTAGTTCTAGATATATTTACAAGCAAATTCTATCAAATATTTAAAGCACAATCATTTCCAATACTATACAATCTATTTGGGAAAATAGGCAAAGAAGGAGTCCTACCAAATTCTTTTTATGATACAAATATGGTACTGATACCTAAACCAAGAGGAGTCAAAACAGAGAAGAAAATTATGGACCAGTTTCCCTAATGAATATAGATACAAAAAATTTAAATAAAATATTAACAAAAAGTTTGCAATAATACACTATGACCAGGTAGGATTTATACCAGAAATGCAGGGCTAGTTCAATATTAGGAAATCTATCAACGTAATTGACCATATCAACAACCAAACTATAAGAAATCATCTCAATAGATACAGAAAAAGCTTTTGACAAAATACAACACCCATTCTATTAAAACACACTAGAGAGGATAAGAATAAATGGAGTCTTCGTTAAAATGATAAATAGCATCTACTTTAAACCTCAGTAAACATTATATGTAATGGGGATAAACTAGATGTATTTCCAATAAGATCAGGGGTGAAACAAGGATGTCCATTATCATCACTGTTATTCAAGATGGTACTAGAAACATTAGCATTAGCCATAAGAGAAGAAAAAGATATTGAAGAAATTAGAACAGGCAAAAAAGAAACAAAGCTCTCACTCTTTGCAGATGATATGATATCCTTAGGGAATCCTAGAGAATTAAGTAAAAAAATACTTGAAATTATAGACAACTTTAGCAAAGTTGCAGGATATAAAATAAGCCCACATAATCATCTGCATTTCTATATATTACTAACAAATATGACCCAACAGCAAGAGATAGAATGAGAAATTCCATTTAATGTTACCGTAGACATTACAAAATATTTGGGAGTCTATCTGCCAAAACAAGCCCAGGAATTATATGAAAAGAATTACAAAACACTATTCACACAAGTAAAGTAAGATCTAAGTAAGTGAAAAAAAAAACACTTGCTTAGGGTAGGCTGTGCTAATATAATACAAATGAAAATTCTACCTAAATTAATTTACTTATTCAGTGCCATATCAAACTCCCAAAAATATTTTATAGAGCTAGAAAAAATGAAAAAAATTCATCTGGAAGAACAAAAAGTCCAGAATATCAAGGGAATTAATGAAAAGAAATTCTAGGGAAGGTAGCCTACCCACATTAGATCTTAAATTGTTTTAGAAAGCAGAAATCATCAAAACTACTTGCTACTAGCTAAGAAATAGAGTGATGGATAAGTGGAATAGATTAGGTGCACAAGACACAGTATGCCAATGACTATAGTAATCTACTATTTGATAAAACCAAAGACTCCAACTTCTGGATAAGAACTCAATATTAGACACAAACTGCTGGGAAAACTGCAAAATAGTGTGGCAGAAACTGGGCATAGTCCAACATTTTACACCATATACCAAAATAACGTCAAAATGGGTACACAGTTTAGATATTAAGGTCAATACTATAAGCAATTTGGGAGAGCAAGGAATAGGATACCTGTCAGATTTATGGAGAATGGAAGAATTTATGACCAAATAAGAAATAGAGAATTGTAAGAAATGCAAAATGGATAATTTTGATTACATTAAATTGTAAAGTTTTTTGCACAAACAAAGCCAGTGCAACTAAGATTAGAAGGGAAGCAGAAAGTGGAAAGAATTTTTACAACCAATGTCTCTGATAAATACCTCATTTCTAAAATACACAGAGAATTTTGTCAAATTTATAAGAATACAAGTCATTCCCCAATTGATAAATGGTCAAAGGATATGAACAGGCAGTTTTCAGAGAAAGAAATTAAAGCTGTTGAAATATGAAAAAATACTCTAAATTACTATTGATTAGAGAAATGAAAGTCAAAACAATTCTTAGATGCCACATCACACCTATCAGATTGGCTAATATGATAAAACAGGAAAATGATGAATGCTGGAGGAGATGTATGAAAACTGAAACACTAATTCATTGTTGTTGGAGTTTTGAACTGATCCAACCATTCTGGAGAGTGATTTGGAACTATGCTGAAAAGATCATAAAAATGTGCATACCCTTTGACCCAGCAATACCACTTCTAGGTATGTATCCCAAAGAAATCATACAAATGGGAAAAGGACCCACATGTACAAAAGTATTTATAGCAGCTCTCATGGTGGTATCCAAGAACTGGAAACTGAGGTGATGCCTATCATTTGGGGAATGGATGAACAAGTTGTGGTATATGAAGGTAATGGAATACTATTGTGCTATAAGCAATGATGAGAAAGCAGACTTCAGAAAACTTGGAAAGACTTGAATGAACTGATGCTGAGTGAAATGAGCAGAACCAGAAGGACATTGTACACAGTAACAGCCACATTGTGCGATGACTAACTTTGATAGACTTATCTCTTCTTAGCAAAACAAGGATCCATGACAACTCCAAAGGATTCATGATAGAAAATGCTGTCCGCATCCAGAAAAAGAGCTATGAAGTCTGAATGCAGATTGAAGGATATTATTTGCTCTTTCTTTTTTTCTTTTTTTTTTGTTTCTTTCTTCTTTCTCCTGGTTCCTCCCAGTGGTTCTTCTTTACACTGTGACTAATGTGAAAATAGGTTCAGTATGAATGTATATGTAGAGTCTTTATCAAGATACACACCATTTTGGGTGTGTAGGGAGGGGAGAGATGGGGAGAAAATTTGGAACTCAAAATCTTATTGAAGGGAATGTAGAAAACTAAAAATAATTAAAATTAAAACATAATGAAAATGAGAAAAACTGAAAAAAAATAAATGATTCACAAATGGATATAAGCAGTGTTAGTCTCTTGAAATTTAGTTCTATATTACAAAATTCAACACTATGCCCCAGAAACCTCTTCATCTTGGAAAATTCTTTAAGTTCTGGAACTCACATTTCTGAAGTACCTCTGTACCTGGAGCCCCTCTCTCTGATTAAATGGCTTCTTCCAGAACCTCTCTTTAAGGGAGGTACCCAGGTCAACCATGCTATCATTTCTCACAAGCTATATGTAGTACTCTGGATGTCTCCATTGTGCCTCCCCCTACTTCCAGCTTCCTTTTTTGTATTCTCTTACCCATTAGAATTAAGCTCTTTGAGGGCAGAGAATGTCTTTCTTTTTGCTTGTATTCATATCTCCAGTGCTTAGCATGAATCCTAGCACATAGTAAGTGGTTATTAAATGCTCCCTGACCAACTAATGAATTGTCTATTGGGTATGTAAAATTATGTGTCCTAAAAGTATATCAAACAACTTTTCCAAAACAGAAGTCATTGTCTCCCCTAACCCATCCCCGCCACAATATACTCTTCTAAACATATCTATCAATATCAAAGACATGAAAATTCTTCCAGTTACTCACATTTTCAACCTTGGTTTAATCCTTTATTATTGACTGTTTCTTACTGAACAAATCCATTCAGCTGTCAATCTTGTTTTTGTTGTTGTTGTTGTTATTGTTTTTAAATTGCATCTATCTCAGGCATTCCCTTATCTCCTGTCACAGAAGCATCACCCTTTTTTAAGAACCTCATTCCATATCATCCAGATTATTATAGAGACTATCCACTGTCCGGTCCATTCTTTTCAGTGCTACCAAAGTGATTTTCCTAAAGTGTGTGTCTGACAATGTTCTTAATGTGGTTCCCTCTCATATTAAACTTCAGTTTTCCTCTAAGCCCAAATATAAATGTCTTTGAGATTTAAAACTTTGAAATCTGAACCTTTCTACTCTTCAAAACTCTTTATATAATTCCTCCTCTATATAGTTTATGCTACAATCATACTAGCCTACTTGAGATTCCTCATACATGTGTCTTCATCTCCCTTCTCCTTGCATTGATTGTCCCAATGTGCCTAGAAGTCAAGTCAACAAACAATTATGAAGCACTTCCTTTCTACCAAGTACTATTTTAAATAATAGGAATAAAAATACCAGCAAAAAAAACAGTCCCTGCCATCAATAACTTATATTCCAGAAGGATAAGGACATGCAAAGAAAGCTAAAATTGGGTTGGAGTGGATGGTTTTCATATTGAAGCATTTTGGAAAGTCATGAGTGGAGCCAAAAGAACTCTGGAATGAACCTAGGTGATCTGGGAACTTTCAATAAATAGATCTTTTGATAGGAATTGACCAAGCATAGAAAGGAGAAAAATTCTAGGGTAAGAAGCATGATGGATTATTGTGTTAAAGAATTTTGAGAGGTTAGGTGTGGAGCCCAGAAATGAATGCAGAAGAACCTAGAATGTTCCATCTTAGAATCCCTGACACCTTTCTGGAACAGAGACTTTTAACCAAGGCCTGTGGGCTGTGAATTTCAGAGCCCATGAACTGGTATGGGAAAAACAAAACAAAAAAAATCTGACTAATATTTAGTCTTTTATTTAATTACAACTAAGAAAAAATATTCTGAGAAGGGGTGCATAGATTTCTCCAGACTGTCAGAGATGTCTTTGATACAATAAAGATTAATAAGCCCTTTTAGACTCAGCTGCATGACACCTACAGTAGGTCTTTACCATCTTTTCCATCTATTAATGCTTTCACCTCTAAGATTTCCTTGCCTTGTATTTCATCTATACGAACTGTTTATATAAATATTTAGGTACATATATTATATGTGCTTGTATGTTTGTGTATACACACATATATGTAATATATACACACATTTAGATGTGATATATATATATATATATATGTGAGATACACACACACACGTATGTGCGTATTTATATTCTATGAAATATAAGCTCCTTAAGGGCAGTGACCTGGTACCATGCCTAGTACAAAGCAAGTAGAAAATAAATACTTATTTGTTTGACTGATACAGCATTCCTTCTCAGTCAGTTGCCTATTCTTCATAAAAACTGAATTTCTTGTATAGCAATGGATCCCCCTAGCCACATCTTTCCATCCCACTTTACTCTCTCATATTAATTACTTATGCTTATAACACCAGTGCTTCATCCTTAAGAGCCCTCCTATCCCTATTAAACTTATAGAATATCAAGTCATGCTATCCAAGCTCTCTTCAATAGGTTAATCATTAAGGGAGGTGGCCTCCATGCCCTTGTGCAAAGCTGAGTTTAATTAATCTATTCAAAATAAATTCATATTAAAATGCAAGTAAATGAAAGTGTTCCCACTGCCATTAATTCTATCAAAGGTATTTGCTTGTTGATTCAAATATTGTTTAATTATTGGGGAAGGAGATTTCTGTCATTTACACATTTACACATATCACACATAATTGCTAGAAATAGGTGGAAGAAGAAATGGTTGCAGTTTCCAGACCCCATCCCTTCCCTTGAAGGTGGAGCATGAAGAAATTGACTAGGATAAGCTGCTTCAAGGGCCTCTGAACATCCTTCTGCAACAAAGGGAGTGAGCCCTTCACAACTTCCCTTGTAGAATAATAGTAGAGATAACATTTAGGCAGAGAGGTAAAATAGTAGGTAAAGTTTTAAATTTCTTGACTTAGAATATAGAGGAACTAAGTTCAAATCATGCCTCTAACACTTATTAGCTGAGACCCTGGATAAGTCTTTTTAACCTCTGTTTCCCTAAATTTCCTTGTCTCCAAAGAGGGGATAACAATAATGGCTATGTACTGGGGTAGTTTTGAGGATAAAATGAGAAATATGTTCAAATATTTTGTAAAAATTTAAAATGCAATGTAAATGTTAGCTATTACTGTTTTTATTCCTATTTGATTGTGAGACTTGCAAAATGCTTTACACACATCATGTTATTTAACAACATAAGAATGTTATTGACAGTCCCATATTCTTTTTTTTTAATTTAAATTTATTTATTTAAAATATTTGGTTTTCAGCATTGATTTTCACAACAGTTTGAATTACAAATTTTCTCCCCATTTCTACCCTCCCCCCCCACTCCAAGATGGCTTATATTCTGGTTGCCCTGTTCCCCAGTGAGCCCTCCCCTATATCACCCCCCTCCCCTCTCATCCCCTTTCCCTTCCTTTCTTGTAGGGCAAGATAAATTTCTACGCCCCATTGCCTGTGTGTCTTATTTTTTAGTTGCATGCAAAAACTTTTTTTGTTTTTGAACATCTGATTTTAAAACTTTCAGTTCCAAATTCTCTCCCCTATTCCCTTCCCACCCACCCTCCCTAAGAAGTCGAGCAATTCAACCTAGGCCACACATGTATCAGTATGTATAACCCTTCCACAATATTCATGTTGTGGAAGGCTAACTACATTTTGCTCCTTCCCAACCCATTCTGCTTTATTGAATTTTCTCCCTTAACCCTGTCCCCTTTCCAAAGTGTTTGTTTTGATTACCTCCACCCCCATCTGCCCTCCCCTCCATCATCCCCCCCCCTTTTATTTTTTTTATCTTCCTCCCTCTTCTTTCCTGTGGGGTAAGATACCCAACTGAGTATGTATGGTATTCCCCCTCAGGCCAAATCTGATGAGAGCAAGGTTCACTCATTCCCCCCTCACCTGCCCTCTCCCCTCCTCCCACAGAACTGCTTCCTCTTGCCACCTTTACGAGATAATACACCCCATTCTATCTCTCCCTATCTCCCTCTCTCAGTATGTTGCTCTCTCATCCCTTAATTTCATGTTATTTCTTTTAGATATCTTCCCTTCATCTTCAACTCACCCTGTGTCTGCTCTCTCTCATTTACATATATATATATATATATATATATATATATATATATATATATATATATATATATATACAGACACATATATGAAAACACACATATATATACACATACATACACATTCACTTATATATATATATATATATATATATATATATATACATAAACATATATATACATATATATATATATATATGCATATTCCCTTCAACTACTCTAATACTGAGGTCTCATGAATCATACACATCATCTTTCCATGTAGGAATGTAAACAAAACAGTTCAACTTTAGTAAGTCCCTTGCGATTTCTTTTTCTTATTCTTTTCCTTGATTACCTTTTCATGCTTCTCTTGATTCTTGTGTTTGAAAGTCAAATTTTCTATTAAGCTCTGGTCTTCTCACTGAGAAAGCTTGAAAGTCCTCTATTTTATTGAAAATCCGTATTTTGCCTTGGAACATGATACTCAGTTTTGCTGGGTAGGTGATTCTAGGTTTTAATCCTAGCTCCATTGACCTCCGGAATGTTGTATTCCAAGCCCTTCGATCTCTTAATGTAGAAGCTGCCAGATCTTGGGTTATTCTGATTGGGTTTCCACAATACTCAAATTGTTTCTTTCTGGCTGCTTGCAGAATTTTCTCCTTGATCTGGGAGGTCTGGAATTTGGCGACAATATTCCTAGGAGATTTCTTTTTGGGATCTATTTGAGGAGGTGATCGATGGATTCTTTCAATTTCTATTTTGCCCTGTGGCTCTAGAATATCAGGGCAGTTCTCCTTGATAATTTCTTGAAAGATGGTATCTAGGCTCTTTTTTTGATCATGGCTTTCAGGTAGTCCAATAATTTTTAAATTATCTCTCCTGAATCTATTTTCCAGGTCAGTGGTTTTTCCAAGGAGATATTTCACATTGTCTTCCATTTTTTCATTCCTTTGGTTCTGTTTTATAATATCCTGATTTCTCATAAAGTCACTAGCTTCCACTTGCTCCAATCTAATTTTTAAAGTAGTATTTTCTTCAGTGGTCTTTTGGACCTCCTTTTCCATTTGGCTAATTCTGCCTTTCAAGGCATTCTTCTCCTCATTGGCTTTTTGGAGTCTTTTGCCATTTGAGTTAGTCTGTTTTTTAAGGTGTTGTTTTCTTCAGTGTATTTTTCAGTATTTTTTTGGGTCTCCTTTAGCAAGTCATTGACTTGTTTTTCATGGTTTTCTCGCATCCTTCTCATTTCTCTTCCCAATTTTTCCTCTACTTCTCTAACTTGCTTTTCCAAATCCTTTTTGAGTTCTTCTATGGCCTGGGGCCAGTTCATGTTTTTCTTGGAGGCTTTTGTTGTAGGCTCTATTACTTTGTTGTCTTCTTTAGGCTGTATGTTTTGGTCTTCTTTGTCACTAAAGAAAGAATCCAAAGTCTGAGACTGAATCTGGGCACGTTTTCGCTGCCTGGCCATATTCCCAACCCACTAACTTGATCCTTGAGTTTTTCAGTGGGGTATGACTGCTTGTAGACTAACAAGTTCTATGTTCCACGTTTTGGGGGGAGGTGCCAGCTCTGTCAGGCCCATACTACTTCTTCCCCAAGAACCCCCAGTCCAGACTGGGCTTAGATCTTCAGCAGGCTGTTGCACTCCTGCTCTGATCTGCCACTTAATTCCTCCCACCAGGTGGGCCTGGAGCTGGAAGTAACAACAGCTGTAGCTGCCCCACCTCCGCTGCCCCCGGGGCTGGAAGCCGAACCTCGAACTCCCACTCCCGCAGCTTTTCCTACTAACCTTCTCCGCAGTCTTTGGCGTTTGTGGGTCAAGGGGTGTGGTAACTGCCGCAGCTCACATATTCAGGGCACTAGGGCCCCCTCCGCCCGGCTTCTGGTCTGGATGGTCCACGCTGTTCATGCTGGGCTCTGCTCCACTCTGTTCCCAGCTCCCAGCTCCCAGCTCTGTGTAGAATAGGCCTCACCCAGAGACCATCCAGGCTGTCCTGGGCTGGAGCCCTGCTTCCCTCTGCTGTTCTGTGGGTTCTGCCATTCTAGAATTGGTTCAGAGCCATTTTTTATAGGTTTTTGGAGGGACTCGGGTACGGAGCTCACTCTAGTCCGTGCTTACCAGCCGCCATCTTGGCTCCACCCCCGACAGTCCCATATTCTGAGAAACTCATTAAAAAGATCTTCTCCTATATTAGGACACATTTCAAGGTAGACACAGGGTAAAAGAGAGGAATCTGGCCTAGTGTTATTTTCCTTTTGCTTGGATGTGGCATGCATTTACTTAGAGATCAATATTGGACTGCTTAGCCCCTTTGAAAAGAGAAAAATCTTGGGTGAGGGGGCAGCAAGTAGAGGAGGCAGGTTGATGGTCAGCTCCTTCCAGTAGATAAGAATCCAAGGAAGAGTGCGTTTGGTGTCTGGAAAGAAAAGCGGGGTGGGGTGGGGAGGTTTGGAGCCTAAGGAACAACTAGGCTCTGGGTATCATGGGTACCAAGGATTGTACTAGATCTCAAGAGCTAGAAGACTCCTCAAAGGATCAACTCCTTTTTACAGATGAGGAAACTTATTTCCCCTAATGTTCCCTAGGTAGTAAAAGTAGAGTGAACTGACTCAGAGAATAGCATGTTACCTCTCCCTAGAATACTTCAAGTGAAGACAGTATGAACACTTGTGTACTATGTTGTTGAGGTGACTTGAACCCAGATATGGACTGGACTAGGAGGATTTTGATGGTCCTTTTAACTCTGAGAGTTGGTGATTCTCCTCAGTTTTCTCCTCTTACCACCTCTGGTTAACTCCAGACATGCATGGTTGTATAATGCTACTTACATGTGTTTTAACTATTTAAAGTGACATATACACATGTGTATGGATCTATATTGATTGCCACTAGATATATGTAGTCATATACATATTTATATACATATACATACACACACACAAACATACACACACACACACACACACACACACACACACACACACACACACACACATATATATATATATATATATATATATATATATATATATATATATATACATACATTTTCAGATTAACTTTCTATAAATTGTCTAAAATTGTAACATTCAAAAGATTCTAGTCCTGGCTCAGGCAATATCTAACTTTCTAAATTAACTTTGGTTAATTTATTAAACCTCTATCAGGGCCTCAGTTTACAAATTTTACAGTTGTGGAAATTGATCTTCATGACTTCTAAGATCTCTTGTATCTTTAATTATATGAATATAAGATTATAAATTATTTTTTTGTATGTAGATCTTGAAAAAGTTTCCCTTAAATCCCATGGGCATCCAAAAACAAGAACTAGAAAGATTGTTTATTAAATGTTCCTTTCTCTAAATCTGCTTAATTTAAAAGGCACTTTATAACATAATCATTTATATTGGTCTCTGGGCATACTACTCACTCTTATAACAAATCACCAAAAGTTAAGTACTCTCATCTAAGGACACCATTTTTCTTCTCAAGAGCCAAATATATCCATACCCATGTAAAGAAAATAAAAGAATAATCACTCTGTATTTATTCGATAACTGAACTCTTTGGTCAATTTTTATTTCTTTCCTTCCAAGATATTTATCGACCAATAATGCAACTGATTAATGCTATTTATTAAAGATAAATGCCAATACTTTTAAAGGTTTTAGTTGAAACACAATAGGACTGGAATCTGAGTTGGCAAACATTTATAAAAATGAACTATTCTGACAATATTGTTCAAATACTGATGACTTGATAAATTCACATTGGTTCATTATTTGACAAATTTGGCAAGATAATTTTTAATAATAATTAGTAAATTAAAATGTACTAACCTTTTCATGAGTAAATGGAGCTTCAAACTATATGTATTATTATAGATGCTTATATATGTACATATATACATATATGCATATATACATATATACACACATATATACATATATACACATATAAATATATACATACATATACATACACGCATATACATACATATATACATATATACATACATATACACATATATACATATACATACATACATACATACATACATACATACATACATATATATGCCCACATAAGCAGTGGTGGGATTCAGCAGGTTCGCAAGGTTGGGCCTAACCAATACGTAATATTATGTTGAATTTGGCAAACTGGTTGTTAAAATGGCACTTGTAATCAGGGGTCTCTAAGGTTGGTGCCTGGGCAGCTGCTCAATGTGGAAATCACAAATTTATGTTCCTTATTCTTTTTTAACGTTCACATGTGCAACAGTGTTTTCTAAGCACCTGTAGTAATGTTCATTCTGTCCATAGGTGGAAAACATTGATGGAACTATGCTTGTAATATTTATTTATTCATTTCTTAAAACTCTTTATACCTTTGATGAAATGCTACATTTTCATTCCCACGTATTTGTTACTTCAGTAAACAAACATATAACTTAAAGAGAAAAAGTGCCAAAGAACCAGGGGGTGACAAGTTGTCATTTGTTTCCACTTTGTGTTACACCAAAAATTCCCCCGAGATATGAATGCGCTGGTGTTCCCTGAACGGTAAAACCAATAGGAAGCTGGGAGACAAGGATCCAATAGAAATATAGATTTCAGAGGTTATCTTATCACCCATTTCAGAAGCCATGGAAGCATTAGAAAAAAAAAAATATTTAGAATAGGTAGAATGAGTTTTAATTCTGCATATATTCCAACATTTGCTGCTGTGGTCACGTGGCTGCTTTCGCTCCCTAAGGATATGTTTGTGTCAGGTATTATTTAATATTTATTCATTAATATTTTAAAACTCTTTCTTATAACATATTCTAGTTTTGTGTACCTCTTTTATTGTTCTTATTTGAGTATTAAATGCATCAAATATTAATCTACCTTTCAGTATATCTTTTTGTATACTTAAAAACGGTCATTAGGGAAGAAAATTGGTTTTTTAATTTATTTGAATTCTACTACTGCAATAAGTTATGTGTGTATGTATGCATACATATATACTATTAAAACTTAAAATTGTTCTAAGACTTTCGGAACACCATAAATATGCACATACACATGTATGCATGTATGTATCTATGTATAGACATATATACATGTGTATTATATATAAACATACATATTTAAATAATATACATGTATGTGACTTTATATGTTTGTGTGTTTACATACATATGTGTGTATAACAAACAGAATAAGAAACAAAGATTAAGTCCTAACATCTCATGAATATTAAGTAATAGAGACTCAAGATTCAAACTCATATTATAAATTGAGGTACTCTAGCCACAACTTCAACACTAAGAAGAACCTCCTAGTTCCTAGAGAGTAAGGCAAGATATCCCCTTCCCCATAACTCAGATGCTTAAGTCCTATTGCCTACCAGCTGGAAATTCATTCCTTAATCTTGATCAGACTTTTCTAAACTCTGGGATATCCTTTGCTTGGGAGGAGAGAAACTTATGAAAGAAATAGCCTAAAACATGAGACAGTTGCATGTATGCATCCACATAAATACCGCCATACTGTTCATTTAAAAGAATTTTAAAAATCAAATCTAACAATGCAGAAAAAGTAACCATTCCAATGCATTAAATATGCTGATCAGATTTCAGTTGAATTCTTTCTGTTCGCAAGGTAGTATTATCTCACACTGCAATCATCAGTTGGCAGAGGCTCATGACAGAGATAAACTGTATTGTTCTTATGATTACTAAATTTTCAGTGCATTATTTAAAAATTAAATAATCTTTATATGATTACTGAAATATGTGCTTCTTATATTTCTCATTGCCGTTCATTTTACTAAATTCAATACAATGAACTGTTTTCTTGGTGGGAAAAAGCACAACTTGTTACAGGAGGATCTGAGTTTAAATCTGACCTCAAGATACTATCTGTGTGACCCTGGACAAGTCACTTAACCCTGTTTGCCTCATTTCCTCATCTGTTAAATGAACTAGAGAAGGAAATGGCAAACCACTCCAGTATCTTTGTTAAGAAAACCAGAGTCATAAAGAATCTGAGATGACTAAAACAACACAATAACAACATAATACTTCAAAGGGTTACTTGTATTAGGTGATTCACAGAATTGATAGGTGTAAAAAACATTTAATAGCATGAACATTCATACTACCTATAGCTATTGATAGTGTCAAAATTTTGTTTGGCATATATAAATATGTTTATGTTTATTTATGAACATGTGCATGCTCCCACACAAGCACCTTGTTATAGTTTCTCTCACATATGATATTGTTGATCAATCTCTTCTCTTTGGTACTCTCTTGGTTTTCAAGATTCTGCTGTCTCCTGGTACTCCTCCACTGGTGGATCCTAATATAAGTTATGCCCACTAAGTATAGGTGTCCTACAAGGTCCTGTCCTGGGCCCTCTTCTTTTCTCTGCCTATACTACTTGTAGATTTCATCAGCTTCCAGAGATTCAGTTACCATCTCTATTCCAATGATTTTCAAATATGTTTATCTAGGCTAACATTTTCCTTTGACCTTTCATGTTACCTCTCAAAGTGACTTTCAGAAATTTTGACCTGGATATCCAATAGGCATCTTAGATTCAACTCAAACTAAGAGAACTCCTCACATCAAGATTAGAGGATTTTTACTGCTTATAAATCCCATGGAATTGCCTGAAACACCTATGATATTAGGCGATTTTTCCCTAGTATCTCACAGCTAGTTAAAGGTGAGGTTTGAACCCAGCTGATAGAAAAATCCCATAACTACTCTGGGACTTGATTATAGCACCTGAAAATTGAGGGAATCGGGTCAAAACAGTGATTGTTAATCTTTTTGGTTTGGGAGTTGCCTTTTAAAAGAAGTAAGTTTCACAGTTTCTTATGTTATAATAATTTAAATACTATTGCCTAATGCCTATAATATCACAAAGCTAATATGAATTCAGAAATAATTGAATTTTATTTTTAAAATAACGCTTTATTTTTGTTTATGCTTTAATATCACATTTGTCTCTAAATATATCTTTCTCCTGCCCCAACCCAACAAGAAATATTTGTTTTATTAATCAGAACATCTACACACAATTGAGACCTAGTGATACAAATTTATGTGAAACATTATAATTTTTTGCTTAAATATTTGCTGAATTGTTATTTTGAGGGAATATTTGATAAGTAGACTTAAGGTATTTGGAGAAGAATTCATTTTTTTTCAAAAAATTTTTGGGGAAGTAGAAAGCAGTATGGCAGAAACTGGGCATAGATGAATATCTTACACCCTTTACCAAGATAAGGTTGAAATGGATACATGACCTAGATATAAAGAGAGATATTAAAAGAAAATTAGAAGAACATAGGGCATCATACTTATAATAAGACTTGTGGATAAGGAAACAATTTGTGAATAAACAAGAGAGGGCAAAACTAGGTGTAAAATGGATAACTTTGATTACATTAAATAAAAAATGCAAAAAATACATATGGCAAGGTCAGAAGGAAAGCAGACAATTGGTGAAAAAAAACAGTGTAGACAATTTCTCAGATAAAGGTTTCATAACTCAAATATATAAAGAACTCTGCCAAATATATAAGAATACCAGTCATTCCCCAATTGATTAATGGTCAAAGGTATGAACAGGCAGTTTTCCAATGAAGAAATCAAAACAATTTATAGTCGTTTAAGATGTTCTAAATCATTATTAATTAGAGAAATGCAAATTAAAAAAACATCGAGATATCATTTTACACATATCAATTTAGCTAAAATGATTGAAGGGGGAAATAAAATTGTTGGAGGGGATGTGGAAAAATTGGGACATTAATTCATAATTGGTGAAACTGCAAACTGATCCAACCTTTTTGGAGAACAATCTGGAATTATACCCAAAGAGTTATTTAAACTGCCTATGCCCTTTGACCCAGCACTAGGTCTATTTTCAAAGATGATTAAAGAAGACAAGAAAAGAACCTATATGTTCTAAAAATGTTTATAGCAGCTTTCTTTGAGGTGGCAAAGAACTGAAAAATTGCATGTGTGCCCACTGATTGGGGAATGGCTGAACAAGTTGTGGTATATGATTGTGATGTGATGTGATGATTACTGTAATGTGATGTGATGTAATGATTACTGTGCTATAAAAAATGATGAGCTCAATGGCCTTAGAAAAACATGGAAAGATTTATGCAAAACAATACAGAACAAATTGGGTAGAACCAAGAGAACATTGTATACAGTAACAGCAATACTGTTTCAAGAATGAATTTGAGTGAATAAGGCATTTTGACTACTGTAAATAACCAAATTAACTATAAAGGAGATATGAAGACAGACACTATTTGCATCCAGAGAAAGAACTAATAAATGGAAGTAGGTATAGAACAATTTTACGTACATATAAATATCTAAATCTCTGTCTATGTGTATATATATGTATATATGTATGTATATATCTATATATTTATGTATAACTTTTTTGTGTATTTAAAAGGAATAGCAAGTTGTACATGGTGAGTTTGTGGTTTCATGTACAATCATCTTTTTTATTGCAGTATGCTATGGAAATGTTTGTTTTATTCCACAAATTAAAATAAGTTTAGATCAAAAAAGCACTTTTGATTTTCTCAAAAAATTCCAATTGCTTTTACTGTTCTGAAAAATAGCCATTTGAAAAATTGTGAGAAAAATAATAAATTGTCTATCAAGTCAAGTAATGATTGAAAGTACACATATGGGCAACATACAACCCAAATTATTTTCAAACATGTAACAGCATGTCCTTACTTTTCAATTTAAATATATTTTAAAATACATAAAGATGAAAGTAAACATTTCTTTTCAACATAAAGCAATATTATAAATGGGAAAACAAATATGATACTGTATACAGTAAGAGTATAAACAGCTCAGATAAACCATTCTAGCAGGAGTGACCAGGCAAAATGAAAAAAAAAAGTCAAATTATTTTTTCTCATCAGGCATAAATAAAGCCTTGACAATATATACCCATCAACATAAAGTCTATGATCCATGCTGCATAATTTGTTTGAGGGAAATGAAAGAAAAAAAGTGACCATTGTGGGAACACATGGATTGTAGATGTCTCACTGAAAGCCTTCAAGGGATCCACAGATGGGAAATCATTGGATAATATAATCTGTCCTTTCCTTTTGAGTCTAAAATAATAATACTTTTAGTTTCAAGTTGAAAGTTTAAAATCCATTACAATATTTATTTAGAAAATATGTTTTACAAGGTCCCTTTTTTAAAAAGTTATTATAATAGTTTTACTCTTTATAATTAATGTAAATGCCAAGAAATGTGGAATAGTAGATAGAGAACCAAACTTGGAGTCAGGAAAATTGGGTTCAAATCCTGCTTCTGATACATACTGACTTGATTATCATAGAAAAGTGAAATAAATTCTCATTGCTTCGGAAAAATTTCTAAGATTATAGATTTCAGGAGCAGGTTGGTGGAGGGAATTTCCTCATCAGAAAATCCTCATACCAATGTAAACAGAGGTTCACTTCTTTTTTTTTTAAGTGTTTAATAGCCCATTGTTGCTTTGAAAATTGTATATATATATATGTATATATATACATATATACGTATATATATATATACACTGTACATACATATATCTATACACACACATATATAAATTTTCAAATCAATAATTGGATGCATGCATTTATGGAAGTATATACTCACATGCATAAATATACATACACATATTACTTTCAACCTCACTGCTATATTGTCAGGTAAATCTAGTCAATTAGGAATGAAACCTCTCACATTATTTTACTAGTTTAAGTAAATTTGGCTCTATATTATGGTGATACCCATTCAATATTATACAAAGTAAAAACATAAAAAAGTTACTGGAAGTTTTTGAAGCACATTTTTTATATATTTTGAGAAACATTTTTAAATGAGACTGTTGTCATATTTTCAAATATTTAAATTAACAAATGAAATGTATTTTTCAAAGGAGATACTTAATGTAAAAGTTTACAAAAAGGTAATCCGAATTGAAGGTATATTTCTCTTTCCTAAACTGTAAATATATATCACTTATAAATAATGTATTATGGTCATTTAATTTTATAGTATGAAGAGACTTTAGAAGTGGTCTATGCCAGTAATTATTCAAATAATGAATCCTATCTAAATAATCCTTTATTAGTATTCATCTAGTCCTAACTTGATAGATAAACTTGCAGCAATCAAAAACTTGCTCCCTCTTGACACAGCCCATTCTAGTTTCAGACAACTCTGATTTCATACTTCCTCATGTTGAGTCTGAAGATGACCCCAAGACTCTTGTTTCTCCCAGCTGTCCTCAGGCCAAGAATAAATATAAGCCATATTGTTTATGCTACCTCCTCCAAAACTTAACTATATTATCACACCCACGCAAGTCTTCTATTCTTCGTACTAATCGTCCTCAGACATTTATGATGATCCTCATATAATCTTGTTACTTATCGATAGCCTTCTTTTTAGACAGGCTTTAACTTGGTGATTTTCTTGCTAAAATATAGCTACCAACAGCTGTACAATGTTCTAGACACATTCTAATCGGGACAGAATATAACCTGAACATAGGAACCTTACTATGATCATTATATTAATACAATCCTTTCATTAATACAACCAAATATCATTCACTTTTTCAGCTGACAAATATTTCTCCATGTTTCCTTGCCTCCCTTATTAACTATTTGAAAAACAGCAACTTTGTTGACCAAAAGGTTTCTTGAACAACATATCCTTTGTACATATCAGAATAGACAGTCAATTTGAAACCACTTCAATTTATAGTCAGTTTGGAAAGTCTGGAGAGGGCTTCTGATGAAAAGCACTAGCCAGTGAGCAAGTAAAGACAGCATATATTAGCTATAGGTGAAAGATGTGGGGTGGTGGGGAGTTAACAGGGTATGGGTGAAGGGGAATTAAAGCTGGATGGACAGCCAGAATAGTCATAGAGTGCAGAAGGAAAACTCTGCAATATACCTGCCATATACCTACTCAGAGAAGTGTTATAAGAGATTGAGTCTGCACAGAACTGAAAGAGGAGAGTTTATCACTTATGCTTTTATTTTTTCCTAGGTGCTTTTATACAAATTTTATTTCTATTAAATTATAAATAAAACTGTTCATGTATTATGACATATGAGTGTACATATTAGTAAGGGGAACTAGTGACAAAATCAAGGGGGAGGGAATGTGCCAGGTACTGACATTTCCTAGATGGGTTGGGGGTAGTGAGCCAGAGAAGTGAGAAAAATCCTAAAGTATACTTGGGTTCTTCATGTCAGGCATCAATTTTCAGTCAACGAGCACTTGTTGGACACCTATAGTGTACCAAAAACTGTACTAAGCCTTGGGGCTATCAATAGACAAAAATGAAATAATAAATAAATAAAATAATCCTTGCTCTCGAAGAGGTCTCAGTCTATTGGGGTGGGCAACATAAAAATAAACATACATATATGCAAAATATTGATACAATACATAGGAGATAGAGATAAATTACTAGCATTAAGTGGTATGAAAGAAGGCTTCTTATATAAGAACAGACTTCAGCTGGAACTTGAAGGTGACCAGGGAAATCAGGAGAAGAAAATAAGAAGAGAGATAAGTCTAGGCATAGCAAATAGGTAGTGGAAATATCTATACCAAGGGCATGGAGTGTCTCATGGGGGTAAAAGTAAGGCCAATGTTACTGGACTGCAGAGTAAGTGCAGGGGAGTGTGGTATAAGAAGACTGCAAAAGTAAGAAAGACTCAGGTTGTGAAGTGCTTTTGAGTACCAAACAGAGTTTCAAATGTCATCCTGGAGGTGATAGTGAGCCATGGGAATTTTTTGAGTAGGAGGGTGACATGTCTAGACTTGTAGACTTTTACTTTAGGAAGTACAAATTGAGTGGAAAATGGACTGGAGTGGAGAGACCCTTGAATAGAGGATACCAACCAAAAGAAGGTTGTTACAACAGTAAAGGCATGAGGTAATAATGATGTGTGTCAAGATAATGGCAGTGTCAGAAAAGAGCAATTAATATGCTCATTGGACTAATATTGGTATTTGGCAATACTTATCTGTGTGAGAAGACATTTTTTGAAAGATGAAAATATATAAAGTCTCATAACATATCAGCATTAATAAACATCCACAATTAGTTTTGATGATGGAGAACACTGACCTTGAACCCCCAATTAAGCAATATATTCACACAAAAAGAATTACATACTTCTCAATTATTACAAAAATTCTCAAATATTACAAAAAGTACTCTATTAGTATGTTTAAATATTACTTTATATATTAAATTATATAATTGTTATAGAATAATTATGATTATTATATGCATATCACTATTCTAGTTTGAATTTTATCAAAACAAAATTTGAGAGGTAGGCACCATTATTATACCCATTTTATAGATGAGAAAACAGGTAATTGACTTGCCTGGTATCACATGTCTAGTAAGTATATGAAGGTCAGATTTGAAATTAGTTCTGATTCCAGGGCCAATTCTATCCAATTATCTACTTTTGCTGTCATTTTCTATTGTTTAAGACCTCTCATTATTACCTTGTTGCCCCATGCCTTAGTTCGTCCAGGAATGAGGGCCCTGTCTTCATATCACTAATATTTCTAAGGACTAGGGTGCTGCCTCAGAGTCCTTCCTGGGAAATCCTGTTTTCATTTAAAAATTAGACTTCCTTGATGCTAATGTCTAGCATAAAGTTGGGTCTTTTCACCTAAGTGTAATGGTGCAGTGCAAAGAGAACTTTAATTGAGAGTGATAAGAAAGACTGGGCATTGACCTCTAGCTGCCCATGTGTCTGACTGTAATGTAAGTTTCTACTTCCTTAGATGAAAAATAAAAGGATTAGATGACATCTAAGGTCTCTCACAGCCTTATAATATTCTTTAACTGTCTCAAGCCTCCCCACTGCCTACCATCTACCTTATTTTGTGAATAGACTACATTAATAAGTTAACATACCTTTAATGAAATCTGTTTAAGCCTCTACTGATTACCGACGCTCATACTCGCTTGACATTCACCTTCCTGTTAGGCCTCAGCTGCTCACTGTTTGGATTTTCCTGGACCAACTGTCAGGTCTGGGACTTGGTTCCTGACACCATCTCCCAAACAGCAGGACTGGCACCTTCTACTCCACCGGATTTGAATTTTGATGAATTGCCAATATTTCCATGAAATGAACATGCTTCTATATAAATACTGACCACGGCAATGATTGATTAAGGTTTGATGCTTGTGGATAAGTTATACTTTATTCAAAGCTAAAGGCACCTTTAAAGGATGGGATGATGCATGTATAATCTATGTGTATTTAAAACCTACATACACATTCCAGTGTTAGTTCAAGTGATTTCTGTGAATTTCTTATACTTCAAAAAGAGCATCATACACTCTGGTGTATGTCTAGTGAGACATTGACCCTTAATTTGAAAAGAAAATTGTAATTATGCTTTGATTGTACCTTCAGGCATTTTGATTTCTCATATTTTAATTAACATTATATTCAAAACTATTTTAATTAAAATGATTTAATTCTGTAGGGTTTAAACCTTCTATTACCATGATTAACTTGATGTCCATGAGAATTGCAGTAAAACTTCACAATTATGTCACATTAAAAAAATCAAACAGTTATGTACAAACCTAAGAATTGCATGTAGAAATACTGTCACATTTCTAAACTTTTGGTAATAGATTAACATAATATATTGGCCTGTGTCATTTAGCTCTAAAAGAATGTGAAGCCCTTGAGTGTAGTGACTATTTGACTATTTTCATTTTATTCACAGCACCTCAAACAGCACTTGTGAAAAGTAAGTGTTTAATAAATGCTTATTTATTAGTTTATCATTAGTTTATTAGTTCTCTCTCTATCATAAAATATTTCTACTAAACAAGTCACTTAACCGCTGTGCCAGTTTCCTATAAGTTTGTTATGAGAAGTAAATTACATATGCAAAACACTTAAGAAACTTTAAAGTACTACAGAAATGAAAGCTGTTTGTAGAATCTTCATGGTGTCTGTCATGATTCAGGCCAACTAAGCATAAGCTAACAAACTCTGTTAAGTGGTTTACTGTATGAGTAAAATGAAGTCACTTTATTATGAAATTCAGGTCCAATTTGTCATCACCTACAGTGACTGACTTTAAGAATAGAGAGTCTTTCTAAAGTATGGTAGTATGCTACAGGACCCTGTCCTCAATTCTATTCTTTCTGACATTTTGATCAATGACTTGAATGAAGGCACAGATGGTCTGCTAATCAAATGTATAAATAACTCAAAGTGGGAGGAATGGTTAACATACCTAATAAAAGAATCATAATACAACAAAGATATCAACAATTTGAATGATGTGCTAAATCTAACATGATTAGATTTAATAGGAATAAATATGAAGAATTGTGCTTAGATGCAAAAATCTCTTTCATAAGCAAATATGAAGGGAACACTGATGTGTAAAATTTTATTCACCAAGTATTAAAGGAAAATTATTTCCACCAAATATCAAATGAATTACCTTTGATACAAAGAGATACATAATGACAGATGTTTTTTCTTCATAAAAATACATTTGGAGATTTTGTTTGAATTCAAATTCAGTGTATCAATGATGTGGCATCAGCCAAAAAAGAACTAATGAAATTGCAAGGCTAATTAATTAAATTGCAAAATCAAAAGCAGAGTGGACAACCTGGAAAACCTTTTTACTGACAGTGGAATTTTAGTTGAACCTTGAATAGCCATGAGGATAGCCATAAGGCAGAGACAAAGAGGAAGAACATTTGAGTTGTGGGAGAATGAATAAAATAATGAAAAACCAGTATTCAATTCTGTTCAGCATACCACAATTTAATAGGCAGACAGTGAGAGATCAAGCCTATGCCATGTGAGGAATGGTGGAAGGAACTTGGGATATTCAGGGTAAAGATAAGAAAACTTGACTGACACCTTCACTTTTCAAATATTTGAATGAATATATAAATTATATGGACATTTCATGTATGTATATTACATACCACGTACCGTACTAATCATTGGTTACTCAAATAGAAAAAATAGCCATTCCCTTATCAAAGGAGTTCACCTTATATTTAGAGGAGACAGACATTGTAGGAGGGAGAGCTCAGTGGCAGGATTGATAGAAGGACCTGGAGGTAGTAAATGTGTAGCTGCAAAGCCCAGGGATCCTTAGGGTACATTGGGAAATAAGTTATTAATGACTTTGGGTCTAGAGGGTATAATTGTTGGGCTATGATAAAGTGATATTTGATGCTATATGTAGAAAAAAGGATTAGATTTGCTTGTTTGTCTTGAAAGAGCAGAAATTGGGTCAATAAAGTGAACATTGCGGGTGGGAAGATATCAGTGGTCTGAGAGACGTCAGCCAAGAATGTATTCTTTATCTAGGACAGCAACTAGGATTGTCATTTAGTGAGAGTAAAGGATAATAGATTGATAGGTTCTCTAAGTATTGCACTAACTTGCACACAGTATTCAAAGAACCAGAGGAAGTCTTCTGGAATGTTGGTTAATTTCTCTATACAGAATCCATATAAAGAGGATGGGTAAAATTAGTACAGGATCAGAAGGCATACATAGATTGCAGTGTCCACCATTTTTGGAAGTACTCACATTGATGAGTTCACAGATACCACATAAAGAAATTATTTATTATAATTAGAACTGTCTGAACAGGGAACAGATTGCCCCAGGAAGTAATGAGATTCCTGTAACTGGAGGTGTTTCAGCAGGTATTGGATGATCAGTTTGGGGGTTGGATATAGTTAACTCTAAGATTCCTCACACGCTAAAGACTCTACGATTTCATGGTTATAAGGAGAAACTAAACATATCTTTGGAAAAGAAGTAAAAAGCACATACTTTTTTATAAATACTAGTTTATTTCATAAAAATACAAAAATATAAATATACATTTATAAAAATATGAATGAATCAACACAGACTTCTTCAACTCAATAAATATGGCAGTAATAATTATTTAGTTTTTTTATATTAGTTTACAAAGTAGGTGCACAACGTCCCATATAATAAAGGGGATTGTAAGCAAGATAAGAAAAAAAAATTAGTTTCCTTCTCTTTGCAAAGGCACAAAAAAGCCTTTTAAAGTTCTCTTTACTGATGTGGTGCATCTTCCTTCCAAGATTTTTAGGCAGAGAGTGTGAATATTTCTTATAGCTATACCATTCATATTCATTCACATGAACATATTGATTAAAGCAAACCCTTACTACACAGTTATTTTGTTAGTATGTTTGAGTTTGTATTTTCCCCTGGGTAAGAGAATGCAGGCCACTTAATTTAGCAATAAAGACATTACTTTCATTAATACTGACCCAGTAAGTCCCTGGTAACTTTTATCAGTCTCGATCACTGTCATCTCCCCCATACATATCCGCAAGTTTTTTAAATCGAGGTCCCCAGTCACTGAGATAATCATAATCCTGGTTACCATCTGCAGTAAGAGATTCCAAAGAGCTGAGGGAATCTGCTATGGAATCATTCCCTTCATAAGCATATGTTGCAAGGGAATCATAAGGTGGAGCACTTGGGTCTGAATCATTCTCTTTTAATCTTTTGTGAATAAAGTCTTGTACATCAATGTTTTCCCACAATGGAGCAGTCCTCCTTATCTGAAAAATAGTTTCAGGCATTACATCCCTTCGGAGTTTACTGTCTTCTCTGGCTTCTGGATTCCGTAGTGTCCCAATGTCAAAAGCTTGGGTGTCTTCTTCCCCACCCCCTTCATCATTGTAGGTTACAATGTTGTCTCGAACATCATCTTTTGAAATGATCAAGGGTTCCTTTTTCCTCTGTCTCTTGAGTGCAGTAAATAGCACAACTAGAACTGAAAAAGGAGATGAAAATAAAATTTTAATGATTGTAAGTAAAGCATATTATGGGGATCTGAATTGGATAAAATTGTCAGATAAAAGGAGCTAGTTATTCTATGGTATCAGAGAATGTTGAGATTCAGGAAAAATATAGCTCAGCCTCAAAGAGTGAAAATAATGAATCCGGGTGAAGTGGTTACATCATTCAAATTCACACTGCATATTTCCATTGGTTTATACTCAGTCACCATATTTTATGAAATTATAACTCCTAATAATGTTTGTCCTTTTCCTGTCCAGGCCAGGAGTTTTGTCTAAGTCTGACTACAAATTACACAGCATTCCTCCACTGAGGAAAGAGCTAGGGAAAGTCATGTTGCACCTTGCATTTACTTATTATCTTAGGGTTTGCTGATATTCCCAGATTTAAAGAAAGAGCTTATGATATTATGTCATATGTGTGGGGGGCATTTTTTTCTTTACTCTTCAGAAAGCAGACAGAACTTGATAAACCATTTATAGGTATTTTTTGAAACACAACTAATTGGTATGGTGCAATGACACATGGCACTCCAAAGTCTTTACATGTAACACCAAAATTTTAGATATACTCTATACTTAACTAGCAGAGTCTTATTCCACTTTCTTAACTAAATATAATTCAATATAACTTTACCCCCACTGAAATTCCAAAATATTCTTTGGATTTCTACTTTTTTTTAATCTGCTCATAATTGTCTACCTCATGCCTTCAAAATTCATATCTCCTACCTTAACCCCAAAGGTGGCTATCATTTGGGAATGATCTCTTACTTGTTTTTTATTTAAAGTGTGTGTGTTTGGGGGGGATGTCACTGCCTAGCACTATAGCTTTCAAAAGATGGTTGTGCATATTACAACACTGCAGCCATTTTTACTCACATAAGGAAAGACAAAAGTAGGTTAAGAAACACCTGTTAGTATGTTTTTCTGAAGAATTTGTGCTTTGCAAATGAGTTAGGTTCTAGGATGGGGGTTAATTTTAATGGAAGAAAGCTGGAGATAATGGTGAGAAAGTGAAAAGAAGGTACTTTGGACTTTTCTAGTTGTTTATAGTTAGAAAAGGGAGAAACAGGACACCTCCTTTCTGTAGAGAGAAAAGTTGTGGATTGTAATTGATAAAGAGAGATTATCCAAATTCAAGGGATTTATTGGAAATTGGCAGTATTCCTACGTATCACCATGTTTTACTGATACAGAGAAATATACAGTGTACATATGTGTGTGTATGTATCTCCTCACACACAGATATATAATGTATACACATCGATATACATGTGTGTGTATATATGTATGTGCATATATACACACATGTATGTATATATGTATATGCATATACATATATACACACACATGGACCACATATAAGTATTTCCATATATAATTATAGGAAATAAACTGGTCAAAATAATAGTTCCTTATGGATAAATGAAATAAGATAAATTCAGTAGGAGTTGCCAGCCATCATTAATCATGACTGAATCATCTTGGAGACATAAAAATATTTTTTTAACATATGTGAATAGTTGAATCCTGACAGTTGGTTGCATTTATTTGTGTGTTGGCTGTTAGCATAATTTGCCCCTACACCTACTTCAAGAAAATGTTTTTTTGAAAATATTTGGATCATTTTCACTACACAAATGATTTCTCAGCCATTTCCCTTAGGCATCCACTGAAGTCCTGCAAGAGTTCCTGGCCAATGGGAAGTCATCCAGGTGGCTTATGAGGGTTTTCGGTGAAAAGCAGCCAGCTTGGAATAGCATTTGAAAATAAATTTGGCTGGCCTCACTGTCCTCAGCATAAGGATTTCTGGCTGAACAGCTAAGGAAATGAATGTTTTGGAATTGTTTGACAGTGGAACAACTGTTTAATTGAATCAAATGGTTGTCCTGTTAGGACACATTCAAATAAAACATTTGTTTTTGTGAAACCCACACTTATTTGGAAAAAGAAAATATAAGCCTTGATGTGGTCATGGTGACAGTTCAAAATAAATACAATCTTTAATTTCTTTAATTGGGGTATTATACCTTTATAACAAATTTATATTGCAATAATTGTTTCTTGTAATTAGTATGAGCACTACAAAAGATTTCATGCATTTGCCTATTAGACACCTAATATTTTTAGCAAATTTATTCTTAATTTGGCATTATTTACAAATACCAGCAGCGTCTGTCTGTCCTTTTCAACATAACTAAAAAGTTGCCAATTAATGTGAATATGTAGGCCTTATTAAGAGAATATGAAAATTAAAATGGCATTGTTTATTCTCCCCCTACAAATGTTTTCCAGATGTAGTGCTGATAAAAAGAGAGGTAGATATTTTGCAAGTTGAAAGAACATTTATTTACAGAGTCACTTACTAAGCAGAATGAGGATGCATAGGAGAATAGCAATGAGAGCCCCTGTACTCAGACCAGCTGAAAGGATCAAAGCCTCTGCATTGCAGGACTGCATATTCCCTTGGTTATCACAGGCGCACACACGGATAGTTAGTGTTCCAGTGCTACTTTGGATTGGATAATCGTTGTCAAATATTAAAATTGGTAGGAGATAAGTATTCATTTTATGGCGGCTATAGCCATCCTTTCTAGTCAGTATGCCAGCTGTGTTATCTATAATAAAGCAAGAATAAAATATGATAAGCTATTTGATATCTCAGAGAGGTAAACAACAAATGAATTTGATGAGTAAGGCTTATGTATACCTTTATTATCTACAATTGTGAAGTTTGGATTAAGAGGAAATTCTGGTACTGGTTCAAAGAAGAATTTGTGTCCCCGAGGAGGGTCATCTTTGTCCATAACACTGATTGTCTGAATCAACTGGAAAAATAACAATTAAATTGTCATTAGAAGGAAATTTAAAATGCTTCGTATTCTGGAAAATTTTGCCCTAAAAATATAGATTTTTGATTCTTTTTTCTTTAAATTTCCAATGTGGTTAAGTCATTATTGAATTGGATACCCTTTTTAAAAAATGTAACTATCAGAAAAAAATATAATTTATAATATATAGGATTTTTAAACAATTTAATAGTTTCTTTAATAGCATAATTTTTTAAAAGGCTTTTAAATGAGTTTCCTAAAAATGGATATAAAGATTTCAAACTTCGAGTAATAATTTACATGTAGGTATAGAACTTGGGACTATATATATACATACATATATGCAGACACATAAGCACATGCATACACATACACACACAAATCAATACCCATATCCCTAACTATATCCATAAATAACTGGCCCCAGGAAGTAGATAGTGTCATGGTCTACTAAGATAGTACTCAGAAAGAAGATAGACTACAGGCTACCTATAAAGGGAGCCTGGTGATAAGAGTGACAAAACATGCCAATAATACCAGAGCTGTCTATACATGATATCATTTGGGGATTAACAGAGACTCCTTAGAATTGTCAAACCTGGTACCTCTTACTCATTCCATAATGTTCATGGGAACTAGTGATAGTAACAAAGCAATCTGGATTTTTGAAAGATCACGAAGCTTTGGGCAGAAAACTGAATGAATTATTCAGCAAAAGTTGTATTTTCATCTCTGTTGTCAAATGAAGTTATGAATTTAAGGTGAAAAAATGTATAATGCAGTTCCATTTAAGAGATGGAATAGAAGTTAGCTGGGAATGAGCTTGGCTTTGCAATCTACAAAAATTATGTAGTCTTGGCCAGGGTTGGAAAATTTCTAATAAATGCAGAGGAAAAAAAAAGTATCATCTTGAAATATTCGCTATTCCAATTAAGAGAAAGTGAAAGGAGAGAAATAAATGAATTATAAATCAGATGCAATAATAAGGGTCAAGAGGTAGATTATAGAAGGGTAGGAAGAAGAATATCAGATTCATAGTAGAAAATTATGGAAAAACCATTTATATTATGGATTCAGTTATCTAAAAGCATGGGATATTGAAAATAAAATATACTAGCAATTTTATCATAAGAGGCAAATGTATCTTTTAAAGGAAGGTGAAATTAAGAATTGTTGGGATGCATATCAATACTGGAAAATGACAATCAATAGGTACAACTAGTTAAAAAATAAAGAGGTGAAACCTTTCAAAAATGAAATGGGAATAACTTGGTGAGTTATGAGGTGTCCACAGTAGAAAGAACAGGCCGTAAAAAGTAGTGAGTTCTTTAATACAGGAAAAAAAAAAAATTCAAGTTGAGGTTAGTTGACCATATTTTAGAAGGGATTTATACTTCAGGTAAGATAGGATTGCCTTAAGGATCTCCTCAAATCCTAAAAATCTATGATTCTAATACAAAGGGAATTGGGAAGCCTCAGATAAACTCCTTTCCTAAATCCACTGTCCTGGCCTGCATGTTCTTTGTATTCCACATCCTGAACAAAAGAAAAAGCAAAACAAACAAACAATAACAAAATCTTAAGTGTTGCCATATTGTTACTGTTTTATTGCTCATATTATTCTGATCTTAATATATTTTCATAATATAGATGTTAGCCAAGTACATTATAATCACTGATTGCTGATATAAAAACCTACTGTTTATATGACAGGCATTTAGAATTACTACTTTCTGAAATGATGCCAGCATATAATGAATCCCCAGTGTCTTAAGGCACTCAACTAGAGTATGTGAAAACATCCCAGTTATTCAAAAAATGAGTTGAATATTTCTCATTTACTGTACACATTTGTTCTAGCTTCCGAGAAGAGTCATAATTTTGTTTAATTTCTCAGTATATGTTCCTGGGAAGTTCAGTACAGTGGAAATACAAAGTTAATGCTTTGAAAAGTTATCTTTTTCATTCCTGCTTCTATATTCCTTAATAGATATTCATAATGACATTACCAATCATGACATCTGTGAACATTTCATTAGCAACTAAGGCAGTATTTTATTAGATGTGGAATGTGTAAGGAAACTCAGTCTTTGTTTTTAATCAATAAATAAAAAACATTTTATAACCTTATGCTTAATTTTTTCACATTTCATAAACCACTGAGGAAAACGTGCTTTAGACAATAGGTAAAAAATATCAAGAAACATGAAACTCTCTGAGCCAAATGTAGCTGTTGACTTGAAATGGAAGACATGATAGATAAAATAGAAGAATCAAACAAGAGATGCATCAATGTGTATATTATTTTAGTAGGACATTCATATTTTTAATCAGTTTAAATTCTTTATAAAAATTACTGAAACACATAATCATTTTATATGTAAACCATCACTTGAAATGCTTCAGGACAAAATGATATTTTACAGGGTGTGCCCCAAACTCTTAGTGCAGCTTTAAGCCACACTTTTCTTGAAGTCAGTATAGTTTTAAGTTTAAAACTATACTAAGACTTTTGAAAAACCCTGAAGAGGTTATCTCAACAGTCATCTAATTAACCACATACTATATGTTAAGCACTGTGCTAGATACTGTAGTTCCACAGAAATAAAATAAAAAGTTTCTGCTCTCAAGAAACCCACTAGCTAATAGGAGAGAACATGAAAACAATTATGTACTGACAAAATGTAGACAAGAGAAATTGAAGATAATATTGGAGGGAAGGCACTAACATTAAGCAGGATCAGGAAAGGCTTCTTGCAGAAAGTGGGATTTTAATAGCCACCAAAAGGGAAGGCAGGTAAAGTATTTTGCAAACTTTTAAGCTGTAAGATGTCAATTGTTATTATTATTATTATTATTCCATAGCAGCAGCAAAAGCAGTAGTAGCAGTACTAGTACTAATAGTACAAAACTAAGTGGGCTATACTTTGACTTCTGTGTGGTGATTTATATTCATTTCCATAGACTCTTAATGTTTTGGTGTTAGGATGATCCCAGAGGTAACCATTAGTACAATACTATCATTTTGTAGATAAGGAAAACAAAGCTCAGAATAATTTAGGTAAATTATTTCCTGCTAATTCAATATCTGATTGCAGGTGTGTCTAAATTCTTGATTTTGGAAAGTGATAACTTGGAAACTATATAGAACAAAGTAGAGTTCTAGATGATTCATTAGCTTTCCATGGTGACTGAGATTTTAAGCGACATATTTGAGCTTAATTTTAAATATCAGTAGGTTTTAAAATTAGCCAGGTAGTGTGCTCTCTACATCCTGAGATCCAGTTATATCTCAATTAGAAGTGCAGCACTCTGACATATCAGCAAGAGAGTTTGATTTTTAATAGATCTCAATACTTTAGATGAACTCAAAAATAAAGTGAAATAACTGAGATGAATAACATACTTGGTAATGGGTGTGATTATGTAATTCATTTCTCACTATAAATTCTGCCTGACTGAGCTGCCCTGAATTCTGATGATGAAGAAGTAATTACTGAACATTAAATGAAACTGACATAGTGCACATTCAAAATTCCTTTGCTCTGAAAGTCTGTCTAAAACCATTAGACTTACTAGTGGTTCTCTGAGTAGTGTGTTCTACATATAAAGCTTTCCTTAATCTGGAATTTGGGTGGGATAAGAGTGAAGCAGGAAATTAGGTGTGACGACGAGTAGAAAGAGAGGGGAAACTGTATCAAGTAGAAGTGCCATATCATATGAAGCCATTTTAAGTAGGGCAATCACTGAGAGAGAGCATGGGTATGCCTAGAGTATGGGACTAAGGGTAAGAAATAATCATTGTTTCTGCATGTGCTAGGCATATGTGTATTCACTCAGTCCATGCTCCATGCATACCTATGGTAAGGAGTGTAAGTTAGGGGAAAAACAAAACAAAACAAAAACATTTAAAGTCACTAGGGAGTGTGGCCTTTGAATAGGGCAAGTCATTCCTAGTAGAAAGAGTAGGCAGTAAAATGAGCTCTTGGAATGTCCCTATTACAATGTATTTCATCACAGTATCTATTTTTTTTTCTTTTCAACTGCTTTGTCACAAGGACAAAAATCCATTATTAGTTATTCAGTCCAATGACATATGGCTTCACAAGAACCTTCTTTTAAAGTGTCAAATCCAAATCCTTTTGTGTTCATTGTCCTTCACAATGTCTTCCTCCCCCTTTCTACCTTTCCAATCTTCTTATATCTTACATATCCCCATACATTTTCTTTTATCCAGTGGCCCTAGCCTTTGTACTCTTCTTCCCACATAAGACTCCATATCCAAATACAAGACATTTTAGCTGCCTAGCTCCCATGCCTGGAATGTTCTGCCTCTTCATCTTTCCTCCTAATTTCCCTAGCTTCCTTCAAATTTCAACTAAAGTTCCACCTTCTATAGGAAGCCTTTTCCAATCTCTCTTCATTCTAGTGGCTTCTCTTTGTTGATAATGCCTTATTTATCCTTTTCTATGCATAGCTGTTTGCATATTGTCTACGCCACTAGATTTTGAGTTTGTGAAGGACGTCTTTCACTTTTTTTTATTTTCATTTTTGTGTCTCTAGAGCTTTGTACAGTGCCTGGAATTCAGTAGTTTCTTAATAAATATTTATCAGTTGACTGACTGACAATACCCTTGGAAGATTAAGCAGGCTTTCTAACATGATTGACAGACTTTAGAGTAAATTAATTCACCTTACATTATAGCAAATTAGTTTAATGCATTTGTTGTCTTCTTTACACTAAATTTACTTCAATACCTTTGATAAGTAAAAAAGAGGAGAAACTGGAGAAAAATATGAAACTGTGCTGACTAGATTCACTATGAATTTATGTTATGTAATCTTACTAAAATGAGACAAACTTCCTACATTTATTTCTAATTGACTCACCATCCCACTTGACAGAACAGGTTTTCTAAAGCTTTTCATCTTTCTCCAAACCTTTCATAATTCCTACTCTCCTCTGATGTGAGAAACTTGCCTCATATTTCAATGAAAAAAATAAGGTCATTCATTCACAGAGAGCTTCCTCTTTTTACCCCTTCTTCACCTCCCATTTCCCAGATGCCTTTGCTGCCTTTATCTTTACCCCTGTCACACATGAAGATGTGGCCTTTATCCTTGCCAAGGCAAAGCACTCTATTTATACCAGTCATCCCATTCTCTCCTGTCCTCTCCAGTAGATATCCCACTTTTATATCCTACACTTTTTCACTTATCTTCAGTCTCCCCACATCTACTGGCTGCTTCCCTATTGGCTACAAACATCTCCATGTTTCCCCCATCCTTAAAAATCCCTTACTTGATCAATCCATCTCTTCTAGTTATCATCTTATACCTCTCCTCCTTTTTGTGGCTAAGCTCCTTGAACAAGTAGAATGGGTGGGCAGTGAATACCCAGCCAGGGGCACCTTGTTCCATGGAGGTTAAACCAAGAAGAGCTGCAGATAGAAAGTGGACTGAGAAAGTTATCTGCAATAGATGCTTCCACTTCCTTTCCTCTTTTCTTAACTGTTTACAATCTGGTTTCTGACCCCATCATTCAACTAAAACTTCTCTATCCTATAAATCTCTTATTTGGCAAATCTAATGGCAGGCAAATCTACCTAAGAAATCATACAATTGCAGATTCTCAGAGTTGGAAGGCACTTCAAATCCTACCTAGTCTAGCGAATAACTGAACAAGAATCTTCTCTACAATCTACCTGAAAAATCATCACTTATCTTTGTAACAACAATGCTACTTGCTGCTACTATAGCTGTGTAAGACCAACTGCACCAGCATGCAGGAGGGCTAATAGCACAGATTCTTTGATTTGATTTTCTAAGGAAAGCAACTTTATAAGGTTAACAATCTTACTTTAATTAAACATACATATATCATTCACTTAGTTCACGGGAAAAAGTCAGAACCCTGAACTTCAGAGAAAACACAAATAGAAAATCACAAACAGGAATTATGAGTAGAGAGAATAATAGGACCCAACAGACAGACTTCTGTTGGGTCTGACCAAATCACAATACATAGTTATTAGTGAGAGAAACACCAACATCTGGGTTTTCAAAGCTGTGGCGGGGGTTGGGGCGGGGCACATTCTTAATGGCTACCCAGAATCTCCTCTGGTCAAACCACGCGACCACTCTTCTAGTGAGTGAAACCTCCAAAACAAAATGCTAACCTCAGAGTATCTATACACTTCTTCAGGGTCAGAGGGTGTCACAACCATACGACTCAAACTCATGTGACCTAGGACTTCCTGTGACTTAAGTAGGTCATCAAAGACCCTTCATTCAATCAAAGACTCTTGATTAAAACAAAGGCAAGACTCAATCGAAGGCACTCGATCACGTTACTACGGAGAAACACTCAAACAAAAAACAGCAAAAGTCCACTTTGTTTGCCATTACATTTGAAAGCCAAGATTCATCAATGGTACTTGACTGCCTTAGTGCGGAGAAGCACTACTAAAAAAACAAAAAACAAAAAAAAAAACAAAGGCAAAAAGTCCCACCCTGCTTGCTATCACAATCTTATATTTGAAGATTTCAGTTATAAGGAACCCACTGTCTCCCAAGATAGCCATTTTCAGTTTAGTTTACTATAGTTGTTAAGAAGTTTTCCCTTATATATAATTAAAATCAAGCTTAATAATTGCAAAATTTATCAAGCTTTTAACAACTTTCACTTATTACTCAATTCTACTATGTGGGGCTTAGCAGAACATTATCTATTCTCTCTTCAATGTAACATACTTTCAAATACCTAAAGATTCTATACCTTCCACCCCCAAGTCTTCTTCAATCTAGTCCAATTTTCCATAGTTTCTTTGACCATTTTTCAAAAACCACAATCTTAAGGTCCTTCATTTTAACGGTCCTTCAGTTGCTTTCCAGTTAATGTTTCTTAAAATGCGGCTCGCAGAATGCAACACTATGATGAAAAAGTGATCTGACAAGGACAGAGTGCAATACTACTTATCCTCCCTCATCTTGTTTTGGAAACTATCCCTTTCTCTATGAAACTCAAAGTCTCCTCACCTTATCTGAGATGGGTCTCATTAATGGCTTTGAAAAAATTGCAATTATTCGGTCATGGTGATCATCCTGAAATGCTTGCTTATGAATCTTTAACTGAAATTTATACCGAACTATATTTATAATTGAATTCAAAGAATCCCTTTCTCAATTTGCTTTTCTCATCAGTTTTGCAAAGTTCTTTTCAATGGAGCTGAAAATTAAAAAAAAAACCTTTTGAAAGTTTAAAACTGAGAGAGCTCCTCCTTTGAGTGAAAGTATTATGTGCATCACAAGGGTGTATTCTTTCATTTACATCAAAATATGCTTCTTCTCCAGAGTGACTACCAAGGATATAGAAGCATGTAGATGAGTTTCACAGTGTATGCATACCCATGTAAATGTGTGCATGGTTTTATATGGACCACTGAATCATTAATGTAAGTCATGGTAACATTTAAAAATCTTTTAACAAAATTTTCCTTTATTTTATGGTTATGAATAATTTTAATTCTAATACATTTAATATATTTATGAAGTGTTTAGCTCTACTTTAAGATACTGTATCTCAAGAACATAAAATTTTATTTATTATCTATTTGCTTTTTACATTTCAATTTTATGAATTTTGAATCAGAAAATTTTGTGACTATTACTTCAAATTGTATTTCTAGTGAAAATTCCTTGCCTGGTCAATACTAGCCAAGACCATTAAAATAATGGCAAAGCAAGCTCTCCTGGCAGAGCTCCTAGGAAGCAGGTAAAACAATCAATAAAAGAATTATCATTCATCATTTTCTTTATCATAGGTAAAGTTCATCTTCTCAGACTACAGATGACTTCAATAAGGATTTCATCCCAGTAATTTGATGAGTGCCACTCAACATCAGCATAACAATGACTATGCAAAATAGTCTGGGATCTATATTATCTTCATTATATGTTTGCTGAATAAATTAATGCAAATCACATTTTTTCTCTGCTTGTATCCTAGGTATCTATAACAACATCATCAACAAGGAGTTTTCTGTGAAGTCAGTGGAAGCTCTGAGCCCATACGTAAAATAGGCAGGTGGCAGAAGGGAATGAGAACAAGCTATTCACATTGCTGTATATTGACAGGTGTAAAAGAAATTTAGGGAAAGTATCAAAATGAAATCTTCTCAAGCTCATCTGCCTAAGTAAATATAGAAAGAAGAAGGAAAGGGAGGGAGGAAGGGAGAGACAGAGAAGCAGAGAGAAACAGAGAGAGAGACACGCACGCAGAGTGAGAGAGAGAGAGAGAGAGAGGGGGAGAGAGAGTGAGAGAAAGGGCAAGGAGGATGAGGAGAGGAGAGGGAGAGAAAACACAATTATATATATATATATATGTGTGTATGTATGTATATACATATATATGTGTGTGTATATATATGTGTGTGTGTGTATATATATATATATATATATATATATATATATATACATAATGCATTTACCTGCCCAGGTTTTGCATTTTCACAAACAAATGTTTCATAATATTTGGCAAACTCCGGTGAATGGTCATTTATATCTAAAATTCTGATGAAGACAGGAATGTGACTACTTTGCTTTGGGTTATCTGGAATGAAAAACAAACAAACAAACATTATTTGTCTCATTTACAAAATTAACAATGATGTCACTTGCACCATTTGTAGCCTAGCAACAAATCACTTCTATGATTTTTCATTTTCCACATTGAATCACTTATGAATGTTTCAGTATACTTACAAAATACAAATAAAAAAGAAGGTATTAAAAATTAGAATGTTAATAATCCTGTTAACCAATTATCTTAAAATGATAAATTATTTGATTTATGTTGTTTTCTCTAGCCCATGATCAAAGAAGAGACCTAAAATGTTATGTATATATGGAGGTATGTATGCATATATGTGTTACCCTGGTACTGAGCACAGATGTATTATTTCATTGGTATAGGGAATTTTCTGTGCAGAAACAACTCTCTCCACTGATTCAAAAGGGAAACTTGTCTTTATCTTACATTCTTAGATAATTGTCTGGTGTTCCGAGACTTTGCCTTAACAATAGAATGTATCCAATCCAGGACTCGAACCTAGGTAATCTTGACACCAAAGAAGGCTTAAATTCTCTTTCTTTCTGTCTCTTTCTCTTTAATTATCTGAATGTTTCCCCTAAATCTGCTTCTGTATGTTTCTATCCTCTATCCTTTTGTTTGTGTTTGTCTGTCTGTGTATTTTTGCATTAGTTCTCCTAAATCTACCTGATTATGACCCATCAGTAAAACATACTCCTTCCTAAAGTCAATGTAGTATTAATAACAGAAAAAATATTTTCATAAATGAATATGATATAAAAAGAAAAGCTATATTAAAATGGTATAATATAAGAAAGAAAAATACAAGTTCATAAGGCTGACTCTTGTAAAATATGGATGTTTGCTAGTGAAAACAATAGCTTTGAATAGATTAATCTTTAACTTACTAATTTCAGTTGCGGTAATGGTAATGTTGTGCCAGGGACATGCTTCTCTGTCAAGGGGTTTCAACGTGAAGACTGACCCATTTGCAGAGTGGATATTGAATATTCTGTCCATATCAGTGTGTCGATCCACTGAGTATCTGTCAGGAAACAGAGACACATGTCAATATGTTTCACAATTTTAAGCTGTATTACAACTACTTGAAGAAACAGGTAATTTTACAAAATACCTCTGGATGAGTTACGGATTGTGACTCTTGAGACTATATTAACACTATTATTGACATTTTGGAATGAATCTACATACTTGGCTTTCCCAGCTTTGCTCTTCTGCACAATGTCCATGTTTCCTTTGGATTGCTTTTTTTTATTTTTAAGATTGCTTTCATGAACCTTCCGGGTTTAAGTACTGCTACAATTGATTTCTCTTATTCTAGGTTAGCTTTAGCAGAATGTGGGAGGTACCCTATAATTTGTTGTTGAATTTAGTATTATCAAAAATGTTGTAAACCTTTCTAATGGACTCAAGTCCCGATCCTATTAGATTACAGAGGAGTTGTCCCAGGTTGTTTTATTGACTGGAATTGCAACCCTAACTAAGTGATCTATGTTGTTGTTGTTATTCAGTAGTTTCAATTATGTCCAACTCTTCATAACTCCATTTAGGGTTTTCTTGGCAAAGATCCTGAAGTGACTTGCCATTTCCTCTTCCAACTCATTTTTTAACAGATGAGGACACTAAGGAAAACAAGGTTAAGTGACTTGCCCAAGGTCGTGAGCTAGTCTGGGGCTGAATTTGAACTCAGAATTTCCTGACTTCAGATACAAGTGCTCTATTCACTGTACCACCTAGCTGCCCCAGGTGATGTGTAATTAATAAAGTAGCATCAATCACTACTGCAGAAGCAAAAGTCTCTTTCCGCAATGTCCTATTTTTTTTTCTTGTTGTTATTGTTGTTGCTTTAAATCTTTGCAGTCACTCCTTATGCAAGTTGTATTATGGAGCACCAGAAAGTTCTGATTCTGCATTCATTCAGCTTTAATGAATGTGTCAGGAAACACACTATAGAAAATATTACCTTGTAATCTATGTGTGTCTGATCAGTTTCCAATCATCTACAAGTAGAAATCTCCCAGTTCCCAGAAGGCTTAAGTATTTTATTACCTTGCTGTCCAGTGTTGTGCAAAATGCACAGTGTTTTGATTTCTGTTTGTCAACATTTGGTGAGTCTGTTATTGGTGACAGCATAAAGCAATGTTTTGTGGCTGATATAGATGTGGGGCATAAAGCAACTTGGTAGAATTGCTCTTATGTTAAACTAAGAATTGAATTAGCCAAGGGGACCAGCTAGCCTGGATGCACCTTGTCCTTATCATATGCCAGGAAATTTCCACAATTGTTTGCTGCCTCAGAGACAAGGCTGCATCCAATTACTTTCTGGCATATTTCTTGCTGGCCTATTGACACTGTATCTATGGTACTTACATAAAGATATAATATCTGCCAAGCATTATAGTGAAGTTGAAAATTACAATTTATACCCTACCATTTTTCCTATATGTTCTAGCTGATATTGCCTTCAACTTTAACACTGGTTTATATCCTTTGAATAATGACTATATAATTTTAAAACCAAACATTCTGTATTTATCTGTCTACATATATAAGTATAAAACTATGCATGCATACATCTATAAACATCTGTATACATGCACATATGTATCTACCTATAGAATGAAGGATCCTCCTCTTAGTCTTCCAATTAACTAATAAAGGACACGAGTTTGGTTCTGTTTGGTAGGAGAACCAGATTTCCCTCAAACCCTTGCTGTGACATTATATAAAGCAACAATTGATGCCAGAGGCATTCTTTCATGTGAGATCAACTGTTACTCTAGCATCATGGAAATCAAATAGCCTATAATGAGGTTCCTCTACACATCAGCGTGACATTTGACTAAAAATATCCCATATTATTTATTGTACAATCTTCATGGATAGGTGTAATGGCAACCACACTGGCATACCCAGGATGGCTGCTAGTGCAGGTTCCTTTATCTGTTTTACTATGGAAAGCAACTTAAAAGGGGTCAAGGATCTTTTTTAATTAAACAGAAAAAAATATAGAGAAGAGAAATAAAGACCAACAGACAGGACTCTACTGCCTGAATCAAAACAATACTACTATGTATATGTTACATACACCACTGAATCAAGAGAGCCTTTACCTCTGAGCAATCAGGGAGCATATGGCTGAACATATGGCTACTCAGTCTCGACCAGTGAATCACAAGATCTTTGTTGTAAGTGAGCCCCCAAAGCAAAAAGCTCACCTCTCAAAATATATACTCTTTCAGCTAATAGGCTCAGTGCCAGAACCCTCCTGACTCGGTGCCTAATTAGAAGTTAACAAAAAGTGTGTAAGCCTTCCAACAAGCAAGCAAGCTTCCCTCAATGGGCTCCACATGAGGCCTATTGATGGGCGGGGAAGATCTTACTCCCCATTGACCTTACAACAGGGAGGCATTCAGTAGAGACTAGGACTCCAGATAATTGATATCACTTTTAAGTAGATAAACCATAAGTTCAGCACATAATGAAAACATTATATATTCAACTTTGCCAGGGTCATGATATTCTTGAAAAAATGGTAACAAAGACTATTCCCAAAAGGAAGTGAGGGGAAAGAATTTTTAATGTAGTAGTAAATCATAATCTTGTTATGAACAAATTAAGGGGAGCAAATTGGGAAACCCAAAACCCTTCTATAACTTGGAGTAGTTCAGCTCAGAAACTTATGGAATATAGAAAAGAGATCAAGTGCTTAGTGCTATAATACAAATTCCTACTGGGACAATTAATTGATGGCAGAGAAGAATGATGCCACAGAAGGGATAAAGGGAAACAATCTCATTAAAGTATTTCTTATAAGGCATTGTTCTCTAAGTCACACTTTCTATGACATACCTCAATGTTAATACAGATAGATTTGTACCTTATATCATTAATTCTAATGAAGTGTTCTCTCCTTTCCCCTTCCCCCCGAACCCCTTATTTTGCTCTTGCTTTTTATTTCATTTGATTGTAAATGAATTTTCAAGTGAGTATGTGTGATGAATAAGCTTGAAATATATGTTGTAAATACCTGAGCTGAAACATGAACTCAACTACTTGCTCTCTGGGAAAACTTGGATAAGTCACTTAACCTCTGTTTGCTCAATTATAAAACTATGATGGTAATAGCATCTATCTCCCAGGGTAGTTATGAGGATAAAATGAAGTAATATTTGTAATGTTCTTACCATGGTGCCTGGTACATAGAAAGTAGTATTAAAATAATATTACTACTACTACTACTACTACTACTACTACAACTACAACAACAACTACTACTACTACTACTGCTACTACAACTACTACTACTACTACAACTACAACAACAACTACTACTACTATTACTACTACTACTACTACTACTACAACAACTACTACTACTACTACTACTACTGCTACTACAACTACTACTACTACTACTACTACTACTACTACTACTACTACTATTCCTCCTCCTTTTACTAGACCAAATTTAGGGGAAAAGAACACAGAGAGAAGAGTTTATATTCATATTAGTTAAGAGAAAAATGGATGAGGAGTTATGCATGGTGAGGAATGATAGAACTGACATTTTTATTTGTATATTATTCCTATTCATGGGGCAGGTAAGTGGTGTAGATGGTTGGCCCTGGAGTCAGGAAGCCCTGAGTTCAAATCTGGCTTCAGAAACTTTACTAGCTATGTGACCCTGGGCACGTCACTTAACCCTGTTTGCCTCAGTTTCCTCATCTGTAAAATGAACTGGAGAAGGAAGTGGAAAACCACTCCACTATCTTTGCCAAGAAAACTCCAAATGGGGTCACAGATAGTCAGACACAACTGAAACAGCTGAACAACAACAAAACTTATTCATATGAATTAAACTGACTTTTTGTACAATTATAATTTTGTGTGTGTTTTTTGCTGACCAGTGAAATTAACATTGTTTGTAAAGAACATTCATAATTACCCCAAACACAACAAATTTAAATTATATTTTAATAGATACGTACATAACTAGGCATAGTGAAATCTCTTTATTCTATTGACAATAGTAGACTTACAGTAATACAAGCATCTTAGTTTCAAGATACTGCTTAGATTAAGAGCAATTCCCTTTCATACTGAATATAAGGATATATAATGCATCCCATTTGGCGCTTTCACTTCTCTTCTACACATTGACATGATGAATGTAATGCTAATACTTAATAGTTTACAACATAGACATAAATAGTAATGACTCTGGAGTCAAAGGACTTAGGGATAAATCTTATTTTAGATATTTACTGTGTTACCTTGTACAAGTCACTTAAATTCTTAACAAGGTGTAAGAGAACCTCATGATCACACTGGTATTGAGGAACACACTATTAAATACATCCTTAGGAACAAATGCTGTAATTAAGCAACATTTAGGAATTTTGCAATGGCGATATGAAAGAGAGAATAGTAGAATAATCAATAGGCAGGGAAGTTAAGGAAACTGGATTTTTATCTTGACTTCATTGATAAATAGTTTCATGAATATAGAGATATAGGTATACATACATATGCATGTATGTGTATCTGGTACACTAATGAAATCATATCTAGTCTATCTCTAGATATCTAAATCTCTTCTACATCTAGATATATTTCTGTATATCTGGATATATGTACATAAATATATGCAATTAGTTGTATATGCATAAATACATGTATGTATTTATCATTCTTCTTAAGTTAGAATATGCATACAGTATAGGGATAGGGATAGCAATATATTTCATTTATGTGTGTGTGTATGTGTAAAAACATGTATTTTGCTTTATAGTCAATGACCCATGTTAAGCATGTTTTACAATTTACTCCTCTCTACTCATTCTACTTTCAGCTAAACTGGATTACTTGTCCCTTACACATAACCTTCTGCCTCCTATCTCTATGCCTTTGTACTGGTATCCTTATGTCTGAAATGCTCTCCCTCCTCTTCTTCTATTCATTTCGATAACTTAGCTCAAAACTCAACTCAAATTCCACCTTCTGTAGGCCCTTCCTGGCCTCCCAATTCCTAGTGCATTCACCTCTGAGAAAACCTCCCATCTACTATCTACATATTTTATATATAAGTAGGTATTTATACATATAGTCTTTCCCATTATAATGTGAGCTCCTGGAGGGCAAAGACCATTTTGACCATTCTTTGTGTCCCTAAAACAGCACAGAGACCAAAAAAATATTAAGTCCTTAATAAATGCTTTTAAATTGATTGGATGATCAAATGAGTTTACATACACACACACACACACACACAACTAAATGCATTATGTAAATGCTATTATTATTATATTACATGATGAGTAAATATACTTCAATGGAACTGTGGTCTTACCAATTTGGTCACTGCTTTATTGGCTTGAACTACAACATATTTGCATCCCCTTATCCAATTCTACTGTTGCCCTTATTTTTCCAAAGATTCATCACAAAAAAATCCATCCAACCTCCTGATGTCTTTCTTGTAGATCTTTTTGTACTATATGGAAATCAGTGGAACCTCCAGGCTCTCTGTATGTTAATTCATGTCATGCCGCATAACTATTCCAGTTGCCTTTCTTATTAATATTATCATCAGTTGACATAAAGGTATCAATGCAATATGTTATACATCAATTCTAACTAAATATAAGAGGGATTTTCAGTAGATGGTAACAAAAGTGCTCTACTATAGAATATTCTATGTTGGTGTTTTTAGATAATGTGTTAATTGCAATAACCTCTTTGCCCCCATATCTTGAGGCCTTCCTTAATGAGATTAATGATATTTTAAAAGAGATATGTCTAAAATTTTATGTAGAAAGTACAAGGACAAGGAATACCTTTTCCATTATGCCATGCAGTTGAAATGAAAGCCCACCAGTACCTTGGAAAGGCATATCAAAGGATGAAGTAATTGGGACAAGGATTGAAAAGAGAGAATCCTGGATAGCTTTCATTTGGAGAATTAGGTAGTACTTTTAGTTATCCTAAGGTTCTTGGTAAAAAAAAAATCATCTCTAATAATAATGACAATAATAAATGACATTTTTAGAACTCTTTCAGGTTTCTAAAAACATTCCATTTTATCTTCAGAATAATCCTATGAGTTAAGTGCTATAGATACTCTAGATAATACTATTCCTATTTTACAGATGAGGCAAATAAGGTTGAGAGAAAGCTGCCCATAATAATAGCTACCGGTTATGTAGAGATTTAAGGTTTGCAAAACTCTTTACAAATTTTTATATCATTTGATCCTCATAACAATCCTGGTAGGTAGCTACTATTATTATCCCATTTAACAAATGAGGAAACTGAGGCAGGAAGAGGTTTAATGACTTCCCCCAGTATCATATAGCTAGTAAGTTTTTGAGGCCAAATTTGAATTTGGGTCTTCCTGACTCCAGGTCCAGAATTCCATCCACTGTGCCACTGAGCTACTTCAGATCCCCTAAGAAAGATTTGTGCTTAGAGCTTCTTGTCTCCAAATCTAGCACTCTGTTCATTTCACCATGCTACCCCTCTTACCTTGGATGTTCTTATGACAGTACTACCTGTTTGTGAATCTTGGAATGCCACAGCCTCTAAGGAACCAAATTACATATTGACTAAAGGACAGTGCAAAGACGTATTGTTGGTCCAAATAGTTAAAGTGATTTTGCGAATACACACACAGAACAAATGGCAAAAGGGATTGAATTGTTAAGAAATACTACAATGTGTTTTAGAGTAGTAAGTAGAGATCTGTTTCTTTTATTGTTCTTTAACAGAATCATTTTACTAAAAAGGGATAGGGATAGGGACTGACGATGCCCTTTCATTGGCACAAAAATGCCCAAGTAAATTTCTGCCTATAGAGGACAATATTGTGCTGTTTTTTCTGCACTGGCCCTTGTTTGTAAGAGGGGACAAATATAATACAAAAAACCAAAGATGAAAATATAATTTCGGTGCAGAAAACAACAACAACAAAGGAATAAGACTAAGAAACATTTTCCTCATGCAAAGCTAAACAGTTAAACATTGAAGGGGAAAAAGGTAATTTCTACCAAAAATCACAAGTTTAACCCATCTTGCCACATATCTGCACAGAATCTTAGAAAGCTTCTAGAACACATGGCTCTACAGAACAGTTTCAAAATATCAAATCCGAAATTTGGAGTAAGGATTAGAACCACCAGTATGTGAATTGCTGTATATTATAGTTTGATTGTTTTCACTGGAAAGATTACAGGATAACAAGAAAATATAAAGACCACCTCTCCCTGCTTCTACTACTTCCTGCCCTAAGACTTGAGCAGATTTTGTTTAAAGAGAGTGATACGGACATTTTTTGATTTTACTAGGCAACCTGGCAGAACGGTGTGGTCACTGGAGTGTGATTCAGAAGATAGACCTGGGGTCTCATCATGGCTCCCAAATAACTGACCATGTAACCTGGGTAAAGTCACTCTCTTCCCCTTGGCTTTTCCATAGGGAGAATGTAGGATTTGATGATCACTAAGTTCTCTTCCATTTTGTACATTATGTGATTTGATGCCTAGATCTTTCTGGAGTCCTGCTGAGGGATAAAATTTATTCATTGGTCTAATCCTTGGGTTATCTTTAAAAACAAAGATCTCATTCACAAAAGAGAGCCCTATGATGATTTTGTTCAGTTGGTAGTGATGTTGTAAATTCCATCTTCTATGGTCATAACATTTTGCTCACTGGATTCTCCATTGAGAAACTGAAACAAGAGGTGTTCCCTGAGCTGTCCAATGGCCTTTTCTCAATGTTCTTTCTTATTGACTTCTCTACAGCCTTTGATACTGCTGATCACACTCTTCTTGATACAATTTTCTCTTTCTTTTTTTCGTTCTGAAGACCACTCCCTTCTGCTTCTCTTCCTATATTTCAGACCGTTCCTTCTCAGTCTCTTTTGTTGGATCTTCATCCAGGTCATGTCCTCTAACCATAGTTGTCCCACAAAACTCTTTCATAGACACTTCTCTCCTCTACTTCTATACTACTCATATGGTGATTTCATTAGCTCCAGTGAATTTAAATACCATTTCTAAGCTGATGATTCTCAATTTTACCTATTCTGCCTGAACCTCTCTGCTGACATCCAATCACTCATCTCCAGTTGTTCTTAAGACATTTGGAACTGGATGTCAAATAGACATCTCAAACTCAGTTTCTAAAAATGAACTCAGTATCTTTCTCCCTTTACTGTCCCTCCCTTCTACCTTCTTTGATATTGTTGAGGGCAACATTATTCCTCTGGTCCCTCAGGCTCATTACCTACTAACGGCCTTCCTTAGCTCCCCACTATCTCTCACCCCCCATATATGATTTGTTTCTAAGACCTGTCAAGTTCACCTTTGAAAGTTTCAATGAATCCTCTTCTCTTCTGATACAGTTACCATCCTGGTGCAGGCCGTCCTCACCTCACGCATGGATTGTGGCAAGAGCCTGCTAATTGGTCTGTGTACCTCCAGTCTTTCCCTACTCCAGTAAATTTTTTAGATGCAAAGTGATTTTCCTGAAGCACACGCCTACTCAATAAACTTTGGTGGCTCTTGATTGTCTCCAATATCAAATATAAAATACTCTGGTATTCAAAGCCTTTTATAATCTACTTCCCTCCCCCCCAAAAAGAAAAAAAAAACCCTTCCCATTCCCAGACTTCTTACACTTACTCTCCACTTAGTACTTTTTGATCCAGTGACACTGACCTTTCTCTGCTGTTCCATGAATAAGATACCCTTGGCTCTGGGCATTGTTATTAGTTATTCTCCATGCCAGGAATGTTTTACTTTCTCATCTCTCCATCCTGGGTTTCCTGGCCTCCTTTAAGTCCTAACTAAAATTCTATCTTCTACAAGAGACCTTCACAAAACCTCATTTCTAGTGTTTTCACATTTTAAATAATTTCCTATTTATTCTATAGATAGCATACACATACATATGTGTTTATATACAGTACACATGTGCATGTATGTACATACATATTATACATACATACATACATGTTTGCTTATTTTCTCCCACATTAGAATATAAGCTTTTTGAGTGTAGAGCCTGCTTTTCGCTTCTTTTTTGTAATCCCAGCACTTAGCACAATGACTGGCACATTTTTTGTTCTGTTTTGTTGCTCAGCCATTTCAGTCATGTCCAACTCTCTATGACCCCATTTGGGGTTTTTTGTCAAAGATAAAAGAGTGGTTTAACATTTCATACTCCATCTCATTTTACATATGAGGAAACTGAGGAAAACAGGTTTAAGTGACTTCCCCAGGGTCACACAGCCAGTAAGTGTCTGAGACTGGAATTGAACTCAGATGCTCCTGACTCCAGGGCTGGTACTCTATCCATTGTGCCTCCCCTAAGTGCCTCTGGTACATACTAAGTGTTTAATAAATATGTATTAACAGAAACTCAATTATTGGGAAGGATTTACAAATTTTAGAAGCCAGTATCTTATTTCTTATAGAAATAGAGGGTGATATTCCCTGGCCTTTTTTTGCATAAAATTCATTTTAGCAAATGATCAATATCCATTGTGTACATTCTATATCTCAACAAATGCCCTCTTTTAATAGCACTCAGATGCTGGCAAACTAACCATTCTCTTTGGAGAAACCCACAGACTCTCTTCAGAGAACAGGGAGGGAGGAGCAGGGAAGAATATTGATTAGAATTGTGAAGTTTTTTAACCTCCCTACCTTCACATCCTCTTTGATCCACTCTTACTCCACCCCTAAGCAAAAATATCAAACATCCTCAAAACCTCATCCAAGAAAATGCCCACCAAAAGAAATCAGTGAAGGAAAAATCTAAGAGCTGAAAGGAAATGTAATTCTGTGTGTGTGTATAAGACAGAGAGAAACAGAGGAGAGAGAGAGACAGAGAGACAGAGAGAGAGAGACAGAGACAGAGAGAGACAGAGACAGAGAGAGATTTGTATGTACGTGTCGAGTTTTTACTTTAACTTGTTTATTCATAAATTGATAGTTTTCTAGAAAATGCTTCCCCTAGTTCCCCTAACACTTTGGCTCAAACTTTCTTAGAGAATGTATGGGCTAACATGAGTAAGAATTACAAAAATGCAGGAAGCTTGAGTGAATGGGGAAGCCTGTATGTACTGTATGCCTGTATGAGAGAGTCCTCACATAAATGAGTTCAAGTAACTTGCAAAATTATCAAAATCCATAATGATAACTCATATTTATGTAACTTTAAGTATTACAAACACAATTACACAATAAGTATATTTTATCTTTAAACAACTACAAAACAAAGAAATTAAAAATTAATTAATTATCAAGTTACTAGTTGAAGTCCTATTATTTCTATGTTGTAGGTGAGCTTGTTCAGTGAGATTAAAAGCGTTCATGGGATCAGACATTGAATTCTCATTTGGCTCATAAAAATTCCAGTGATGCTGGTAAATGATCTTTTTATACTCTTTCTGTAATTCTTTAAGGTCATTTGATACTCCCATCAACCCCATGGAGTTTGTGCACATGTTATTCCTATTTTACATATGGGTAAGCTGAGAATAAGAGAACTTAAGAAATGTGCCAAAGCCAAACAACAAATAGGCTTCTGAAGCAGTATTTCAAGCCTAATCTCCCAGATTTCATGCCCAATACTCTTGCCATTGAACCATGCATCCTACTTTACCAGTGAGGAAACTGAGGTTCACTAAAGTTAAAGGATTTACATTTCTCACATTCTCACAATTTACAAGTGATGGAGATAAGTTTTAAACCCAAGTCTTTTGACACTAGACTCAGTGGTCTTGATGCTACTAAGGGGACTGTGCATCAGCTTTGTTTTGCTTTTAGCTCTATAGGCACCTGGTGGTATAGTAGATAGACTGCTGGCACCAGAGCTAGGAAGATCGGAGTTTAAATCCTACTTCGTATACTTGTTAGATGTGTGACCTTAAGAAAATCACTTAATGTCAGGTTCCTTAACTATAAAATAGGGATAATGATAGCACTACCTCCAAGGGTTGTTGAACAAACTCAAATGATATAATATTTGAACTAATGCCTGGTACATTTTAGTTGTTATAGAAATGCTAGATGTTATTATTAGTTTCTTCAGAATGGGAATGTTATTTTTAGCTCCATAATCTTTGGAACAAAATTCCATCCAAAACTGCAATCTGGAGATCTAGTACAGTTTGTTATACTTGGATTTTGCCTGCAGAATTCTAACTCCTTCATCAGAAATTAGTTTCCTCACGTTCTTTATCTTTGCATCATCATCGGGAAAAAAAGCAGCTTGCTTTCTGTTTGCTGCTTCTCTGTGATAACTTCTAGTCTTCTGTGAGTCATAATGAAATACTTGGGCACCAAGTTTTGTTTGGTTATGAGCTCTTGAACTGACATCAATGGCAAGGGGTGCTCCTAAAAATAGCTGAACTTTAAAATGCAGTGAGATCATAAGGGGTGGGAGGTAGGAAGCATCTGTTCTCTGAACCTGTGAGGATATAATCAAGTCTGTAACCTGAGGGAAACTTGATTGCTAATGAAGTGAGGCAGAGCTGACAACAGCTGCTAATTGTAATGATAATCTCAAATCCTTTTTACATGTTGTAAGTGGCAGATGAATTTCCAAAAGTATGTGTGATGAATGTTTTGCTGCTTCGTGGGGTTAGTTCCTTACCTTCTGTGGTAGAGAACTCCTACTCTTATCTTTAATATATTCCTTTTCTTCACCACCTACTTGAACTCCTCTGACTTCTAGGAGAGCCGATCAGACCCTCCTGGATTGTATTCTTATTAAATCAGAATCCCAAAATCCCACTAATAACAGGACATTCTAAATTATTATCATAGATTGGATGAGAAAAGCATCATGATACATTGGAATATGTATGGATTTTCTGGATTTGCCATCAGTACTTGGATTTGAACTATAGATCATCCAAGTGTTGCTTGTGTAACTCTGGACAAGTAACATAACCTTCAAATTCACCCTCTGTAACAACAGAAGCTTCTACTGAACCACTCTTCTAATTCTCAAATTTTGTGATTTTATAGTTCTGAATGATTCTACATGTGGCATAAACTGAGAGACTAATGTGATCTCCTAGCCAGAAAATAGTTCTCCCAGCAGCTGTTATAATTCCTGGGATTCTAGTATTTTATATTCAAGTTTTCTATTAAAATGTAAATATTACTATGATTAAATTATAAGTACAAATAATTTTTAAAAAAAAAATCCCTGGGGGGTAGTTCAGTGGAATATGTTAGGTACAAAAGGCACAGTAGTTAATGATTATGGCAATCTGCTGTTTGATAAACCCAAAGACCCCACCTTCTGGGATAAGAACTCACTCTTTGACAAAAACTGCTGGGAAAACTGGAAAATACTATGGCAGAAACTGGGCATAGACCAACGTCTGACACTGTATACCAAATAAAGTAGAAATGAGTACACAATCTACATATGAAGGCTGATACTATAAACAAATAAGGGGAGCCAGGAATAATTTATCTGTCAGATTTATGGAGAATGGATGAATTTATGACCAAACAAGAGATAGAGAACTTTATAAAATGTAAAATAGATAATTTTGATTACATTAAATTGAAAAGTTTTTGCACAAAGCCAATGCAACCAAGTTTAGGAGGGCAGCAGAAAACTGGTAAAGAATTTTTACAACTAGTATCTCTGATAAAGGCCTCATTTCTAAAATATATAGAGAACTGAGTTAAATTTACATGAATATAAGTCATTCTCCAATTGATAAATGGTCGAAGGATATGAACAGGCAGTTTTCAGAGGAAGAAATTAAAGCTATCTATAGCCATGTGAAAAAATGCTCTTAATCACTATTGATTAGAGAGATGCAAGTCAAAACATCTTTGAAGTACCGCATTACACCTGTCAAATTAGCTATTATGGAAAAGGAAAATTATAAATGTTGGAGAGGATTTCAGAAAACTGGAACAGTAATTCATTGTTGGTGGGGCTGTGAGCTGATCCAGCCATTCTGGAGAACAATTTAGAACTATGTCCAAAGGTCTATAAAAATGTGCATACCCTTGGACCCAGCAATACCACTTCTAGGGCTATATCCCAAAGAGACCATAAAAATGGAAAAGGGCCCACATGTACAAAAATATTTATAGCAGCTTTAATAGTGGTGGCCAAGTGAGGGGATGCTTATCAATTGGGGAATGGCTGAACAAGTTGTGGTATATATATGTAATGGAATACTATTGTGGTATAAGAAATGATGAACAGGTGGATTCAGAAAAATCCTGGAAAGATTTGCATGAACTGATGCTGAGTGAAGTGAGCAGGACCAGCAGAACACTGTACACAGTAACAGCCACAGTGTGTGGGGACTGATTTTGACAGACTTAGACTACCTCAGCAATGCAAGGACCTAAAACATTTCCAAAAGCCTCGTGATAGAAATGCCATCCACATCCAGAGAAAGAACTATGGAATCAGAATGCAGAGTGAAGGAGACTATTTTCTGTTTTGTTTTGTTTTTCTTTCTCACAGTTTCTCTCATTCATTATGATTCTTCTTTGCAATATAACTAATGTAAAAATGTGTTTGATAGAAATGCATGTGTAGAGCCTATATCAGACTGCATGCTATCTTGGAGAGGGAAGGGGGATGGAGGGGGATAAAATTTAAATCTTATGGAAGTGAATGTTGAAAACTAAAAATAAATAAATTACTAAATTGGAAAAAAAAATATCTGTGAAGAGTGTGGCCTAGAGATAGCAAACTTTTGGTCCACAGGCCAAGCAATCATAAAACTCCTAAGCAGATCAAAATGCAATATGGAAACATTTAAGGCAATAAATAAAATAAAATACAACATAGATAATGTTAATTTGTCATTTTCAAAGTCTAGATGTAGCCTATAGGATTCTTTTCCTACTTGAGTTTAACACCACTAGTGTAGCCTATGGAAGCTTTGGAGAATGCTTCTTCCAATTCCCACTCCCCCTGACAATTCAGATTTCCAGAACTAAATTGGCTACAACTTCCCCTCAGTTCTGAGGTGTAGTTCTGAGATTTCAGAAATGCTTCTCTAATGTTATCAACTTGAACCCCCACTGATGAACCCCCGCTGCCTCCCACATTAACAGTTGAAAATCAATTTAATCAAACAATTTTAAGTAACTTAAAAAATTTACTAAGGTGGTACAGTAAGAACAATTAGCACAAAACATTCCCCACTACCTCCCCTCAAAATCTGTGATACAAGTCCATATTGAATGGAGGGGAAAACAAGCTCTATCTTAGAGATGGCATGTGGCCAAGGGATAGCTCCTTGTTACTGGAAGTGTTTTTCTCTCATTCTTGATGTGCTGAAAATGTTTTCCTTGGATTTGCTGGAGTTTCTTTTCTGGGCTCTTTATAGAGTCACCAGTCTCATCTGTCCTTAGCTACTAATGATCCAGAAATGTCCACAATCTAATTCAGAGATGCCAGTTAAGACACTGATGGGAACATCAGACTTGATCCTAGTGTGATGCTAGGATGCTGATGAGAAAGTGAGAAGTTCAGCATCTTCCAGATTCTTCCAAGGTGGGAAGTCCTCTTAAGGGAGATAAAGGAGACCTGTTTGAGGCCAAAGTCTCTCATTCTCTTTCCCCCTTCTCCACTCCCTCAGGAGCTTCCTTCTGAAGGATTTCATCTAGAGCTCTGTAGTCACTCCTAATGCTGGAATTTCCTCCTTCTCAACGGCATTGATCATTTGTAGAAGATCTTGTGGTCAAGTTTCTTCAGCCTATCATAAAACGTTTCTTGTTCAATAACACTGTAATAGAAAGACTTATTGTACTTAGAGTAAGGTCTTTGGATTGATTGATGGATGGACTTAGATGTGCTCTCATCCAATTTATCAGAGCTAAAATGAGATTGTGGTTTCATCCAACCCTTACAAAGAACATATCTTTAACCTTTATCAAGTAACATGTTAGCTAAGACTAATTTGATTGCAACATTCTTCTTATTAGAATGGGGCAGAGATAGGTGATTCTAAAGAGGCAGAAGAACCTGAAGGAAATATTAGCTAAAATAGAAAGGCACAAGAGAACAACATATCTACCTGCTTCATAATGTTGCTTTGAGACATTCTTGATTTTAACCATTTATATCATGTATCTGGCCTTAGTCTAAAGCAACAGTATAATACAACATGTTTGTTAAATATTCATAGAAAATCATGCCCCTTTAGGTTCTATAGATGACTTACTAATCTCTTAGTTTTTGTTTGTTTGTTTATTTTGCTTTCATTTCCATTTTTATACAGAGCTATGTGACACTTTTTCAATTGAAGATTGCTTTGGAAAGCCAGGAAGTTTCTTTGGGCATAGCGTAATGACTTATTACTTTGGGGGCAGACTTAATTTCCTACCAGATCAGGAAACTGTTCAGTATTCTAATATCATGCTTTAAATCCCCTCTAAACCATCCCATCAGTGCCTGTATCCTCTAAATATAAGCAGAGAACTATAGAGACTGAAAAGATTTTCAATGATGGGATATTTCAGAGTGTGGAAGTATTCAATCATTAGTAGTACGGATGTCAAAGATAAGTGACTATAGTATGACTGAAAATTTATTTTCCAGTAGTCTTTGTGCCTAAAATATCATCCTATGTTATATTCCTCCCTACATCCTTATACCAAGCAGCATTACAAAGAATGAATTTAGAGAAATTCAACATCATGCCTCTAACAGTTAGGCCAATCATAGTATTCAGCTCCTATCTAGAGGCATCAATGTCAGGTACTGCTTTGAGAGTATGCCAGACTGAAAGGAGAAATGTTTGAGGCTCCCCCCAAAAGTTATTGACTATGCTATTGTGTTTTCATTCCTTACTTTTAAAGATGTCAACTTGATGTAAAACAATTTAGCAGTTACCAGGGCCCATTACAAGCAGGTAAAAACAAACAAAATAAACCCAAACCCTGCCCCTCCATGCCCCACCCCACCAAAACCAAACAAATTTCTTCAACATATCTAGATCTTTAATTGGAGTTGTTAAACTTTTTTTGTTTTTTGGTTTACACTTTTTTTGGCAGCCTGGAAAAACCTAGGGATTTTTTTCTCAGAATAATGTCTTTAAATATACAAAATAAAATAAATGGGATTTCAAAGAAATGTAATTATATAAAAATACAATTTTGAAATCTTTTTTAAAAGTTCACAAACCCCAGGTTAAGACCTTTTTAGAGTGATTATAAGGCTATGGGAAAATTGTAGATCCTAAGTTAAACAGAACCTTTCACATTACAGAAGAGAAACTATACCAGAAAGGATATGTGACTTTGCAAAAGTGATTCAGATGTTAAGCATTAGACTGACAATATGAGCACAGGTCCTCTGGTTCCATAGACCATACTTTTTTTTCCTTACTATATTATCCTGGATTATCACCACATATCAATTTAGTGACTAATAAAGCTAAAATTGGGGATAGAATTACGAGAAAGTTCTCAATATGACCAGGTGGCCCCTGCGATCATCAGTGGTGGAATCAGATGTTGTAGTTCTAAAATTCACCAAAGACCCTGGATTATTCTGTACTACAAGATACATTCTGCTGCCTCACACCCTAGAACTTTTTTGTACTCTTTGTGGGAAATGTTCAATAAAAATAGAGAATGCTGGGAATGGAGTCAGCAAAATGTGAGTTAAAATTCTGTCAGAAAAAAAAAAAAGAGAAAAAAAAATTCTGTCAGACCTTAGCTGAGTGACCCTGAGCAAATCCCTTGGCCTTTGTTTACCTCAGTTTCTTATTCTGTAAAATAAGGACAATAATAGTCCCTACCTACCAAGGTTCTTGTGAGGATAAAATGAGATGATATTTGTAAAGCACTTTATAAACCTTAAAGCATTATATTTGTGGTAGCTATACTAGCTATGAATGAAGAAGCATTAGGATTTTAGCTGCTGTCATCATCCAGATTTAGGCAAGATATTTACACCATTGGGCATTACTTAGATTCAGAGTTGAACTCACACAGTTCAAGACTCTTATGTAGTTGACACCTGGAGAAAAATGCAGATAAAGAGGTGCTTACTCATAGGACATAAGTATACCATTTCACCCTTATTTAGTTCTTTGATGTTTACAAGGTAGTAGCCTCACAATGGCTCTATCTAACCTATCTATATGTGCATATATTATTATTTCCGTTTCCATAAATGAAGAAACTAAGAATTTATACCATCACTTATGCTCAGTCCCATAGCTATTATATGTAAGAATCAGGATTGAAACCCAGTCTTTTATCAGTCCTGTTTATCACAACAGGGGACCATCTTCAGTCACCCCGATTTATATCTTGCTATTGGACCCAGATGGCTCCAGAGGAAAAAGTGAGGCTGGTGACTTTCTACAACCCTCCCTCACTTAAATACAATTCATTTGCAAGTCATAGCATCACCCTCCTGATGTCATAGTCCTCTTTGAGAAGGAAAGACAAACAATAACAACAACAATCGTATCACAACATCTTGATAACATTCCATATTTTATTCTACTACATTTGTAAAAACTGAATGGGCAAAAAACATTTGATGGCACTTAGTCTTCCCATGTGGTCATTATTTTTTTATATTTAATTTAATATATTTGGTTTTCAGCATTGATTTTCACAAGAGTTTGAATTACAAATTTTCTCCCCATTTCTACTCTCCCACCCACTCCAAGATGGCGTATATTCTGGTTGCCCCATTCCCCAGTCAGCCCTCCCATCTGTCACCCCACTCCCCTCCCATCCCCCTTTCCATTCTTCTCTTGTAGGGCAAGATAAATTTCTATGCCCCATTGCCTGTGTATCTTATTTCCTAGTTGCATGAAAAAACGTTTTTTTGTTGTTTTTGAACGTCTGTTTTTAAAACTTTGAGTTCCAAATTCTCTCCCCTCTTCCCTCCCCACCCACCCTCCCTAAGAAGGCAAGCAATTCAACATAGGCCACATGCATATCATTATGTAAAACCCTTCCACAATACTCATGTTGTAAAAGATTAACTATGTTTTGCTCCTTCCTAACCTATCCTCCTTTATTGAATTTTCTCCCTTGAACCTGTCCCTTTTTGAAAGTGTTTTTGATTACCTCCTCCCCCATCTGCCCTCCTTTCTATCTTCCCCCCTTTTTTATCTTCTTCTTCCTTCTTTCCTGTGGGGTAAGATACCCAATTGAGTATGTATGGTATTCCCACCTCAGGTCAAATCCGATGAGAGCAAGATTTACTCATTCCTTCTCACCTGCCCCCTCTTCCCTTCCTAGAAAACCACTTTTTTCTTGCCACTTTAATGCGAGATAATTTACCCCATTCTATCTCTCCCTTTCTCCCTCTCTCAATGTATTCCTCTCTTATCCCTTAATTTGATTTTTTATTAGATATCATCCCTTCATATTCAACTCACCCTGTACCCTCTGTCTATATATAATATATATACATATATTTATATATGCACATATATAAAAATATATACATATATACATATACAAATATACCCCTACATATATACGTACATAGACACACACATATGTGTATATATGCATACACACACACATATATATATGCATATTTCCTTTCAGCTACTATGATACTGAGGTCTCATCATCTTTCCATGTAGGATTGTAAACAAAACAGTTCAACTTTAGTAAGTCCCTTATGATTTCTCTTTCTTGTTTACCTTTTCATGCTCCTCTTGATTCTTATGTTTGAAAGTCAAATTTTCTATTCAGCTCTGGTCTTTTCACCAAGAAAGCTTGAAAATCCGCTATTTTATTGAAAGTCCATATTTTGCCTTGGAGCATGATACTCAGTTTTGCTGGGTAGGTGATTCTTGGTTTTAATCCTAGCTCCATTGACCTCCAGAATATCATATTCCAAGCCCTTCCATCTCTTAATGTAGAAACTGCTAGATCTTGGGTTATTCTGATTATGTTTCCACAATACTCAAATTGTTTCTTTCTAGCTGCTTACAGTATTTTCTCCTTGACCTGGGAGATCTGCAATTTGGCAACAGTGTTCCTAGGAGTTTCTTTTTGGGATCTTTCTGAGGAGGTGGTCTGTGGATTCTTTCAATTTCTAGCTCTAGAATATCAGAGCAGTTCTCCTTGAGAATTTCTTGAAAGATGATATCTAGACTCTTTTTTTGATCATGGTTTTCAAGTAGTCCAATAATTTTTAAATTATCTCTCCTGGATCTATTTTCCAGGTCAGAGGTTTTTCCAATGAGCTATTTCACATTGTCTTCCACTTTTTCATTCCTTTGGTTCTGTTTTATAATATCTTGATTTCTCATAAAGTCACTAGCTTCCACTTGCTCCAGTCTAATTTTTAAGGTAGTATTTTCTTCAGTGGTCTTTTGGACCTCCATTTGGGTAATTCTGCCTTTCAAGACATTCTTCCCCTCATTGGCTTTTTGGAGCTCTTTTGCTATTTGAGTTAGTCTATTTTTTAAGGTGTTGTTTTCTTCAATATTTTTTTTTTCAGTATTATTTTGGGTCTACTTTAGCAAGTCATTGACTTGTTTTTCATGGTTTTCTTGCATCATTGTCATTTCTTGTCCCAGTTTTTCCTCTACTTCTCTAACTTGCTTTTCCAAGTCCTTTTTGAACTCTTCCAAGGCCTGAGACCAGTTCATGTTTTGCTTGGAGGCTTTTGATATAGGCTCTTTGATTTCGTCAACTTCTTCTGGCTGTATGTTTTGGTCTTCTTTGTCAGCAAAGAAAGATTCCAAAGTCTGAGACTGAATCTGAGTCCGTTTTCGCTGCCTGGCCATGTTTCCAGCCAGACCCTTGAGTTTTTTGTTGGGGTATGACTACTTGTAGAGCAAAGAGTACTTTGTTCCAAACTTGAGGGGATGTGCCTTTGATTTCAGAGATTTTTCTATACAGCCAGCTCTGCCACACCAGCACTCCTCCTTCCCCAAGAACCGCCAACCTGGACCTGATGAAAATCTTAAACAGGCTCTGCACTCATGCTCTGATCCACCACTTAATTCCTCCCACCAGTTGGGCCTGGGGCTAGAAGCAACTACAGCTGTAGTTCTGTAGCTGCACCACCCCTGCTGCCCCTGGGGTGGTGGCTGAACCATGAACTCTGTCCCCTGCAGCTTTTCCCACTATCCTTCTCTGTTGTCTTTGGTGTTCATGGGTTGAGAAGTCTGGTAACTGTCCCAGATCACTGATTCAGGGTGCTAGGGCTTGTTCTGCCTGGCTCCTGATCTGGTTGGTCCTACTACCGCCCATGCTGAGCTCTGCTCCCCTCCCCTCCGTGCACGATAGACCTCATCTAGCAACCATCCAGGCTGTCCTGGGCTGGATCCCTGCTTCCCTCTGCTATTTTGTGGGTTCTGCAGTTCTATAATTCGTTCAGAGCCATTTTTTTATAGGTTTTTGGAGGGACCTGGTAGGGAGTTCACACAAGTCCCTGCTTTCCAGCCGCCATCTTGGACCATGTGGACATTATTTGAAAGACATAGTATAGTATATAGCTACGGGGCCTTGGCATTAGGAAACCCTAGGTTAAATATTACCTGTAACACATACTAGCTATATGATCCAAAGCAAGTCATTTATTTTTTTGTGTTCCTAGACAAGCCTCTAAAATGTAAAGTTGCCAAATATTTACCAGTGGAATAGTGTAAGGAATTTACTCACTAAGAATTCCATCCTTGAAACTACATGACTGGATCAAGAGGGAAGATCAATATTATTAATTTTATTTCAGGCTTAAGGGGTAAAAGAAGTCTTGATATTCTTTGGGTTTTGTTTTTTCACTCCCTGGACACCTCCTTAAATGCCTTGGCATGGATTATAAATCATGTCTTATAGGATTCATTCCCCAGAAACTACAGTTCTTTCCCAATTGGTGCTTGCCTCTGTGGGCTTTATTACCAAGCTCTATCCAAGCCATACTTCAACTTCAGTACTTAGGCATCAGTATCAATAACTTCCTCCTTCTCTGAATTTCCAATTATTGAACCATAACCAAATCAACTCTTGTCATATTTTCCTGGATAAGGCCTATCAATTTATTTTCCTATGACTCCACTCTCCATACTAGTAATTTTCCAAACTGAATTAAAACCTGGCCTTGAGGACAAGGCATGACTTTGCTTTTCTATATATTTCTTGATTTTTAGCATGGCAATTAGAACATATTAAATGTTTAATATTTTTTCATTCAATATGTGTAAAATGTTAAAATAGTTTAGGTTTGTTTTTGTCTCACCAAAAATGTTATGAATTATTATATTCTGAGTGACTCCATAAGAGTTTTATATTGATAACTCACTAAGGGAAGCAGATAATGTTTAGTGCTAAAAAGGCAACATAAAGGAATATAAGTCCAAAAGGGCTCTTCTCAATTGGTACAGGCTCCTAGTGTAGGCCAGTATGTAGATGACATGGCCTCATTTTAAGGACAGATATATGAATAAGCATATCAATAGAACGTTGATATATTTTATTTTGGCCATGGTTACCCACAATGTGAGGCAAAATGAAAAAAATAATCTCTCAGTCTCATGCAGACTCATTATTACACAGTCACAATGTGGTCACTTTGTCACCAAAGAAGTAATTTTAATTCTTAAAACTCTTAAGATACAACTTTTGTACATTCATCAAATGATTGCCACAAACCACATATATGTCAACCTCTTCAGTATAGGTAAAGCCATAATTCTTAATGAAGTTGGAGTTTACTGAAAAAGAGAATGATGCAAAGATTCCCTTCAGTGAAGAAAATAAACAAATTGGCACAGTCAGCACACCATCTGCTAAAAGGCAACAAGTAACAATAAATTCTATCATGTGAGCTGTCAGTGCTAGAAAAAAAGACCACCATGGAAATTGTTTCATCTTTCATGCTAATATCTACTTATTTTACATAGTAAAAAAGGGGATTATGTAAAGGGAATTGTAATTTTCAAATTAATCAATATGATATGTATAATGAATATACCAGTAATTTAGATTTCTCATTAGACTCTGATTTGGGAGTTAGAGACTTACAATGCAGCTTGAAATGATCCATCAAACCCTTGACAATACTCTCACAATCACTGCATTCTTGTGTTTATGTACCTTAAATAAAGTGAATCAAAGATTGTAGAACCTGTACCAGTCATAGAACTCTGGTTCTGTGACCCATCAAATAAAGACTTCCAAAGAATTGAACAATACTCTTCCCACAGGATTCCAGAACACCTGTGTTATGGATATGTGGGCTTGTCATCTGAAGCCATTCAGGCCCTGGAAATGATTGTAATCCACCTCATACTCCACCTCTTCTCCTTCCTTCCCCACTTGTGATCAATGTATATAAACTGTGCTTTTACTCCAGCTTAAAGAGAAATCCTCACTCTGAAACTGATTAATTAAGCTTGGTTACTGGTACTCTCATCTCTAGGCCTGCTTTGTGTGACTGAGTATTCCCAGGTTAGAGACTGTCTCAATAAAATCCTGTTAACAGTTTATAAAGTCTATGGAAAACTTAAGATATGCCAGGCCAAGTAAGTATATCCCGTTATTTTAGTGACTTCAAAATTATAGTTGACACAGGGAGACATGGTAAAAAACAATGTTGGAAAAAAGTTCTGGACACAGAAATTAAAGAGACCTAATACTTTAATAGTATTCATGAGACTCATACTTTTAAATCATATATGGTTTCTTCAAGAAGCATCAAAAGATTCTAGTATTAGCAAGAACTATACATAATTTGTATTGCTGTTTAGTTGTAGTTGTCAATTAATCCTATCTGACTCTGTGAAAATCCCCACTTGGGATTTTCTTGGCAAAGATACTGGGGTGGTCTGCTATTTTCTTTTCCAGCTCATTTTCCAGATAAAGTAGCTGAAGCAAACGTGATTAAATGAATTGCCCAGAGTCACGTAGTTAGTAAATTTTTAAGGCCAAATTTGAACTCAAATCCTCCTGACTCCAGGGCTGACACCATCCACTTTACCATTTAGCTGCCTAAAACATAATTAAGTGCTAAAGAGTCTATGTACCTAAGGACTCACTTAATTACCTAAGTGCCTAAGTACCTTAGAAGTACCTAAGAGGTAAAAGTGTCTAATTACTTAAGCATCTAAGTGCCCATGTTTCTAAGTACCCAATTAAATGATTATCTAAATACCAAATTACCTAAGTACCTAAAAAGCTAACTACATTATAACCTAAGTCCCTATATAGATAATTACTGCTTATGTAGTACCTAAGTACCTACTTTTGTTGTTGTTCAATCTTTTCAGTTGTGCCTGACTCTTCCTCATTACATTTGGAGTTTTCTTAGTAAAGATACTGGACTAGCTTGCCATTTTCTTCTCCAGCTCATTTTACATCTGAGGAAACTGAGGCAAGCAGGGTTAAGTGACTTGCCAAAGGTAACACAGCTAGTAAGTGTCTGAGGCCAGATTTAAACTTAGGAAAGTAAGTCTTTCCTGACCCCAGTCCCAGCACCCCATTCACTGGGCCACCTAGCTGCCCACTTACTACTTACCTAAGTATCTAAGTTCTTACTTACCTAAGTACCCAAATACATAAGCACCTTATTACCTGAGTAACTATTTACCCAAACCCCTATGTACCTAAGTACTTAAGTATCTAATTACCTGAGTACCTAAATACCTCTCCTAATGACTTCCTAATAGTTAAAGTACTTAATTCCCTTAAATATCTAAGTGTATAATTCCCTAAGTATACAAGTACCTAAGTACCCAATTAGCTAAGCACTTAAGTATTTAAGTACCTAATTATATAAGGACCTAATTAGCTAAAGAACCATTACCTATATACTTAAATACATATGTTCAATACATTTCAAACTCTTTCAATCTATATTAAACTGGTTCAAACTGGAACAGTCATTTTTTTTTGTTTCAATTTCCTTATATTGTGTTGACCTTGTATATCTTTTATATTGTTTCCATTTTTGTGTAGATATCTAGGGCCAAAAATTTTGTGGATGACTTCAAAATCAGTGATAAGTAAAGAAAGGAAGGCTAATCAAAATTGGTGTTTCCTGTACTAGGAACAATCTGGAAGGGAACTTGTTGAGGAGTGAGTTTAGGGGAGTGTTGAGTGTGAGAATACCCCTGAGATTATTATGTATATTTTCAATGAGTTATCTTACCAGGCAAGTGCACTGCACACAGAATAAGCCCTTTTGCTGAAGGAACAAATTAGAAGCCTGCAGAGAGCCAAAGTTTTCCTCACTCAGAGATACCTTCGCTGGTTTGCTGGCTGACTTTGCTGAGCTATGCATCCCAAAATCAGCCGAAACTAGTCAAGTCATGTGGTCATCGCATCTTGGAAAATATTACTACCTGTTCCTGGGAAAGATCTGCCCATTCTTTTTTTTTTCCAAACACCTTTACAAACTTCCTCTTTGTGACTCTCAAGCATAAATCTCCCCTGCCTCTCCTGGGCTTTGAGCTCCTTTTGCACTTTGCCCTGGGAACCTTGGCACTAGGGTCTTATTTTCCTCTCAATAAAACTTTTCTGCTTTCAACCCAAGTTGGACTCCTCTGCATTTGAAGGGTGGGTTTCACCCCACTGACATAAGGTATGTTAATATTTTGGGTATTAATTCTCTTTCATTAAAGAAAAAACACAGGTTCACTAAGGGCATTCTATATAACATGAAAGTATCAGCATCCTGAATTGGATTGAAGTGAATTGAACTGTACTGGATGGAACTATTTATGAGATTAACTCAAAGCACACAGACAGACAGACAGACAGACAGACAGACAGACACACACACATACACACACACTCCTCCTTCATATTCTATCTATAAATCCAGTTGTTGCTATCTTGTGATTTCTAACTTCAAAATATCTTTCACACCCCTTTTTTCTACTCATACTAGAGAAGACCCTCATACATACACACATACACATACATATGGTAGTATAAATATCTAAATTAACTATAAAGGAGATGTGAATACAGAGAAAGAACTGATAAACAGAGGTATGTATAGAATAATTTTACATCTCTCTCTCTCTCTCTCTCTCTATTTCTCTCTCTCTCTCTCTCTCTCTATTTCTCTCTCTCTCCCCCCATTTGTGTATAATGGGGCAGGGGGGGGGCGTGCGGGGAGGGAAGCAAAAAACTAAAAGGAAAGAAAAAAAGAAATTTACATGATACATCTATTATATATTTAAAAGGAATAGGAAGTTTTACATAATAGATTTGCAATTTCTTGTGCAATAATTTTTATCATACTCTTATAGAAATGCTTGTTTTATTCAATAAATTTAAAATTTTAAAAAGTTATTTTTCTAAAGGACAGGCTTGATGCTGTCCTTTTCCTACTCAGTAAGCCCGAATAGCTCCCTATTACCTCCAGAATCAAATATAAAATGCTCTTTAGATATTTTAAGTTCTTCACAACCTGACCACTTTTTCTGTTTTAAGTTTTATGACATTTCACTCCCTATTATATACTCCACCATCCAGCAATGCTGGCATTTTTTCTGTATGACACATTACACCTGCCAGTTCCCTGCTATTTTCATTGGCTGTCTCCCAAAACTAAGATGCTTTCTCTCTTCATCTCCCACTCCTGTCTTCTCTGGCATCTCCTAAGACTCAGCTTATATCTCATAGTCATCATGCCTGTCCCTCCCTTCCTTTTTTCCCCTCTCCAACATACAATTTGTACTTTCCTTCTGAGATTACCTTCCAATTTCACTCTATACCTTGTGTGCATAGATTTTCATCTGATGTCTATCCTATTAAAATGTGAAGTACTTAAAGGCAGGAATTTTGTTCCCCCCTCCCCTTTGTATACTTTGTGACCAGCACAATACAAAACACAAATACATACATACATTTGTATTATATACACATATAATTGTGCAGTTGTAGTTGCATACATTTGAGCAAATTCATTGACAAAAAATGACCTCTGAAACTGATATTTTATGTATGTTGATATCAAATTTTCCCCATATACTAAGCAAATTATACAAACAATACCTGCCTACATGTAATGCATATACACTTAAAACTGGATTAAAAATTAAGTTATATTAACTATACTTTTGTTAACTCCTCTATTTGCAGAGATGATCGTAATAAATCCAAGACTGGTTACATATGTAGCAATTTGTTTTGAAAAAAAATCCACTGCAATATTTCTTTTTAAATGAGAAAGTGATCATATAGTTAAATGTTCTTATTAATATAAATATGGTGGGTTTTTTCCTATTAAAGTAGGAAAATTTAAAACCACACTTTTTTTTCAGAACAGTGACCTTACCCATCAATAAACATACAAGCACATTATATAGAAAGTAGGTAGGATTTATGAAGAGATATGAACAAGCATTATGCAGGTTGAAAAGGCAGAGAGGTAGGTCTGTGTTAATGGGTAGAGAATACATATGGATGACAAGAAAGATCATTTAAAATATTAGCATATATAAGGATATGTCCCTTAATAACCAGGAAAAAATCATCTATTATAAACAGTCAACATTGTAGCTTTGAAAATCCTTAAATGAAAAATATCAGGGAAGCTGATACAATAAAACAAAGTTTTAAGGTTTTACGAATTATTTTTAGACACAGAAAATGTATCTGATATACCTAGCAATTCAGAAAATGATAGTTATTAATATCTAATATTGGATATGGGGAGTTCTACCAGCATTCCACTATTTTTTCTTTTACATTTTGAGTTTTGTGATAGGAATGATATTTCAGGAAAAACTGTTTCAGTACTGTAGGTATTTATAACAAGAAAAATAACAATAGACTCATCATCCTATCCATTCCCATAATTTAGAATTGTATATTTACCTATGATTTTCTTGCTAATTTTGTTTTATTTCTAAAGGAATATGATGGAAGAATATAATTAATCATGACTGATGAATTTAAGAAAAACAATATAGTGTAGTATTTATTTTTACAAATAGAGTGTCAGTAATAGAATGAAGTTTTCATTTTTGTGTGACAATGTGAACATTTCTGAAGTACTTACTTTATCAAATTCTTTATAGCATCTGGATCATAAGCCATGACTTGTCCAATAATGCTACCCTCTTTGACATCTTCATCTACTTCAACTAAATAAAAGGGTTTGCTGAAGACAGGGGGCTCATCGACATCTTCCACAGAGATTTTGACAACTGCAGTATCCTTGAATGGCCCCAGGTGTCGGAAACGTGGATCAGGATGGGTATTACTTGCTTCTACTCTTAGAGTATATAGCATTTTCTTTTCAAAATCTAGTTGCTAGAGATAAAATTGACAAGAGTTTTCACATTTACCAACAGCACATTCCTTTGAATCCATGACAAATTAAAACAATAGCAGTCATTTCTTAATAGCATGAACTACAGATAAATAGCTTCCCCAAAGTAGTGATCATTCCACAAATGACAAAGATAACACTTACTTACATTTTAAAAAGGTAAGCTCACTGTAAAACAGTTATTTCCTAAATGTTTGTTGAATTAGATTGAATAAGGCACTGATTGGAAAAGTCATCCTCTATTTTACTTCAGACAGTTATCATCTCTTGAAAGGTCTATTGCAATTGCTTCATAATTCTTCTTGATTTTAGTCTCTTCCCTAGCCAATATTTCCATCAAATATCTGCCAAATTGATATCATAAAATACATACTTGATCATTTTAAATCCTACTGGAAATTCAATAATTTAAAATGGTTCACTATGATAAAATATAGAATCTTCAATCTGACTTTTAAGGACCACCATAATATGCTTCCCATCTTTCTTTGCAATTATATTTCACTTTGCTTCTTTTCACTCACTATTCTTTCTGCCCAAACTAGCCTACTAATTGCTTTCCATTAATCATATTCCATACCCTGCCTCTAAATTTTTGCATAAGTCAAGTTTGAACTCATACAATATATCTGCCTCTTATAATCTCTTGCTTTTTTAATGTTCAATTCAGGTGACACCTGCTATATGAGCCCTTTCTTAATCCCCCCTTTTGTTCTTTGTTTTGTTTTTCTGTCTCCATCTCTCTGCTTCTTGCTGTCTGTCTTTCTCTGTGTCTCTGTCTGTCTCTCTCTGTCTCTCTCTGTCTGTCTATCTGTCTCTCTCTCTCTCTCTCTCTCTCTCTCTCTCTCTCTCTCTCTCTCTCTCATGCTTCCTCAGTTGAATGTGAACTACTGTGTGTATAAATACTATTTGATATCTTTTTTGATCTACAAGTCCTAACACACAAGTGCTCAATAAAAATTTTTTGAGCTAAGTGTTAGTTTTTAGTTGCAAAAGAAATTTCCTTCTATTGAGTAGTCTATATTATCTTCAACCTTGTGTTCTGAGGAATACGAATATTAATGTACTCAATATTGCACTGGCATAGATTCAGAGGGAAGAATAAAATGTGAATTAAAATGAAGAGTGTCTGATCTGAGCTTTTTGTCCAAATCCCTTTTTAACTATGTTGGCTACCTAAAATATTCTCTATCTGAATCTTAAGAACACAAAATGAAACATTTTTATTAGTCCTTGGGAGGAAATGTTGAGTTGATTTTCTGTTAAAACATAAGGTAATGTAATACAATATTTTTAATTTAGCTTGATGTTTGCCAATTTCAATATATTTAGGGGAAAATCATGTTTATATGTAGTCTTAAAAATCACCAAAATAATTAGCATACTTGAAGAAAAATTTGTGATTATTATCATTACACATATTAGTTTGCTGTATTAGGAAATATAATATGCATGTAAGAAGCTAGACAATAACCTTCAAAAGTAGTTCTTTGTACCTTCCAGGTTCCTTACTCTCACCGCAAAACACCTTTAGTGAATCCAAATAAAATGAACTTCAAAAACAAGATTACATTTATTTTCTGATGTTAATTTTGATTGCACATTTATTAGTATTGTATGCATTTTTACTTGAAATGTTATACATGTTTGATATGTAGCAATCAGAAGGCATTATTAGAAGTAAACTGCCAAAACAATTCTCATTTATATAAATTCATAAAGGATGACTTTCCCCTAAAGAAGGTAGAAAATAAATCCAAAGAGCTTCATTGAAGCAAAAACTTCAAATACATAACTTTTTTATATTAATTTAGAAAAGAAACATAATGGAAAAAAGAAACCTTTTTGACAGTTATGATCCCTTCTTGTGTATCCTTGTCTGTGATGATGTCAAACATGTCTGAACCATCTCCTTCTACAAGGCTATACTCCATCTCTGCATTCTCTCCCACATCAGGATCATTAGCTTTTATTCTTCCCAGTGGAGTTCCAAGGGGCACAGACTCGGGAGAACTGAACTGATATGTACCTGCAAATTAAATGAGTTCTGCTTTGACATTGTGACTTTAGATATTGAGTAATATTTATTTCTCCTTACTTTCCTCATTTCAGTAAAGTGGCTTTAAAGTTGAAAAGGTGTTTAAATGATTTTCATCAGGAAGAGCTCTGACCTTTGTATTATAATATTATTGAAGTTAAGATTTGGAACAGGCCCTAGAGATTACCAAGTCCAAACCTCATATTTTGCAGAAGAGACATCTGAGGGCCAGAGAGATGAAGTAATTTTACCAAAATCTCAGAATTAATTAATGAAAGATTTCATATTCAAATATATTTCTCTTGACAAATAGAGGAAAAAAAAGAAAATCCATTTTTTTTCCTTTTTATTCTTCCCAGGCCTTAAAAATGATTGTTATACATGTGTCATTTAAGGAAAATAATATATTGGTAGTTGATTTTCCCCTGTGTTCTAAATTGCCACTAGCCTATACCTCTACTAAAATAACCACTTTCTAAATTGTTTTTGTTATTCTAATTTTGCTATAGCTTGATAAGGCATCCATGTGAGCAACAAGCCTGTTATTTCTATGAAGATGGGTCAAAGAAAATTGGAATCATTTTTTTAGATTCAGCAAATTCCTCTTTGTATGAGCTCTCAGACAATAATCAATAACTTTTCTGTTCATAAAGAAGCAGGAAGTACTGCTTATTCTCCCTGGATATAGATGAAACTAGCCAATTAAAGAAAAATATGGAGTACTAATTTATTTTTAGAAATCTAGTTTTGTTGCCTTCAATTAAATAGTCATGAAATAATTGCTAAAATTGGAAAGTAGAAGTCTTGCCTGACCAACTAATGCTCAATTGTAAGTGTAACCCAGGGTTCAAACTCATTTGTAGAAGACTCTCCTCATTGCTAGAGAATGATTACTCAGTGCCCAGTGCCTACATGAGCACAAAAGTTGGTGAGACCTTGAAATTGAGTAGAGATCCCAGCTCTTCTGGCTTCCAGCTTCCAAAGAGGAGATAAGCAGTTCTAGATTCTCTTCAGGGGAGAGATCACTGAAGGGAGATTAAAAACTCCAGAGAGAAGCTGACAGATAAAGGACCTGCAACCTTGATCATGTCCTTCAGTTTATCATGCCAGAATTTAAGGCGATTTCCCCTTTTGTGAGATCATGGACTCTACTTGTCTCATGGTTGAGCTTAGATATTTTTTTTTTTGAAAATTTTTTTTATTTTATTTTTTTTTAAATGCAATTTATTTATTTAACATATTTGGTTTTCAGCATTGATTTTCACAACATTTTGAATTACAAATTTTCTCCCCATTTCTACCCTCCCCCCCACTCCAAGATGGCTTATATTCTGGTTGCCCTGTTCCCCAGTCAGCCCTCCCCTCTATCACCCCCCTCCCCTCTCATCCCCTTTTCCCTTCCTTTCTTGTAGGGCAAGATAAATTTCTACGCCCCATTGCCTGTGTATCTTATTTTTTAGTTGCATACAAAAACTTTTTTTGTTTTTGAACATCTGATTTTAAAACTTTGAGTTCCAAATTCTCTTCCCTCTTCCCTTCCCACCCACCCTCCCTAAGAAGTTGAGCAATTCAACCTAGGCCACACATGTATTATTATGTAAAACCTTCCACAATACTCATGTTGTGAAAGGCTAACTACATTTTGCTCCTTCCCAACCCATCCCGCTTTATTGAATTTTCTCCCTTGACCCTGTCCCCTTTCCAAAGTGTTTGTTTTGATTACCTCCACCCCCATCTGCCCTCCCCTCCATCATCCCCCCCACCTTTTATTTTTTTTTTATATTCCTCCCTCTTCTTTCCTGTGGGGTAAGATACCCAACTGAGTATGTATGGTATTCCCCCTCAGGCCAAATCTGATGAGAGCAAGGTTCACTCATTCCCCCCTCACCTGTCCTCTCCCCTCCTCCCACAGAACTGCTTCCTCTTGCCACCTTTATGGGAGATAATCCACCCCATTCTATCTCTCCCTATCTCCCTCTCTCAGTATGTTACTCTCTCATCCCTTAATTTCATTTTATTTCTTTTAGCTATCTTCCCTTCATCTTCAACTCACCCTGTGTCTGCTCTCTCTCTTTTACATATATATATATATATATATACACATAAACATATATATACATACATATACACATAGATATATACATACATACACATTCACTTATATATATACATAAACACACACACACACACACATATATATGTGTATATATATATATATATATATATATATATATATATATATATATGCATATATATATATGCATATTCCCTTCAACTACCCTAATACTGAGGTCTCATGAATCATACTCATCATCTTTCCATGTAGGAATGTAAACAAAACAGTTCAACTTTAGTAAGTCCCTTGCAATTTCTGTTTCTTGATTACCTTTTCATGCTTCTCTTGATTCTTGTGTTTGAAAGTCAAATTTTCTATTCAGTTCTGGTCTTTTCACTGAGAAAGCTTGAAAGTCCTCTATTTTATTGAAAATCCATATTTTGCCTTGGAACATGATACTCAGTTTTGCTGGGTAGGTGATTCTAGGTTTTAATCCTAGCTCCATTGACCTCCGGAATATCGCATTCCAAGCCCTTCGATCTCTTAAGGTAGAAGCTGCCAGATCTTGGATTATTCTGATTGGGTTTCTACAATACTCAAATTGTTTCTTTCTGGCTGCTTGCAGTATTTTCTCCTTGATCTGGGAGCTCTGGAATTTGGCAACAATATTCCTAGGAGATTTCTTTTTGGGATCTATTTGAGGAGGAGATCGATGGATTCTTTCAATTTCTATTTTGCCCTGTGACTGTAGAATATCAGGGCAGTTCTCCTTGATAATTTCCTGAAAGATAGTATCTAGGCTCTTTTTTTGATCATGGCTTTCAGGTAGTCCAACAATTTTTAAATTATCTCTCCTGGATCTATTTTCCAGGTCAGTGGTTTTTCCAAGGAGATATTTCACATTGTCTTCCATTTTTTCATTCCTCTGGTTCTGTTTTATAATATCCTGATTTCTCATAAAGTCACTAGCTTCCACTTGCTCCAATCTAATTTTTAAAGTAGTATTTTCTTCTGTGGTCTTTTGGACCTCCTTTTCCATTTGGCTAATTCTGCCTTTCAAGGCATTCTTCTCCTCATTGGCTTTTTGGAGCTCTTTTGCCATTTGAGTTAGTCTGTTTTTTAAGGTGTTGTTTTCTTCAGTGTATTTTTCAGTATTTTTTTGGGTCTCCTTTAGCAAGTCATTGACTTGTTTTTCATGGTTTTCTCGCATCCTTCTCATTTCTCTTCCCAATTTTTCCTCTACTTCTCTAACTTGCTTTTCCAAATCCTTTTTGAGTTCTTCTATGGCCTGGGGCCAGTTCATGTTTTTCTTGGAGGCTTTTGTTGTAGGCTCTATGACTTTGTTGTCTTCTTTAGGCTGTATGTTTTGGTCTTCTTTGTCACCAAAGAAAGAATCCAAAGTCTGAGACTGAATCTGGGCGCGTTTTCACTGCCTGTCCATATTCCCAACCAACTAACTTGACCCTTGAGTTTTTCAGTGGGGTATGACTGCTTGTAGACTAACGAGTTCTATGTTCCACTTTTGGGGGGGAGGTGCCAGCTCTGTCAGAGCCACACTCCTCCTTCCCCAAGGACCCCCAGTCCAGACTGAGCTTAGATCTTCAGCAGGCTGTTGCACTCCTGCTCTGATCCGCCACTTAATTCCTCCCACCAGGTGGGCCTGGAGCCGGAAGTAACAACAGCTGTAGCTGCCCCACCTCCGCTGCCCCCCGGGGCTGGAAGCCGAACCGCGAACTCCTTCCACTCCCGCAGCTTTTCCCACTAACCTTCTCCGCAGTCTTTGGTGTTTGTGGGTCGAGGGGTGTGGTAACTGCCGCAGCTCACATATTCAGGGCGCTAGGGCCCCCTCCGCCCAGCTTCTGTTCTGGATCGTCCACGCCGCTCAGGCTGGGCTCTGCTCCACTCCGTTCCCAGCTCCCAGCTCCGTGTGGAATAGACCTCACCCAGAGACCATCCAGGCTGTCCTGGGCTGGAGCCCTGCTTCCCTCTGCTGTTCTGTGGGTTCTGCCATTCTAGAATTGGTTCAGAGCCATTTTTTATAGGTTTTCGGAGGGACTCGGGTATGGAGCTCACTCTAGTCCGTGCTTACCAGCCGCCATCTTGGCTCTGCCCCCCGAGCTTAGATATTTCACTACCAGTGGGAGAACTTATTCACTTCCTACCTTGACAGTATATGTTAATCTGTATAATTGTTCTTATTCCTGTTTGCTGTTGGCTCGAATTAATGGGTTGATTTGCTATTCACTAAGTGTGACAGTCTTTGTATAATTGGCATTTAATGGGAAGGAAGTTGTCTTTGGATATATTTTTTGGAAGCCTTCTTCCTTGTTAAGAGATAGAGATCAAAAACACAGCTTGAATCTAAAATTATTTCCTCTGAAACAACAATATTTAAGGGACAGAGAGATAAAATTCCCAGCCCCCCTCCATAAGGAGAGCAGAGTGACCAGCAACATGACATCAATATTTTGTTCCCTGCCTGGAAGGAATCAAATTTACCCTTGGATAAAGGTAAGTGGATAAAATTTTAGAGATAGCTATTCACATCTCTCTGTAAGTCAAATCTATTCTGCCACTTGACGACACACATAACCTATATGGGCATCATTCAAACACACACACACACACATATACACACAAACACACACATTTATTTTACTATATATTGGAAATAGCAGCAGCTGCTGTTATAGTCAAAATAGCATGAAATCTGGATTCAAGTACCGGCTATTCTACTTATTGGCTATGTGACCTTAGGCTAGTCACTTACTTTCTTTGGACACCATGTGTCATGACTATAAAAGAAATATAATAATGTTTTCACTGATGGCCATACAAGGTTATCATGAAGCTCAAGTGAGTTTTCATATAGAAAGCACGAAGGGAAATAAAAGGTTAACCACATTTATGGCATTATTATGACATAAACTAATAGCTAAACATACTTTGAAACAATTTTGGTCTTTAAGTGTATTTAACAATTTTTTTTTGCAATTCTTTTGATGAGGATGGTGATGATAATGAATGAGTTGTTTAGTAAAACTTTTTTTAATTGGCTAAATTGTTCTTTTTCTACAGCAATATATCATGGTAAAATGGGAAAAATAATTCTTCTTTACAAAATTCTAAAGCTGTGATGATTCTTGTGGCTGGATATGTGGGATGCTTCTTAGCTCATAATTCCCAACCCAGTAAGAACAAAAACAAAAACACTACCTAAAGAGTAGTTCCAGATGCCATTGATGACAATTTCAACCTGTGTGACTGGGTAAGTCACATAAATTCCCTGAGCCTCAGGTTTCTCGACTATAAAAAAGAAGGGGTGAAGTGGATAGCTTTTGATGTCCTGCATATTCTATATCTATGATTCTTCAATCTCCAATTCCTTTTTGCTGTTTAGTTGTTCAGTTATGTTCCACTCTTTGTGAATCTACGGCCCATAGCACAACACTATCTTTTATCCTTCACTAACTCTTGAAGTTTGTTCCTCTCCTTGTTCATTATTTCATGATACCACCTATCCATTTCATCCTCTGACATCCCCTTTTCCATTTTCCTTTGATCTTTTTATAACATTAGGGTCTTTTCCAGTGACTTCTGGTCTTCTCATTTTTTGGCCAAAGTATCTAAGCCTCAGTTTCAGCATTTGACCTCCCAATGGGTAGCCTGAATTAATTTATTTTATTATTGATTGGTTTGATATCCTTGATGTCCTAGGGACTCTCAAAAGACTTCTCTAGTACCAAAACTTGAAACCATCAATTCTACATTGCTCAGTTTTCCTCATAATCCAATTCTCACAGCCATACGTTGCTCCTGGAAAAACCATAGCTTTGACTATATGGATCTTTGTTGACAAGGTGGTGTCTCTGCTTTTAAGTATTCTGTATAGATTTTCCATACCTTTGCTTCCAGGGAGCAAGTGTCTTTTAATTTCATGGCTGCACTTGCCATCTGCAGTGATCTTTGGGTTGAAGAATATAAAATCTGATGCTGCTTCCATTTCTTTCTCTCTGTTTGCCAGAAAGTGATAGGACCTATTGTCAAGCTCTTAGGTTTGTTGTTTTTTTTTTTAAATGCTAATCTTCAATCCAGCTTTTGCATTCTCCTCTTTCACAATATCATCAAGAGGTATCTTAATTCTTCACTTTTTGCTATCAGAGTGGTGTCATCTGTATATCTGGGGTTATTGCTATTCTTCCCAGCAACCTTAATTACAGCTTTTGATTTATTCAGCCTGGCATTTTGCATGATGTACTTTGCATAAAAATTAAATAAACAAGGTAACAATATACAGGTTTGTTGTGCTCCTTTCCCAATCTTAAACCAACCAGTTGTTCCATGTTTAGTTCTAATAGTTGTCTCTTGGTCCTCATAAGTGTTCCCCAGGAGACAAGTAACATGATCTGGTACTCTCATCTCTCTGAGGACTTGCCACATTTTTTTTGTGTGTGATCCACATAGTCAAAAGCTTTAGTGTAGACAGTGAAGCTGAAGTAACTTTTGTTGTGTGCATTTGTTTTTTTTTTTCATTCATTTGTTTTTTGGTTTGTTTTTTGGTTTTCTAGAACTCCTTTGCTTTCTCCACAATCCAGTGAATGTTGGCAATTTGGTCTCTAGTTCCCCTGTCTCTTTGAAAACCCTCCTGCTTTTCGGGTAAGTCTTGGTTCACATTGCTGAAGTTAAGTTTGTAGAATCTTAAGAATAACCTTCTTAGCATGTGAAATGAGCACAATCATTTGGTAAATTTAACATTCCTTGGCATTGGTCTTCTTTAGGATTGGGGTGTAAACTGATCTTTTCCAATTCAGTGGCTACTGTTGTGTTTTCCAAATTCACTGGCATATTGAGTGTAGCACTTTAAACAGCATATTCTTTTAGAATTTTAAGTAGTTTAGCTGGAATTCCCTACCTTTTTTTAATGGTTTCCTCAACAGAACCCATTACATTATTTTACATAATTTACATTATGGAATCCCTAGGTTCATTCAAATTCAGGTCCAATGTCACATTCTACATGGGCTTTTTTTTGGTCCCTCACCCCAATTTAGTGCCCCACAAATGATTTTTCATTTATTTAGTATATTTTTCATTGACTTCTCTGTAGCAATATTATTCCCTTCCTTAAAATAAGCTCCCTTTTAGTAGACATGTTTTTACCTTTTGTGTTTGTATCCTGTCCCAAGAAGGAGGTACTTAATAAATCTTTGTTAGCCTGAATTGAATTAAATTTTACTTAGATCAAAGTTGTGGCAGAAGAGTAGGAGGAGGAAGCATGTTTTGCTGCATGAGAAGCAATCTAGAAGAAAGGAATTACTGATGGACTTTGAGTTAGGAAGTCCTGAATTCAAATCTCAAATGACTGTGTAATTATAAAAAAAGCATGAAAGTTCTCTGAGCCTTAGTTCCCTAATTTGTGAAATGCAATTAGGACTATTCATTGTACCCACATAGCAGGTCAATTATATGCCTCCAAGGGGTCATTGTATGTGTAAATGGGCTTGTTTTGGGGAAACCTCAGATCACCCAATCTGAAGGGACTCCACATCCCTTACCACATGGGTAGGAATAGTTTCTTAACCTTTTATGATGAGCTGGAGAGGCACAAAGGCTGCATCTTTAAAACTGGCAAGTCACTTTCTTTCCGAGATGCTCTTTTGACCTCACTACTGTTGCTATGGACTGAGTAGGTAAGTGGGGAATAATTTTCTTAACCTGATTTCCATCTTACTCCTTGGTTCTGAGGGTTTCTTGCCCTGTGGGTATTTATGCTGTTTTATTTCATCTATCATTCTCAGTTCTAGGTACCATAAGAGCAGACCCAAAAGTCTGGACCAAGGGGATCTTGGAACCTAGATTCGATGAGAAACGCTGCAGTCCCTAGAACATCAGGGAAGCTCTGAGAAGACAGTGTGCCTAGGATTCAAGCTTAATGGGAGTTTTGGACAGGGAACAAGAACTGTGCTCTATAGGAACTGAGCCATGACATGAACCTAACCCCCTTCCCAGAGACTAAGCTGGCACAAAAGCAAATTAAGCCCCATATGTTGGAGAGTTAAGTTTGTATATTTGTGATTATACCTATAGAAGTAAATATTCTTTTGAAAAGGTAATCTGTTAGTGGCCAAATGCAACTGGGGTTCTGGGGACTACCCCTAAACTTAGAGGAACACCATCAGTGGGGCTGAGGCCAATGGCAAAGACCCTAGGCTGTCCCAATTTCTCTTAAGAGTATCATAATGAATATTGATGCAAAAATTTTAAATAAAATATTAGCAAAAAGATTGCAGCAACTCATTACGAGAATAATACACTTTGACCAGGTAGGATTTATTCCAGGAATGCAAGGCTGGTTCAATATTAGGAAAACTATTAGCATAATTGACCATATCAACCACAAAACTAGCAGAAACCATATGATCATCTCAATAGACGCAGAAAAAGCCTTTGACAAAGTACAACACCCATTCCTATTAAAAACACTAGAAAGCATAGGAATAAGTGGAACCTTCCTCAAAATTATAAATAGCATCTACCTAAAACCATCAACAAGCATTATTTGTAATGGGGATAAACTAGATGCATTCCCAATAAGATCAGGGGTGAAACAAGGATGTCCATTATCACCCCTATTATTCAATTTGGTACTAGAAACATTAGCTGTAGCAATAAGAGAAGAAAAAGAAATTGAAGGAATTAGAATAGGAAAAGAAGAAACTAAATTATCACTTTTTGCAGATGATATGATGATTTATCTAGAGAATCCTAGAGAATCAAGTAAAAAACTACTTGAAATAATAAACAACTTTAGCAAAGTTGCAGGATATAAAATAAATCCACATAAATCCTCAGCATTCCTATACATTACTGACAAAGCCCAAGAGCAAGAGATAGAAAGAGAAATTCCATTCAAAGTTACTGAAGGCACTATAAAACATTTGGGAGTCTATTTGCCAAGACAAACCCAGGGCCTATATGAACATAACTATGAAACACTTTTCACGCGAATAAAATCAGATCTAAATAAATGGAGAAATATCAGTTGCTCATGGTTAGGCCGAGCTAATATAATAAAACTGACAATTCTACCTAAATTAATCTATCTATTCAGTGCCATACCAATCGAACTACCAAAAAATTTTTTTAGTGAACTGGACAAAATAATAACAAAATTCATTTGGAAAAACAAGAGGTCTAGAGTATCTAGGATATTAATGAAAAGACATGCTAGAGATGGTGGCTTAGCCACACCAGATATCAAACTGTACTACACAGCAGCAGTCATCAAAACTGCCTGGTACTGGTTAAGAAACAGGGGTGTGGATCAGTGGAATAGGATAGGTACACAAGTAGGTGAAATCAACAAGTTTAGCAATCTACTCTTTGATAAACCCAAAGAGGCCAGTTTCTGGGCTAATAATTTACTACTTCACAAAAACTGTTGGGAAAATTGGAAAATGGTAGGGCAAAAACTGGGCATAGACCAATATCTTACACCATATACCAAAATAAAGTCAAAATGGGTTCATGATTTAGGAGTAAAAGTTGATACTCTAAGTAATTTGGGAAAGCAAGGAATAGTTTACTTATCAGATTTGTGGAAAAGTAAAGAATTCATGACCCAACAAGAGATAGAGAGCATTACAAAATGCAAAATGGATAATTTTGATTATGTCAAATTGAAATGTTTTTGTACAAAAAAAGCCAATGCAACAAGAATTAGGAGGGAAGCAGAAAATTGGGAGAAAATCTTTGCAAATAGTATCTCTGATAAAGGCCTCATCTCTAAAATATACAGGGAGCTGAGCCAAATATATAGGAATACAAGCCATTCCCCAATTGAGAAATGGTCAAAGGATATGAACAGGCAGTTTTCAGAGGAAGAAATTAAAGCTATCTACAGGCATATGGAAAAATGCTCTGGATCACTGCTGATTAGAGAAATGCAAATCAAAACAACCCTTAGATACCACATCTCTCCTGTCAGATTGGATAAAATAACAAATCAGGAGAATGATAAATGCTGGAAAGGATGTGGGGAAATTGGAACATTGTTGCATTGCTGGTGGAGTTGTGAGCTGATCCAGCCATTTTGGAGGGCGATTTGGAATTATGCCCAAAGGGCACAGCCACAGCCACAGATATATGGATTCCGTGAGGACCAACCCTGACATACTGCGCTTTTCTCAGCAACCTAAGGGGCAAGGACAACTCCAGGGGACTCACGATGGAGAATGCTATCTTCATCGAGACAAAGAACTGCAAAGTTTGAATACAGACTGAGGCACACTACATGCTCGCCTTTTCTGCTTCTCTTTTGTTTTTGTTTTTGGGGTTTTTTTTTTTTTGGTTCTGTTTCTTCTTTCTCATGAATCATTCCATTGGTCAAAATTCTTCTCCACGACTTGACTAGTGCATAAATCAATTCAATGCGAAGTTATACATGACAGTTATATGAGACTTCATGCCGTCTTGGGGAGGGAGGGGGGAGGGAGGGGAGAAAAACTGGAACTCAAAACTATGTAGAACTGTGTGTGGTAAACTAAAAATAAATAAAGAAATTTATAAAAAAAAAGAGTATCAGAGAGTCTTAGGGCAAGGGTGAAATAATGTACCTGGTGTTTCAGGTAATGAGACCTAAGACAGACAGTGTTACATATATAAAACCATTTGATAACCTTAAAATTGGTTAGTATTATTAAAAGCAACCTGAATATATAAACTGAACAGAGAAAATACTGCCTCTTGTGCCACTTATGCAGAGATTCTTTGGGTAGTATGTTTGCCTATACTACAAGGAGACAGTAAAGATAAAGCAGTCCCAAAAATGAATTTCAAAGATTTTAAATGATCAAAATTGCTTTGTTTTAAATTTTGAGACTTGTCCTCAGTCTTTAGGCCACATAGAAGGGAGTGTACTGGAGAAGCAGTTCATATTAGATCACATTGCTCTGGGTAGAACAATCCTCAGAAACCATCTGGTCAAACCCTTTCATTGTGTAAATGAAAAAACTCAGCTTGAGGGGGTTAAGCAAAGTTCCTAAAGTCAAACATAGGAAACAAACTCTGGAATCATTCCCTGAGTTCAAACACATATTCTATAATTCAAGAATCAGTATTTTTTTCCTGCTGAGCCATACAGTCTGTTTGTGCTAAGTTAGAATTACTTATCCTGAAATGTGGACAATATTATTATAACTGGAGAGATGATTGGAAACTAAGTACAATAGTGTTTATGAACCAATTTGAGCTTCTCAAAAGAAATTATAAGAATTCCTGATCTCATAATGTTGTGATTCATATTTATAAAGTAGTCAAATCTACTAAAAATGTTTAAGTTAGCACCAAGGCATTTATTTAATGTATCATGGAACAATTGATTACAAAGAATGTCTTTCTAAATTTAATAAGTACTATTTATTAGAAAATGAGTTTAAAACACAAATAAATATTGAAGATGTAAAAAAGAGGTTTTATCTACTAGTGCAGAAGCAAATGCTCACCTTTTTGTCAATGATATAATTTATTTATCAAACACAGCAAAAGCACATGGTCTAGATCTGATAAATACATTTAAATGAAGGTTAAGAATTATCTGGTGGATATAGGTAGTTGACAGCTGAAATATAATTTAAATTTTATTATCCAAAGAAGCTCAATTAGATGGGATTTCATTCAATTCTCTGCCCCTCACAGTGGCATAAGTGAAACCATATTATGTTAAAACTTTGAGAAACATTTAAAATTTGTCAAGGATAAATTATATGCCAGGTTTACATGTACAGACCATGTTGATCATTTTTTTAGAAAAAAAAAGTTTAATAAAAGAAAAAAAATTAATCTACATTATGACAAATGACTTATTTGGACACTTCATTTCATTTTTAAGCTTCTATTTAGAGTTTTATACTTCCCAGTTATACGTAAAAACAATTTTTAACATTCATTTTTAAGCTTTGAGTTCCAAATTCGGTCTCTTCCTCTTTCCCTTTCAGCCCCCCTCATTAAGAAGGCCAGCAATTCAACATATGTTATAAATGTGTAGTCATGCAAAATATATCCATAATACTATGTTGTGAAAGAAAGCAGACATGAAAAAAAAAACTCAAGAAAAATAAATTAAGAAAAAAAGTATGCTCCAATCTGTATTCAGACACCATCAGTTATTTCTCTAGGGATGGAGATCATTTTTCATCATAAGTTCTTCAGTTGTCTTGGATCACTGTATTGCTGAGAATAGCTAAGTCATTCACAGCTGATCATCCTACAATAATTGCTGTTACTTTGTACCCATTACATTTCACCTAGTAGTGGTAAAGTTACCTCAAACAGCATAGTTTTATAGTCCTTTGGACATAGTTCCAAATTGCTCTATAAAATGGCTGAATTAGTTCACAACTCCACCAGTACTGCATTAAAGTCTCATTTTTCCCACATCCCCTCCAACATTTGTCATTTTGCATTTTCTGTCCTATTAGTCTAACAGGTAAGAGGTAGTACCTCAGAATTGTTTTAATTTACATTTCTACAATCAATAATGATTTAAAATATTTTTTTCATATGGCTATAGACAACTTTGACTACATCTGAAAACTGATCATAATCAATTAGGGAATGGTTCTTATTTTTACAAATTTAACACAGTTCTCTATATGTTTGAGAAATGAGGTCTTTATCAGAGAAACTTGCTTCAAAAATTTTTTCACAGTTACTATTGCTAACTGTATTCCCCTCCACCCTATCCTCCCATTTATTCAGTTCTCTTTCACATTTCACCCTGTCCCTCCTCAAAAGTGTTTTCTTCTGATTACCCTCTCACCCAACCTCCTCTCCCTTCTATCACCCCCTCCCCTTCTCTTATACCACCCCCCTCCTACTTTCCTGTAGGGCAAAATAGATTTCCATACCAAATTGAATGTGTATGTTGTTCCCTCTTTGAGCCAATTCAGATGAGAGTAAGGTTCACTCATCCCCCCTCAATTACACCTTCTTTTCTTTTCTCTGTTATGTGAGATAATTTGCTCCATTCTATTTCTTCCTTTCTTTTTTCCCATTCCATTCTTCTCTCACCCCTTAATTTTATTTTTTTATATACCATCCCTTCCTATTCAACTCATACCTGGGCCCTCTGTCCATATATACTGCTTCTAACTACCATAACAAGGAAAAAGGTCTTATAAGTTACAAATATCATCTTCCCATGTAGGAATGTAAATGGTTTAAACTTATTAAGTCCCTTATGATTTCCCTTTCCTGTTTAATGTTTTATGTTTCTCTTGACTCTTGTATTTGAAAGTCAGATTTTCTATTAAGATTTGATCTTTTCATCAAGAATATTTGAAAGTCCTCTGTCTCATTGAATGTCCATTTTCCCCCTGAAGGATTATATTCAGTTTTGCTGGGTAGGTGATTCTTTGTTGTAATCCTAGCTCCTTTGCTCTCTGTAATATCATATTCCATGTCCTCCAATTCTTTAATCTAGAAGCTACTAAATCTTGGTTTATCCTGACTCTATCTCTACAATGCTTGAATTGTTTCTTTCTGGATACCTGTAATATTTTCTCCTTGACCTGGGAACTCTGGAATTTGACTATAATAGTCCTGGCAGTTTTCATTTGGGACCTCTTTCAGTAGGTGATAAGTGGATTCTTTCAATTTCTATTTTACCTCCTGGTGCTAGAATATCAGGGCAGTTTTCCTTGATAATTTCTTGAAAGATGATGTCTGTGGTCTTTATTTTGATCATGACTTTCAGGTTGTACAATATATATATTTTTAAAATTTTCTCTCCTAGATCTATTTTCCAGGTCAGTTTTTTTCCCAATGGGATATTTCTCATCATCTTCTATTTTTCATTCTTTTGTTTTACTGTTTTTTTCTTTTCTAATAAAGTCACTAGCTTCTATTTGTTCAATTTGAATTTTTAAGGAATAATTTTCTTCAGCGAACTTTCAGACCACCTTTTCCATTTGGCCAATTCTGCTTTTTAATGCCTTCTTCTCCCTATTGGATTTTTTAACCTCTTTTACCATTTGGCCTAATTTGTTTTAAGATGTTATTTCCTTCTGTATTGTTTTGTCTTTTTTATTAAGCTATTGACTTTTTAAAAAATTATCATTTTTATTTAATATTTTACTTTTGCACATTGATTTCCACAAGATTTTGAGTTACAAATTTTTTCCCCATTTCTACCATCCCCCCCCATTCCAAGATGGCATATATTATAATTGCCACATTCCCCAGTAAGCCCTCCTTTCTGTCACCCCACTCCTGACCCCAACCCTTTTCCCCTTACTTTCTTGTAGGAGAGAATAGATTTCTATGCCCCATTCCCTATACATGTTGTTTCTCAGCTGCATGCAAAAAACAAGTTTTTTAAGCACCTGCTTTTAAGATTTTGAGTTCCAAATAGTTTCCCCTCTTCCCTTCCCACCACCCTTCCTTGAGAAGGCAAGCAATTCAAGATTGATCACACCTGTATTATTATGTAAAACACTTCCATAATGCTCATGTTGTGAAAGGCTAACTATAATTCCTTCCATCCTATCCTGTCCCCATTTATTCACTTTTCTCCCTTGACCCTGTCCCTTTACAAAAGTGTTTGCTTTTGATTACCTCATCCACCTATCTGCCCTCCCTTCTATCATCTCCTCTTTTTTATCCCCTTCCCCTTATTTACCTGTGGAGTAAGATGCCCACTTCAGTGGGTATGTTATTCCCTCCTCAGGTTGAATCTGATGAGAGATTCACTCATTCCCCCTCACCTGCCCCCTCTTCCCTTCCTACAGAACTGCTTTTTCTTGCCCCTTTTATGTGAGATAATTTAGCATATTCTATCTCTCCCTTTCTCCCTCTCTCAATATATTCCTCTCTCACACCTTAAATTTATTTAAATTTTTTAGATATTATCCCTTCATGTTCAACTCACCCTGTGCCCTCTGTCTATATATATGCATATTCCCTCAACTACCCTAATACTGAGAAAGGTCTCATGAATTACACACATCATATTTCCATGTAGCAATGTAAACAAAACAGTTCAACTTTAGTAAGTCCCTTATGAATTCTCTTTCTTGTTTACCTGTTCATGTTTCTCTCGATTATTTTATTTGAAAGTCAAATTTTCTGTTCAGCTCTGGTCTTTTCATTGAGAAAGGTTGAAAGTCCTCTATTTTATTGAAAATCCATATTTTGCTTTGGAATATTATAGTCATTTTTTCTGGGTAGGTGATTCTTGGTTTTAACTCTACCTCCTTTGATCTCTGGATTATCATATCCCAAGCCCTTAGATCCCTTAATGCTAGATCTTGTGTTATTCTGATTGTGTTTCCACAATATTCAAATTGTTTCTTTCTGGCAGCTTGCAGTATTTTCTTCTTGATCTGGAAACTCTGGAATTTGGTGACAATATTCCTAGGAGTTTTTTTTGGGGGGGATCTTTTTCAAGAGGTGATGGGTGGATTCTTTCAATTTCTATTTTACCCTCTCACCCTAGAATATCAGGGCAGTTTTCCTTGATAATTTCTTGAAAGGTGATATCTAGGCTCTTTTTTGGATCATGGCTTTCAGGTAGTCCAATAATTTTTAAATTATCTCTCCTGGATCTGTTCTCCAGTACAGTGCTTTTCCCAATGAGATATATTTCACATTCTCTTCCATTTTTTTTCATTCCTTTGTTTCTGTTTTATAATATCTTGATTTCTCATAAAGTCACTAGCTTCCTCTTGCTCCAATCTCATTTTTAAGGTGGTATTTTCTTCAGTGGTCTTTTGGACCTCCTTTTCCATTTGGCTAATTCTGCCTTTCAAGGCATTCTCCTCCTCATTGGCTTTTTGGACCTCTTTTGACATTTGAGGTAGTCTATTTTTTAAGGTTTTATTTTCTTCAGTATTTTTGGGGTCTCATTTAGCAAGTCATTGACTTGCTTTTCATGGTTTTCTTGCATCACTCTCATTTCTCTTCCTAATTTTTCCTCTACTTCTCTTACTTCCTTTTCCAAATCCTTTTTGAGCTCTTCCATGGTCTGAGACCAATTCATTTTTTTCTTGGAGGCTTTTGATGTAGGCTCTTTCACTTTGTTGACTTCTTCTGGTTGTATGTTTTGATCTTCTTGTCACCAAAAAAAGGAATCTAGAGTTGGAGTTTGAGTCAGACTTTGTTTTCACTGCCTGTTAATATTCCCAGGCAACTACTTGACCCTTGAGCTTTTTGTCAGTGTATGACTGCTTGTAGAGTAGAGAGTACTTTGTCCCAAGCTTCAGGGTCCAAGCACTGCTGTTTTCAGAGGTACTTCTACTCCACCGTCAGTACAGGCTCTGTCACAGCAGCACTTCTCCAACCAAGATTGCAATGCAGATCCAAGCAGCGCACAGCAAAAGAACCTGCCTTTGTGCCCACAAAGCAATTCTTGCATTTCCGCTCTGATCTGCTGCTAGATTCCTCCCACCTTGTGAGTCAGGGACTCGGGAAACAGCTGACGCTGGAACTGTGGAAGAAACCTCAGGAGTTTCTTGCTGCTGCCACTGCTAAGGCTTCACCACATATGCCACCCCCAGGGCTGGTGATTGCACCTCTCTGAACTCTATTCCGCAGTTTCCCAGTAACCTGCTCTTTGGCGTTTGTGGGTTGGGAATTCTGGTAACTGCCACAGGTCAGTGATTCATTCCCCTCAAGCCTGTTTCAGCTGTCTGACTCCTGGTCTGGTCTGTCCTGGTGTGGCCCACACTGGGCCATGCTCTGCTCCCAGCACTGTGTGATAGACCCTTCCAGTGACCATCCCAGCTCTCCTGGGCTGGAGACCTGTTTCCCTCTGGTATTTTGTGGATTCTACAGCTCTAGAATTTATTCAGAGCCATTTTTACAGGTGTCTGGAGTGATTTGGGGGACAGCTTACGCAAGTCCCTGCTTTCCAGCTGCCATTTTGGCTGTGCCCCCTTGACTTGTTTTTCATGATTTTCTTGCATCACTCATTTCCCATCCCAATTTTTCCTCTACCTTTCTTACTGATTTTCAATATCCTTTTTGAGCTCTTCCATGGCCTGAGACTAGTTCATTTTTTTTCTTGGTGGCCTTGTATGTAGAAGCTTTGTTGTCTTCTTCTGAGTGTGTGTTTTGATCTTTCTTGTCACCATAATAGCTTTAAATTGTCAGAATTTCCCCCACCCCTTCCCCATTGTTTGTTCATTTTCCCAGGTTATTAGCTGACTTTTTACTGTTGGTTAAGGTAGGGCTCTTCTTCCAGGAAGGAGGGCTCACTGTCCCAAACTTCAGGGGTTTTGTGCAGCTGTTTTCAGAGATACTTCTTGGGACCTGTAAATTTTCAGTTCTCCCAAGGTGGCATGATCTAAGTAGAGGTGTCTGCTCCTCTGTTGGCCTGTCTTGTCTGTGAGTGAACACAAACACTCTTTTCTGACCTGGAACTGGAGGAGGGTCCCCCCTCCACTACTGCCATAAGTTCTGGTGTGATAGTGTTCCTCCTAGCCCTGGGACTTCCACCCAGGATTGTGACCCAGATCCAAGCATGGGCAAAGCAACAGAGTCCTACCTCAGTGCTATCAAAAAGATTCCTGTATTCTTCTCACCAATTATTCTATCCCCTTACTATCTGTGGATTGATAGCTCCAGAAGCAGCTGCTGATTCTGCCTCTGCTGATTCAGTGGTTCTCCAGTGTCTGCTCCTGGTTTGTTGGGGTCAGGGCTGTGCCGGCAAAGACTGCACTGGACTGAACTCCACTCTCACCCTGGTGGAACAGACCTTTCCTGCTAACCTTCTAAGTTGTCTTTGGTGTCTGTGGGATGAGAGGTCTGTAAATCAACACTGCTTCTAGTCATGCAGTCACCCTGAGGCCTCCTCTTGGTTTGGGCTGGGGGTGGGGGTGGTGCTGTTCTACACTGGCAGTGCTCTGGACTAAGCTGTTCTCTCACCCTGGTACAACAGCCCTTTCCTGCTGACCTTCCAAGTTGTCTTAGGCTGGAAATTTGTTTCACTCCATCTTTTTGTGGGTTCCGCTGCTCTATAATTTGTTTAGAGTCTTATCTTTAGTGATATTTGACTCTATCATCTTGGCTCAGCCTCCCAGTGAACATTTCATTTTCCAACAGTTGTTTTGGTATCACAGTGACATGCACTGATATTAAGATAAATTCAAAGATCTGCCAAGTGTCTTGTTTAAATTGATTTTCCAAACTGGTCCCAGATATTAAACCGTACTTTGACTGGGAGACAACCTTTATACAGTACTTTATTATTTATGAAACATATTGAAATACACAATCTCATATTTTCCTCCCCACAATTGATCTTTGAAGTATGTAATTCAAGTTTTACTAACCCTGTATTAGAGAAGAAGAAACTGACTCAGAAAGTGGAAATGCCTTGCCCAAGGCTAAATAGTAAATGGCAGAACTACTACTCAACATAGTGTCATTTGATTACAAATTCACTTTTTCTCACCTCCTACCCCTAGAGAATGAGGGATGCAAAGAAAGCACAATAGAAGAGAGAGATTAGGACAGGAATCTACTGTTATGGAATTGATGGAATTCTGTATCACAAACTTTCTTAACAGGACAACTTCAAAGTATCATAGTAGTTTTCAATTTTAAGAATGCTTTCCAAGCTCCTAATATATGTTCTCTCATTTTATCCATTAAAAACCCGTTGAGGCATACTGTACAAGCAGAATCTTTCCCATTATATAGAAGAGAAAGTAGAGAATTAGAACAATTTTACTTTTCTGTAGTCACACAGCTCCGTGGCTGTACTGGAAATAAAAATCAAGCCTTCTCATGTTTAAATTCATTTTTTCCAGTGTAATCTCATGCCTAAAATATGTAATCCTCTTATGATATTGTCCAAGTTTAGTTTAGACTATGGCTAAGAATAACTTGAAGAAACATTGAGAGTCTGTCTTAATTGGCTATTGTAAGGGATACGTTTTAAGGGAATTTCATGTTCACATAGTGCTTGCAATTCACCAGCCTAGACAACTCTGAGTTTCAGAATTTTCTCTCTCAAAGATACGTCATTATTGTCATCATCATCATCATCATCATCATCATCATTATCATCCTTCATTCATTCATCATATATTTTTGAGCATCATATCCCTTTGTGTTGCTCTTAACTATAGCCAATGCCATCCTTACTAAAATGAAAACTTTTTCTTAGCATTTGAGAATTGTAAATATGATTGTATGATATAAACACACATCCAAATCTCATTTTAAGACATTCTGCGATTTTAATCTCAATATATTGGAAAGGTGATGAATGAGAATGAGAAAATATTTATGTATTAGGACAGGAAAGACTATTACTATAAAATCAAGTGAAGATTTAGGTTGCATAAAAGAGTCATAAGAGCAATATAATTGTATAATGCATCTATATAAATCACTACAAGATTTTTATTGATTTTCTCTTTCAACAAATTAAAGATGACTTTGCGTTTTTTAACACAAAGGGCTGAACTAGAAGATTCTAAGTACTGATAGAGCCTTCCAAGCTATAAAGTTTTCAAATTTTGTCCCAGTGATGAATTGTATGTTTATTATTAAAGATTCTGCCTAGTTAATTTCGAGATACATTACCAGAAGGTTGTACGTCCTAATACCACTGGGGAATATATTTTGTTTTGTTATTAATTATTTTGTATTGTGGTTTTTGTCCCCAGAAAAATGCTAATTAAGCTGTGGAGAAGAGATGTTTCAATCTGAGGCAATGGGAGCAGTAACCATACTGATGGATTTCTTGTGTTATTGAAGAAAGCTAATTTTTATGTGCTATTTTTAAGCACTGCAGTTTATGAGGCATTAGATAATTTATATCCACCTGACAAAGACAAAATAAGAAGCATCTAGGAGTGATTCTCTGATATATTTTGCTAATGTTGACAGGCATTCCAAATAGTTCAGATCATAAAAGGCACTAGGCAATTTTGAATTTATACAGCAATGCTTCCACAATAGAATTTTAATGTAAACATGTTTTAATTGAGAAAGGATTGGACTTAAAGTCTTGGGTTGAAGTTCTTCTTTTGGTAAATTCTGTATGTCACATTACTATGAGAATGTCACTTAGCATGTTAGTGCCCCAGGAAACTAGAAAGAGTATGTTACATACAAGTTAATCATCTGCATCAATGAGAGGAGTTTCTATACTTGGCATTCCTACAGGGGTGGGGTACTGTTGCAATAATCCGGCTAGGAGCTGCTGTGGGGGTGAAAAACCAATAACAACCAGCTCACAGAATGCTGCAAGCCCAGGTTCTTTACATCTGCTTTACCAAGGAAAGCAACGTTAAGGGGTTAACAATCTTATTTTAATACAGCATACAAATATTCACTTAGTTCAGGGGAAAAAGCCAGCACCCTGAACTTCAGAGGAAATACAAACAAATTACAAACAACAACAGACAGAATTTGTCTGATTAAAATCTCAATTCATAGTTACCAGAGTTTAACCAAGTCTGGACATCTGGGTTTACAAGCTGGAGGGCTCTTAACTACAGCTACCCAGAATCTCCACATCAACGCACCACCAAGAGTGTAAGCCCTAAGCAAATAGCTCTGTCTTCTCTTTTTATGCAGTCGTTAGCTGTCAGCCCTCCTCAAAAGTCATCTGAGAGACCAGAACGTAAGCTCTTCCTATTGGCTCTGGTCTTAGCAACTCCCCTTAGGACCGTGGGGGTTTCACACCTACATTGACTTAGCACCTAATAGCTAGGGGTTTGGGGCCTACTTGGGAGTGAACATATAATCTGACCTCCCTTCATGGGCCCCACCTGGAGCCCCACCTTAGTTACCTAATTTAATCAAGGAGATAAAGGCCAAGACTCTTCAAGGGCATTTGGTTGAATAAGTGCTAAGAGCCCATCTTGATCACCAATACATGTTGATTGCCAATACAGGTACCTGCATCCTCAAGGCCACATGTAGCCCTCTAAGGTATGGCCCTTTGACTGAATCCAAGCTTCACAGAACAAATCCTTTTATTGGGATATTTGGATTCAATCAAAGCATCATACTTGAGGACCTAGAGGGCCACATGTGGCCTCAAGGCTGGAGGTTCCCCACCCATATGCCTGTGAAATCACAGGTCTGCACAAATGAACAATAAATATTGGAAAACATATGAAAGAATGAAGGCTATAATATCCTATTTCAGTTAACATATATTAGACAATGGAAACTACTCTGGATCATCATAAATCCCTGATCAGATCTGAATTGGTGCTTTGTGGTGAAGCCATTTATTTGTTCACTCATTCATTCGTTCATTCATTCATGCATGCAATGCATCTTGAAGTTTTTTGTATACTTTATCGGTACAACATTCATTAACATCCAGTTGGTATTGTTGTTGTTTTGGTTGTTATCATAATGAAATGAGATAAATTTGTAGTCCTGATAGTGATGATTAGGCATTGGCATGAATGAATGTGTGTTGATTAAACTGACTAGAATTAGTGGACCTATTAATAATTCTGTCATAATTCAGACAGGCACAGGTAAAATAACTAGTATAAATAGTGTTTTATATTTGAAGAGCTGAGCTCAAAGCTTGGGGTGGTGCCAGGGAAGGACTGGAATGATTTGTCTCATTAATCTTGTCTCTATTCTGATATAATTTATGATACCTTCCAACTCCTCCTGAGTATGAGGGCTTACCATTTACCAATTTGGAATGTGGTAGCATGATATGGATTGATAAGTAAGGAGAGTTCATAAAGTGAGAAGGTGTGTTGATGAGAAGGCAGAAAAAATATGAAGGGCTATGGCCTGACCCTCTAGCTGGAGAGAAGCATGAGGGATTTAGCCAAAATAACTACAGTACTTTGTCCTCAAAATTCCTTCTACTACCCAACTCAGTCCTAGTAAAATTGAAGTCCTTTTTGTTTTGCTTTGTTTTGTTATTGAGTCGGTTAAATGATGGTGGCTAGTCAGGCTTGTCTTAGACTTGCTACCCAAGTGATCCCAGGCAAATTATTAAACATCTACCAAGCTTAAATTCCCTCATTTATAAAAAACAAATAATAATAATGGCACCTACCTCATAGGGTTGTTGGGAGACTCAAGTGAGATAACAATTGTGAAATGTTTTGCAAACCATATACATATATGTGCATATGTACCTATATATATATATATACACACATATGCACACTTGTATGTATACATGTATATTTTATCTATGTATGTATGAGCATCTGTATACACACATGTACCTATACATGTATCCATGTGTATATGTACATATGCGCATTATGTGGGCTGTGTGTGTTTTTGCATGTATATTTGTATATATACAGACGCATATACATACATATATACACACACAAGCTATTAATAGATATGTATATTTTAGAGCTTTTTCCACTGATTTATATTTTCAAAATAATGGGGCATTATGAAAGTAGTCTTCAAAGAAACTTCAAATATATGTTTCAAATATCCCTTACTCTGCGGGAATCTTGGAGGATTGTTGTTGACATCAGTTAAAGTGATGTTCACCGTGGTTGTTCCTGATAATCCACCCATCTGTCCTCCCATATCTTTAGCCTGGATGACCACTTGATACTGCTCCCTGTTTTCTCTGCTCATATCTGGTAATGCCGTTTTTATAATGCCTTTTGGAGAAAGGAGAGAGAAGTCATGCATTTTAATACTAAGGTTTTAAAATGGATTTATGCAAGTTATACCAGGCAGATGTTAATCACGGCAAACAAATAAAATTTAGGTATATTGAAATAAGCTTTTCAATCCATGGTCAATTTAATGTAATTGCCAGAATACAGAGCCTTCTAGCCCTGCCATTGTTCACTGTATGGTCTTTGCTAAATCAATTTAATTATCCTTTTGATAACAAACATTAGCTTTTCAGTCAATGCAAATCTTCTTGCCAAATGTTCTTGTTTCATTTTAAAAATTGTCACAAGCTTCAGGGTTTGTCTCATTCTTAGATTGCCCCATGTTTTAATTGTATGCATGAAGCTCTATCAATCTTTTGGTTTTATAGTTTAAATCTAGACACAAGAATTTATAGCACAGTAAAATAGTGTTTTAAAAGTAATGTACTTTTTTTAAAGAAGAAGACAACCCCCCCCCCTTGGTGATCTTTGAGTCATATAATGAATGAATTTTTTTGAACAATAAGAACATGCTTTAAATTATATAAAAAGTGAAAGATGTAAAGAATTCATTTGACATATGTCTCTAAAATGATTCCATTAGCAATAATGTTCAAATATTATTTTCTTACCGGATTCTGGGTCCACTGAAAAGTATGGTTGTCCTTGAAGTATGCTGTATACTATTTTGGCACTATTTCCATAGTTGGCGTCATCTGCATCTGTTGCCATAACTTGGATAACAGATGTACCTAAAGAAAGATTGCCGCCACAGCAGACACACAGATGAACACAGATGAGAATAAGTCAAAATGTTAAATAATGAGTTGGAACATCTTTTTTTGGTAGATTATGATGAATAAGCATTAAATCAGGGAATCATGAAGTCTTGACTTTGATAAATACTAGCATCCACGGTAATGGAAGACCCCCTGGACTTCCTCTCCCCTCTCCTCCTTTTCCTGTCTATTTTTATTAATTTAAATTAGTTTATTTTAATCTGGTTATACCCATAAGTGTACATTGAATAATCATAAGATCTTATCACATACATGGATGCAATGTGATTTATTTCTACATTTTTATCTGTTTGAAGTACTTCGAAGGGAAACAATTTTTACCACTGATTATAGTATATGCGTAATTTTCAGATAATGTAATGATTGCTAACTGAAGAAGAACAGTCAATGCTGAATACCACACTTACAGCCTTCCTGCTGCTCCTTATTTGTATAATTTTAATCATCCTTTGTAAACAGGATGGGATACAAAAAGAACCACTCTTTTGTTATGAGTCAAATAAAGGAGGGCCTGGAAATAAAAGTTTTGATATATTTTCTTTTTGTGCTTGTGTTTGTCATATTTACGTAACCACAAAATATTTATATACATCTCTGTTATTCTGCTTATACAGGAAAAGCTAGGTATTATAGTGGATAGAGGGCTGTGCCTGGAGTCAGGAAGACCTCAGTTCAAACCAATATCAGACACTTAATAGCTGTATGACCCTTGGTAAGCCACTTCACCCCTGTTTGCCTCAGTTCCCTCAACTGAAAATTTGTATAATAATAGCATATAGTAGATGCTTACTAAATTGTTGTTCTCTTCGCCTTCTTTCTATAAATAGGCTTAGGGAAGCAGTGTAGACTAGTAAATAGAGCTTTGGACAAGGAGGCAAAATGTCTGAGTTTCAATATGACCTCATGATATATTGCATGTCTGAGGATCAGTCTCCTCAGCTGTAAAATGTATATAGAGGCAGTATTAAATAGTGAATAGACATGTGATCATGGAATCAAGAATTAGTTCAAATCCTGACTCTTAGAAATACAAGATGTGTGACTTGAACTCTATGCTCCTTGTTAGAAGTAGATTCTCAGCTAAATCTTCCCATATTGAGTAAATTGCATATTAAGTTAAAAAATAGAGGTAATAATTATACCTAGATTTCAGTTTAATTGTAAGGATCAAATAAGCCAATGTTGGCAAAGTACAAAAAATATTAGAGAGAGAGAGAGAGAGAGAGAGAGAGAGAGAGAGAGAGAGAGAGAGAGAGAGAGAGATAAAGAAAGGGGTGGGGAGAATGTCAGCTTGAATTTTGGCAATTTAACAAATCTTCATGTTTAATTTTCTCTTGCCAAAATCATCTAACTGCTTTTCTTATACCTAAATGATAATAGAATATGAAATAAATGCTACACAATGATTTAAGTCTTTTAGACATGATCCATCACATAATAGCTTCCAATAGCTACAGCTATTGAGCTATAGTGATAGTCTCATTGTTTGTTGTCCTCAGATTTCTACAAAGAATGAAAACACAGCTTTGACATTTCATTTATGCACATCTATGTAAGTTCCAGTTGGTTATGAATATAATTTCTTCTTTCAGAAAACATGTTATTTGTCATTAAAATCCATTTCTGACTGAGTGTGCTGACCCAATGATGTACATAATTGTACTTACAACTGCATTTTCCATCTCTTCCTATGAGTAATAACAAATTTGTGTACCATCTATCCTCTGATAAATGCTCCAGCTGTAAGATAACAAATAGGTATTTTTTGCCTACACTACAGGGAAACTGAGGCAGAAAGAAGGGAAAATAATTCTGCCTGCATCAAGATTATGATTCATCTATGCAATAGTAGTAAGCAATTTCCTGTTTTATATTTCAAACTGTTCCTTAAATCACATACTGATATCTCTGTATAATATATGTTAGAATGTAGGCTGACTGCCTTCCACAGAGATACAGGGAATCACCTGAGGATGAAACTTTTCAAGATTATACCCAACACAGAGCATAATTTTAATCATGATACAGATTGGAATATGACCCCAGTTCTTCTACTGGAGTTATTTAAACTTTTTACATTGCCCTCAAGACTGACTTGCATGCATACAAAAGACTTCATGTGCAAATAGCACATTTTCTAAAGGCTCAGAAATATTTTTTACCAACACAATTAATACCTTAACGTCTTAAAAGTAGCACTGTAAAAGAAAAAGAAGAAGAAGTCAGGAAGAAACAACTTCATGGAATAAAAAACTACAAACCCTTAAGCCAAGTTCAAAATTAAAGAATAAATCATTTAGTTTCTCAGACTATAAGGGAACAGAAACCAATGGCCTGAAGATGGAGGAAAGTAATTCCTATTTGGAAGAGTAGTAGTGATAGGAAATGGGATAGAGAGGAAATGTTTTACGATATTAGATGAATTTATCTCAGATATGGTGAAAAGTCTTGCAAGTTATTATTGTGTCACAATGGAGAAGGCTCAGATAACTTTCTTGTATTGCTGATAAAGAAAAGAAATGAAAAACAAAAAAAAAATCTCCAAACCAAAACTAGCTAAGTGACAAAATAAGAAAAAGCAAGTGCTTTGGGTCTTTGAGTCTTGCTTACACTGTAGGAAACACTGATTAATTTGATAACCTTAATATATTCAGAAGATAATGAGCAAATATTTTAAATGATTTTAGCTTACATAATCTCAGTAAAATTAATAAAATTCTTTTTACCAAAGTTCTTATACTATGTTTATAAATTTCAAGATACATAGTTTCCACACTGTTGAAAACACACTATTTGAAGAACGATACCAAACTGAAAATCAAATGGTCCAATCCCTAATTTGAACTGGCTATTTTTAAAACTATCTGGTCTCAGACAAGTTTTATGTTGTGCTGTGGAGAAATAACGGTTGCCCTTTACATTGAAAACATAATGTCAAATTGACTGTGACTTCATATGCTAAATAGAGGAACCCTTGTCAAAGATGATTTTGGAGAACAGGAATATGCCTGTGGACTATATTGTCTCTGCTTTTCCCTTCCATAATTTATTCAGTTCACTTTAATGAACAGTCATTGTGAGTCTATTCTGTAGCAAAAACTATTGCTGGCCCTCGGGGGAAACATAAAGATAAATATAGAATTATCTTTGCCCTCAAGGAACCTAGGTAATCCATTTACTAAGCAATATCATAATTTTGCCCTATTGTATTTTGCTCAAAGGCCAAAAAGGAAATACTACCTAATTATTTATATATTTTTAGGAACTTATTTATGAATCAGAAAGTAGGCTTGCAAAAACATCCAAGTTTATTCACTAAGAATATTTTTTTGCCCAGCTTTAGAAGAACATATGGAGAAGGTGGAAAAGGTAATTTGGCATTTACATTTATGGCAATATTATCATATATACAATTAGCACATATGTTAGCAGGGGGGAAGTGGGCAGTATTATCCAAGTTTAATTAATTAGACCTTCAGAATGTGACCTTTGTAGCCTTTGATAAAAAATTTTTTAAACCAAAACAAAAAAGATAGTGCACTGTGAAAGACATTTATTCAATCTTACAGTTATTTTCAAAGATTAATTATACATAATTAAAAATGAATGGCTAATATAATAATTTGGAAATCCAATGAAATTTATTATTTTATTTTATTGTAGGTTGCTACATTAGCTAAAAAGTGGGTTAAAAAACAACTACTACTATTATTGCTGCTGCTGCTATTACTACTACTGTTACTATTACTACTACGACTACAGCTAGCAGAAAAGCAGCCCAGAAATATAGCAATGAATTTAGTTTTAGTTTTGCAGCTAAAGTGTAGCACTCTTAAAAGTATAGTATAAGGTGGAGGCAAGATGGCTCCTGGAAAACAGGGACTCCCGTGAGCCCTCCTCCAGATACCTCCAAATACCTGTAAAAATGACTCTGGACAAATTCTAGAGCTACAGAACCCACGAAGTGATGGAGGGAAATGAGTCTCCAGTCAAGAATGGCCTGGATAGCTGCTGGGAAGAGTCTACCACACTGTGCTGGAAGTGGAGTACAGCCCAGTGTGGGCTGCACCAGGACAGACCAGGCATGGAGAAGATTGGGTGGAGGAGATCAGGGTGAGAAGATCAGTGGAACAGGCCTCAGGGCCATGAGTCACTGAGCTGTGGCAGTTGCTAGACTTCTGAACCCACAAATGCCAGAGATGGCTGGGCAGGTCAGTGGGAATACTGCTGGATCTGGGTGAGAGAAGTGCATGGTCCAGCCTCAGCCCCGGGGTGGTGGAGGTTGCTGCAGTGGCAGCAGCAGGAAGCTCCTGTGCCTGCTTCCAGAGCTCCAGCACAGCTGCTTCTGGCCCTAGGCCCAGCCAGTGGGAGGAATCAAGAAGCAGATCACAGTGGGAGTGCAGGGAGCACTTTGCTGGCACAGAGGCAGGGTTCTCTTGCTTTGCCCTGCTTGGATCTTGGTCGCCATCTTTGTTGACAGTTTTTGGGGGAGGAGGAACGTTGGTGTGGCAGAGCTTGCAGTGACCGTTCAGTAGAAATAAGTCTGAGAAACAGCAGCGTAAGGCCCCTGCAGCTTGGGACAAAGCACTCTTAACTATAAAAGCCATCATACCCTGTCAAAAAGCTCAACAGTCAAGTAGTTGGCTGGGAAAATGAGCAGGCAGTGTAAAAGGACTTGGACTACAAAATCTTTTGGTTTTTTTTGGTGACAAAGAAGACAGAAACATATAGCCAGAAGAAGTTAACAAAGTCAAAGAGCCTATATCAAAAGCTGCAAAGAAAAATAGGAATTGGTCTCAGGTCATGGGAGAGCTCAAAAAGGATTTGGAAAAAGCAAGTAAGATTAGTAGAGGAAAAATTGGGAAGAGAAATGGAAGTGAGGCAAGAAAATCATGAAAAACAAGTCAATGACTTGCTAAAGGAGACCAAAAATACTGAAGGAAATAGCACCTTAAAAAAACAGACTAACCCAAATGGCAAAGGAGCTCCAAAAAGCCAATGAGGAGAAGAATGCTTTAAAAGGTAGAATTAGCCGAATGGAAAAGGAGAGATAGAATGGGGCAAATTATCTCACATAAAAGTGGCAAGGAAAAGCAGTAATAAGGGAAGAGGGGGCAGGTGAAAGGGAATGAGTGAATCTTGCTCTCATCCGATTTGACTTAATGAGGGAATAACAGACACACTCAATTAAGTATCTTACCCTACAGAAAAGCAGGGGGAAAGGGACAAGCTGGGGGGCGGGAGGGGGTAAGATAGAAGAGAGGGCACGTTGGGGGAGGAGGTAATGAAAAGCAAACACTTGTGAAAAGGGACAGGGTCAAGTGAGAAAAATGAATAAAGGGGGACAGGATAGGAGGGAGGGAAATATAGTCTTTCACAACACGACTCTTATGGAAGTGTTTTACATAATGATACATGTATGGTCTATGTTGAATTGCTTGGTGGGGAGGGAAGAAGGGAGAAAATTTGGAACTCAAAATTCTAAAAACAAATGCTCAAAAAAAGTTGTTTTTACATGCAACTGGGAAATAAGATATACAGGCAATGGGGTATAGAAATCTATCTAGCCCTACAAGAAAGTAAGGGGAAAGGGGATAAAGGTGGGGGAGTGTCGTGACAGAAGGTTGGGCAGACTGGGAAACTATATGCCATATTGGGGTGGGGGGGTGAGTAGAAATGGGGAGAAAACTTGTAACTCAAAATCTTATGGAAATCAGTGTTGAAAACTAAAATATTAAATAATAATAAAATAAAATAAACAGCCAAAAAAAGTGCAGCATACCTCCCATAACTCTAACGGGTTACACTCTATCTGAACACCATAAGCTCATTGTCCCATGAAGCTTATTTTTTGTCATATGTGCTCATGATATGAGAAAAACAAAATTTAAATATTTCTCATTATATTTTTAATAAAGTCATGTATTTGTAAGCAAGGACCTTACAAAGTTATCCTTTAGGTAAGAGGATTTATAATTCTTCTACATAGAAATGCTCAAGGAGAGAAATATGTGTGAATTATATGATCATAGATTTAGAGACAGAAGGAACCTTCATGGTAAGCTATTTCAGGACTCTCATTCTGCATAAAAGGAAACTGAAACCTATAGAATATTTAATCAACACTTTTGATTGACTGATAAGTGAGCACAGTGTGGCCATGCTATTAAATAGCAGAAAAGGAATTTAACCCAGGTCCTCTGAGTCCCAAAACGACACTCTTTCAACAGAATAAAAATTTGCTGTGTGATTTTGAGATAATCTCTCTATCTCTTTGGGTCTGAATTATCTCACTTTTAAGGTAAAGGAGTTAGACTGGTCCTTCCAGTACAACATTATGCTCTTGCTGTATAAAAAGCAAAAGACAGAAGGAACTTCTCCAAGGTGTGGAATAAAATTCAACCAAGTTACGTAACACGCAATATTTTACAGTGGCAATAGGCTGAAAAGAGGGAGCAAAGGAAAGAAAGAGAACATACAGAGCAAATAAATTAATCTTTCACTTCACATTGTATTCTAAAAGTCACTACTGCTTATTTTCAGCATGTTGATTTCACAAGGAATTACAAATAATTGGAAAAAACTTATTTTTGAGGGAGAAAGCAGGGCAATTGGGGTTAAGTGACTTGCCTAAGGTCACACAGCTAGTAAGTGTGTCAAGTGTCTGAGGTCAGATTTGAACTCAAGTCCTCCTGACTCCGAGGTTGGTGCTCTACTCATTGCTTCACCTAGCTGTCCCCTGGGTAAAAAGTTTCTGGTGAAATATTATAGAACTCTCCCTGATGCAAATGAAAGTATCATAGCTAAGTCATTGTAGCCAACTTGACAAATGTATTCATTATTATGGGATAACAGTCTGTAAAAGCTTATAAATGCATCATTTTATATTGCTATTAAAAAGAAAACTTTTTGTAAAAACATGCAGATAGGAGACAGGAAGGGAAATAAGAAAATCTAAATTTCTTATGAACCTATATTTTTTGATGAGAAGAAATACATAGTTCTCAGCTTAGAAAACTTCTCTAGTTTAGTCAAAAGAGAACAAGTCAGTTCACTAAAAGGTATTTACCCTTCTTTTCTTCTAGAAACTATTATATTTATCCAAAGAAATAGAGGTTAATGGTGAAATTTTGTCATCTCTATTACTTGGTATTAATAGCAAACATTTATAGACCACTTACTATGTGCTAGGCACTGGGCTAAGTATTTTACAATGATTGTCTTATTCGATCCCTACAAAAACCAAGGAAGGTAGGGGTTACTATTAGAATTTCCATTTACAGAAGAATAAACTGAGACAAACAGAGGTTAAATTACTTGCCCAGAGTGACACTGACAGGCTATCCATTTTACTAGGCAAATTCATTTGGATTATAAATTGATCAAAACAATACAAATCATTAAAAAACAAGTCAAAGTCAAGACATAAAGAACAAATATGAGTCCAATGAGAAAACAATATAATTGTATGAGTGATATACACCAATTTCACTCTTGGCTAAAACTAGGCAATGGAAGACACTTTAGTCGTTTGCTGACTTGACTCCGGATCTACCAATATTTCTGAGGTGGCAATTGACATTCATAAGAGGAATCCTATGTTTTACAGAGCATTTCCTTCAAAACAATTCTGTGAAGCAGTGTTGCAAGTATTACTATATATCCTTATTTTACAGTTGTGAAAATAGCCTCGCATTATTTAATTGCCTATTGCTCCTCAGTTTATAGATGTGATTGTCAGGATTCAAATTTAGGCCCTTGGACTACAGGCTCAACACTCTTGGCTACATTATTACTGTTGATGTTGTTATTAACCAGGTCTGTGATTTCATTGGCATAAGGACCTCAAAATCGGGAAAATCCCTTTGTCATAGTATATTGGCCCCCAGTTTGCAAGTTAATGTCTTAAGAGGATTTCCTATGATACTGTGAAGCAATCTGCCAGTATAGGTGTGTGGTTGCTCACTCATTGGGTGTTCTCATAGCACTCAACTTCAGGTTTTCCATCAGACCTCACAAATAAAGCCACACAAATCATTATTTTTGTGAAAATCAAATGTTAATTACACATTACTATCTCTTTTACATAGATGAGGATTTTGGAAGTGTGTGTGGGGGGGTCATTTACACAGGTAGATATCTTCTTATATAAGCAAACTTATGCCCCACTGCAACACCTCTCTGAAAAGCTTACTCTCTAACTTGTCCTAATACCATGAGAAGGCTTTGAACGAAAACAAGAACCAGAGTTTCATAACTAAAAAGACTAATCTTCTTAAGATGACTTTGACAAATGCCTATCAGATAATTATTCAAGAGTCTCTATTCTGACCACTTGAAATGTTGTGTGCCTTTGGTTATTATTACCATTTTATAATATCCTGTGATTAGGCATTAGAATGAATTAAGGTGAATTATTATGTCAAAAATAGGTATTCTTAAGGGATAGTTTGCCATAATCAATATAAACTTAGATATAGTGTCAGGATGAACTCATCTTTAATATCTGTCTCAGACACATAACAGTTGTGTCAACCCAGGTAAACCATTTAAGCCCTCAGCCTCCATATGGGGTCTCAACACACAATTTAAGAAGCACTGAAAGAATGGTGAGTGAAAAAAACTTAAAAAGCCCTTCCCTAAGAGATTCTTAAGACTTTAAATTGCAGAGCGGTGACTGTTCTGTCCTGGTTAAGGGAGTTTCCTCACAGACAATTCACTGTCCTAATGGAATCACAGGTCCAAATACCACACTATGATAGTTGTAATGATAATGAAATGATGATGATGATGATAGCAATAATACTAAATGAGGAAGAAGAGCATTCTTTTTATTAGAGAGTAGACATGGAAGAAAGAATAAGCAATTAAAGTGACAGATTTAACAAGAGAACTGGAATAACCATACAGTCTTTCTTTTTGAGGGGGGGAGGCAAGACAATTGGGGTTAAGTGACTTACCCAAGGTCACACAGTTAGTGTGTCAAGTGTGAGAGGGCTGGATTTGAACTCAGATCCTCTTGACTCCAAGGCTGGTGCTCTACTCACTCTGCCACCTAGCTGCCCCTAACCACACAGTCTTGGAAAAATTTATAGGGAGATAGTTGGAAGGGTTGGGGAAGCTGTGCCAACCCTGTCATAGAAAGTGATCATATAAGCTGAATTTAAGGAGAGGTGGCTCACAAAGAGAAGGAATTCCATAGCGTTTGACTGGAAACATGTTTATTCTGTTTTTACCAAAGGATAAAGCAATTTCTTTTCTTTTTTCAGGAAAAAGAATATAGCCTCAAGCAATGGGTTTTAGGACTTCTAAGACATTTTTTTTAACTTCAACCATCTCTCAATCTTCAGGTGAATTACAGTTACTGTTTCCATTCCTGACCCTATTCACAATCAGTGAAGCAACAATTGAAGCAACTTAAAAGGGATAGTTTCTTTACAATTATAGCATCTAGGGCCCTTTTGGAATTGTTCAGGTGTGCTACATAGGCTTTTTCATTCAATTTAAAATGCTGTGGTGTAATTAATTAGTCTTTCTGTGATGTTGGAGAATTTCTCCATGATACTATATATAAAGGACATATTCATTTTTTCTTTTACTTTAAAATAAGATCTGTGCTCTATCAACTTTTCTTTAGCCTATTCTGACTTTAGCATCTTGAAGTTTATTTTCCATTCCAGAGCTACAAGGAAAATAGCTTACTTCATGAGGTTATTGTAAAAATTCAAGGATACAAAAGTATATATGTGCTTATTAAAATGTACAAAGTACCATACAGACATAATGGGCTATACTATAAAAAGATGTCCAACTATTTTTCCTCAAATTTCTAGAATTTTCTAAGCTTTTTCCTTCATTACATCTAGACTTTTTCCCTATATGTACTAAAGCAATATGAATACTGTGACAGGCAACAACCTAGTTTTTGGTAACTCTGCATTTGATACATGCAAAATATGAAGATGAATATGGTGACACCGCTCTGTCTATCCATATGTAGAGATAGATAGATAGATAGATAGGTGATAGATAGATAAATAGATAGTGCTTACTATGTGTTAGGCACTACACTAAACATTTTATGATTATTATCTCATTTGATCCTCATAATAATTTGGAGACGGGTGGTATTATAATCCCTATTTTACAGATGAGGAAATTGAGGCAGGTAGCAGTTAAGTGACTTGCCCAGGGTTACACATCTAGTAAGTGTGTAAAGGTCATTCAGACTCCGGACCCAGCTCTCTACCCACTACGCCAATATGTTTCATCTTCACTGAGACCGCCAGATTTAATCACATTTCTCATTCCCCCTACCCTGTTGATTTGTTTGAACAGACATTATAAGTGTCAGTTGCCTTGTGGTGGGGGGGAAATAAAAACTTAACATTTAAGGTAGGTTGAATTTAAACAAATAAGAAATCAAATAGCTGTCAAATCATTTTACATCTATTATTACAAACAATGATCACACATGCTTATCAATTATAATTGCCCTAGCCAAATAATATTAAATTATGTATGAGAATATTTTATACCTACCAACCCCAGACATTTCTGGAACACTAGCAGTATATAAGTCCTTTGTAAATTTTGGTTCATTGTCATTGATATCATGGATTTTAATGATGAATTCAGATTCAGGCTCCACTTGTCTTCCGGTCTTCCTGTCTATAGCCTTGGCACGTAGCACATACAAGGATTTTTCTTCTCTGTCTAATTTCTTTGCAGCATGAATATCACCTGTATTTTCATCTATAATGAACAGACTGCCAGCCCCATCTCCTGTTAATATGTATTTTAAATTTCCATCTCCTTTATCTTGGTCAGTGTGTAGCTTCAGGGAAGTAGAAAAAAAGAAAAAAAATGCATAAATATTTCTAATGTCATTACAGATCAAATCATTCAGCACATATGAATAAGTCCATTCAAATCTTAACTATAATTGGGGTCAGCAATGGTTGTTTTCCTTCTGTCTTACGGTTGGAAAAATTACAAATTTCAGACTCTGTCACACTTAAAAATCACTAAACAAATGGATAAAGCCATGAGGGTATATACATGACAAGAAAGTAGCATTAAAATAAAATGACAGAAAACATGAGATATAATTCAAATTGATTCACAATTCCCAATAACTTTTCAATAAAGATTAGAAAGTTCTGCTGCTCTATTGCTTTAGAAATGGATAGATCACAGACAGACAGAGAGAAAACATTTTACTCCTTTGTGTAAAATAGTCCTTATACTTTTGAAGACAACCATTTACAACTTTAAGAAATTTCTTCAATATTTAAAGTTTTGATGTAGCCATTAAAATAGTTATAACTTATGTATTTAATTATACTTTCCCCATGTCATGACTTGTCTTTGTATAAAATGATAAATTCAATGTGATTCCTATTTTTCCTCTGGCATTATTTGGTTGTCTCTATACAGAAGATGGTATCTTGCTCCATTATCACATGGCATGTATGTTTCAGTATATATATATATATATATGTGTGTGTGTGGTGTGTGTGTGTGTATGTGTATATATATGTATATATATACACACACATAGATATATATACATATATATGTATATATACATATATAGATACAAATATATACATATATATGTATATATATACATATATAGATACAAATATATTATGTTTTATAACTTGCCATGTTAAAAAAAAATTGGCCTGTGATAAGCTTCTTCCATGGGTTAATAATTTGTTATAGGGATAAAAAAAAACCATCTGTTAAGTTCGGTGTGTTGATTTAATAGATCATCATGTTTTGGAGTAGGAATTATAACATTTACAAGAATCTATACCTATTCTGAACAGATATATTGCCTTTCTCAGAGGTGCCAGGCATCTCCTAGGTCTTCTTAGAGGAGGGGTTCTTAAGCGGTTTTTTGTGTGTTATAGATCCCTTAGCAATATGGTGAATTTTAAGGATCTCCTCTCAGAATGATGCTTTTTAAGAGAATAGAGTAAAACACATAGTCACAAAGTAAATAAACTATTTGGAAATACAGTTCTCAAAATACATATCTTTTTTAAAACCTAAATCTAAATCTAAAACTAGAAAATATCCCAATGAATACTAGTAGACTTTTTCACAAAGTTTCATTGGAAAATGAGACTTTGTGTCTGGTCGTAATAATAAAATAATGATATTAAAAAAATTTGAATTAAACTGGTAAATGACAAACTACTTTTTTCTAGATCGTGAAGAGATATCAATATTCAATAAAGCATTTAAAAAAAGTAAAAACTGATCCTCACACGTAAAACAATATAGACACAAGGGAGAAATTAGCATCTAACAATGCAATTGTGAATTGACAGTGATATTAAGACTCCCTTTTAAAATATATTAATGTGAAGGAGATAGGTTGATTAATTTAATTTATTAAGTTTCCACTATGTCTATTGGATTATGTAGGTTTAAAGGGAGAGGGAAAAAAGAGGTGACAATCAGTGTCACAAAGAACTTCTAATATGTGCAGTGGGTACTGGGGCAAGGTAGATAAGACAGAATCATAGCTATAGTAAAATTTAGAATTTAAGTATAGAAGAGAAAAACAACAACAACCACAAAAACAACACTGAATTCAATGAAGGAGTTGCTACTACCTGCAAGGATCACAAATGTTTTCATGGAGGAGGGATTATTTGAGCGTGATACTTCAATAACACTGCCATTACTTGAAATATACTTGTCACGCATCTTTTGGATCTTCCTTAAGAGTCAGTTAAGAAGCCATTCAAGAAAAAGTCTCATAATATTTCTCGTTATTGTTGAGTCCTATCCACCATTTTGTGACCCCATTTAGGATTTTCTTGGCAAAAATACTGGAGTGGTTTGCCATTTCCATGTCTAACTCATTTTATAGATGAAGAAACTGAGGCAAAAAGGGTTAGGTGACTTGCCTAGGGTCATATAGCTAGTAAGTGACTGAAGCCATATTTGAACTCACAAAGATGTCTTCCTGACTCCAGACCCAGCACCCTATCCACTGTGTCACCCAGCTACCCCATAATATTATCCATGTACTTTATGTTTTGGCAAAAATGGAATTATAGAAGTTGTAGTCCCATTAACTCTAAATTACCATTAGCTCTTTCCAAAAATCAAAGCTGCTCTCAAAGGACTAAATTTCTGACACAATTGGTGATATCCAAAAGAATATGACATACATTCTTAAACTATCAAAAGAGGAATTAAAAACAAACCTCTTGAAAGTGGAACCATTTTTAGAACAAATGTCTAACCTCATAAAGTGACTGCCATGTCAAGGAAGCCATTCAATATGCTGTATAAATTCTGGAGTTAAAAAATGATCAAAGTATAATGGTACTGAATAAAATAATAGATTTGCTCCACAATTTGCATCATAATATTTTGGAATTATTTTTCTGTATACAGATTTCCCTGTCTTTTATTCCGTCACTACTTCTTCCACTCATCTTTCATAAAATTTATTGATACATTCAGAAGATACATACACATCCCTACCCTCAACCAAAACATATTTTTGATGAAGCAACATGACATAGCCATGTATAGTCAAATATAGCTTATTTGTACATATGTGTTTATCTCTTCTGTTATATTGTGAGCTCCTTGAAAGGCAGAGAACTTCTTTTGCCTTTTTTTATATCTGCCATCACTTAGCACAGTGCCCAGAACACGGTTGATGCTTATTAAATATTTTTTGAATTGCATCATCAAAAGAATGCTAGACTTTAAGGAGGGCATCTTGGTTGAAATATAGGTTTTGCTATTTATTTCTTATGTGTCTTTAAAAAAGCCTCCCTACCCATCTGGTTCTTAGCTTTTTTCTACTGTGAAAAGAGGGAGTTGGACTTGATGATGTGTTAAATACTTCTAAGACATAGATCTATGAGTATTTTTGTATACATTATCCTAAATTATTTGTTTGGTATAATCTAATTATCAGATTATTACTATTATAAATTCCTAGTTGGCAAATAATACAGGCAAAAGGTTTTCTCTAATTTAAAAAATATTCCATTTGAGGTGTGTGTGTGTGTGGGGGTATTTCTGTCTTTTTTTTGCAGGGGTGAAGGCAGGGCAATTGGGGTTAAGAGACTTGCCCAAGGTCACACAGCTAGTAAGTGTGTCAAGTGTATGAGGCCACATTTGAACTCAGGTCCTCCTGACTCAAGGGCTGGTGCTCTATTCACTGTGCCACCTAGTTACCCCTGTGTGGGGGGTGGTATTTCTAAGCCAGATTTGTATAATAGCAGACCCATAGCATCTCAGAATTGGAAAGGATGTCTGAGCTATCTAGTTCAGCCTATGTATGAACAAGAAACTGTCATTTGTCATCTTTAGCATTAAACACCAAATTGTTGTTGTTTGTTGTCCTTTTTGAGAGGATTGATGACATCATGGGAGATGTCTTGATTTTCATATCAAGTAGATTTATTTTTTTGCTTTTTTTTAAATTTATTTTTATTTTTAGTTTACAACAGATGGTTCTACATAATTTTGAGTTCCAGATTATCTCCCCTCCCTCCCCCCTCCCTCCCCAAGACAGCATGGAATCTCATATAACTACCATGAATGACTTCACATTGAATTAATTTATACACTAGTCAAGTTGCGGAGAAGAATTACGACTAATGGAATGAATAATGAGAAAGAAGAAACAGAACCAAAACAAAAAAAACAAAAACAAAAAAAAAACAACCCAAAAACAAAAACAAAAGAGAAGAGAAAAAGGCGAACATGAAGTGTGCCTCAATCTGCATTCAAACTTCATAGTTCTTTCTCTGGATGTAGATAGCATTCTCCATCGTGAGTCCTTTGGAGTTGTGCCTGCACCTTATGTTACCGAGAGGAGCGAAGTCTGTCAGGGTGGGTCCTCATGGAATCCATATATCTGTGGTTGTGTACAGTGTTCTCCTAGCTCTGCTCTGCTCACTCAGCATTATGTCGTGTAGGTTTTTCCAGGTTGTTATGAAGTCCGTATCATCCCCATTTCTTATGGCACAATAGTATTCCATTACCTTCATATACCACAGCTTGTTTAGCCATTCCCCAATTGATGGGCATCCCTTTGATTTACAATTCTTGGCTACCACAAAAAGAGCCGCTATAAATATCCTTGTACATATGGGTCCTTTGCCCGCTTGTGTGATTTCTTTGGGATACAACCCTAGAAGTGGTATTGCTGGGTCAAAGGGTATGAACATTTCTATAGCTCTTTGGGCATAGTTCCAAACTGCTCTCCATTGATTTTCACAACAGTTTGAATTACAAATTTTCTCCCCATTTCTACCCTCCCCCCCACTCCAAGATGGCATATATTCTGGTTGCCCTGTTCACCACTCAGCCCTCCCCTCTGTCACCCCCCTCCCCTCTCATCCCCTTTTCCCTTCCTTTCCTGTAGGGTAAGACAAATTTCTACACCCCATTGCCTGTGTATCTTATTTTTTAGTTGCATGCAAAAACTTTTTTTTTTGTTTTTGAACATCTGTTTTTAAAATCTTTGAGTTCCAAATTCTCTCCCCTCTTCCCTTCCCACCCACCCTCCCTAAGAAGTCGAGCAATTCAACCTAGGCCACATGTGTATCATTATGTATAACCCTTCCACAATACTCATGTTGTGAAAGACTAACTACATTTTGCTCCTTCCCAACCCATTCCCGCTTTATTGAATTTCTCCCTTGACCCTGTCCCCTTTTGAAAGTGTTTGTTTTGACTACTTCCACTCCCATCTGCCCTCCCCTCTATCATCCCCCCCTCCTTTTATTTTTTTTTATCTTCCTCCCTCTTCTTTCCTGTGGGGTAAGATACCCAACTGAGTATGTATGGTATTCCCTCCTCAGGCCAAATCTGATGAGAGCAAGGTTTACTCATTCCCACCTCACCTGCCCTCTCCCCTCCTCCCACAGAACTGCTTCCTCTTGCCACCTTTATGCCAGATAATCCACCCCATTCTATCTCTCCCTATCTCCCTCTCTCAGTATGTTGCTCTCTCATCCCTTAATTTCATTTTATTTCTTTTAGATATCTTCCCTTCCTCTTGAACTCACCCTGTGTCTGCTCTCTCGCTTTTACATATATATACACATATACATACATGCATACTCATACATACATATACACATAGATATATACATACATACACATTCACTTATATATATACACATAAACATATATGTATGCATATTCCCTTCAGCTACCCTAATATTGAGGTCTCATGAATCATACATGTCATCTTTCCATGTAGGCATGTAAACAAAACAGTTCAACTTTAGTAAGTCCCTTGCAATTTCTGTTTCTTGATTACCTTTTCATGCTTCTCTTGATTCTTGTGTTTGAAAGTCAAATTTTCCATTCAGTTCTGGTGTTTTCACTGAGAAAGCTTGAAAGTCCTCTATTTTATTGAAAATCCATATTTTGCTTTGGAGCATGATACTCAGTTTTGCTGGGTAGGTATTCTAGGTTTTAATCCTAGCTCCATTGACCTCCGGAATATCGCATTCCAAGCCCTTCGATCTCTTAATGTAGAATGCTGCCAGATCTTGGATTATTCTGATTGGGTTTCCACAATACTCAAATTGTTTCTTTCTGGCTGCTTGCAGTATTTTCTCCTTGATCTGGGAGCTCTGGAATTTGGTGACAATATTCCTAGGAGATTTCTTTTTGGGATCTATTTGAGGAGGCGATCAATGGATTCTTTCAATTTCTATTTTGCCCTGTGACTGTAGAATATCAGGGCAGTTCTCCTTGATAATTTCTTGAAAGATGGTATCTAGGCTCTTTTTTTGATCATGGCTTTCAGGTAGTCCAATAATTTTTAAATTATCTCTCCTGGATCTATTTTCCAGGTCAGTGGTTTTTCCAAGGAGATATTTCACATTGTCTTCCATTTTTTCATTCCTTTGGTTCTGTTTTATAATATCCTGATTTCTCATAAAGTCACTAGCTTCCACTTGCTCCAATCTAATTTTTAAAGTAGTATTTTCTTCAGTGGTCTTTTGGACCTCCTTTTCCATTTGGCTAATTCTGCCTTTCAAGGCATTCTTGTCCTCATTGGCTTTTTGGAGCTCTTTTGCAATTTGAGTTAATCTATTTTTTAAGGTGTTGTTTTCTTCAGTGCATTTTTCAGCATTTTTTGGGTCATATTCCCAACCAACTAACTTGACCCTTGACTTTTTCAGTAGGGTATGACTGCTTGTAGACTAACGAGTTCTATGCTCCACGTTTGGGGGGGGAGGTGCCAGCTCTGTCATACCAGCACTACTCCTTCCCCAGCCCAGGCTGGGCTTAGATCTTTAGCAGGCTCTTCACTCCTGCTCTGATCCGCCACTTAATTACTCCCACCAGGTGGGCCTGGGGCCAGAAGCAGCAGCAACTGTAGCTGCCCCACCTCCGCTGCCCCCGGGGCTGGGAGCCGAACCGCGAACTCCTTCCAGTCCTGCAGCTTTTCCCAATAACCTTCTCTGCAGTCTTTGGTGTTTGTGGTTTGAGGAGCATGGTAACTGCCGCAGCTCACATATTCAGGGCGCTAGGGGCCCCATCCACCCGACTCCAAGTTTGGTTGTTTCACACCGCTCAGGCTGGGCTCTGCTCCACTCCATTCCCAGCTCCCAGCTCCCAGCTCCCAGCTCCCTGTGGGATAGACCTCACCCAGAGACCATCCAGGCTGTCCTGGGCTGGAGCCCGGCTTCCCTCTGATGTTCTGTGGGTTTTGCCGTTCTAGAATTGGTTCAGAGCCATCTTTTATAGGTTTTTGGAGGGACTCGGTACGGAGCTCACATTAGTTCCTGCTTACCAGCCGCCATCTTGGCTCCGCCTATAGGGTATGAACATTTTTATAGCCCTTTGGGCATAGTTCCAAATTGCTCTCCAAAATGGCTGGATCAGCTCACAACTCCACCAGCAATGTAACAATGTTCCAATTTTCCCACATCCTTTCCAACATTTATCATTTTTCTGTTTTGTTATTTTAGCCAATCTGATAGGATTGGCTGACAGGATTAAGTGAGACAGAGTTGCATAAAGTCATCATTTTCACTCTCTCTTCCAGAGTCATCAACACTAGTGGCAAGACAAAAGTCTGGATTACTGGTTATGGTGCAAGATAAATCAGATGAACTTCATGTTCTTCAATGCCTGACCAAGCTCTGAGCATGCCACATTGCCTACTTCCATCACTTTCATGGTCATTGGACAAATTGTTCTCATCCACCCATTCCACCTAAGAAAGTCTTCACATGTTTGGGATAGAAATCTTCCTATGTAACCAACAGGTTTGAGGTCTGTGGGTTACCCTCCACTTGGTTTAACCCATCTATGGAGATGATTTACCTGGGTGTGGCTGCTGCTCATGCTATAGTTTCTTGGAGCCACAGGTGAGAGTTGGGTGAATGAAGCAAAAGTGGATGAGCAACCCTGAAGAAGGCTCACCAAGTCCTTATACAGAGATACTTGTCCTGCTGAACACCCCACATGCCCCCATCCCAAATAATGTATAAGACCAAGAGAGATGTCTTAAATCAATTAATTAATTAAAATGGTAAACTACAAGCAAACAACTCCTTGATCAATGGAGAGGAATTAAGTACTTTCATCATTGGATAAAGATAGATGATGCCAATCAAGAAGTTATTTGTTCAAAGAATAAGACATTCATCTAAGCCTATATATGAAAGAGTAAGCCAATTTGGCATCACTCATTGCAGCAGTAAACTAATTCAGGTATATAGGACTCCTAGTCAAGGCCCTGTGAATGAATTATCTTTTCTAGGGAGGGTCAAAGGAGTGAGAGGGAATGGGAATAGTGTGGCTAGTGAAAGATGAAATGACTGAGGAAACAAAGATTCTAGCTTCTGGGCATTTCAATTTATTAAGCAATACATACCAATTGCTCAACAAACCAGGACTAAGCCCCCACAGCTTTTACCTTGGATCACAAATACAGGGGAGACAGATCATTATCCATTGAAAACAATTAATCAACAAGACTAATTAAAAGAAAACAATCAGAATACAGAATTAGGTAATCTAATACTTTCTAATTAGAGGAAAGATTAGGGACATACAAATTGGAAGGGGGAGAATGAACAGGCACAATTCCCTGAAATCAGAAAAAGAGGTGTCCCACCCCCCCCCCAGTGTCTGTATTCAATCAAAAGAACATGGAAACAATAACTTATTGACCAATGTGGGTCCAGCTCTCAGAGAAAAGATATGGATTGCTTGAGATTTATAATTGTAGGAAACTTCCTTACATCATTCTTTGGATGTGAATGGGTTTCTGGTCAGGATAACCTAAGGCCTTAGTTAAGGATCTCTAAACAGCAGATAGAGGTGGTAAAGCCTCCCAAACACACAGCGGCAGGTTCGAACAATGCAATAAGGTTTTCTTACAATGCCTAAAATTGAATAAAGTTTTCCTCACAAGAAATAAATTTAAATAAGCGCATAATTGAACAGCAAGGTAACTGAGATAGACCCAGAATTAAGCCACAAGTTGGATTCGGGAAAAGTTCACTCAATTGCTTCTGCCACTTGATGTTCCAGTCCCCTCAATTACCCTCAGCTGATATGCTCAGAAGCTCAAATCTTTGTTTCTTCAGTCATTTCATCCTTTACTCACCACAGTAGAGAGTTTCTTTCTCTCTCTGATTCTCTGTCTCTCTCTCTGTCTCTCTGCCTCTCTATCTCTCTATGTTGTATATATATATATATATATATATGTATGTATGTATGTATATATGTATATATATATACATATATATATGTGTGTGTGTGTGTGTGTGCGTGCGCATGTGTATGTGTATGTGTACACACACACACACACACACACACACACACACCCCTTTCACGTCTTGCTCCTAAAGTAAATGTGTGAGCTGAGGAGATCTGAAGTTCCATCATAGGTGCTAGCAGTGATTAAAATTATATCAGAGTTCACTGACACTGGTACCATTAGCCTCAGGAGTCAGGAAATAACCCAGCAGCAACCTTAGAGTAGATGGGGGTGGGCACCAATACTTGGAGGCCAGCAGAGAGCAGGGGAATTTCATAATGAATCTACAAAGAGAGAAAAGTACTTCTAGTTAACCCAGGAATTACAAGCTGACACTTTAGCCACACTTATTCTCTACGTGTGTTTCTCACTACTAATATACTTTTAAGTTTGATCTCATTCTTCTCAGGTACATTATGTTTGCAAGAGGGAAAAGTGCCCCACTTTTTTGTAAAAACCGTTCTTGGTATAATTTCTCAGTAAAAAAAAAAAAAAAAACTTTTCTTAATACTTATTGAAGCTACTGGTGGATAATAAATGGTAAGCATATCAGGAGGACTCATGAGGGACAAACCTAGAATTATGAGACAACTGGGTGACATAGAGGATGGAGATTGCCCCCCAAATCAGGAAGACAAGTTCAAATTCATACTCGCTGTGTAACCCTGGCCAAGTCACTTAATGTCTCTCTACTTCAGCTTTCTTATCCATAAAGCAGGGGTAATAACATCTACCTCCTAAGGTTCTTGTGAGGATAAGCGAGGTATTTGTAAAGCACTTTAACAAATTTAAAATTGCTACATAAAAGATAGTAAAGAAGAACAAGAACAACAACAATAATATTTAGTTTTAGGGATACCTGATAGAATCTGGAAGAAAATAAGTAGCAATTGACTTTATAGGAAGCCCAGACTACAAGTACAAATAAAAGTGCAAGTTTGTGGAATGAGGCTCATGAGAGTGCTTGATATACAAAGAAGATGTGTTCATATGAGAAGGTCTACAAACCGAAAGGAGGAAGCATAGTGGAGAACATTTGGGTGATGACCAACAGAAGAAATAATTTTATTGGAGTGTATTGCAGAATACACAATTGCAGAATACATTCTCTGGAAAGAAGGAGGAATTAACCAAATCATTTGGGAAACAACACAGAAACTACGTGGAATACTGGATACAGTACAACAGGGTGTTCCTAAAGTCTGGACACATAAGCAAAAATGCATATTTTCAATAAATGAAATGAGTGAAATATTAACAGACCTTAGTCCCCTTGACTTCTTTTTGTGGGGTATGCTAAAGAAGAAGGTGTACTCAATGAAAATCACAGATGCAACACACTTGATTGAATGCATAAAGAGCGAATGTGCGAAAATTGACAACAATGTGGAATTATTGCATTGAGTGAATCTTGCAAAGCTCATCAAACTTTGCATCACAAATGATGGAAATCATATTGAAGATGTTATTTCTTAATATTCAAATCAAAAAAAATGTTTTTGAAAATTTCATTCATTTCATTTCTTTAAAATATGCATTTTTGCCTATGTGTCCAGAGTTTAGGAACACCCTGTAGGTTTAGAGTTAGGGCAGCCTGGGTTGAATTCTTCTTTTCAAGACTTTTAGCTTTGTGATCCTTAGCCACAGGCAAATTTCAGGGATTATAAATTGAAGAATGATCACTGATCTACATTGGGGGGAAGAATGTCTTAACTGGGAACTTCTTACACTGATGAAAGCACAGGCCTAGATGAGACCTTGACTCCTGGGTTAAAAAGATGGAGTTAAATAGCGATTATATACAGGAGTTAGTCTTTGAGACAATGATAATAGACAAAGCAGAGGAGGCAGAATTACATAACTATTTAAGCTTTATGCACTTCTGTTTCCTTTGCCAAGAAGTATGATCCCTAGATTGAAAAGGAAATGAACAAAATAGTTAATAGAAAGTTTAAATACAAGATAGTAAAGGAATAGAGTAACAAGGTATGTAGCTGTCCAAAATGTATTCAAGTGACTAAGGTCAGAAGAACTGCAACCCTACTGGATCAACTGCATCCCATACTGGAAGAACTGTCTGTTGATTACATTGTCTGCATTTTTGAAAGATGATGGGAAATGGAAGAAAGGCCAAAGTAGTAGAAATGACAAAAGTTGTCCTGCTTTGGGTTTCTTTCTTTGTTCATTTGATGCAGAGAATGAAGGCTTGAAACTATAGTCTATTGAATTTGACACCACTTTCTGGAGGCAATGAGTGAATGCGTGGAGGGAGTCTATAAAATGTTATTAAAAGGATGAATATAAGCTAGTAGAAAAAGACTCAGTGATTGGAATGAAGCATAAGATTTTTAAAGAATATGTCATGTCAGACATAATTTCCTTATTTTATACAGGATTTCTAGCTTGTAAGTATAAGGTCTAGACATTGTATAAAAAACTAAAGGAAAAACTGTAAAAGCTCTAGGTGTTTCCTTGAGTACAGATGGGAGAAATATGTACTTGATAAAACCGTTGTTGGGGGGAATCTGAAATAGGGGAATGATTAGAAACAAAGGAGAGTAATAAGTAATTCATTGCTTTCTTAGGGGAGGACTCAAGTGGAGAGCACCAAAAATCTGTTCATGGCTCCCAACGTTTTATTATTTTAAATTTATGATTTGGATGAAGGCTGAGATACATTTTAAAAATATTGAAGATATTGCAAAGCCATGGTAGCTGAAACATTAGATTACTGAGTCAGGAAGTACATAGACTTATTTTTCTTCTCTTTCTCTCCATATGTATGCATATATAGATATATATTATAGATATAGATATATTTTGAATGTATTTTATATTTTATTTTTCCACAGTAACATGCAAAAACAATTTTTTAGAATTTGTATTTAAATTTCTGAGTTCCAAATTCTCTTTTCCTTCCTCCTCAACACCCGCCTCATTGAAAAGGCAAGCAATTTGATATAGGTTATACATGTGTAGTCATACAAAACATTTCCATATTAGACATGTTGTGAAATACCATAGACCAAAAAAAATCCTCGAGAAAAATATTTTAAAAGTTAAAAAATACCTATATTTAATCTGCATTCAGACACCATCAGTTCTTTCTGTGGGGACAGACAGCATTTTTCATCATAAGTCCTTCAGAGACGTCTTGGGTCATTGCATTGCTGAGAACAGCTAAGTTATTTACAGCTGATCATCTTAGAATACTGCTGATACTTTGTACACAGTAAATTTCACTTTGTATCAGCTCATGTACTTCTTTCCAGGTTTTTCTGAGAGCATACTGCTCATCACTTTTTTTACAAGAGAAAACTATCCCATGATAATCATATATAATAATTTGTTCAGTCATTCCACAACTGATGGGCATCCCTTCAATTTCCATTTCTTTGCCTCCAGAAAAGAGCTGCTATAAATATTTTTTGTACAGACAAGTCCTTTTCTTTTTTTCCCCATCTTTATTGGAATACCGACTTAGTAGCCCAAAAGGTATTCCTGGTTTTATAGCCCTTTAAGCGAAGCTCCAAATTGTTCAAGAGAATGGTTGAATCAGTTCACAACTCCACCAAGAGTGTATTAATGCCTCATTTTTCCACATCCTCTCCACTACTTATCATTTTCCTTTTCTGTCCTATTATACAATCTGATAGGTAAGAAGTTGTATCTCAGAATTGTTTTAATTTTCATTTCTTTATTCAATAGTGATTCAGAACATTTTTCCCATATGGCTATGGATAGATTTGATTACTTCATCTGGAAACTGTTCATATCTTTTGATCATTTATAAATTGGCAAATTATTATTATTTTCATAAATTTGCTTTAGTTCTCTATATGTTTGAACAATGAGGCCTTCATCAGAGAAACTTGCTTCAAAAGTTATTCACACTTAATATTTCTAACTCTATTTCCCTGCATCCTCTTTCATCCTGTTTATTCTATTTTCTTACTTCTTTCATGCTGTGCCTCCTCAAAAGTGTTTTCTTTCTGACTATGCCCTCCCACAATCTGCCATCCCTTCTATCCCCACCCCTCTTCTCTTAAACCCTTCCCCTCTTACTTACTGCAGAGTAAGACAGATTTCTATGCCCAACTGAGTGTGTATGTTACTCCCTCTTTGAGACAATCCCAAGAGTAAGATTCATTACTGGGGGGACTTCCAGGAGCCAAGCTGGAGGTATAAGCAGGAAGTCACTCTCACTTTCCCTTACTGACTTTGAAAATCCCAGAAAATACCACCCCAGGAAAAATCCTGGACCAGTGAAGCTAGTAGAAAGATGAGGCACAACAGTTTGTTATTTGTTGTTTTTTCTTTTTTAGTTTGTGAGGCTAGGGGGGTTAACAGGAAAGGTGCTTCTTGCTGTAGCTAAAGGGGATCAGTACAGGATGAGAGGCATCCTGGCAAGCCGGAGGCAAGCCCCACCTCAGAAAACTTGCAGGAGATCCTCAGTACCAGGGTGGTGGAATGGGCAAGCACCAAAATCAGGACCCCTGTGTGCCTGGGCACAGACAGGGGAATCGGCAGACCCCAGTATGGAGAACCATCACTTGCACAATGGATTAGAGTCCATCAATGGCTGAGCTTACTGGTGCTTTAGTGCAGCCCCCAGTGAGGAGGTGATCTCCAGCAGCCAGACTACCCCACTACCCCTTACCCTGTGGGCTTCAGTGCAAACCCTGGGGAAACACACAAAAACCCCACGTGGCATTGGCACACACCAGCTTCAGCTCAGCGCCAGGTAAGCTACAGCATCTAAAGCCTCCAGCTGCCAGAACCTGAGGTCCCAGCACACAAAGCCAATAACTAGGTCCCTAGTGTCCAGCACAAGAAGTGAGGGATAATGCCCCATGTGCCCCAGAATCAGAGATCACCTTTAAAAGGAAAAAGCCAAGCACGATGAATGAGAGGAAGATTCACTCAATCCCCTCACCTTCCTCCATCTTCCCCATCCACTGTAATAGCTCTTTCTTGCCTCTTTTATGTGAGATAACTTACCCAATTCTACCTTTACCTTTTCCTTTCTCCCAGTACATTCCTTTCTCACACCTTGATTTTATTTTTTTAGATATCATCTTTTTATATTCAACTCATATCATCAGTCTTAAAGTCATTAAAAAGGCAAATTTTCTATTTAATGTTTTCATCAAGAGTGCTTGAAAGGACTCTATCTCATTAAATATCCACTTTTTTCCCCTGGAATGATTATACTCAGTTTTTCTGGGTAAGTGATTCTTGGTTATAATCCTAGTTTTTTGTTTTTGTTTTTGTTTTTTGCCCTCTTGATTCTAAGCTGTTCAAGCCTTTAATGTAGAAGCTGCTAAATCTAGTGTTATCCTGACTGTGGGTCCACCATACTTGCATTGTTTCTTTCCAGTTGGTTGCAATAATTTCTCCTTGACCTGGGAACTCTGTAACTTGGCTATAATTTTCCTGGCATTTTTCATTTTGGGATCTCTTTCAGGAGGTGATCAGTGGATTCTTTCAAGTTCTATTTTACCCTCTGGCTCTAGAATATCAAGGCAGTTTTGCTTGATAATTTCTTGAAATATGTTGTGTAGGCTCATTTTTTGATTATGGTTTTCAGGTAGCCCATTAACTTTCAAATTCCCTCTCCTGGATCTATTTTCCAGGTCAGTTGTTTTTCCAGTGAGATATTTGTATATTTTCTTCTATATTTTCCTCCTTGTTTTTATTGTTTCTTGATTTCTCATAATTACTTTCCATTTGCTCCATTCTCCTTTTTAAGGCATTATTTTCTTCAGTCAACCTTTGGATCTCCTTTTCCATTTGGCCAATTTTGCTTTTTAAGATATTCTTCTCCTCATTGGTTTTTTATGCCTCTTTTTTCACTTGCCCTAGTCTGTTTTTTAAAAGTGTTATTTTCTTCAGTATTTTTTGTGTCTCCTTTACCAAGCTGTTGACTCATTTTTTGTGATTTTCTTACATCACTGATTTGTTTCTCAATTTTTCCTCTGCCTCACTTACTTGATTTTCAAAATATATTTTGAGCTTCTCTATGGCCTGAGAGGAATTCATTTTTTTTCTTGGAGACATTAGATATAGGAGCTTTGACTTTGTCATCTTCTTCTGAGTATGTGTTTTGTATTTCCTTGTCACCATAGTAACTTTTTACAATTAATTTTTTCTCTTGTTTGCTCATTTTCCCAGTCATTTTCTTGACTTTTAACTGTTTGTTAAGGTGGAGCTTTGTTTCCAGGGTGGAGGATGCACTGTCCCCAGCTTTGGGGGTTTTGTGCAGCTATTTTCAGATATACTTCTATTTACTTGTAAGTTTTCAGTTCTTCCAAGGTGGTATGATCTAAAGAGAGGTATGTCTACTATTCTGCTGACCTATGCTGTGGTCTGTGAGAGACTGAAAGCACTCTGTTCTTCCCTGGAACTATGACAAGGCTCACTGCTTCACTGCAGTTATAATCTCTGGTGTGCTAGTGATTCTTGTGCAAGGACTACCACATGGGACTTTGATCCATATCCAAAGTAAGGGCAAAGAAATGGAGTCCTGCCTCAGTGCCAGCAAAGAGAATCATGCAATGCCCTTCTGACCAATTTTTTGACTCCCTTATGGTCTGTGGGATGAAAGATCCAGAAGCAACCACTGCCACTGCTGAATAAGTAGCTTCCAAGGCCTGCTCCTGGTTTGCTAGAACTGGGTCTGTGCTGGCTTGGCCTACACTGGACTGTGCTCTACTCTCACCCAAGTTGCAAAAGAACTTTTCTGCTGACCTTCTAATTTGTCTTTGACTACAAAATTATTTCACTCTTTACTTTTGTGGGTTCTGCTGCTCCAGGAATACTTTTATGGCATTATTTAAAGGTGCTTGGGGTGGGGTTTGGATGAGAGATCAGGTGAGTTGCTGCCTTTTCTCTGCCATATTGGCTCCACTTCCCATAGTCTTTAATAGTATAATCTAAGTCCATGTAAAAGATAGAGTTTGGCAGCAAGCATTCATATCTTTTTGCTGAAAGGGAGATAAGAATTTCAGTCAACTCACGCTAAATGAGTCAATAAAGTGATATGACAGTAAAGAAATCTGTTATTATAAGCAGCTTTAAGAGAAGCTTAATGTCCAGGAGTTGAGAGGTGGTAGTTCCTTTATATGTTACTACTTTCAGACCTGATGTAATTCCTTTTTTATTTCTAAAAACCACATCTTAGGAAAGTCATTGAAAAACTAGAGATAACTTAGTAGGCAAATCTTTGAAGATCCTCAATTCTGTGTCATCTGAGAGCTATTGGCAGGAATTTGGAGGCCTTTAGAAGAAATATCATGTTCACCAAAATGATAACTATTTTCAAGTATTTACTAGTGATTTTGACTTTCAGTATTAGACAAATATAGAATGGACATGATTGAAAGGTCTGTAAAATGAGGAAATTATTATAAAGAATTCCCATTAATTCATCAAGAACAAATAATTTCAGACTAATTGTATTTTGTTTTTTGATAGGATTACTAAAATGAGAGATCATGGAAATCCTTTACTTCGATTTTAAATCTAAATACTAAATTTAAATACTTTACTTAGATTTTAGAAAGTGTTTAATAAATATCCCTTTTTTGTAGGAGCAGTTTAAGGATGTTGATTAGAAGATACTACATTACATTGACTCAGAAATTGTAGAATAATCAGAGAAGAGTAGTTATCTTTTGTTTCATGTAAAACTGGCAAGCAGTCACCAGTGTGACTATACAAACAGGGATGTGTGTTTAGCTCTGTGATGTTTAATATTTTTTTAGTGAGTTGTACGAAAGTATCAATAATATCAATGGCATGTTTATTCAATTTACTCAGAGCTGAGAGGGACTTCAGCATACATGATGACTAATAATAATGATGGTGATAAGTAGTACTTAGATATTGCTTTAATGTTTTCAAAGTGTTTTTCATATATTATATCATTTGCCTCTATATCCATAAGTGTCTGAAGATCCTAGAATGTTGAAGCAAATCTAAGATGAGATTTAACATGGATAAAAGTAATGTCAAACATTTTACTTTCAAAATAATAAACTTTACAAGGGAAGGCTTGCTTTAAAGAGAAGGGTTTTTTATTTTTAATTTCTCCTGAATATATTAACCATTGGATTTTGTAGACTGCAAGGGCTACTGCAAGTAGAATGAGGACTATTAAGAGACAACATTTCTAGGAATAGGAAACATAATAATAAAACCTAAAATTATGCAATACGTCATATTTTGCAAAGCACTTTATAAATTTTTTTTCTCATTTTATCTTTGAAACAACCCTGGGAGATAGGTGCTATATATTATACCCATCTTACAGATGAAAACACTGAGGCAGGTGGTGGTTAAAATGGCTTTCCCAGGGTCACAATGCTTCTAAGTGTTTCATGCCAAATTTGAACTCAGTTCTTCCTGACTCCAGATCCAGTGCTCCACACACTGTACTACCTAGAAGCCTCGGTATTCAAGCAATATTCTGCCTTCATCAGACCGTGGATATTATCCAGCTTTTAGGTATATCACATTTTAGGTAGAAATGACATTGACAAGCTTAAGGGAATCCAAAGAAAGGCAACCAGGATGATGATGGATCTTGTAGCCTTGCCACAGGAGTAACAGATGAAGAAACTGGAAGTATTTAAATGTATTGAAAGAAGAAAAAAAAAACTGCTTAGAGAGACAAAGTAGTCAACCTTTGATTATTTGAAAGCTACAGTGAGGAAGAAGTATTTATTTTTTCTAACTGTTTTTAGAAGTTCTATCATAGGAGCTCTAAGTATGATATCAGGGAGGAAAATCTGGCAATTATTGAAGTTCCTAAGTGAAATGGGCTGCCTCAAGAAGTAGTGGGTCACCCCTTCAAAAGTCATCAAGTGAAGTAAGAACGACCACTTTCAGTTGTTGAGTGGATTTCTTTTCAGTCATGGATTGTGCTAGGTAATCACTGAAATACCTTCCAACTCAACTTTCTGTGATTTACAGAGCTCTCAAGGAGGGGGGCACTCATTTGATTTACATAACTTGGCTGAAGATGATATTAAGAGCAATACATAGAAATGGAAAAGAGACAACTATAAGCTTGATGTAAGGAAATATTTCCAAAGAACTGTTGTTGAGACGTTTTTCGGTCATGTCCAACTCTTTGTGATTCCATTTGGGGGGTTTCTTGTCAAGGATATTAAAGTAGATTGCCACTTCCTTCTTCAGCTCTTTTTGTGGATAAGGAAATGAGGAAAATAGAGTTAAATGACTTGACCAGGGTCACATAGCTAGTAAGTGGCTGAAGGCTGATTTTAATTCATGAAGTTAAGTTTTTTTTGACTCCAGGCTTGGAACTCTATCCACTGAATAACCTAGCTGCCCTTCTAAGAATTAGAGCTAGTAAAAAGTGAAATAGGCTGCCTGGGGAAGAAATGGGTTTTCTTTGACTAGAGGTTTTAAAGTGCAAGCTGCATGACCACTTCCACTTCTCAGGTACGTTGTAGAGGTATTTTCTGCTTTGGAACAGGTTGGATTAGATGGCCTCTGAAATCCTTTCCAATATAGAATCTTTGATTTTATGAACTTACCTTAAACACTACAATTCTTTTTTTTTAGTTTTTTTTTTGGCAGGGAAATTGGGGTTAAGTGACTTGCCCAAGGTCACACAGCTAGTACATGTGTCAAATGTCTGAGGCCAGATTTGAACTCAGGTCCTCCTGACTCCAGGGCCAGTGCTCTACTCACTGTGCCACCTAGCTGCCCCAAACACTACAATTCTTAAGCAGCAGAAGAGTAGTACTTACCCCCAAAATCCCACCAGTAGCTTGGGAAGTTTTTTTTGTTGTTGTTTGGTTGTTCTGTGTTCTTTTTATATTATTATTTTTTTTGGTTAAAAATGGCCACACAATCACCAGCAGCTGCTTTCATGTGATGGACTATTAATTTCTTTGCTCTAGTGGCAAATTGAGATTTACTAGTATGAAAAGACATCACCAAGGAGTCCCTAGGTCAAGAAGTCATAGCTATTATGGATCTCCTGTCAACAACACATCTAATGCCATCCCACTGGGTATTTGTGGAGATGTTCTGTCTCTAAAAAAACAGATAGCCTATTATTTCATAGTACAGTGTACAGTGTAAGTAGGACAAGTAACAAGCTTGATTCATAGCCCTTGACAACAGGGTTGACTATATAATGACTTCCTAGTATATGTATCCTTCTTATGATGTCATTATTCTTTATTAATTTTTTGTTGTTTTTACTTTATGTAAATATTCTGACCATAACAATGTGCCATGAAAGGAATTAATTCCTGATCAGAAAATTACTAAAGTCAACTCATTCGTTCGTTACAAACAATGATAGGAGCCTACTACTTGCAAGGCACATTGCTCCGTACTATGGAGGAAACAAAGATAAATAAAGCATTTTCTTGGCTCTCAAGGAAATGACAGTCTAGTGCAAGGCCAAATGTGCTAAATGCAATGAGAGAAATATGAAGGAGAGCTGATGTCTTGGCAGTGGGGATAAAGAAGAAGATAAATGGAGGACATGGCACTTTGAACTATGGGTGATATTTTGGCAGGCAGGCATGAGAGATGGCCTTTTAAGCTTAGGCAAGAGTGTGAATGAAATTACAGAGACAAGATTGCAAGAATGATTCTGTAGAATTCTAGCAAGGAGGTTTAAAGTAGCTTATTTAAAAAGATAGATTTTAACCAATCCATGTCAACTTCTCTGTTCCTCGATGTACTTTCCAGGTACTGTGCTAGGTGTTGTGAATGTAAAGGCAGTACTAAAACTATGAAGCCCTTAAAGTGTTTATATTATTCTTGCACATAATATATAAAATATGTAGACACATAGGGCTGATAAAAAGGTGAATTGAGGAGATAAAGAACACTGCTATTGGGAAGTGGGGGTAGAAGAGAACCAGATAAGGCTTTAGAGAAAGGAGGATACCTGAGCAGAGTCTTGAATGAACACAACAATTTTAAGAGGTATCAAGAAAGGAGTAAATTTCCTTGGAGTAATAGCATTAAAAACATGGTGGACAACTTATATAAATATATAGAGGTGGATGGTAAAATCTCCAGTTCAAAAACAGGTAGCACTGTTTGGCTGGAATTTATAATACATATAAGAGGGTATTGTGAAATAAATTTAGAAAGGCAGGGTGATCTTAGATTGGGGAAGGCCATAAATCGCAGGTTTAGGCATTGGCATTTTACCTTAGAAAAATGAATTAATAAAAGCTTTATGAGCAGAACAGTGTCATGTTCATATTTTTTACTTTAGGAATATCACTACGCTAGCTCTAGGAATGAAAGACTGGAGAGGGGAGAGACAAGAGAGGAAAACTGATAGTAAGGCTATTATAAGAACCCAAACATTGGGTGCCAAAGGTAAACTCTGGTAGCAATGCCATTGGAAAGGGGTAAAACTTTGATTATGAATCATTAAAGAACATGAAAAAAGGAAAATCTAATTAAATAGAAGGAGGAAGAAGGGTTATGTCAACTATATGAAGATACAGCATAACACAGAAAAAAGGTGTTCACTAAATAATATAATTTGAGAATATTAAAGCACATTAACAGTCATAGAGAGCAACCTATACATTAAAGCAATCCTCACTATAACATAGTTATATGACAAGTTGTCACCAAGCCTTTCTTTGAAAACCTCCATGGAGGGAGAACCCACTACCTCTACAGATAGAACATTTCACTTTTAGAGAGATTTAATTTTGAGGAAGATTTTTTTAGCCAAGATTTCTTCCTTGTACCTTCATTGCTCCTACTTTTGCCCTTTGTGGCCAAATGGAACAAGTCTAATCCAAAAATCACATGACAATCCATCAAAAACTTCAAGGTAGCTATCATATCCTCTGAGACTTCTTTTCTCAAGGTTAAACATACCCAGTTTTTTCCACCGATCCTCATATAAGAGAAACTTAAGCCCTTTCACCATCCTTATCGCCATCCTCTGAACACATTTTTCTTATTGATTTTATTCTTAAATCACAGTGTTCAAAATTGAACATAATATTCCAGATTAGTTCTATTAAGATACAGAATTCTGGGTTTTCCCAGCTCCTGGAAGTTAAACCCCTCTCAATGTAGCCTAAGACCGCAGTAGCTTATTTTGTTATGACATTACAATGCTCATTCATATTGACATTGAAGTCAACTGAAACCCTCAGTACTTTTTTCAGAACTGCAGCATTTTCATATGCATCCATCTTATAGTCCAAGACTTCTACCACTATTGCATCTCATTTGATTAAACTCAGCCAAAAAGATCTAGCTGACAGATGTCAAATATCCTGCCCACATTCCTGACTGCTTCACAAACCAGATTAAAATGTAATTGGGAAATATTCAACAAAATCATTCAAAATATAATAAAATATAGATAATATTACATGTTAAAACCAAGTCAACACTCAGCCCATAGCGGTCCTTGAGTATGGATTAATGGTCGTCATTTCTATTTAATTTTAATAGCATTGCTAGCCTATCAAAGATCCTTTAGATCTTCTGTTAAACCCAGCTTGATATACATTTTTTTCTTTTTTCTAATTAAAGGGGACATCTCTTGACTCACTTCTTAAAGAGGCTATTCACTGAATGGGCATTACCTCACTCTAAGTGAGTACCTGAAAAGGCCAGGGTCTCCCATTGCATCCTGGGCCATCTCCACTCATCCTGATGAACATCTGGCCATTGGGCCCGTATGGCTCTGAAGGAGAAGGTGAGACTGGTGACATTGCACAGCCTTCCCTCACTCAAATTAAGGTCAACTGTACCTCATGTTATCATTTCCATGATGCCATGGTCCTCTTTGAAAATGGACAAACACAACAACAACAACCTGTGTATTGTTCTAAGCTTTGTGTCACCTGAAAAAAAATTGCTGATCATGTCATATATATACATACATACATATATATATATATATATATATATATATATATATATATATATATATATATAGTATGTGTGTGTGTGTATATATATAAATGTCTCCTTATCCAAGACATTGATTAAAAAAATAACAACAAAGAGCCAAGCCCAAATCCTGTAGGTACTAGAATGAAATTTTTCTGCCACATAAACGTTGAAACAACTATTCTTTGAATCCTGCCATTTAGCTATTTCTGAACTTACTTGATAGCCTAATTCATATCCCTCTCAAAAAGAGATCTCTCCAACTCTTTTTCCAAAGGAATAGTATGAGATCCTTAATCAAGTGTTTTACTAAAATCTAGATAACATATAGCTATTTTATTTCTATCAAGTATTAATATCATAATTCCACCAAACATTAAATGAATCTATTATAGTATGACCTGATTTTGGGGTCATCCTGGTTGATTGCATTCCTCAACCCCTTTTAGATGTTTGACAAATATCTATTTAATGATGCATTCTAAAAACGTCCCAGAAATCAAAGTCAAGCTCAGTGGTCTACACCTTTTAGACTCTGTTCTCTTTAATTTTTTTAGGGGGGGAATTAGTATGTTTCCTTTTCTCCAATATTAATGTCTCTCTCATTTTTTTTATGATTCTTCACATATCATTGATAGAGTCTTAGTAGTCACATCTTCCAGTTCTTTCAGGATCCAAGGTGATAAGTTTTCTTGGCCTTTCCTTGGTGAATTCAATTCCAGAAGGGCAGCTAGGTGTCCTTATTGCCTTTTACTATGTGTTTCATTTTCTTTGATATGGATTTCCTGTTAGTCATTTTTTGCCCTTGAATTTCCAGTACAGTTAAAAACAGTAGAAGTGTTAGAAACCCTTTTATAAGGGTTTGAGAAGGCAGTGGGTGCTAAGGAAACAGAAGCTCTTTCTAGGCACTGGCAGTGAAAAGATGAACAGATGCTGGAAGAGAGTTTGAAGGAATGGATGAGACTTCCCCATGTTTACATGCAGCAGGACATAACCATCCTCCAAGACCACAAATCTTATAAATACTTCCCTCTGTCATTCTACATTCTGCAATACTTTTTGTATCCCTACTCTACTCTACAATAACTCTACAACATTCATATCTCAGGATTGTATCCCTTTTCGTTTGGACTCATGCAATAGCTTCCTAAATGATCTTTTTGCCTATATTTTATCACCTCTTCAATGCATCTCCCACACTGTTGCTAGAATACTCTTCCAAATGTACCATTGTGTTTATTTCTCTCCTTTAATTAAAAAAAAATAATCAAGTAGCTTTACATTAACTTCTAACTAAATTTAAATGCTGACTCTTGGTTTTTAAGGCCCAGTACAAGATTTGTTGGATAGATATGAGTAAGGTCAATAATTACAGGTTTATGCATTTGTTTACACAGTTTCCTATTCCTGGCATGAAACATTCCCTCTCCTTCATCCATTTTATTCCTACCATAATGGGATTTAAAAAAAAATATTTGTTTGCTTAATTTTCACTATTTGGGACTTAGGGTCATTTCTTACACAATATTTGATTAAATGAAATCCTGTCTTCTTTTCCACGGGATGTGAAAATGTACTTAAGGCCTTTAACATTCCTTATACAGGGAGCCAGAAAAATAATTTTAACTGTTCCCAATTCCTTGGTGACATGCAGATCTTCCTGCCTTCATAGGCCTATTTGTGAATCCTCTAAATTTGGTTTAATTTGTAAGGTGACTTAATTTATCTAGAATTGGTTTAATTAAGTTTTTTAGTTATGGTATCAAAAATATTTAAATTTATTCAGCTTTTATAACATCAAAGCAAGTTTGGGACTACAAATCTCTATTTTCTTTACCCTTTTTGACCTAAAAGGAATGTGCAAGACTGCAACATGCAAAATAATTATTTCTCCATCACTCTGATGTAATTTTGCCAAGATGAGGCCTTGTTAAAACCTCAACAATGGTTCAGATTTATTGTTTTCTCTGAGATCTGAACCTATGCTTGAGCATAAAAATAAAACCTAAGTCTTTACCTCTAATTTTTCTGCATTATAGTAAATATATTTCAGCATGAACTACTTAAGTACATTAACTTAGAAAGGAGATATTTTTCCCTATAACTCTATCATTTGAAGCTCAGCTTAGATCCCATTAGCTCCAAAGATGCTTTACTGATTTTCTGTGGCAGGGCTAAGAAAATTTTAAGTTCTGTAATTATTTCAATAAAGCCTGGTGGCTGCTATTTTACACCCCATTCTTATTATGTGTATAAGGATTTAATTCTTATAATGTTATAATTTCAAATGCTATTCTTCTTTATTGTAAGTAAGGTAATTAATATTGCTTTCTTTGGAAAAGCATCATCTGCGGGGGACGGGGGGAAGGGGCAGAGCCAAGATGGCAGCTGGAAAGCAGGGAGTAGCGTGAGGTCCCCACCGAGCCCCTCCAAAAACCTATAAAATGGCTCTGAACCAATTCTAGAACTGCAGAACCCACAAAATAGCAGAAGGAAGCAGGGCTCCAGCCCAGGACAGCCTGGATGGTCTCTGGGTGAGGTCTATCCCGCACGGAGCTGGGAGCAGAGCAGAGCAGAGCTCAGTGGGCGCGGTGTGGACCAACCAGACCAGGAGTTGGGCAAAGGGTGCCCTAGCACCCTAAATCAGTGAGCTGCAGCAGTTACCAGACTTCTCAACCCACAAACACCAAAGACAACAGAGAAGGTTAGTGGGAAAAGCTGCTGGAGACAGTTATAAAGGAATTCGCAGTTCGGCCACCTCCCCGGGGGCAGAGGAGTTGGGGAAGCTACAAAACTACAGCTGCAGTTGCTTCCAGCCCCAGGCCCACCAGGTAGGAGGAATTAAGAGGAGGATGAGAGCAGTTGTGAAGAGCCTGCTGAAGATCTAAGTCCAGTCTGTGTTGGGGGTTCTTGGGGAAGGAGGAGTGCTGGTGTGGTAGAGCTGGCTCATCCCCCCAGGCTTCGAACATAGCTCTCTTAACTCTACAAGCAGTCATACCCCACTGAAAAACTCAAGGGTCAAGTTAGTTGGCTGGGAATATGGCCAGGCAGCGAAAATGCACCAAGATTCAGTCTCAGACTCTGGAATCTTTCTTTGGTGACAAAGAAGACCAAAACCTACAGCCTGAAGAAGTCAACAAAGTCAAAGAGCCTACAACAAAAGCCTCCAAGAAAAACATGAACTGGTCTCAGGCCATGGAAGAGCTCAAAAAGGATTTGGAAAAGCAAGTTAGAGAATTAGAGGAAAAATTGGGAAGAGAAATGAGAAGGATGTGAGAAAATCATGAAAAACAAGTCAATGATTTGCTAAAGGAGACCCAAAAAATACTGAAAAATATACTGAAGAACAGAACACCTTTAAAAAATAGACTAACTCAAATGGTAAAAGAACTCCTAAAAGCCAATGAGGAGAAGAATGCCTTGAAAGGCAGAATTAGACAAATGGAAAAGGAGGTCCAAAAGACCACTGAAGAAAATACTACCTTAAAAATTAGACTGGAGCAAGTGGAAGCTAGTGACTTTATGAGAAATCAGGATATTATAAAACAGAACCAAAGGAATGAAAAAATGGAAGACAATGTGAAATATCTCCTTGGAATAACCACTGACCTGGAAAATAGATCCAGGAGAGATAATTTAAAAATTATTGGACTACCTGAAAGCCATGATCAAAAAAAGAGCCTAGAAATCATCTTTCAAGAAATTATCAAGGAGAACTGCCCTGATATTCTAGAGCCACAGGGCAAAATAGAAATTGAAAGAATCCACAGATCGCCTCCTGAAATAGATCCAAAAAGAAATCTCCTAGGAATATTGTCGCCAAATTCCAGAGCTCCCAGATCAAGGAGAAAATACTGCAAGCAGCCAGAAAGAAACAATTTGAGTATTGTGGAAACATAATCAGAGCAATCCAAGATCTGGCAGCTTCTACATTAAGAGATCGAAGGGCTTGAAATACGATATTCTGGAGGTCAATGGAGCTAGGAATAAAACCTAGAATCACCTACCCAGCAAGACTGAGTATCATGCTCCAAGGCAAAATATGGATTTTCAATAAAATAGAGGACTTTCAAGCTTTCTCAGTAAAAAGATCAGAGCTGAATAGAAAATTTGACTTTCAATCACAAGAATCAAGAGCAGCATGAAAAGGTAATCAAGAAAAAGAACAAGAAAAATAAATTGCAAGGGACTTACTAAAGTTGAACTGTTTTGTTTACATTCCTACATGGAAAGATGATGTGTATGATTCATGAGACCTCAGTATTAGGGTAGCTGAAGGGAAAATGCATATATATCTATATATCTTTATGTATATGTGAGTTTGTATGTATGTATATATGTATGTGTGTGTGTGTATATATATAAATATATATATGTAAATATATATATATATATATATATATATATATATATATGTAAATATATATATATATTGAGAGAGAGAGAGAGTGACAGAGAGAGGGGGAGAGAGAGACAGAGAGAGAGAGAGAGAGAGAGAGAGAGGGCACAGGATGAGTTGAAGATGAAGGGAAGATATCTAAAAGAAATAAAATCAAATTAAGGGATGAGAGAGGAATATATTGAGAGAGGGAGATAAGGAGAGAGAGAACGGGGTAAATTATCTCGCATAAAAGTGGCAAGAAAAAGCAGTTCTGTAGGAAGAGAAGAGAAGGCAGGTGAGGGGGAATGAGTGAATCTTGCTCTCATCAAATTTGACCTGAGGAGGGAATACCATAGATACTCATTTGGGTATCTTACCCCACAGGAAAAAAGGAGGAAGCAGATTAAAAAAAAGGGGGGGATGATAGAAGGGAGGGCAGATGGGGGTGGAGGTAATCAAAAACAAACACTTTTGAAAGGGGACAGGGCCAAGGGAGAAAATTTAATAAAGGGGGATAGGTTAGGAAGGAGCAAAATATAATTAGTCTTTCACAACACGAGTATTGTGGAAGGGTTATACATAATGATACGCATGTGGCCTATGTTGAATTGCTTGACTTCTTAGGGATGGTGGGTGGGAAGGGAAGAGGGGAGAGAATTTGGAACTCAAAGTTTTAAAAACAGATGTTCAAAAACAACAAAAAAAAAGTTCTTGCATGCAACTAGAAAATAAGATACACAGGCAATGGGGCATAGAAATTTATGTTGCCCTACAAGAAAGGAAGGGAAAAGGGGATGGGAGGGGAGGGGGGTGACAGAAGGGAGGGCTGACTGGGGAACAGGGCAACCAGAATATACACCATCTTGGAGTAGGGGGGAGGGTAGAAATGGGGAGAAAATTTGTAATTCAAACTCTTGTGAAAATCAATGCTGAAAAGTAATTAAAAAATAAAAAAAAATAGAAAAGCATCATCTTTTTTTTGTCAAATGGACATTTGACAAACCCCCAGACTTTCAAGAGTTTGTTAAAAAATCCTCAACTTAATAGAAGATTTGACATACAAGAACTAAGAGACACATAAAGTATATACCAAAGACTGACTATAAGGAATTTAGAAGAACAGACTGTTTACCTGTTATATAACATAAAATGTAAAATGTATGTCTAACATTCTTATAAATAATTGTCGAGCTTATAAGAAAGAGGGAGATAAATCTAAGTACAATATGAATTTAAAAAGTAAAACCATTTAGAAACAGCCATAAAGAGTAACTATTTTATACAAGAGAGGTACAAGAAGAAGAAAGGATACAAAGGATTTAGGTGGGGGAAGAGGGCTGGTAGTTCTGGTAACCTACTTTCATCAGGAATGGGTTTAAGAGGGAACAATACATATATATTTAGAGGAGTATGAAAGCCTTCAAAATTTAGAAGAAATAAATTGGTAGGGGTTTAGTGAGGGGGGAGAGGACAAGGGAGGGATTTTAGAGGGGAGAGTGAGGGAATAGGTAAAAGGAGTTTAGATTAATGGGAATGGGGGGATAGAGGAAGGATCCTTAGAGGGGTGAAGACAAGTAATAGGAGGGCAGGGTGGTTGGTGGAGGAGGGGGGTAGGCAAGTAATAAGAAGACAATGTAGCGGGTAGAAGTCAAGTAGAGGAGGGAGGAAGGAAACAAAAGATATGTACAAACAGAAAAAACAAAGATCAGGAGTAGATTATATTTGGGAAAGTATATGTCTATATACACATGTACATATGTATAACTGTATGTATATATCTGTATGTGTATGTATATATCAAGAAACATATAAATTATATTGTAACCTTCGGGGGGGTAGGGGGAAGGGAAAAAGAACAAAATTAAAAAGTACACAGCAGAGAACAAAAGAAAACACAAGGAAGCAAAGAAAAATGGACAATTCTCAAGACAAGGTATATTATTTATCACATAGGCTTTCTTGAAATGAAAATTTATTGTTATATATTTTGAATCCTCTCCTATGTTCTGCTATGCACATGACATGCTTTGTTTCTTTCTTACTTTATATTTAAGTTTTGATATTTAAATTTTTGATACGTTTTTGTTTCTTTTCTCTATTTTGTATTTGTGTTCTTGTAAAATAAAATTTAATAAAAAGAAAAGCATTTATCTATGCCTCTATATAAAGTTTTGCTGATAAATAATGCCTTTACTCCTTGTTATAATCTTTATGTGTGGGAAGAATATAACCCTTTGGAATCTGAGTTTATACTTTACAAGTATGATGCAAGGAATTGGAGTATGAGTACCCTGAAGAAGCTGCTGATTTTCACTTGAGAAAGCAACCCAAGGTATTTCACTTTGTACTTGCCAGATAACTGGCATGTATCTCATAAGTTTTGAATGCCCCTTTCCATTTTACTTTCACCCCTAAACCTACATGAGAAAGTCTCCCACTTTTGCCAATAAGAAACTTTTTCAATAAGTATTCTTCTGAGCTCAAACTCAGATGGCCCCATAACAATTTGTACCATAGATAAAAAGCCTCATGATCTCTCATTAGTCAACCTTGAGTAAATCAGGAAACATTCTACTCTCATCCTCTTATGGCCCTTAATTAAACATTGCCCATAAAAGTCCCAAAACTTACATCTGGAGATATAGATAACACCTTATTCTACCAATCACTATCTTTAAAATTTATAAAAGGAAGAAGTACCTCTAATACAAGGCAGAGATGGAACTTTTCCCGTAAAAAAAGGGAAAGCTGAGAACGTATTTTCAGAGTTTCCACACCACTCAAATAAGAAACTCCTAACACATTCCACCAAAACCCTTCATCAGAATGCACATGTGGAGGCCCTCAACATTTCCCTTCCATTTCTAGCCAAATGACTTAAAGATTATCCTTGAAGACATGTCTCTGGTCATTTAAGTCTTGCGAAGGGGCATCATTTTCCCTTCCAAGGTCTTACTCCTTTGTAAATGTATTTCAAGCAAAATGAAGGAACTGAAATGGATGAGAATAAGGGAGAGTTTTTATTTCAACTGTTACGAAGAGTAGCAACAGTTCTTTCAAATTTCATTTTGCATCAAACCATATACATCATGGGAAAAAAAAAACTTCCTAATGCAAACAGCATATGACATCACATTGAAAATATTGGTTTAGATATTGTATCCCCCTATATTAAAGAAATCTTTGTAAAGCAAGATAAGACATATCTAAACATTGTAACCTTTCCCAATGATAAATACTCTATGCTGCACATAATAGGTGATTTATCGAATACTTTCATTGTCTCTTTTATGCTACTATTCAGGAGTATACTGGTAAAAGTATAGCAAGTACTTTTTGGGGGGCCTGGCTTTACATATAATACACTTTTAAGTGTAATGTGCATCATTGACATTTTGTCTCTCTCTTAAATCTAGAAATCAAACAGAAACTATCAATCCTTGATTCGAAGTGTTTGCTGCTTTGCAAGCTTTAATTTGCTCACATTGAAAATTTTACAATCAGTTCTCATAAGCATGTCAGAGCTGACACCACTATACCTTATTTTTATTGTGGCTATTTATATACATCATTCTCCTGCTAGGTAGAATGACCACTTAATATTTAGTTTTGAGTCCTTTGGACTCTGTCTCAAATTAGTCAGTCAACAAGCAATTATGGAATATTATCTGTGTTCTATGTTTTGGAAACACAAATGAAAACAAAAGAAAAATATTCTTTGATCTCAAGGAGCTTACATTCTAATAAGGAAGGGACATAATACAAAAAGTAAAACTTAAAAGAAGGGCTGGATATAGCATAGATAGGCAGAAAATCAGGAGTAGAGCCTAGAGACAAAGACATGGATGGTTTGAGTAATTTCCTGAAAATGGAGATCATGGGATGAACTAGCTAATAAGAGGAAGTGGTTATAGGAATGGGATACTCTTCCAGTGAAAGAAGGCCAAGGGTAGAGTGAACTTCCAGGGAGAGGAAGCTTTCAAATAGAGAAAGTCCAGAGAGTCAGGATGAGAGCATAAAGAGCAACAAAGACATATCTACTCTCGTTCTTTTCCCTAAAAATTAAACTTTGGGAGGGATCAGACAAAAAGAGAAAGGGGCTGCAGTGTACCTACAGGGACAGAGTATACCTTTATTTATTTAGCAAGGCAATCTAGGTTAAGTGACTTGCCCAGGGTCACATAGCTAGTTAAGAGTCAGGTTTCTGAGGCTAGATTTCAACTCCGGTTCTCCTGACTCTAGAGTCAGTGCTCTATCCATTGTGGCACCTAGCTGTCCCTTAGAGCATACTTTCAATGGGAGAAATACAGAGAGAACTCTAGAATGTGAGTGCTTCTGTTGAGTGATATAGAAAATCTGAAGTCAGGAGTAGAGGCTAAAGGGACTCACACATAGAATGTAAAAGAAACTTCAGAAGTTACACAATTTTAAACTTCGCTTGTGTGAAAATGGATACCTTGATTTGCTTGACTTATTGCCTGCTCCCCCAGAATTATTCAGGTAACCAGAAGAACTGTATGAGGACTGCCTGTACTGGCCTGACAACAATAATCTTTTGTGGTGATCAAGAGTAAACCTAGCTGGACTTGGAGAAAATCAGCAACTATGAAGCCCATTAAACCCATAGCAGCTCTGAAGCAGCCCCTGAGCCATCTGGTGGTATATGGACCTTCAATAGACATCCTTATCTGCAGAGACCCCAGGTTTTACATCCCTTTATCTTATTGTTTGTGCTCAATTCTTGAACTGTCAGGCTGATTTGTGCATCAAAGGGCCAATATGTAACACCTGCAATTCCTTAACTCCCTCCTCTTTGATATCCCCTTCCTTGGAAACAGAGACTGATTATTTCCTGCTTTTTTTCCCCAAATTCTCTGCCTCCTTTTGTTTGAAAAGTATAAATATCTCAGTTTCCAACTGGGCCTTGAACATGTTGGAACAGACAGTGTTCCAGTTTGCAAACTTATTCTCAGGCAAATAATCTGTGTATAAACTGTGATCTGACCCTCATTCCTGGTTCTCCTTTTTGGGCCTGGGGTTTCTTCTGTTCAACAGTTCACAGGAGTTTTTTCTTTAATACTTGTAAATGAATGCCCTCTATAATGACTATAAGTGAGTATTGAGGGGAAATTTTACATCTCCTGAATTAGCTCATTTCACTTTTGATTGATGCTGATCCCTCCTCCTTTCCCCCTAGTACATTTCTTAAGAACATCCCTTCTCTTCGTATTGTTCATATCTTTTACGTACAATATTTTGCAAGTCCTCTCCACCATTAGAATAGGAGTTCTGATGTGGATACAAAGAATGTGTTAAATGTTAAAAATAATATTGGGGCACCTAGGTGGCATAGTGAGTAGAGCACAGGCCCTGGAGTCAGGAGGACCTGAGTTCAAATTTGGCCTCAGACACTTGACACACTAGCTGTGTGACTTTGGAAAAGTCACTTAACCTCAATTGCCCTCCCTTCCCCCTGGCAAAATTAATAATAACATTTGTTTGACTTTATGAAGCCCTTAGTTTATTCTCTAACCTGAAAGTGCCCTGGAGTCTCTTACCTTTTTCTTGAGTTATCATAAAACTTCCCATTATACTGGACCATAAAATTGCTTGTCTCCCCACCCCACATATTAGGTGACAAAATTTCCCCCTGTCTCCCTTATCCTGTCCTTATGAAAAAAAACCCCTGTCTCTCTGTAAATTGCTAGTTCTTCTAGGGCTAGCCCACTGCTTTTGTGTCAATAAAGCTCCCGATGGCTACAGAGAAGGTCTAAGTGAATTCTTTCACATTTGAACTAGATCTCCCAACTCTGACTTCATCAATCCCTTTAGTGGGGGGCTTCACATAATCAACATTTACTATCACTCCTTCCCCAGTACTCTGGAATTCTTCCAATTACCAAGTCAAATATTCTAAATTCCTTCAAATTATCTTTGCATGACTTAGTCTCAAGTTTCCTGACTATCTCAATTGCTCTCCTGGAGTTTCCCAGGTGCTTAATGCCTTTCTATCCTTGCTAAAATGTGTGCCACAAGTTAAACAAAATTCCCAAGAACTGAACTGACCAGGAAGGGACTATTATCTTCCCCATTCTCTAAACCATTTTTCCAGGGGTGTGCTGGTAAATGTTTTACTAATATATACGAAGCAGGTGGTGGCAGAGGTTTGGCGCTGCCATTTCTCTGTTCTGGAAGAGGACCATGATATCAGGAAGGTGATGCCATGACATGCAAGTGAATTGGATTTAAATGAGGAAGGGCTGTGCAAAGTCACCAGTCATTCTTTCACCTCTGGAGCCATCTGGGTCCAGTAGCCAGATATAGATCAGGACAAGTGGAGGTGGCCCAGGATGCAGTGGGGGGTCCTTGGTTTTTTCAAGCTGAGGTCTTTAACAGGTCTCAGTTTGACTGAGGCAAAGCCTATTCAGTGATTAAGGCTTAATAAGACAAGAGGCAAAGACTGGCCTCTTTAAAAAATAGATATGAGAGGGGAAGACACTCAGGGTTTCTGGCCAAGATAGAAATAATTGCTATTTACATACATTCTGAGCCAATCAATGCCCAAATAATGACCAAGTAGGGCTTGGCCTGGGCCCTATTATGGGTCAATCCATGGGAGCCAGAGTGATTTGGGGCTAAGGCTGGTTTTTAAGAGAAAAGGAGAAAAAAGTTTCAGAAATTAAAATTTGCATTCCCTTTGGGGAGAGGAAAGAAAGAAAGAAAGAAAGAAAGAAAGAAAGAAAGAAAGAAAGAAAGAAAGAAAGAAAGAAAGAAAGAAAGAAAAAGAAAGAAAGAAAGAAAGAAAGAAAAAGAAAGAAAGGAAGGAAGGAAGGAAAGAAGGAAGAAAAGAAAAGGAAGGAAGGAGGGAAGAAAGGTTAAAAAGGCCAAGGTCTCCCACTGCATCTAGGGTCATCTCCAGTCATCCTGGTCCATATCTTGCCACTGGACCAAGACAATCTTGGAGGAGAAAGTAGGGTTGGTGATTTTGCAGGGCCCTCCCTCACTTAAATCCAATTCACTTTCAAGTTATGGCAACACCTCCCTGATGTTATGATGCTCTCAAAGAATGGAGGACAAACAACAACAACAAGGAAGGGTAGGGTGAATAGATAACGGAGGAACTTTTAGAGGGGTGGCTAAAATAAGAAATAAGAAGTTAAGAGGAAAAGGGGGTAAAAAGAGAGGCTAAGAGGGAAAAAAATGAGTACAAATAAGGAGGGAAATTCATAAATAGGAATTATAACTTTGAATGTGAATTAGGAAAAAAATAACAAAATTCATTCATTTGGAAAAAGAAAAATCAAGATTGTCAAAAGAAATAATAAGAATGTATAAAGGAAGGAGGATTAGCAGCACCAATTCTTAAAAGTACTATAAGGAAGTAACTATGAAAATTGTCCCTTACTGACAAAGAAATAGAAAGGTAGATCAATGGAATAGAGTAGAAATACAATTTATAATGGCAAATAAACATAACCTTATATTTGACAAGTGTAAATACTTAAGATTTGGGGATAAGAATTTCCATACCTATGAGTCTTTGTGTGTAATGGAAGCCATTTCTAGGGGAGGGGGAAGAGAAGAAAAAAAGAAATTTACATTAAAATTTTGTGGCACGTTTTAAAAGAATAGGAAGTTGTACATAGTATATTTGCAGTTTCATGTGTAAACATCTTTTTTATTGTACTATATTACGATGTAATGGCAAGCAAAGTGGGCCTTTTTGTTTTGCTATTTTTTTTCTTTTAGAGTTCTAGTTTTTCTCAGCATTAAAGTAATCAAGTGCCTTTGACTGAGACTTGCCTTTGTTTGAATCAAGAATCTTTAATTAATCGAGTCTTTTGTGACCCTATTAAGTCACAAGAAAGCCTAAGTCACATGAGCTTGAGTCACATGGTTGCCAAACCCTCTTACCCTATATATAAAGAGAGAAAAAGAGAGAGTGTATGTGTGTTTGTGTGTGTGTGTGTGTGTGTGTGTGTGTGTGTGTGTGTATACTTGGAAGTTAGCATTTTGCTTTGGACCTCACTCATGGGAAGACTGTTCCTGTAATTTGGCCAGATGAGACTCAGCGTAGCCCTTAAGGAGCACCCCATCCTCTGCCTTTGAAAACCCAGATGTTGGTGCTTCTTTCTCTGGTAACTATGTATGCATTACTATGGTCAGACAGAAGCCTGTCTATTGATTTGTTATTTTCTCTGTTTGTAATTTCTGTTTGAATTTGCTCTGAAGTTCGGCATGCTGACTTTTCCCCCTGAACTAAGTGAATGATAGATGTATATTTAATTAAAGTGACATTGCTAACCCCTTAAAGTTGTTTGCCTTAGAAAAGCAAATCAAAGAATCTATGCTAGCAGCCCTCCTGTGTGCTAGTGTTATTGGCTTTACACCTCCACAGCAACTGCTAGCAGCATTCCTCTTACAAAATGGCACAGTTGGGCAAATTAAAAGGAAAGCATGGGGCCGGGGATACTTGTTCATTGTTTTCCAGTTTTGGTGGCTATGGTTCCATGGAACTCCAGGAACAGCTATGGCCTGAGGGAAAACAGGCAAGTAACAGTGGCAGGAGTGGTTTCCCAGGTGCTTAGAACAGGGCCCCTGGTAGATAACCTCTCCTTCCCCCTTCCTACCCCGCTACCACTCCATCGGAGACAGGCCAGAGCAATGGTTGTGGGAGGAAAACAAGTTGTGGCTTGGGGGAGGTGGGGATGGCCAGAGCCAGGGCGTTAGTTGATTAGCCTGGCTCTGGACCATGCTTGAGGGGTGAATGTAATGAGATTGTATTGCATATGGAGCCATGGAACAGGAGTGGAGAACTGCCTTCATTACAGACTCAGCAGGAGTGGTTGGTGAATTGAGAGCGAAAGCTGAGAGCTGTCTGAATCGGGATTCAGGCAGAAGCCAGGAGCAGCTGGCTCCTGTGGGAGGACAAGGAACCCCAGAGTTTGGAATTTAGCCCCAGGGAATGATAAAAACTATGCAGCAAGGTGCTAAGAGTGTTTTTTTGATGCTTTCCCCTGGGACGGTTTGGGACGGGTGAGGGGCATGGGAGGGTGGAATTGTCTATGGTGTGTAGGGGAATGTGCTGTGGACCTCCAAGAACCTTACCCTGTTGGCTTTGTTGCCCAGCCACCCCTTAGGACTTGGAAGCAGGTAATGGAGCAGTGTGGGGAGAACACATGCCCAAGAGAACTTTATTGGGACTTCTTTTGTTTTCATTGGGACTTCGCTCATTAAAGCATACTGGTACCTGAGGGTGCCAGGAGGCTTCCCACAATGGAAGTGTGGGAAGAAGGAGACAACTCCAAGAAGGGCTTTACTTGGATAATCTGTATTAACTGAGGAGATTGTAACTTGCTGTGACTTAGGGGTGGATGGTGTTTGTATTTTCTGCCACCCCTTAAGGATGATATGTTGTGCTAGGGAAGATCCTGGCCTAGGACACCCTGCTTGTGTAAACAAGTATTTTGGGAATGATACTGAATAAAATGTTTTGTTTTGTTGTGAATGTTATGCGTTAGTTCCCTGAATGTGATTGTGAATTACAATGCCTCTGTTTGTTCTAGGATCCATGGCCATTTAGATTGTAAAGCCAAGGATGCTGGAGAGGTGGAAATGCCATGTCAAGCAAGGTGGGACTTCTGCTGTTTTTTGTTTTGGAGTGCTTCTCAGAACTAATGCAATCAAGTGCCTTTGATTGAGCCTTGCCTTTGTCTGAACCAATATTCTTTGATTGAATCGGGAGTATTTGATGACCTGCTTAAGTCACAGGAAGGCCTGGGTCACATGAGTTTGAGCCACATGGTTGTGATGCCTTCTGACCCTGAAGAAGTGTATATGTACTCTGTACTACATTTTGCTTGGGGCTCACTTATTGGAAGAGTGTTGGTGTGGAAACTCTAGGTAGCTGTTAAGGAACCTTCCAGCTTTGAAAACCCACATGTTAGTGCTTCCCTCTCTGTTAACTATGTATGTATTGCTATGATCAGACAGAAGCCTGTCAGTTGATTTGGGTTATTTTCTCTGTTTGTAATTTCTGTTTGCATATGCCCTGCAGGTCAGGGTGCTGATTTTTCCTCCGGAACTAAGTGACTGATAGATGTATGTTAAATTAAATTAAAGTGACATTGTAAACCCCTTAAAGTTGCTTTCCTTGGAAAAGCAGATGAAAGAATTTGTGCTAGCAGCTCTCTGGTATGCTGGTGTTACTGGCCTTACACCTCCACAGCAACTGCTAGCAGCATTGCTGTTACATACTGAAATGCTTATTTTATTCCAAAAATTAAAAATTAAATTTAAAAAACCTGGCTCTTTAAAAAAAATGTATGCACACTTTTAAATTTATTCTGTACTTTCTACATCTAGAAAATCAACAAAACAATAAACCAAGCCCTAATTTTGTAGCATTTGCCTATTTCTGTAGTGTAAATGCTAACACTGAAATTTTAGCAATCAACTCTCGGTAGTTATAGGTGCTAGTTCCAGCACGCCCCTGCATGCTTTTTAATGCACCTTAGAGTTACATCATCTTTTTTTTTCTTTTTTAGAGCAGGAATATTATACTGTTGACTCATATTGAGCTGTTGGGAGCACTGGAAGCAATATAAGTTTTTGTGAGGAATAGACCCCACCCTATAGTAGCTGACAAACTAATAGGGAGATAAGTCTAAACCTATAGTACCTAGAATATGCAGAATTGCCACATAAGTTCATTAAAAAACATGAAAACACTGGGTTCAGTTCTGGTGCCATATCCTGAAGGGCCTTTTAATACTCTTAAATTGTTAATACTTCTAAACTCTGAAATTGTTTAATTATTTTGTTTGTAATATGTATTTAACATTTACTCTATCTATCTATCTATCTATCTATGTCTTCCCCTCCTCTGGTTCAAGAAAAGTTCTTTGAGGGCCAGGACTATTTCATTTTATCTTTCCATCTCCAGAATGTAGCACAGTGGTTAGTACATAGTAGGTGCCTAATAAATGATTACTAACTTGAAGAGAATGTAATTAAATTAAATTTAAAAAATTTAAAAAATTAAAAAGAAAACCAAATACACAAATCTTCCCCTCTCCCCCATAGACTGCTATATAGCAATGCTCTCTTTTATACTAATTGTAAAGGTTATTTGTGTGTGTGTGTGTGTGTGTGTGTGTGTGTGTGCGTGTGTGTGTGTGAAACTGATGACTTTACGTCTATGGAATTTTATGCTATTATATTCAACAGATTCTTTATTTTTAAGAGTTTTTTTTGGATAGTGATTCTGTTATCCATCATGTTTCCTTTCTACCCCTTCCCCAAGTTCTGCCATCTGAAAATTGGATAACTATGCCTGCTATGTTTTCATATAAGTCATTGACAACAATGTTAAACAGAAGAGGGGGCAAGTGGATAGATTCTTGGAGCATGATACCTGAGACTTTCTTTGAAGTTAACGTCCTCTTCTTGAGTAAAACATTTTGTTTCAGGTCATCTAGTTAATTCTGAATCCATGTAAATTTAATCTGATCTTGCTCATATCACTTTTTACAACTACCTTACCAAAACATATGTATACTATCTACCATGCCCTCCTTTTCCTATCCTCTTCAAGTCTAGGTAACCATTCCAAAAGAGGGGAGGAGGTAAATTAGACACTCTATTCTTACCACAAATTATTCTTTAAATGATATATTATAAAGTTTTGCCATGAATCAAAATCAAAAGCAAAGACACTTGCATATATTTCATAAACTTTGTTATCTTCCCTTTTGAGAGAAATTCAATATTTTCATTATCATTCTACACCTGTGCGATAGTGGAGAGAAAAGTAAATGTAAACAAATAATAACTAGACCATGACTTGTCTATTTGAACCCCATTAAAAAAGGATGAAAAAATAGCCAAAGGATTAATAAATGTTCTCAGGCTGCATAACAACAACTTCTATTTTCAGAACTGATAACACTTCACAAATCAATAGTAAAGACTGATAGTGTATCTTCCTGAAAGAATAATTTTAATAAGAAGAAGAAGAACAATACCAGTAGTACGAATATGCATTTATATGGTACTTTCAGATTAGCAAAGCACTTTGTATATATTATCTGATTTGATCCTAACAACAACTCTGGGATGTAATTGTTTTCCTATTTTACATGTAAGAACACTGAGACACAGAAAAATTAGAGACTTGTTCAGTCACAAAGCTAATTAGCATCCGAGGGCATATTTAAATTCAAGTGTACCTCACACGAAATAGAATGTTCTACACATTGTATAATTAATAATATATGTATTTAATAATTGATATTATTTTTCCACATGAGAGAGTCTATGAAAAAGCTTTGGAACCAAAAAGTACTTTGTGAATGACATTAATAGGAATTCTACCACCAATATGTAAACAAAGATAAATCTAACACATAACTCAGTCAAGTGGATTTGTTAAATTAGATGGGTTCATGGTAATGATATAGGACCAGGTCATTGCTACCAGAATGTGCAGAAAGGTCATTCTTAAAGATCCCAGACTTGTTAATCAATGTAAACATTGAAAGAGAAAAAATAGAAAATGTGTTCTATCAAGGTTCAAAAATTTAGCACCTACTGAGTATCTAGAAAGATACCACCAAGTGGTATCCAGAATATTATAATCAACTAGATGACAAATCCCCATAAAAGCCTCAAAATGTCTTTGCTGATTTAAAAAGTAAATGGTACTGGAGCCAAAGCATTATCATAAATATAGGTATCACCTAAAATAACTCAACATGCTGTTGACCCACAAAACAATTTAGAATCAACTAATAAATATTTATAATAATGTTACTTTTTTAAAATTAGCAAAGCTATATTCTCTACCTCCCATATTCCCCATCCAAAAATAATTGGTTGCATTTATAGTTCAACAAATATTCATTAAGTGCCCACTAGATATTGCCATCTCAAATAGACTTAACTGTCACATTTCATGCATTGAAAAGCTTTCAAAATATAGAAAACTAACAGAAAAAATCAAAACCATATGGGAAAAAATGAGGTACACATCATCATCATCTTTTCTATTATTGGAATTATTATAAAGTTGTTTCAGTGAATATTAAGCTGACTCTGAATTCCATAGTTATTCAACACATTACTCATTTTATCGTGTTTAATCTTTTTATCATCTTCATAACATAAATCGCTGAATACTAAAACTAAGAAAATAATAACAGAATAGAAACTAGTCCCAGGACCATTTCTGTCTGAGCTTCATGAAAATAATGATAGAAATAAGGTTAATGTTTATATAAGGCTTCAAGGTTTTTCTTTCTTCTGATGGAAATTTCTAATTTTCAATTAATCACTGTAATCTATAAATCCAACTCTATTTCCTTAGGATAGGTTCAAAACCTCTCATTGTTTTTCTTGACATTGTTTACGAGACTTGCTTTATACTGACTCTGATCTTCCCATATACGTAGTATGTGTGTTCCATTTTCCTATACTTTTCTGTGCTAAAATCTAAAATGGGTTATACTTCCCACCAAAGACCCCATTATTTCCACTTTAATACCATTGTTTTTACTTGTTGGACTTGCTATTCTTTTTTTTTTTTTTTTTTTTGCAAGGGAGAAGGCAGGGTAATTGGGGTTAAGTAACTTGCCCAAAGTCACACAGCTATTAAGTGTGTTAAGTGTCTGAGGCTGGATTTGAACTCATGTTCTCCTGACTCCAGGGTGCTCTACTCACTGCGCCACCTAGCTGCCCCCTTGCTATTCTTTATACAAAATGTTGCATTGCCCTACTCCATGCGGGCTGTCCTTTATGCCTGGAAAGCTTTCCTATCTTCACCCCCAGGCTCCCATAAGTCCCAGTTAAAATTCTTGCTTCTACAAGAAGCCTTTCCCACTGTACCTTAATGTTAGTACTTTACCTAAGTTGATTACCTCTACTTTATTCTACATAGATCTTATTTGCACATAATTAGTTTCATGTTGTCTCACTCCATTAGATTGTGAACTCCTGGAGGGCAGGGATTGTGTTTTACCTTTATTTTTATCCTCAACATTTAAAACAGTACATAGAGGAATTTAATGAATCCTTGTTGACTCACTGTTGAATGGTCTGAGTTAAAACTTCATTTCGTTCACTCTGGCTTTTGACCTACAATATTATCTTGAAAATGCGAGACAATAATTTATGAACTGTATTTCTTTGGATAAACAGTGAGTGCCAATAGCACTATGTCAGAACCAGGCACTGAAATGTTTTCTGAAATCCTCATTCATTTCCTTCTTCTTTCCATGTGATCTGTAATATACTTTCATGTCAATATCACTCCTATGTCTCTCTCCATTGATTTTCATCCAAATGCTTTCTGCCATATTTTGGGTTTTTGGTTCCTAGGTATGCTCAAATGAATATACATATTTAAAACTATTCCTCCCCTCAGCTGCTTTCTATTGCTACTTTCATATAAGTTATACTCTTACATACTCATATTCCAGTCATGGGGTACCAGCACAAGTGTCATTGATAGCTCTGATGCTATATTTGCCTTGCTTTATAATCTTGGATGCATTATGTATACTTTGAACATTTTGGCATAAACACTATGGCTATGGATTGTATTCCTAACCATCTTTTTGGAGCATTATTGGGCATCTCTACTATTTTCTTATTCCTGTGTAACATTTTGATTCACTGTGCTAATTTGGTTATCTTTTGGGAAGGTATTACTATTTTTTTTCTCCTTTTTTCCCAAAATGAACATGTGCGTTCATATCTGTTTATGCATTATGTCTCTCAGCATAATGTAAACTCCTTTAAAGTAGATAATGTTTTGTTTTATTGTTTTTCTCTTTGTCTTTGAGGCCTCAGCACCTAGCACAGTCTCTTCTGCATAGTAAGCATTTAATAAATGCTGATTATATTTGAATATACATAGGGAATTTTCTCCTCCTCCTCCTTTTCTTCTTCCTCCCCCTCCTTTTTCTTTCTGCTCTTCTTCTAGGAACAGTGACATAATTTCCACTTACATGCCTTAGTGCTTCAGTTTCTTGCCCAGAACCTCTTAATCATTAGCCATGATTTCTAAATTTCTTCTGATAGCATCATTTATATCCATGTTAAATATCAGAAGTTCATAAAAGACCATTTTCAGGGGCAGCTAGATGGCACAGTGAATATAGAACCAGCCCTGGAGTCAGGAGGACCTGAGTTCAAATATGACCTCAGAAACTTGACACACTTAGCTGTGAGACCTTGGGCAAGTCACTTAACCCCCATTGCCCTTCCTTCCCCACTCAAAAAAAGAAAAAAATATATAAAAAAGACCATTTTCAGAGCAGCTGTAGATTTGAATCTTCCTGGCCATATCCACACCATGTTATAATTTCTCTTTTCATCATTCTCTTCTGCCTTCCAACCAAATCTTAATCTCCTCAGCTCTGGTAAGTGAGCTTTTGCCTTATCCTACCCAGGTCAGGGTTACAGAGCATTTCCTTGATCTCTCCTCACCATGCCAACACCTCCCTCATCCCTTTATATAATTTATTTTTGTTTTTCCATCAGAGTGTAAGATTCTTGAGAGAACAAGGTCTGTCTCATTTGTGTATATGTGTTTCTTCAGCATTGCACAATATTAGTACCTGGTATAGGGTACATACTTAATAAAGGTTTACTTGCTCTATCAATAACTTTCTATCTATCTGTCTGTCTTTCTGTCTGTCTATCTATCTATCTACCTCTCTGTCTGTCTGTCTGTCTATCTAACCATCTTTCATCTATCTTTCTCTCTACCTATTGGTATACTTGTTTCTCTGTCTTTGTAACACCAGCACATAAGATACTGTTCCTTATGCATTGTAGATGATGCGTATGTGTGTGTGTATGTATGTTCAATTGAATTGATTTGACTTTTGCAGAACTCTTGTTTACTTCAAGGCTCCAGAAATGCTTAAAGGGAAGTGTATTATTTATCTGTGTGCTCATTCATTCATCCAAATACCTTTCTCTCTATTTATCCATTCATTTATCTATCTATCCCTCCATCCATCCCACTGACAAATGACTTAGACCAGAATTAGGTATATAGATCAAACTCACTCAGATACTCCTTCTTTTACTGTGGGATTACTGTCTTCAAATGAACTTTTTTAGATATGAATATGTAGTTTTCAGACAAATAAATCAAAGTTATCTATAGTCATATAAAAATGCTCTCAATCACTATTAATTAGAGAAATGCAAATTAAAACAACTCTGAGGTACCAGCTCACACCCATCAGATTGACTACTGACAGAAAAGGAAAATTATTAATGTTGGAGAGGATGTAGGAAAATTGGGACACTAATACATTGTTGGTGGAGTTGTGAACTGACAACCATTCTGGAGAGCAATTTGGAACTATGCCCAAAGGGCTATAAAACTATGCATGCCCTTTGATGTAGGAATACTACTACTAGGTTTATATCCCAAAGAGATTTTTTTTAAAGAATGGAGGGAGCAGGTAGAAAACCTATTTGTTCAAAAAATTTTTTTGTGGTAACTGAGAACTGGAAATAGAGGGAATGCCCATCAACTGGGGAATGGCTAAAGAAGTTGAGATATATGATTGTAATAGAATATTATTGTGCTATAAGAAATGACAAACAGGATGATTACAGAAAAAACCCCTGCAAATACTTAAATGAACTGATACAGAGTGAAGTGAGCAGAGTCAGAAGAGCACCAAACACAGTAACAACATTATTATACGATGAACAATTGTGAATGGCTTAGCTATTCTCAGCAATACAATAGTCCAAGACAATCCTAAAGGACTCATGATGAAAAATGCTATCCACCTCCAGAGAAAGAATTGATGGCATCTGAATACAGACTGAATCAGACTATGCTCCTTCCTTCCTTCCTTCCTTCCTTCCTTCCTTCCTTCCTTCCTTCCTTCCTTCCTTCCTTCCTTCTTTCCTTCCTTCCTTTTTCCCTTCCTCCTCCCTTCTCCTCTGCTCCCCTCCCCTCCCCTCCCTCCTCTCTTTTTTGTTCAAGTTTTCATCCAAATAAAATGACTAACATGGAAGTGTTTTACATGATTGTACATGTATATCATGTATCAGATTGCTTACTGTCTCAGGGATGGTGGAGGGGAGTGAGGGAAGGACAGAATTTGGAACTCAAAACAAAACATGTTAAAATTGCTTTTACATGTAATTGGTGGAAATAAAATATTTTTTTAAAAAAAGTATCATTTTTGTTCTTTTCTTTCCCATTGGTCTCAAGCAAGGTTACTAAATCTGTCTTATGTGTGCCCTAGAGGTTCACCTGGAGCAGCTAGCTGGTCACAGTGGATAGAGTAGCAGTCCTAGAATTAGGAAGACTCACCTCTGTGAGCTCAAGTCTGGCCTCAGACACTTATTAGCTGTGCGACCCTGGGCAAGCCACTTAACCCTGTCTTTCTCAATTCTTCGTTTGTAAAATGAGCTGAAGAAAGAAATGGCAAACCACTCCATTATCTTTGCTAAAAAAACCTTACATAGGTTCGTGAAGAGGTGGATATAATTGAAATGACTGAATAACAAACAACAAAAGGCTCACTTGCCTTAGCAATCTGAGCTGCAAGGGAAGCTCTGGCCAATGTTTATGGTTATTAGCAAGCAAAATTTCTCTATTTTCTGGCAACTGTTTCTATCCTGATGTATTTTCCTTCCCCACCTCCCTCTCTCCTTCCCTCCTTTCTTCTTTCTCTCTCTCTCTCTCTCTCTCTCTCTCTCTCTCTCTCTCTCTCTCTCTCTCTCTCCCCTCCGGACTCAGGCATCGAAAGTCTGGCAGCTTGGCAGCTGATAAGCAGATTCCTATAAGACTCAATACAATATCAGTTTCCTTCTTTGAATACGTGTCTGCCTGGATAATTAGGGTATTACCTTCTATAAGATTGATATTTTTATATTTAGCTGGAGTTTTCCCCCAATTTTCATTTGCATTCTAGTTCTGTGTGATTTTATTCAATCTTTGTCACTTAAAGCCATTTATGTATGTTTTATTTAGGCTTTTGTTTAATTAGCAACATCATGTTGTTCACATGAAAAGGATTCCAAGAGTTTTGTGGGGAGAGGATAGAATATGGAAATGGGATGCTCTCTTTCTCCCTTCAAGTTCTGCCAATCCTTCTAATAATTGTCATGGACACCAGGTCACAGTGGGATAAAAATAAAAAAAAAATATTAGCTATCCTTTTTAGCCACTTTCCTCAGCTTTACAGATATTGCTAAAGGCCAGGATCAAAAAGTACTAATATATATATATAAGGAATCAATTCCAACTTTAAATTTAGTTTGGGCGCTTCCTAGAAGTCAGTATAGTTTCTCCATCCTTCCATCCATCTATCCATCCATCCATCCATTCATCCATCTATCCATGCATCCATCCGCACATACTTATGTTGATATAAACATATATGTATAAATGCTTATATACATATACACAATATATGTATGTATACACACACACGCACACATATATATATAGTATGTATATATACTTACACACATATAAAATCTTGAGACACAAAAATTCCAAGAATAAGTGATAGCATCACTAATCTGTGCCTCGGTCAGATCAGGGCATGCAAAAACAGACAGACAGACAGACAGATAGATAGATTGATAAAGATAGAGATAGTCGCTAGAGAGCTTGCCTTGAACCCTGGAAGATCTGGGTTGCATTGCCCATCTGACATATACTCAAGTAAAATTTGTATAGCATTTAGGGAGTCGAAAAGGATCAAAAATAAGGAGTCTATGCATTTTATGGAAGGAGAACCCATGAAGCAATTGGCCTTTACACCTAAAAGACAGGAATTTGTATTGAGTTAGAATAAAAAACAATCTACAATGAGAATTCTTGTCAAATTTTCAGTTCAAATTCCACCTCAATCTACCCCCAAGCAAGCAAAGAACAACATTAGCAAAATAAGCTCTCAAACAAAAGTATCATTTGACTTTTATGCAAAGAGAACTTAAAATCATGGGTAAGTTCCTTCCTGCAGAAGTCGGGGTGCAGAAGTTTAATTTTTTAATTCCTAGATAATCATCAAAACAAAGTTTATTTTTTATATTTATAAATTGAGGAAAGCTCTATTCATTTTCTTAAGCATGAAAGAAAGTTTTAGGTGGAGTAACACTGCCATCTATTAGCAATTATAAAAATTGCACCTAAAGCAGTTTTAGTCTTTGGTGCATTTTTGTGCCCATAGGATACAACAGGTTAAAAAAGACAGATAGATATATTTTTTCAAGTAAAATGTTATGATTTTTTTCAGCCTTGAATGTAGGTGTCAATGTTTCTTTCTATTTCCTAGCAATTATCTTTAATCCTAGCTTCTAGTTAAGCTTAAAACCAACATAATTTCATTTAACTTCCCATGTGTAGGTTTATTCCAATTTATAAAATTAATAAACTGTATATTTTTGTTTTAAATAATTAAAGAAAAGTGAATCCATACCCTTGAGTAAGCAGGTTCTACTAATAGTAGTTCTCAATTTTTAAAATTACTTTGAAGTATGCAAGGAATTTTTCCAAATTACCCTCATACTATGGCAAATATTCTCATTTTACAGAATAGATTTGGGCTTTTAAGAAATAACATGATATGTCTATGGTTACATAAATAAAATATAAGAAACTGGGATTTAATTTCAGATTTCTTATCTATATGTATCACATTTTTCAGTATACAAAATTGCAAATCAAAGCGTTTCAGATTTAGATTGTACTTCAGAGGCTACCTAATATAACCCATATAAAAAAATACAGTCTATCATATTTCTGATAAGTGGTATTCATGTTTTTCCGTGAATACCACCAATGAAGGGAAGCTCATTACCATTCAAAACAAATAACTTTTTTTGATATCTCTGATTACTAATAAATTTCCCTTTATATCAAGCCTAAATTTCCTTTTTAACAAATTCCCCTCATTACTGTAGCTCTTGTCTCTAGACCCCTAGATTACTCACTTCCTGTATTAACGAGTTTAATAGCTAGCTATCAATTTTTCTCTGGGATTTGAATCAGACAAGGTCTGTCTGTCGATGTTTGTACTTTGTTTGTATTTTGCTCTGAAGTTCAGGGTGGTGGTTTTTCCCCCTGAACTAAGTGAATGATATTTGTATGCTGAATTAAAGTAAGCTTGTCAACCCCTTAACGTTGCTTTCCTTATTAAAGCAGATCAAAGGAACCTGTGCTTTTGCAGCATATTGGCAGCTTTCTGGGTGCTGGTTGTTGATGGATCTTACACCCCCGCAGAAGCTGCTAGCCAGATTGTTGAAACAACTATGCATCAGTTCATGTAAGTCTTTCCATGTTTTTTCTTTTATTCTGAAATTGTCCTGCTTGTCATTTCTTATAGCACCATAATATTCCATTACAATCTTATAGCATAGCTTGCTTAGACATTTCCTAATCAGTGGACATCTTTTAAATTTACAATTCTTAGGCACCACAAAAAGAGCTTTTATAAATCTTTTCGTACTAATAGGTCCTTTTCCCTTTTGGGGGTGTCTTTGGGATATAGAGCTAGCAGTGATATTGCTTAATCAAAGGGTATGTAGTTTTAATGCCCTTTGGGCATAGCTCCAAATTGCTCTCTAGAACGGCTGGATCAGTTCACAACTCAACAGACAGTGCATTAATGTACCAGTTTTCCCACTTCTACATTTTTCATTTTCCTTCTTTGTCGTATTAACCAATATGATAGGTGTGAGGTGGTACCTCAGAGTTGTTTTAATCTACATTTCTCTAATCAATAGTGATTTACTTCTATGCATTTAAAAAATCTATCTTGGCTAGCTAGTATGTTTATCATGCATTCACACTGTTTAGTAAGCATGGTGTCTTTCTGAAAAGATCTCATGCCTCCCTCTTCTTGGCTTCATTTTTCATTGTTATTTTTTATTGGACAGTAGATTATTAAGAAATAACCTTATCCAGTAAGTTGCCATTGATATAGCTTTTTTACTTGTGTACTCATACTCCTCTCCAAACACTAAGCCGACACTGAAGTTATGGTCTACAAACATGGACTTGGTTTAAGGGAATCAATGGTTTCAGAAAGCTACTTATCAGTAGCTCTGCTGTTACATTTTGACCAGATGGAAATTCACTTCCCATTTATCATGTATTCATTTGTGGAGAAAAATGCTCTCTGATTGTTGACACTGTTCTTTACCCAATCCCTATTTTTTTTTTATTATGCTTACCTTACATTTCTCTATGTCTATTTTTCTCTTTCTTTCTCTGTATCTGCATCACTAGATATACTATTAAGAAATAGAAAAAGAAGTATTGATGAAAGCAAATAAGGCCAGTTTTTTTAATGTGTGTATGTGTGTGTGTGTGGTGGGGGGGGGCAGGCAATGGAAGTCCTATTATATTAGAATAAGCAAGCTTACCCCACATGTAATGAAATCAAGGATGCTTACAATTTCCTCTGTGATCACACGAGAATACGGAGATCCACAGGAACTCAGCAGAGGCCGCTGTAGTTTATCAGGCTGAAAAATCCTTGGTTATGTGGCCAGAAATGACAACTTAATTGCCTGGCTTATTAACTGGACCTTATAGACCCATAAACAAACAAATTGGAAGGTGGAAAATCATTTTAATGAGATACTCATCTGATTATTTAGACCAAAAAATGGGAGTTATGGATTTTTAGCCTTTTCATTTGCTATTTGGTCAAATTACAAGAAGAATGGTATACTGTTAAAAAAAAAAAAGAAACACTGCTCCTGGAAGTCTTGGACCTACCACATACTGTGTGACCTTGGATAATTCATGTCCTGATCTCACTGAGCCTCAGTTTCCTCATCTATAAAAGGGAAAGAGAATAATGTTTATACCACCTACTCCACAGTGTTCATCTCTGGAAAGTGTTGTGCATTCTGTAATGTAATATGTATGTTTTTTAAATAAACTTTCAAATGAATTTTTATGATTTTGTACCATATATGGTTCTGAAATTGTTAAAGCTTAAAACTGCACTAAGATTTTTGGAAGACCCTTTATAAAGGTAAATTAGTATTAATAGAATTATCTGTGCTTCAGTTAGAATTGGAGCTGAATTAATGACATTCAGTGATTCAGATTAAAACATTTTCTTTGTGAACTTATATTGGAGAAAATATATGCTTTCTCTAAGCACCATTTCCTCTCATAACTACTCTTTATCCACAGACACCTCCATTTGAAACTGTAAGTTATTCTATTTTTTTAAGAAACTGTTACTTTCTACAATCTACAAAACAATATCTGTGACTTCTGACTCCCACCCCTCCCATTTCTTAACAATTTCTCATAACTTCATATTTTGTCTCTATTCTGGTGATTTGCAAATATACATCTCAACCTCTGAATTTTCATCCATCTAGAAATTCTTTTGTTGTGCCTTGATATAAAAAATTTTCCACTGCTATCATCTAAAATTTAATATTTGAAATGAAATGAACTCTTTTGCCACTCTTCCCCAATATTCCCATACTTAAACTTCCTATCAAGACAATCACTGGTGCTATATTGTAATCCACTGTTCATCATATTTAATGATATAATTGATATATAATATATTGCTACTTCTACATTATTGCTTGAATTGGTTCTTTTTCAATTTCTAAGAAAAAAAATGCAAAAAACCCCCAAAACCACCTAATTCTAGACTCTAAATAACTTTCACCTAGGCTTTGGAAATAGCCTCTAATTAGTCTTCATCTGGGTTCTCCTTAATATAGTCAATCCTGTATCATCACACCCCTGTCAGATTAAGTAAATCTATTCTTTAAAATACCCCTTTTCATCATCATGATTCATACTTAAGACAGCTGGGACTCAAAGATTTCTTTCATTCCTTCCCTTCTCCTTTGTGTAATTCATTGTGCTAAGGGCTGCAGATAACAAGAAAAAAAAATAGCCACTGATCTCAGGGAGTCTACAATGCAATAAAGATGGCAAGAAATGCATGTAGATAAAGATAACACAAATTAGCATATGAATGCATGGAGTCTGGAGGGTGAAGGAACCTTAAAAACCATCTAATTCAAACCTCTTATTTTTATCCACAATGAAGCTTAGGCTACAGTGGTTAGGAAATTTACATTAAAGCTATACCTTTTGACTCTTTATCTAAAACACTTTCCACTATGCCATGCTACTATGAGTTTGTGATAGCAAATGGGGTAGATATTATTTTTATATACAGGAAACAAATAAGGTTGCATCAAGGGGTTAAAATTTGAGCCTGAATGATGGCAATGATGTCACCAGGTAGAGATAAATGGGGAAAGGAGAATTATTTAATCATACTGACAATAGAGAAATATGGGGGAAGGAAAGGCTAAGAACTAGTGTAAAAGATTGAGTCCTTCAGATAATGGATTGTCAGGGAAATGGCTGACTTTTATGATGCATATTATATCTTGTCTCTATATTTAAAATTGACCTAATCTTGAACCTAACTCTAACAGTCAATGTTCCTGATAGACAGGAAGCTTTTTTGATTTTTGGAACTGAACACTCTGGACGTGAGGTAACATGGCCTTCTGTTCTGCATTAGATTTGCCTCCCAATTTTCCTCCCACATTAGAATTGCCCTTTCACAAACCAGTATTTATTTAATCATTAGTAAATGACAGTTCTATCTAATGTGGGCTATGGCATTCTTAACTCTTTCACTGGCTCTTTTCCTGATATTTATTTGTAGTCACTCCTCAAGATTATTTATTTCCATCTTTTTTCCCTCTTACTTAATAATCTTTTCCTTGAAATCAGTATTCCCGTAGACTCAACTATCATTGATGTATAGAAATGAAGGATCTTTACCTCCAGCTCTGGTTTTTTTCTCTCTCTTAAATTGGAGTCTCATGATTTCAGCATTCTGTTGTAATGACTGATCTATCTTCATCTGCATATTCCATTGATGTTGTAAACTCACTATAACAAAAATTAAATACAATATTTTCTCCTCAAACTGCACTCCTTCCTGATTTTCTTGTTTCTATTCAAAGTGACAGTTTTGCATATTTCCTCAAACTCTAAATCTTGAGGTAATATATAATAACTCCCTCTCACTTACCATATCTACCTTCCAGTAAGTCACCAATCATGACAATTTTACTGCTGCAACTTTACTTACTTACCTATATCTCATTATTTCTATTCCAACTATAAAACTTATTTTTTCTCCCCATTACATCTGACCTGTATTGTTACAATAGTAACCTAGTTGAGCTCCTAGCTGTCTGTCCCCAATGCCCTTCATCTTTTACATTGCATCTGATTTCAGAGTTCTTAAACAGAAAAGGTGCAATGGGTAGTGAGCTCAAGGAGGATCATTAAAATTATCAGGAAGCAGTGTTTGGCTCAATATAAGGAAGAACTTTGTAATAATTAGAACTTTCCAAAAATCAAAATTTTGAAAATAGATTGAATGGATATTACTCACTACTCTTGTATAATGAATTCATGACTCCTTTAGAGGTTGGATTAGAAGATTATAGAAGTCCCTTCCAACCATAAGATTCAGTTATCCTAAAATCTGGCCCCACCATTGTCTTATACAATTCCCCTGCACTTATATACTCTGCATTTGGATTTCGTCCCATCTTGTAGTTCTTCAATTACATCCCATGTTTTTCTGATTTCATATCTCTACTTCTCCATGAAACATTTTCTCTTCCCATCTCAAAATAAAAAAAAAATGGTAGCTGTAAAAGTAGCTTTACCATAGGTACATTTCAGCCTCCATACAAAGGAAAAAAAGATATTGTACACAAACAATATCCAAACCATCCTTCAAGGCCTAGATCAAATGTCATCTGCTCTACAACCTTCCCTGAGTCCCATAGTTCTCTTCTTTGAATTCCCATAAAACTTTTTGCTGGTATCATTCAGATGCAATGTATACTTCCATCCTTGTAATGCAATTATTTATTTGTATGAATTAACTTCTGTATTAAATTATGAGGCCCTTGACTTCAAGGAATATGTTTCATCCATCTTTTTGTTCCCCATACTTGTAAGCACAAAGCCATGCACATATTGTAATTTGGAGTAATCTCTACTGATTTACAATCTCACAATAAAGGGCTATTGGAGTTAGTTTATATTTTACTCTTGCAGACTTTACATTCTGGTTTGAAAGAAGATGGCTCTGTTACAAAATAAATGAAAGGCTCACTCAAGCTAGATACCACTAGATAGGATCATGATTCTGTCAATAGAAAGGAAGCAATTCCTTTGAAGGATCATGAAAAGATGAACAAAAGATACAAGCCAGAATAGTAGAGAAAAGGAATGAATGGAACTATTGACAGGTTGTCAATCATGTATCGTTTTCACCAGCAATACAGCACTGTTACTGTTACTCTAAAATATATTTCCAGAACCAGGTCATTTTTTCAATAATATGTCCATTGATCAGTCAAGTAATCAAACAAAATATTTTCTGATTATCTGTGATACTATGATATGTGCAGTTGTGACATTTTTAGGTAAAAATTCCTCTTGCTTGCAAGGAATACATCATCTAAGAGACTGGGCATAGGCATAAATTATATATAATACACATATATGTATATGTGTGTAAATGTGCATATATGCATATATATGTATACATATAGTTGCATTTATATATGTATACGTATTATTTATCTATATACATGTATGTATTTAAGCAGAAAATAGTTCAGCATTCCAAGCAAGTCCATTATATCTAGGAGACAATTTATTTACTAATTAAATAATCTTTATGTCTTTCCAAGATGACCACAGGTATGATTTTTTAAAAATGTATCCTGCTTTAGTCTACATATTTTAAAAAGATACATTCAGTCAAAGACTGAAAAGTCTGCATCATGATTTTTTTTTACTTCACTCTTATTGGGAGCACAGTGGAATTTCTATCCTTTTGAATGTCAATATCTGCTCTTCAGGAAAGCTACAGAAGCCACCTACTATTTTGTCATACACACATAAAGTCTTAGTATAATTATAACTTAGTAATAACTCATTGAATTTGAAGAACTAACACGTGTATTAGACTGTTAGATAGCATATCACATTATTAATTCAAAAAAATTTCAAATTAGGAAAAAATCATTGATAAGTAACTATTCTATTTTTCAGTGCAATATAAACTTTTATATTTCCTGTTGCCAAAGATTTTTGCACGGGAATACTCTACTGCATGTTAAATCAACAAGCATTCTTTAAGCACGTGTTATGTGCCAGTCATTGTTCTAAGTACTGGAAATATACAAAAGAAAAGCAAAAATATTTTGCTATTGTTAAGGAGCTCACAATCTAATGGGAAAGAGTGAATGACATCAACCATGTACAATTAAGATATTTACAGGATAAATTGCAGGTATTCTCAGAGGGGAGGCACTAGCAGGGGTTGGAAGTCAAGAAGGCATCCTGTAGAAAATGTGGGTTATCATAATGTCAAGGTAGTCCTCTAAGTAACAAATAACATATTGAACTGAATTGGAGAAAAATATCTCTTAATCAGAAATTCCCTAAACCAGTGAAATTATGGTCCCAATTAAATATCATCCCATATTAATAAAGAACAGAGTTGACAGCAGCAATATATGAACTCAGCTATGCAGAAATCCACTATGTAGTTTGGCTCTAGCATGAAGTTCCAGCATGAGAATATATAAGATCAGAAACACAAGATACTTTCAAATTGTGTGAAGCCTTGATTTCTAGGATAAACACATTGTATTTCACTTGGAAGGAAATGAGGAGACTCCCATGTAAATTGGAACTAGTTGTGAAATTGATTTTGAACCACATTTTAACATACTATTTACTACCAAAATTATGTCCTATCTTATGACTTTCCTCTCTCTTCTTCCACTTTTATAAATATTTTACCTTAGTAGGAATTAACATATTTTATAAAATATTTAATATCGAATTCTAGATTCAGAGCCATTTCAATTGAATACCTTGACTAGACCCTACTTTAAAGTAAAAGTACAACTAAAATTCATCCATTTAAATGGAACAGACAACACATCTCTCACAGAATTATTACTTATGATTAGTCAAAATGATTATTCAAGCCAAGTTTCTCATGTTCAAACAGAAATATATTCTATTTGTATATATAGAGCTTTTGAAACATAAGTCAATTGTGACTCTTTTGTTACAAAATCAGAAATTCTCTGAACCAGAAAAGATAGTTAAGCCAAGTTATACATAAGAAAAAGGCCCTATAAAATATCCTCCTTAAGCCCTAAAACTAACCTCTACATGAGAATATTTGATTAGGGGAATACCCATCACCCTCCATGATGGCCCATTCTACTTTTGGATTGTTTTCATAATGAAGAACCTTTTTCATATCTCAGGGTAAAAGTTAGCTTCTTTAAAAATACTCTCCATCCCTCCTAGTTCAGCCTTCTGAGGACAAACAGGGCAAGTATAATCACTATTCGACGTGATATCCTTTAAAATACTTGGGAACAGTTATCATGGAAAACCTAAATACTATCTTCTATTCTCTTCACCAGACTAAATGTTTTCTGTTCCTCCACACAAACAATGCACAGCATGATATCAAAACATGACTTAATAATGAAAAGCACAATCCTGATTTTCCCCTCCAGAGAAGTCTTCTAGTCTAACACAGCAGCTAAGTGATACAGTGGATAAAATGTTGGCATGCAGTTAGGAAGACTTATTTTCTTGAGTTCAAACCTGGCCTCAGACACTTACTTAGCTGTGTGACCCTGGGTTCATGAAGAGTTGGACACAACTAAAATGATTGAGCACCAAAAAGTCTCATTTATGGGGAAATAGCAGCCCTGTGCGAATAAAGATAATGATCATTTATTGTATTTTGCATTTACTTTTCACAGATTTGAAAAGTTCTTGCCCAAAGTTTTTGCTTCTCAATCAACCAATGCACATTTAAAAATTACTTATTATTACAGTTTAATGTCCTTCCTACTATTCTTCTGTGCCTCACCTTCACCTCATAATAATTTTCCAGAAATGGAGGCAGAAAGGCTATCTATAGCTCATCCCTCTAGCCTTTTGATGTTCCAAACCACAAAATCTGTTCTTGCCCTTTGCACTACTTTATAAGCTCTCTTTCTCTGTTAGATTGTATAGTCATTTTTAATATTTAATTTTTTATTTTTAATTTTACCACACTCAGTTCCACAGGTTTTCGAGTTCCACATTTTCTTCCCCTAACTCCCCTCCCCCCTCCCCCCAGATTGTAAAGTTTTTAAGGGCATAGATAGCCTTTACTTTTACATTTTTTTAAACTTAGTATGTATTAATACTTAAAAAAATCCAGCCATTCATATGTTCTAGGCATACTACTAAGTTCTGTGGATGAATTGACAAAAAGGGAAACATTCCCTGCCCTTGAGGCACCTAAACTCTATTGTGAAAGACAAAGCTTACACAGAGGGAATACACAGAATGTATACAAAATACACACAAGATACTTTTTCAAGGAAAGGAAATGATAGTTGTTGCGTTCTGGAAGATTTCATGTTGAAGTTGGCACAGGAGCTGAGTCTTGAATGAAGTGAGGGCAAAAAATTTATAGGAAACTAACTTATTTGACATCGATTAGGCTTTTTCGAATTGTGCCCCCACCATGGACCTTCTGCAATTATGTGTCTATTAGGAAATGTGAAAAGTATGACTAGAATCAGTATTCTAATAGAGGCTTAACAAAATTTCAGCAGTATGAAGAAAAAAAAAAAACAAACCTATCTTTTGATACTAATTTAATAATCCTAACAATACAATCTAAATTACTATTTCTTCTTTTAAATAAAATGGAAATTGTTGATATAGTAAATATTCAGTATTATCATTCTTTGAAACACTAAGAATTCCTTTATCTCTCCTGGACTCCAGTCTCCCATGACCAGTTACACATTCCAAACTGGAAGTGCCATGCCATTGACTAGGCACTTGGAAGTTAAATTTTCTACAGTAAAACTCTACCTTTTCCCCAAAAAATCCATCCCTATTCTGGTCTTCCTTATTTCTCTCAAAGGTACTACTCATCTGTCCAGTATCTTATATTCACAACCTTGGCATTATTCTTGACTTTTTACTTTCCTTCCCTCCTTGTTTATATCATATCATTTCTATCTCCAAAACATTTGTCTTTTATTATCCTTTCTCACTAGTCACACAATCATCACCTTAGTTTAGGCCTCCACTGTTTGTAATCTAAACTTGCAAATAACCTCCTACTTGATCTCCCTGACTCAAGTCACTCCTCATGCCAATCCACCCTCCATACATCTGCTAAAGGGATTTTCACTAAGTATAATTCTCATTTATCACTCCCCTAAGTCAATGACTTCCAGTTGCCTTCAGGCAAGATAAACTTCTTTTATTCCCAAACCCACCTAACCTTTCTAACCCAACCTAAGTTTCCACTCTCATTGCTCACTTTCTCATACTCAGTTGTCCTGAAAACAATTGGTTTCTCACCATTTCTTATCAGAACAATTTGTCTCCTAACTCCATGCCTTTGTACTAATTTTCTTCCTGTTTGGAAAGCATTCCCTTCTTTCTTCCACCTCTTGGAAGCTCTCAATTGCCACATTACTACTCAAGCCCTGCTTTCTACATGGCATTTACTGAATGCAACAGGAATTTATTTCCTTTCCTTGAAAAACTATCTTAAATTTATTTAATTCTATATGTAGTTAAATACATACATGTTGTCCCCAAATAGGATTCATGCTCCATGAGAACATGGGCTATAGAATTTTTATCTTTGTATCTTTAGCAACTAACAAATCACCTGGATCATAACTGGGGTTTAATAAATGTTTGTTGGTTAAGAGACCCTGTCTATACAAATTTCTCTAGGCAATGTTGTTTTCTGGATGTCATGTGACACTACGCATAGTAGGAAATAATTGATGTGTCCTAACATGTTTGTCCAAAAACTTGTATCAGATAGAAAACTCTATGTTTCTATTTGAAGACAAAACACAATTTGAAATTTGGAGGAATGTACATGTAAACAAGACCAAATACGCTAGCTCTTTGCCTTCAAATAGCAAATTAATAATCAAACACAATTAATTGAGCATCTGATGTGTGTAGAGCAGTTTAGTAGGTAATGAAGATACACATATGTATAAAATGAGTCCTTGACCTTTCAATAATGATCTCTCTTATGATGAAACTATGAGGGTCTTCCTCTCCCAGGGAGATTCTGTTGTGAAGGCAAACCAGGCCATCTTTTGCCTCAACTCTTACTAGAATTTAATCACTGAATGAGGGTTGCCTTAGACAAACTGAAGCCTGGAAAAGACCTTAGCTTAAAAAGCACAAGGTCCCCCACTGCATCTTGGGTCACCACCAGTCACCTTCAGTAATCTTGACCTGTGTTTTGCTGCTGGACTAAGATAACCCTAGAGAAGAGAGTGAGGCCAATGACATCACACAGCTCTGCTTTAGTTAAATCCAATTCACTTGCAAGTCAAGACATCATCCTCTTGATGTCATCGGTCCTCTGTGAGAATGAAAGACAAACAACAACACATGATAATTTGGAGCAAAGAATAGCTACCATTTAGTAGCCATTCTGAAGTTAGTGATGTAAATATGTATTTTTGTAATAGCTTTGAATTCAAGTTAAACTTCATATCTTATGCTATATCATATAGATAACCATTATGAGATGAAGGATGCTTAATGTAATTTCAAAATTAATTCAATCTATAAAAAGTAATGTAGGAATTAATGTATATTAGTATCTCAACTGGTAGTGAAAATTATGTAGATATATCCAGAGACAAAATCTAGATATCCCTACCTGCCTTGATCTCTCTATCTTCATGTGTAGTTATACATAATGTATCTATATACATATTATCTACAACTACATATGAATATACATAAATGTATTTTGCTGCTATCTGTAATTTTAGAGGGAGTATCCACAGTAATGAAATCACAGATCCTTGGTATTCATTTTTAAGTACATATACAAATATATGAAAGAAGGAGAAATAAGGTTTTCCATAGATAATCAGTGGTTTATTATCAACAATAATTAAGAAAGTAGCATAATATTGACAATACTTTTTCATGAAAAAAGATTTATTTAGCTTTATTTTTTTATAAATTTGTGGGTATGTTTGAATTTTTTTAAATAACCAAAAAAAGAAACACTTTCCACAGAGGTTTCTACAGAAACCACTCTAAGAAGATATTAGAAAATATACATCTATATATATTGTAAAACTATGTATTATATGTGTATGTGTGTACATACAGAGAAACAAACACTGGAATATGTCTTCTCCTTGCATAGAATTCAATCTAAAATCAGACTGCTTATTCTCAGACTTATACAAATTATTACCCTAATTAGGGCAGTACTGTCTACAATCTTGATCAGAACTATTGAATTTTTTTTTCCAAAAGGATTTTCTACTGTGCTGCAAATTGAGTGAAAGTAATAGTAGATAATTAAGCAGAAAGAATAATTAAGCAGAGTAATTTAAGACCTGTGAGTAAAATTAAATTCAAAAATTTGCCTCTGATGAACTTGAATCAGTATGATTCCTCAATAGATAATTTAATCCTGTGTCCATATGTGTGTATAGTTTGTGTTATGGCAAGCATTCAACAAATAGTTGATGCCTAACTTTCACCTATTAATTATGAAATATAATTCAAGAAAATTATTTGACAGTGAATATATTTTTGGAATCATGGCATTTTTTTTTCTCCTAAGACACAAAGAAACATCATTTTTTCAGGAGTGGAGGATATCTCATACTTCTCTGCCTTATACTGAACAGTAGAAAGATTCATTAGGCCCTGGTACAGTTTTATGTGGGCAATGTTAGCCATTTTTACATATTCCTAAGCATTAATTGTGTCAAATTTGATCTTATTTGATAAAACAATTACTTGGAAACCTATCAATGACAACTTTAACTATGATTAAATTGTTCTTTGAATTAAATTGTTGTTGAATTTCAATCACTTAGTGACTTTAATTGATTAAAAAAATAGACCTCATTATATGAAAGAGGGCAAACACAGGACTGATGGTTCTGTAGACTTTAGGACATTAAAAAAAATACCTTTCTTTTTACCCCTGAACGATGACGTACTGTTGCACATATCACTGTGACAGAATTATCTAGAACATCATCAAACATAGGCTTCCCTGAGCCTGCCCAGAAACATCATGGCTGATTCATAGGTGTTTGGATCACATCTGATTTCAATTATATTATTGCTGCATAAAGTGTTATACATCAACATGGATTACATAAGAGTGTACTAAAATGCCATTTAACTTCTTGAAATACTGCTCTGTATTTGGAGAACACAAAGGGATGGTAATAGAGTAGAACATGGAATCGTTTTTCTGTCTCCCTTACTTCTCATTTGAGTATGATTGCATCATTCTAGCATTAAAGATACACCAATTATAGTAAAATTTTGTGTTTCACTTGCCTAAAATGAGGATGATCCAGTGTATTGAAGCAACTAGAAAAGAAGAAAATAGAGAATGCTCTGAGCTTAAAAAGGGAAAAGAGAATGTAAAATGGGGCTATGATTGTCAAATAGTTAGAAGGTTATGTAATGTGCCAAGACAGGAAGGTAAACAGACTTTCGATTTTTAATGCACAGGTGTTTCTTAACCACAAAGAATGGAGCATAAAAAAAAATTTCCTCATGCTCCATGGAATGATAATGATTTCCAATATGAGAAAAAGTATTTACTTATTTTTTTTTCTTTCCACTCCAGGAAGAAGATACATATAATGCTATTGGCTGACTAGTCTCAGATAAAAAGTAAAAAGCAAAAACAAACAAAAATTGAGAGGAGAGATGTAATGCCTTGCTGAGGAATTTATTGAGGATTGATTTGCTAGAGAAGCCAAAATACATATGTCAAATCCGAATGTCACTAGCTACTTCTGATGATTGTGTAGAAACAAAAGACAGTAGTATCTTATAGAATCATTAGCTCCATTCAAGTATCCATTTGAGTACTACAGGAGACCATATATTATTAATTTTCCCCATATTATTTTGTGTGTATATATATATATATATTCATATATATGTATGTATATATACATACACACATATACATATATATGCCTATGTATATGTGCATATGTGTGAGTGTGTTTGTGTGTGTGTATATATACATACATATATGTATGTATGTCTATACATACATATATATGTGAGCATGTTGTTTACATCTCTTGCATATAAAATTATTGAAGGAAAGGACAATTTCATATTGCCTTTGTAGTCTTCCTTCCCCTGAACAAGGCCTGGAATATCTTGGGTACTTAATGAATGCATGTTGAATGGATTTGCACACCAACAAAGTCATGGAAATAATCTTTAGAATTCGTGAAGATTTGGGCATGAAAATCAAATAATTTTACAGATAGTGTTATTTTCAACATGGCTGTAAATTAAAAGGAAAGTAAGATATGAAAAGTGATCTGCTAGACTGAGTCAGATAACAGAATTCTATCTTCTGGATCATGGCATAAAGTAAGGAATAAAAATATCTTGGTCAAGGAAAGCACAAACTGAGGGGGGATGGAGGCAAGATGTGAGGATAAATCAGGATCTCAGCTGAACTTTCCCAAATTCACCTCCAAACAAATTTAAATACACCTCAAAAGGAATTCTGGAGCAAATGCATTTCTCTGTGTTTTCCTTCTCAATATGACATATGGAAATATGTTTACAAGGATTGTATATGTTTAACCTATATCAAATCACTTGCCTTTTCAAGAAGGGGAGAGGGAAGGGAGAGTATCTGAAACACAATATTATACATACATATATACACATACATATACACCCAGCACAAAAGTGTGTATATCAACACATATGTGTGTGTATATATATATATATATACGTATGTGCGTATATGTACATATGTGTGTATATATATGTATGTATGTATGTATATACATATGTCTCTACATGTATATGAAGGCACAAATTAAATGAGGGTTCAAAATTAAAATATAGCATTCTGTAGCCACTATATTTATAGTCAAGGAAGGCTTGTATTTAAACCCTGCTTCTAATATGTACTAGTTGTTTTACTGTCTTGTTAGCTGTTTTTCCTTGGACATCTAGCAAGTGCCTGGCCTGGAATCAGGAAGACCTGAGTTCAAGTATGGTTCTTACACTTGCTTGATGTGTAACTCTGGGCAAGTCACTTAACCCTGTTTTTCTCAGTTTTCTCAAGTATAAAATGAGCCAGAGAAGAAAATGTCAAACTACTCTAGTATCTTTGCCTACAAAGACAAAACCCAAAAGAAAACAAAATAAACAAATAAAAAAAAAAAACAAATGGGGTCACAAAGAGTTGGAAAAAACCAATAAACTGGATCTTCCATTTCTGACTTTGCAAAATTAGTATGATAATAATAATATTTAAAATACTCCCCTTTCTGTAATATGTAAACATTCAAGAAATATTTTTAATGCTTGAACTGGATGGTGATTTAAAGATGTCAGAAATTTTGGGAGATAGTGATCATACCATCAGAGATAATTCAAGATAGGTAAGTATGTCAGTATCAGGAAAACATGATGTTTACTCTGTACTTTAGATAAATGCATTTCAAATAGTTTTGAAATGGAATTAATAAGAGTTAAATGGCTGAGGAATATAAAAGACAAGTCAGCTCAAGAGGTATGAGAAGTATTCAGTAACAAAATTCTGAAACATCAACCATGAAATTTAATGAAGGGAAGAAAAGGAGGGAAATGTTTAAAGGACTAATGTGAGCATGAGATTTCATATTATTTTTTACAAGATCATGTTTCCTCCCTTCCTCATTTGTAAGATAAGCATGTTGGACTAGATGGCCTCTGACGTTCCTTCTAGATCTAGTTCTATGATCTTCTGATCTTGTCTCCCAGAAAGGGAATGAAGATAATGGAAGTGAGTACAATTAAATAAAGAGAAGAATCCTGTTACATGTAGAATATTGTCTTAAGGGTAGTGGCAGAAAGGCAAGTTGGTACACATTGAAAGCTGAAAATATTGAAAAAAGTCAAGAAAAAAATGAGTTGTTATTGTACTGTTTTGCATAGCTATGGTAGTGGCAAAAGGAAAATCAAAGAAAATAGTGTCATAATTTGGGGATAGATTTGAATGAATGAATGAAAAACATTAAATTTATTAAGCATTTATTACTCTGTCATATGCCAGGGAATGTAAAGAAAAAAAGAGAGGCACACTATGTTCTTGAGAAGATGAATTTTAATGAGGGAGATGATAAATCTAAGGGAGCAAAAGCTAGAGAAGGGAGTTTCAGTCTGGAAAGTCACAGGAACAGTGAGTGGATATGTAGGGCAGTTAATTTTCATGCTTTTGAAAAGCAATGAAATTATTTGTTTGATTGCTGTGACTATATTAAAAAAATGGGAAATTGTTGTGTTTTTGTTGAGATTTGATTAGCTTCCAGTGATAAGGCAAAATGATGACCAAGGGAGTGGGGATAGGTGTGGCAGGGATGAGACTGATTATATTAATTAGATTATAACCAATTTGACCAATGTAGCACCAGGGCTAGAGTTCCTGTGGTAGATGCATAAAAGCAGCAACATGAGGAGCAAGTGTAGTTCATTGTTGTAAGGAAGATGATGATGATAAATAGAACAGAGTCTTAATTATTTTCTATCTATCTTATCTACAATCAGAAATATCTGAAAAATTATACATGTAGTGATAAATGGTAATAGGAAAGTAAAACACTAAATAAGTAAAATGCTATAAAAAACAATGCTGACTTCCTCATAGAGTTCAAGTCCAGCTTGGGCCCGAACAAACTACATCTTAGGATATGAAAAGACCTTGTAGATGTGATTGTTGATTGTGGAACCTTTGAACCTTGAATCAGTGGCCTTGTTTTCAATTCCTGGTAATGTTTATGAATGAATATGTATATATGTATATATCAAGAAATATCTAAATTATATTGTGGCTTTCTGGGGGGTGAGGGAAGGGGAAAAAAAGAACAAAGTTAAGAAGTGCATAGCAGAGGACAAAAGAAAACACAAGTAAGCAATGAAAAGATGGACAATTCTCAACACAAGGTGTATTATTTATCATACAGGCTTTCTTGAAATGAAAATTTATTGCTACATATTTTGAATCCTCTGCTATGTTCTGCTATGCACATGACATGCTTTTTTCCTTTCTTACTTTATATTTAAGTTTCAGTGTTTAAATTTATGACATGTTTTTGTTTCTTTTCTCTATTTCATATTTGTGTTCTGGTAAAAAAAAAACATTTAAGGTTTTAGGAGAAAGCATGATCAATATGAGCCAAAATATGTATTTTAGGGACTGGTTTCTTTTTTTTCTTTTATTTTTATTTCCTTTGTTCGACACTGTTATTTGATTGTTATATCAAATAAATGATATAGATACAATATACCTGGATTTCATCAAGTTTTTTTTTAATAAAACTCATAAAATCCTTGAGGACAAGATGGAGGCATGTGAACTAGATTATCATAGTTAGCTGGCTGCACAACTGATCATCTTAGAAGATTTAAAAATAATAATTTAATTGCCATATTAGAGGAAAGTCTCAATTATGTGCTCTTGATCTTGTTCTTTTATAAATATTATTAAAAGACTGAATAGAGAAAAAGATGTATGTTTATCACATTTATAAAATTTACAAAATAATATTCAATAACTCTTCCAACACACAGATACACAGCTGCCTGGAATGATGGATTAAATCTAATAAGACAAAATTTAATAAGTATAAATGAATGATCCTCTAGCGGAATAAAAATAAAACATAGCTTCACAAGTATAGACTGGGAAGATATGACTAACTAGAAAAAATTCTTATAAATATTTTACATTACTTTGGAACAAAGTTATCCAATTGCTTCACATTTTGTTCTTCTAATTAGGGAAGGATGCAATTTTTTTCTCAATAAATACCATAAACAATTCAAAAGTGACTGTAATTCTCTCAGTCTGTCTTGTCTATCTTTTTCTATCTCTGTGGCTTTCTCTGTCTCTCTGTCTTCTCTTTTTTTCTCTCTCTCCCTTATTAACAAATGTAGATGTCCTTTCATCACAAAATTATTATTTACTAATGATGACATTTTCAGTCCTTGATTCCATTGGAATATGTAAAGGAAATAGTGTGCTAGGATTTGTAGAAGTAAGGCAGCTTCTAAAGGTGCCTTACAAACCAGGAAACAGTTTATACTGTGGAATACTCTGGTTCATTGAGTTACAATTTGTCCTTTCTAGCTGAATGCATATCTATCAAAATCATAAAATAAATAAAACCATAAATTATGTGCTATCTTCCCTTAGTTCATCTATTCAGCTTTCACAGAAAAATAGCTGTGTTGATTGAGTGGGAGAAGTTTGCCCTCATGAATCAAACAACTCCTTCATGTACAGCTGTATTTAAACACCTGTGATTTTTTTTCAGAGATAAATAAAGCTGCTTTACAGTGTGCCCTGTTCCAAACACTTATCTACTTTGTAAAACTGTACCTGTTAATAGTTTTTTTTTTCTTAGTGACTTCCATGTTTTTAGGGGTGGATGGTAAGAACAATTCCCATTTAGTATGCAAACTTTAGGACCTTTTCTGTGTCTAGATTTCCCATCTTGTAAAATATGTATATCTATATATCTTATCTCCCTATATCTAAAACTGAAATCTCTTAAGAAGAGCTGATTTTGAAGTTTTATTCATTCATGATACTTAAGATGATTTTCTTCCTTTTTGGGGGGCATTAGGTTAACCAGTCTTCCATTATTGGGTTTTTGTGACTTTCATGATTCTAGATAGAGAGAAATGATAATGGAACAATCAAGTTCAAGTGGCTTTAGTTATTTTTTTCCTATTCTTCTCTACATGTTCAGTCTTTTCCCAGGGAGTCTCAAACACAAAGGGATAGAAATAGCCAAAGAATTAGGCTCCATGGGCCCATTTTTTTGACCATGTTCCCTGTGAAGCACCTCTGAGGACAAAGGAAACATTTCCAGATATCATAGATGGCCCTGCTCCCCAATGAATTCTACAGAAATAGAGAGTAAGAAAATAAATGAGGCTTGTTTTTTAGAATTAAATATTTATAAAACTTAATAGCATTATGCATCTTTTTCATTAGTATTTAAAAGCCAATAACTTGTATTGTGCTATATATTTTTTAAATTAATTGAAGCTTTTAAATTCAGGATAGAATATTTAATGTTGCAAGTAACTCTATTCAAAGCACTCTTTTTGAATATAGCATATTTATTTCTTGTTTATAAAGACCTACAGCTAACCCCTTTCATTAAATTTGCACAATATGCTCTATACTATTAGCCCTTGCCAATACTATCTGTATGGGACAGAATTTTTAAATACTAGGAGAGTCGTCTCAAGGTGAGAACAAAGTGAATTTATTGGATACAACCCCGCAAGGCAGGCATCACCTCAGTATTTGCATCAGAGAGTCAGGCGAGGTGCAAAGAAAATTTATGGTTAATATACCTAATGCAAAGATCCCCCTCCCCCCTTTCTATCCCTCTTCCCCATAGGCTGGGGGGCAGGCTTACAATCTAGGCAGGAAAAACTAGACAGAGAACTAAGAAGCCAGGTAGAACCAGTTCCTTCATGTTTTCTTTATCTGGAACTCAACTGCTGGGGTGAGGTCCAGAAGTCTAGAAGAAGAAATGAGGAGATAGATGAGGAGGGGGCCAATTCCTCTTGCCTCATTCAAAACAAATCATAGTGACCCTTCCTTTATTTGATAAATTTTCATACTAGTTCTAAGGAGGGGGCAGGAGAGGAGCTAACCATCCCCCCCCCCAATTTTGCATTCCTGGAGGTTGAGTGATCTGACCCTGACCCTTGCACTCACATAGATCCTAAGATCTGTCTGTATTCCCTGAGCCTTTTTACATTCATTTGGGTAATGGAAGTGTGGTGTGGGAGAAATCAGTTATTGCTAAGGAGAACCCTGCCCCCAGCCCCTAACTAAAAACCCCAGTTTGCATAAGAAAAAGGGACTCACTTCCTGCCATTTGGCCTTCAGCAAATGTCCTTGGGCCCCTTGACTGTTCTAAGGAATGTAGACTAATTAACCAGAGGAAAAGCTTGATGCTATCAGTCTCTTTGTTTCCTGAGCAAGCTCAGAGATGTTTCTATCTTGTGTCAACAAACCCAGCAGGAGCATCCCTTGGTCTGTCTATGGCCATTAAGGATGAAAGCCTCAGCCCCAGACATTATCTTGAATTATATGACTTTACCTCATCTTGATATTTTATGAACATGTTGTGGGATGATAATGGCAAATTGGACACAGAGATCCTGGGTTGTAATTTCAATTAACACTTTGTCAACTATCTGATTTGTTGTGTTTACAATCTATTCCATTAAGGAAGTTCCTCTTCTTGTATCATGGTCATAAAAAGTAAAATAACACAGGCTTGCCCAGTCTGACGGAACCTACAAAAAGATGGAGTGACATAATTTTCCAGATTAAGGTAATTTAGAAGGAGTTTGGGACAGGTCTATCTCACTTGGGTTAAAAGGGAGCACAGCCCAGGCCAGGCAGTGTCGAAGCAAACCATCAGGAGCCTCTTAGCTATGGCATAGATCAGCAACTGAGACCAAATGGTACTGGCTCAGTAGGCCAGTGGCACAGTGAGCCAGCTGTGAGGCCTCCAGCCCCAGGGCAGAAGGAAAAGTGCCAGCCCAGGAATGCCTGGCACAACATGCACAACTAGGCCTGGCCACCATAGCCCAGTGGGCAAGTGAGCAGCACCTCAGGCCCCTGTGCAGAAAGCCAGTGACCAGGCCCCTGCCTCCCAGGACAAGAAGGTTAGGAAAGTTCCCCCTGTTGCCCAGGAGCAGAGCTCAACTTTAAAAGTCACACAATAGACTAGAAAATGAATAAAAATAGAAAAGATTCTCACCATAAAAACCTACCATGTGGACAGTGAAGATCAAATTCAGAAAAGGACAACAATGTCAAAATTCCTACATATTAACCCTCAAAGGGGAATATGAATTGGTCTCAAGCCCATAAAGTTCTCTTGGAAAAGCTCAAAAAGAATTTTAAGAGTCAAATAAGAGAGGCAGAAGAAAAACTGGGAAAAGAAGTGAGAATTTTGTAAGGGAGACTCAACAACTTGGAAAAGGGAGCACAATAATTGACTGAAGAAAATAATCATTAAAAAATAGAATCGGTCAAATGGAAAAAAGGAACTACTGAAGAAAACAGTTTCTTAAAAATTGGAATTGGCTAAATGGAAAAGAACGTACAAAAGCTAACTGAAGAAAATAATTCATTAAGAAATAGATTGGACCCCTGACCTAATCTGGCTGTGCTACATACCCAAAGCAGTGTTGTACACAGAACAAGTGTTTAGGAGATCTAGGTATGAAATAGTCATCTGCAATAACCTCCAGGGAAATTGTCCTTTTTCTATACTCCTATACTGTTCGGTATAGACTGTTTGGTTCTTGTTTGCTTAACCTCCTTGCCAGGTTTATCTCCTCCAGGCTCCAAGCCATCAACTTACAGATGATTGCTCAGACTATGTACCCCTTGAACGTGACCCATGGAGACAGGGACAGTTGTACATCCCTTGCCAGCAGGAAGCCATTTCAGAAGCTGAGACCTTTGCCCTTTACCACAAAAGAATTTGGGTCCCACTTGTTTGAGGGTGGAAACATGGAGTTTAGACTCTCGGGAAGTCCCTTGAACACCACCCTGAATCTTCCCACTTGATCTGGCTTTTCATGCCCAAATAGACTAGCCTAGCCAAGCCTAGCCTTCCATTGTCTGGCTACCTCTGGATTGCCTTCTGGCTGTTTCCCAACCTCCATCCTGATCAAAATATCTATACCCTAGCTCCCTTACCCTAGCTCTTTTGTTGTCTGTCATCTCCAGGTAGCCTTCAGCTATTTCCCACCCTTAATCCCATTCTCTTGGTTCCTGGAGTCTGACCTCATCCCAGTCCCATCAAGCTCCTCCTTAGACTCCTCCTCAAGATCCTCCCTAAACTCCTCCTCCCATCACCCCAGGACTACCCTAGATCCCTCCTACAATCTTTGTGGATATAAGTTTCATTTTGCCTCCATGAAGGGGCTCAGATTCAATCTAGATCAGCTCAGACTGATCTGGCCCACTGGCATTAGCATCACAAATGCTCAGACTCCTTAAGAGTCTACCCAATATGGCAAATCTTTAATAAACTTTGCCTTTTTCCTTGGCAATAAAAAAAAGAAAAAAGAATTAGAATTGGGAAAGTGGAAGCTAATGACTCTATGAGACATCAAGAATTAGTCAAATAAAATAAAAAAGTGAAAAAAATAGAAAAAAATGTGATATACCTCATTGGAAAAGCAACTGACTGGAAAATAGATAAGAGAAATAATTTAAGATATTGGACTACCTGAAAGCCATGATAAAAAACAAACAAAAAAAACTTGGACGATACCTTTCAAGAAATTATCAAGGAAAACTGTTCTGATATCCTAGAACCAAATGAAGATGTAGTCATTGAAAGAGTTCCCCAGTGACCTTCTGAAAGATATCCCAAAATGAAAACTCCAAGAAATATTTTAGCCAAATTCCATCTCATGGGGAAAATAATGCAAGCACACAGAAAGAAACAATCCAAATATCAAGGAACCACAGTCAGTATTACACAGAACTTAGCAGCTTCTGCTTTAAGGGTTTGGAAGGCTGGTAATATGATATTCTTGAGGGCAAAGGAGCTTGGATTACAACCAAGAGTCAACTACCCCACAAAAGGGATCATAATCTCTCAGAGGAAAACATGGATATCCAATGGAATAGAGTACTTTCAAACTTTCCTGATATAAAGAGAAGAGCTGATTCTTTTTTGTGGTAGCAAAGAACTGGAAATTGAGGGGATGGCCATCAATTGGGGAATGGTTGAACAAGTTGTGGTATATGAATGTAATGGGATACTATTGTGCTATAAGAAATAATGAACAGGAAGATTTCAGAAAAATCAGGAAACAACTACATAAACTGATGCTTAGTGAAGTGAGCAGAAACAGGAGAACATTATACACAGTAACAACACCATTGTGCAATGATCAACTATGATAGACTTAGCTCGTCTCAGCAATACAATGATGCAAGACAATTCCACAAGATTTATGATGGAAAATACTATCTGCATCCAGAGAAAGAACTACAGAATCTAAATGCAGATGGAAGCATGGTATTTTCACTTTTCTCCCTTTCTTATGTTTTTTTTTCTCTTTTTTTCTGATTCTTCTTTCACAACATGACTAATGGGGAAATATTATTGCACATGTATAATCTATATCAGATTACTTGCCATCTTGGGGAGGGAGGTGGGGAGAAAGGGAGGGAGAAAAATATTGAAACTCAAACTCTTATAAAAGTGGACTTTAAAAACTATCTTTACATGTAATTTGAAAAAAAAAACTACTATTAAATGGAGAAAAAAAAAACAATTTATAAAAGAAAACCAAAGGAATTAGAGTAGTTCCTTTTCATATTATCAATCATTTAACAGATTTTTTAAGCAGCTACTATGAGCAAGTAGGTGCTAGGGGTGAAAGACAAAGAAGCAAACAATCCCAATCATGAGGGCCTTATATTCTAATGAGGGATAAAAAAAGTTCATATGCACAAACATGCATACATATATATCCATACATACAGGCATACATACAAATACACATAAATCCATAAACACATATGCATATATACACAATGAGAAGTTATGAGAAACTAAAGCTTCAACCCTTCAAATTGTAAGTCAAATCATTTTCTGACAAAAATATATTTTTCTGAGATGTACTTTTCTGGAAAATAATTGAACCCCCAAATGAAATAAAATAGTACACTTAACTATGTGCAGCATTAGAGTGTGTAGACTTTGTTTGGAACAGACTTCTGACTTTATTGATATAGGGAATCCATGATAAGGGTATTCTATTTACCAAGACAGATAGGCTTCTGCTCAGCAACCCCTAATCTCTGGGAGCTTTAGGGGAAACTGAAGTGTTAAGTGACTTGCCCAAAGTGACAAAACCAAGTGGAACTTGAATTGAGGTCTACCTGAAACCAAGCCTGGCTCTCTTTTCACTATACCAAGTGTATTGTTAATGTATTTTTGCTTAATGAGAAAATCTTTCCCATCCATTAATATGCCCATGTGACCTGCTTAAGTCACATGGAAGCCTAAGTCACATGAGTTTGAGTGATATGAGCCGGCATCATGAGGGTTGTGATGCCCTCTGACCCTAAGGAAATGTATATATACTCTGAGATTAGCATTTTGCTTTGGGGCTCCCTCATGGGAAGAGTGTTCTAGTGATGTAGTGATGAGACTCTGGGTAGCCATTAAGGAGCCCCCTGGCTTTGAGAAAACCCAGATGTTAGTGCTTCTCTCTCTGGTATGCTATTGGTTGGACAATTGGAAGCCCTGTCTGTTAGTCTTTGCTATTTGTATTTGCTCTGTTTATATGATTTCTGCTTACAATTTCTGTTTGTATTTTCTCCAAGGTAAAGGGTGCTTACTTTTCCCTTGAAGTATGTGTATGTATGTATACATACATACATATATATATACACAAATACATATATACATATATTTTATTAAAGTAAGATTGTTGACCCCTTTAAAGTTGCTTTCCTTTAGAAAAGCAAATCAAATAACCTGTGTTAGCAGCTCTCACATGTGCTAGTTTTATTAGTCTTACACCCCACAGCAACTGCAGGTAATGTTGTTACACCAAGTGACTCTTGTAGAACATTATACCCCAATATATAACTATGGTCAACTGCCCTTGCTAGTTAATTTACTTAATGTCACCATAGCTTCATTTTGGATATGCCTGAGGAGTACATCAAAGGCAATTAGTACCTGGACGCTCTTCAATCCATAAAACATTTGCCTCAAGGAAAGAGGCCAAGAAAGAATTTTCCCTGGTGGGGTGGGCTTGTATTCATTAGTTATTAGACCTTCAGGTTTTTTTTTTAACTAGCTTTGCCTTACATCTCATACTTTTAAATGTGTTAGAGATTTTATTTATTATTATAAAAGTTCATTAAGTAGAATTTACTTGGTATCCATTTAATATGATATTTCTGAAGTACTATATATACGATTAAAAATACATATGTGGTTTACTCAAGCATATTTAAGGTCCTTGGATAATTTGAACATGACTGGGTAAGAAAATGAACCCTTGCTGAGACTCTTCAGACACAACTCTGACTGTCTCTGAAAAACATCGTCCATTTTCTTTGCACTTTTTGAGCCAAAGTGGGAACAAGAATGCAAGCAGAAACTGCCAGAAACCTTCTCTCATAAAGCAGTCAATTCTTGTCACTGTTCACACATTTTTCCTACCTTCTACCCCCATGGAACTCTGACACAAATGCAAACTCCGTCTCTTCTCAGCAACAAATATGCAAGCCTACAAATGGGAGACTATTTCTAGCCTTGTCCAGAGTCACAAAATAAAACGTCTTTTCCTGTGATATTAAGGACAGTTGAATATTAAAATATTTTATATATAGTCTACACTAGTATAGATGAATTCAACCAATGGAAAATTAGGGCTTATGCATCATGTATTTGATATCTTAAACCATATGCACTTATGTAATGACCTATTGAATAAGTGTCAATCTCTTTACTTAAAAATGTTAATTTAAAAAATTCCCAAATATAATCAAATTTATAAAACTGGAACTGACAATAAAGTCAGTTATGTGTTAGACAATTATTTAGTAATAATACTTTTTATAGAGATAAAGAGATAGACATATATGCATATAAATATACATATATGTACATGTATTCACATATATTGATATACATAATTTAAATATATGTGTATACACACATATATACATACATAAGCACATACATATGCTTATATATAATATATACAAATGTACATATTTTATTTTTCTCATCAAAATTGTGACATCAATGGGTATATTTTAATAAAGTAGATGCTAATCTCTTTTTTTCAAAATAAGTTCTAATTCATTATTTATATCAATTTGTAGTACAGAATATAAGAGTTGTAAGGGACATTGAAGTTTTTCAGTCCAGCTCTCTATCCAATACAAGAATACTTTCCACACCATCATTGACAGATGTTCATTCAGCCTTTGGTTTGATACATTAATGAGAAAGGCAGTCTATTCTATAGTTAGAAAACTCTAGTTATTAAATTATTCTTATTTATAATGACATGAGAACTTCATGTATGCCTCTCCATTTTATTTATCTTTTGTAATTTGAAATAGCTGTGAGAAACCTCATTTTCCCCAGGGCACTTTCTTTCACACTTTATTTTCAGCATTCTTCTTAAAACATGATGATCAGACTTACATACAAACCTCTAAATATGAACTGACCAACATCATATATATTGAAAATATTATTTGTTTACTATATATAGAAAACAAAACGAAACAAAACTATGGAATCTGAATGCAGCATGAAGTATATTATTTTCACTTTTTTGTTGTTTTTTTTCTTTTAGATGTTTTTTTTTTCCTTTTGTTCTGATTCTTCTTTCACAACATGACTAATGTGGAAATATGTTTAACATGATTGTACATGTATAACCTATATCAGATTGCTTAACCCATATGAGATTGCTTGCTGTCTTGGGGAGGGGGGAGGGAAAGAGGGAGAAAAATGTGGAACTCAAAATTTTACAGAAATGAATGCTACAAACTATCTTTACACATAATTGGAAAAAATGCTATTAAGAAAAAAAATAAAATGTTATTTATTGTAATTTAAAAAATATATTTCTATTAATCGCTACCTAAGATTACATTAACATTTTTAGCAACTACATTTTAGCAATCGACTTTGAAAAAAAGAACCAATGTGAATATAAGATTTCTAATCAAGTGAAACTCATTTATTAATATGAACCACTACTAAATGTGTACTATGCAACAGACTTTTTTTAAAGTCTAGATTAGAAATTTTACAATCAGAAGCGCATATGACATATGCAGAAAACTTGAACCCCAGCAAGAACATTGGGCATCCCATGGTCTGTCTTATTTCCAATATTTTTGTAATTATTAGTGGTTAATAAGCTTCTCTTCTCTAATGTTGGCTGTTGCTTTGTTATGTTTTCCTTGTTACATTGAGATCTCTGATTTAAATGGTGTAAGGAACTCCAAGTATGGAAAAAATATCCCACTGTTGCAGATAGGCAATTACTCTGTAATTTATAGAGTTGCCTGAATCATAGAGTGGTTATTTATCTCTGTCTGTGGATATAAGCTATATTGCTAGTTCTCTTTAAGAACATTACTTCCCAATAGAAACATAAAGTGTCTACTATAGAACAATGCTATAGACATTCATTTTTCTAGGGATTGGACATAGAAACAATAAGCATGATTGCTAATAGTGGAATAAAAAGGGATGCAAATAATTATGACACACTCATATCTAAGGAAGAAAACATGAGTAGTATTGCATTACACATAGTCCAAGATGGCAGGAATATAGCAATATTGTTATATTGTCACACACACATATTTGACTGTGGTGTGTGTGTGTGTGTGTGTGTGTGTGTGTGTGTGTGTGATACAATACAGGAGCATGTAGTAAAGGAAAATAGCCTACAACTACTTTTGAAAGATAGGTGAGAGCCAGATTATGGAAGGCCTGAAATGCAGAGGTTTGTTTGTTTGTTTGTTTTAATAACATAAAACAGAGAGATACTAATTTATTTTAAGCAAGGATGTACATGATCAGAGATGTTTCTCTGGAAGAGTGTTTTCCCAATTCCATGAAAAATTAGTTGAAGAAAGGAGACTAAAAATAGGAAAAACCAATTAGGAGGCTACAATAGTAATCTAGGTAAAACATGTTGAATGCCTGAATTGGAGTAGTATCCTTATGCATGCAGAGAAGGGGATTAGTAATAATAGTTCTGGAGATAAATTTGGAAAGATCTGACAACTGATTTTATATGGGGAGTACAGAAAGACATAGGCATTAAATATGCTGCAAAAGTTATGAGACTAACTGGTTTACTAGGAGAATAGTAGTGCCCTCAAGATTAAAAGGAAGTTTTGAAGGTCATGTTTAGGTAGGAAGATAAGTTACAGTTTGAATATGTTGAGGTGAGATAGTTATGGGATGTCCTCATGGAGACATATATCACATAATTCAGGATGTATGACTAGAATCTGAAAAAAATATTAAGGCTGGATATAAATTTGGAAGTAATCTGTATAGAAATGATATTTTGAAATGAAACCCTACTTCAGTTACTCCTTGTATTGATGGCCTTGTTAGACATTTATTAATATTAATAACCTAGTTTTTATAGCACTTCAAGGTTTACATTTTTTGACATTTATAAAAATTATACAAAAGTTACTATTATTATATTTATGTTAGCTGGGGAAACTGAGGCTCAGATAGGACTTTTCCAGTCACATATAAATAGTCAATGTCTTTGTTGTATTCCTTCACTATATTTTGAGCTATGTTTAGAGATGGTAGGTTTTATAAGAAATTTACTGTCTTATTACCTAAAACAATATTATGTACATAGTAGCTATTTTTTAAAAAAGTTGAGTTGAAGGCAGCATGGCATAGTAAATTGAGCACTGAACTGAATGCAAAGAAGACTTGAGATTGATTCTCATCTCTAAGACTATTTGTATGTGGCTGGAAAAATCTTTTCTGACCCTCAGTTTCACTATCTATGAAATAAATGAAATAATAGTAACACGTAATTGTAAATGTCAAATAATATGATGTTTGTAAATTATTTTCAAACCTTAAAGTGCTATATTAATTTAGATTATTAATATCAATACAAGCCTAATGATTCTTTTTTCTAAATTTTGTCCTTCCAAGATTCTTCAAAGAAGTTTTAGCATGAAGGTCCTAGGGATTTCATAGGTTTCATAGATCTAGATTTGGAAGGGACTTTGAATCCCAATTAATATGACTCTTACATTTTACAAATAGGCAACTAAGCATCAGGGAGGTTAAATGATTTGTACATAGTCATATAGCTAGTAACTGTCACAGTCACGATTTGAACATAGGTCCTCCGATTCCAGAGCCAGCGCTATTTTCACTATGATAACCTTCTGTTGTGCGTTATAAGCTTAGAGTAGGTGAATACATTTCAAAGTCTTGTGTGCTAGGGCCTTTTTCCCATGCTTATAAGCTGAATATTGTAGACTTCCTTGCATTGAGTGAGGCACCTTTCCTAAAGTTAACCTGACTCAAGGTTTTATCTGCTGCAAAGTAATCTTGGAAGAAGTTGAAGCTGCTCCCACTGTATTCCAATCCAGAAAAATTACAGTAATTTGAGAAATAACTGAATCAATGGTCTTTGAAGACTGAATGTTCATCAGTGGAAGTCATGTTGATCACCACAAAACATACAGCTAGTCAGAGTGAATATTGACCCCTTTCCCCTACTGGCTTAGGTAATTGGAATCCTTTACTGCGACAGCATTCTTATTGTTATGTGCCTTCTTTACTATGGTAAATCTCACTTTTGAACAGACTTTTTTCTCTAAGGCCTTGTCCCACCCATGGACCAAACAATTTCTTTAGGTCTTGAAGTTAATTAGGCCTTGTGCCTATCTAATCTTTCCTTTTTTTAAAAAAAATTATTAATTTTCAACATTCACTTCCATAAGATTTTGAATTTCAAATTTTCTCTCCCTTCCTCTCTTCCTGCCCCCAAAGATGGTGTACAATTTGATATTGGCTCTACTTATGCAATCGTATTAAACATATTTTTACATTATTTATAATGTAAAGAAGAATTAGGACTAATGGTAGGAACCACAAGAAAGAGGAAAGAAAACAAAACAACAACAGAAAAGGAGAGCAAATAGTATCCTTCTCCCTGTATTCAGACTCCAGAGTTCTTTCTTTGAAAATGGACAGCATTTTCCATGGTGTGTCTTTTGGAGTCTTAGATCATTGCATTGCTGATCAGAGCTGTCTTAACAAAGTCAGGCACTGCACAATGCTGTTACTGTGCACAGTCTTCCTGATTCTGCTCATTTCACTCAGATCAATTCATATACATCTTTCCAGGTTTTTCGGAAGTTCCCTTGCAAATCATTTCTTATAACAAAATAGTATTCTATTACTTGTTCAGCCATTCCCCAATTGATGGACATCCCCTCAATTTCCAATTCTTTGCTACCACAAAGAAAGCTGCTATAAATATTTTGTACATATGGATCCATTTCCCATTTTTAGGATCTCTTTGGGACACAGACCTAGCAGTGGTATTTCCGGGTCAAAAGGTATGCACAGTTTTATAGCCCTTTGGACATAATTCCATATTGCTCTCCAAAATGGTCTGATCAGTTCACAACTCCATCAACAACGTATTAGTGTTATAAATTTTCCCACATCTTCTCCAGCATTTATCATTTTCATGTTTTATCATGCTAGGTAATCTGATAGGTGTGATGTGATACCTCAGAGTTGTTTTGATTTGCATTTCTCTAATCAATAACAATTTAGAGTTTTTTTTTCCATATGGCTATATGGAAAACTGCCCTATTGGTATCCTTTGACCATTTATCAATTGGGGAATGACTTGAATTCTAATAAATTTGACTCAGTTCTCTATATATTTTAGAAATGAGGCCTTTATCAGAGACATTGGCTGTAAAAATTCTTTCCCTGTTTTCTGCTTCCTCCTAATCTTGGCTTTTACAAAAACTTTTCCATTTAATATAATCAAAATTATCCATTTTGCATTTCATAATGATCTCTATCTCTTGTTTGTTTATTTTCCAGAAATGTGACAGGTAAACTATTCCTTGCTTTCCAAGTTTGCTTACAGTATCAGCCTTTATATCTAAATCATGTACCCATTTTGACTTTATTTTAATATATGGTGTAAGATGTTGGCCTATGCCTAGTTTCTGTCATAATATTTTCCAATTTTAACAGAAGCTTTTGTCAAATAGTGAGTTCTTATTCCAGATGCTGGAGTCTTTGGGTTTATCAAACAGAAGATTACTATATTCGTTGGCTACTGTATCTTTTGTACCTAACTTATTCCACTGATCCACCACTCTGTTTCTTAGCCAGTACCAAATAGATTTGATGATTGCTGTTTTATAATACAATTTAATATCTGGTATGGCTAGGCCACCTTCCCTTGAATTTCTTTTCATTAATTTCCTTGATATTCTGGACCTTTTGTTCTTCCAGATGAATTTTGTTATTATTTTTTTCTAGCTCTATAAAATATTTTTTGTTAGTTTGATTGGTACTGAATAAGTAAATTCATTTAGGTAGAATTGTCATTTTTCTTATATTAGCTCAGCTTACCCATGAGCAACTTATGCTTTCCCAATTATTTAGATCTGACTTCATTTGCATGAAAAGTGTTTTGAAATTGTGTTCATACAGTCACTGACTTTGTCTTGGCAAGTAGACTATCAAATATTTTATAAAGTTTTATGAAGTTCTCTTTCTATCTCTTGTTTATGGGCCTTGTTAGAGATATAGAAATGCTGATGATTTATTTGAGTTTATTTTATGTCCTGCAACTTGGCTTAAGTTATTTATTATTTCAATTAGGTTTTTTTTACTTGATTCTCTAGGATTCTCTCAGTATACCATCCTATCATCTGCAAAGAGTGATAATTTTGTTTCCTCATTGCCTATTCTAATTCCTTCAATCTCTTTTTTCTTCTCTTACTGCTAAAGCAAAGATATCTAGTACCATATTGAACAACAGTGGTGATAATGGACATTCTTGTTTCACCCCTTATCTTACTAGAAATGCTTCTAGCTTATCCCTATTACATATAATGCTTGCTGATGATTTAAGGTGGGTGCAACTTATCATTTTAAGGAAGACTCCATTTTTTCCTATGTTTTCTAGTGTTTTTAATAGGTGTGAGTGTTGTATTTTCTGAAAAGTTTATTCTGCATCTATTGTGACAATCATGATTTCTGATAGGTTTGTTGCTAATACAGTCAACTATGCTGGTAGTTTTCCTAATATTGAACCAGCCCCACATTCCTCGTATAAACTCTGTCTTGTCATAGTGTATTATTCTCATGATAAATTGCTGTAATCTTTTTGCTAATATTTTATTTAAAATTTTGCATCTATATTCATTAGAGAAATTGGTCTATAAATTTCTTTCTTTTGGCTCTTCATAATTTAGGTATCAGTACCATATTTGTATAATAAGAAGAATTTGGTAGGACTCTTTCTTCATGTATTTTCCCAAAGATCTTATGTAGTATTAGATTTAATTATTCTTTAAATGGTTATTAGGATTCTCTTGTGAATTCATCTGCCCTGAAGTTTTTTTCCTAGGGAGTTCATTGATGGCTTGTTCAATTTCTTTTTCTGAAATTGGGTTAAGTATTTTATTTCCCCTTGTGTTACTCTTAGCAACTTATATTTTTGTAAATATTCATCTACTGCACTAAGATTGTCAAATTTATTGTCATAGAGTTGGACAAAATAGCTCCTAGTTATTGTTTTAACTTCCTCTTCGTTGGTGGTGAATTCACTCTTTTCATTTTTGATACAATTAATTTGGTTTTCTTCTTACACACACACACACACACACACACACATAATGAGATAAACCAAAGGTTTATCTATTTTATTGTTTTTTTTTTAAATAAAACCAGATCCTCATTTTTTTTTATTAGTTCAATAGTTTTCTTAATTTCAATTTTATTATTTTCTCCTTTGGTTTTCAGTATTTTCTAATTCAGTATTTAAAATTTGTTCTTTTTCTAGCTTTTTCAGTTGCATGCCCATACCATTTATCTCCTCTTTCTCTATTTTATTCATGTGAGCATTTAGAGATATAGAGCTTTTCCTAAGTACAGCATTAGCTGAATCCTGTAAGTTTTGGTATGTTGTCTCATTATTGTCATTCTCTTGTATGAAGCTATTTATTGTTTCTCTAATTTGTTCTTTGAATCACTCATTTTTTAGGATTACATCATTTAGTTTCCAATTAATTCTTAGTCTATCTTTCCATGGCTCTTTATTATATTCAATTTTTATTGCATCATAATCTGAAAGGGACACATTTAATATTTCTGCTTTTCTTCATTGGATTGTGATGTTTTTATGCCCTAGTACTTGGTTAATTTTTGTGTACGTGCTATGAACCACTGAGAAAAATGTATCCCCATTTAATTTTCTCCAGAAGTCTACCATATCTAACTTTTCTATTATTATATTCACCTCCTTAACTTCTTTCTTGTTTATTTTGTGGTTAGATTTATCTAGTTCAAAAAGGCAGAGGTTAAAACCCCTCACTAGTATAGCTTTGCTGTTTCTTTCTTCCTATAACTCCCTTAACTTCTCCTCTTAACATCTGGATGCTATATCACTTGGATGCTATATCTATGTTTAGTAATGATATTATTTCATTGTCTAGGATGCCTTTTAGTAAGATATATTTTCCTTACTTACTTCCATTAATTAGATCTATTTTTGCTTTTGCTTTGTCTGAGATCAAGATTACTACCCCTGCTTTTTTTTAAATTTCAGCTGAAGCATAATATACTCTACTCCATCCTTTTACATTTACTCTGTGGGTAGCCTTCTGTTTGAAGTGTGTTTCTTGTAAACAACCTATTGTAGGGTTGTGGTTTTTAACCCACTCTGCTAGTTGCTTCTGTTTTATGGAATAGTTCATGCCATTCCCTTTCATAGTTATGATTACTATCTGTGTCTTTCTCTCCATCCTATACCCCACTTTATACTTTTATTTTACCTTTATCCCTTTCCCCCCGCACAAGAGTTTTGCTTTTGACCCCTACCTTCTTCAATCTTCCCTCCCTTCTACCACTCCCTTCTCTTTTCTTTCCCTTTTCCCTTACTACTTCTTCCCTCCCTTCTACCTTCCTACCCCCTCCCTTTTCTTTTCCTTTTCCCCTCCTACTGCCTATAGGGCAAGTTAGATTTCTATGCCAACTGAGTATGTTATTCTCTCCTTGAGCCAAATGCAATGAGAGTAAGATTCAAACAATGCCCATCTCCCTCCCTTCCTTTCTCCTACTGTAATATGTTTTTGTGCCTCTTCATGTGATGTAATTTACCCTTTTCTGCTCCCTCCTTTCCTCTTCTCCCATTAGAATCCATGTTCACCACTTAATTAGGTTTTATATCATTACATCAAAGTCAATTTATACCCACACCCTCTGTCTACACATACAACCACATCTATACATATATGTATGTATACACACATATGTATATATATGCATGTGTATACACACATACACATACATACATATATACATATGTGTGTGTGTGTGTGTATATGTGTGTGTGTGTGTGTGTGTGTATTTGTATTTGAAGATCAAATTTTCCACTGAGTTCTGGTCTTTTCCTCAGGATGATCTGGAAGTCCCCTATTTCATTCAATGTCTATCTCCTTTCCTGAAAGATTATGCTCAGTTTCACTGTGTAACTGATCCTTTGTTGTGATTCAAGCTCCTTTGCCTTATGGAATATCACATTCTAAGCCCTCCAATTCTTTCATTTAGAAGCTGCTAGTCATGCATAATCCTAATGGTTGCTCCAATGACATCTAACTTTTTTTTCTGGCTGCTTGCAGTATTTTCTCATTGACTTTACAATTCTGGAATTTTGGTGTAATATTCCTTGGCATTTTCAATTTGAGATCTCTTTCAGGAGGTGATTGGTGGATTCTTTTAATGACTATTTTCCCTTCTGGTTCTAGGACATCAGGCAGATTTTCTTGATGATTTCTTCAAAGATATGATCCAGGCTCTTTTTTAAATCATGGCTTTCAGGTAGGCCAATAATTCTTAAATTATTTCTCCTGGATGTATTTTCTAGGCCAGTAGTTTTCCTAGTGAGGTGTTTTACATTTCCTCCATTTTTTTCATTCTTTTCATTGACTGATTCATGATAGCTCATAGAGTCATTAGCTTCCACTTGCCCAACTCTAATTTTTAACCAATTGTTTTCTTCAGTTAGCTTTTGTACCTCCTTTTCCATTTGGCCAATTCTACATTTTTAAGGAGTTGTTTTCTTCAGTGTATTTTTTTTCCATTTTGTCAATTGTATTTTTAAAAGACTTGTCCACTTTTTCTTCTACCTCTCTAATTTGAATTTTAAAATTTTTCTTGAGCTCTTCCAAGCAGGCTATTTTTGGGCATGAAACCAGTTCATATTCCCCTTTGAGGTTTTAGATGTAGATATATTGACAATGCTGTGCTCTTCTGAATTTGTGTTTTAATCTTCCCTGTCTCCATAATAAGAATCTATGGTCTTTGTTTGTCTATGTTGCTTTTTGCCATTGGTGTTTGCCTTTTCCCTGGCTTTTAAATTTAACCTTTGCTTCTTGGTCACAGAGGTCACTGACACATGCTTCTTGCAGTAGTGCTAGGGGCCTTGTTACTTACTGGCTTTGTGAGCTAGGGCCTCAGGTGCTGGCAGCTGGAGGCTGTAGAGACTGTAGCTCACCTAGTACTGAGCTAGAGGTGGTGGTGGTTGCCAGTGGGTATAGAGGCCATGTAGGGTTTTTCTTTGTTTCCCCAGGGTTACATTGAAGTTTGTAGGGCAGGTTGTGAGGGTGGGGCTGCTCTTCCCACTGGAGATCACCTCCTCACCCTAGGTTGAACTAGGGCATGGACAGGCTTAGCTGCTGGTGGACAGCAATCCACTGGCAGAGGTGGTGATTCTCTGTACTGGTGTCTGCCAGTTCCACTGGCTGTTCCAAGGCATACAAGGGGGCCTCATATTGGTGCTTGCCTGCTCCCACCCCTTGAGGCCCAGGATCACCTGCTAGTTTGCTGAGTTGGGGCTTGAAGTTGGCTTTCCAGGATGCCTCCCATCCTGTACTGGTCCCCTTCAGCCACAGCAAGAGGGACCTTTCCCATTAATCCCTCTAGCCTCATGAGCTAAAAAATTGTTGCACCTCATCTTTCTGCTGGCTTCACTGTTCCATTATTTTTCCTGAGGCAGTATTTTCTGGGTTTTTAAGGTGATGAGGTAGGGTTAAAGCTACTTACTGTTTACTCTGCCATCTTGGCTCCCAGAAGTCCTATCTAATCTTTTCTGATCCCTGACTTTATGTAATATTCTGCTCAAGCAAAGTTTTTCTCATCAATGGATCTGTCATCCTCAAATCTAATTGACAGGGCCAACTAGGTAGTGTAGTGATGTGTTGGTAAGCAAAATGGGCTCCTTAGCACTTAGTTCAACAAGTGCCCTTGAAGAGTTTGGCTTTTGTTTTGAGTAATTCAGTGTATTTCACTGAGCCTTACTAGGTGATAAGCCCCAGGCCCAAACCCCTATTAGGTGTGGAACCTATGTGGGTGTGGATTAGTGACTGGGGTGGGGCCCAAGGTGGGGCTGGCTAAGGGGAGGTGTTAACTCCAGAACCATGCCCTATTAGCTGGTAACTTAATCTATGTGGATGTGAACCTCCCAGGGTCCTAAGGGGAGGGGCCAATTCAAGAACCAATCACCAGAGCCCAAGCTCTGGTCATTCAGATGATGTTTGATGATGTCTGAAGCCCTATAAGAAGGGAGGACAGAGCCATTTGTTCAGGGCTCTCCAGATGGTGTTGATGAGGAGACTCTGGGCAGTGGTAGCTAAGGAGCCCTCCAACTTGTAAACCTGGATGCTGAGACTTTGTTGAACTCTGGTAACTATGTATTGGGATTTGAATCAGACAAGGTCTGTCTGTTGATGTTTGTAATTTGTTTGTATTTTGTTCTGAAGTTCGGGGTGCTGGATTTTTCCTCTGAACTAAGTGAATGATATTTGTATGCTGAATTAAAGTAAGCTTGTCAACCCCTTCACCTTGCTTTCCTTAGTTAAGCAGATCAAAAGAACCTGTGCTGTTGGCAGCTTTCTGGGTGCTGGCTGTGGGTGGATCTTGCACCCCCACAGAAACTGCTAGCCGGATTGTTGAAACAAGTGAATAGAGTACTGGCCCTAGTGTGAAGAAGATGTGAGTTCAAACCAGACCTCAGATACTTATTACCTGTGTGACCCTGGGCAAGTCACTTAATCTTGACTGCTTCCCTTCAAACATCTAAAGGACCTCACTTTCTTTTGAAAATAACTTTTCCATTTGGACTCTGTTGTATAGGCTCATTGCAGTGTTAAATACATTTTGTATCTCACTTTTTGACTTTTACTTGATATATTGACAGAAGTATTTGCTGCCACACTTAAAAAACTGGGGAGATTCCATGTTAGATGAGAACCTTTAAAGTGGTTATTTGGATTGCTAAGTCATTTTTTCCCTATCTAACAATCAACACAGTAATAACTAGATTATCTAAGCAGTCAACTATGTGACTGTAAAAATTGTGGTTTGATGTAGAAGATCAAGTTGTCTTTTCAATTGGTATACTTTAATCAGGGAGTGATATATGCATATGGTATATGCAGGTGGTATAGAAATCTTATTCTTAATGTGTTAAATTACTCAATCACTATACTGTTAATTGTATCACATTAATAAAATTTAGAATTGGTTGCTACAGAAAAATTCTACAGAAAAAGTTACTTCCTTTGCTAAATTTAAATTTACTGTGACATCCATAATTACAAAGAGAATTGCTTTTTATTTTGTTTTGTTCTTGACTTTGTGTCTGAGGAAACTTCTCTCTAAATAAGTGAAATGTAATCCTTTATTAGAGGGTAGAACTTCAATTATAGAAATATGCTGAAAGACAATATTTTAATCATAGTATCACTTTAAACAATAGACATAATTATAGAGATGTTTGCAGGTATTATACAGAGAGACATTAAATTAAATATTTTTTTCAAGGGGGAAGGTAGGGCAATTGGGGTTAAGTGACTTGCCCAAGGTCACACAGCTAGTAAGTGTGTCAAGTGTCTGAGGTCACATTTGAACTCAGGTCCTCCTGACTCCAGGGCCGGTGCTCTACTCACTGCACCACCTAGCTGCCCCTATTAAGTTAAATATTGATAAAAAAAAAACATGATTTTTGATTCATTGATGACCTCAGAAAACATAATAGATTTTTAAATAATTCAAATGGTTTACTTGTGACTTATGAATGCACTTATTGAATAAATGCATCCTAATTTGAGCTCTTTGTCATCTAATCAAATTTCATAGACGTATGTGTCAATCCATTGTTACATGTTAACAAGACTCATTTTTTCTTCAAAAGAAAAAAAAAATCTGACCATACTCCTTTGTGGACTTTCCCACAAATTTCAAAGAGATGATTCAAAAATACCATTTCAAATTGATAAATGAAAACCCTGATATCTAATTCTACTCCTCCTCCACCCCCTTATTTTTTTTTTTTTTACCAAATTCCAGTGGAGTGTCAGATTTTCTATCCTTGGATTCAAGGATTACTGCAGACAGCTACTGCAACCATGAAAGACATTTGCTCCTCAGACAGAAAGCTATGGGTCTGGACAGCATATTAAAAATCAGCAAAGACCTATGTCGTCAAAGCTGTCGTTTATCCAGTAGCACTCTATGGCTGTGAGAGTTGGACCATTAAGACATCTCAGTGCTACAGAATTGACACTCTTGCATTGTGGTGCTAGAGAAGACTTTTGATAGTCCCTTTGACAGGAAGGAGATCAAACTTTTATTCTTTGGCCACACAATAAGAAGATAGGACTCATTGGAAAAGACCCTTATGTTGGGACAGATCAAAGGAAGAAGGAGAAGGGGCAACAGAGGATGAGATAGATAGTGTCATGGAAACAATGAACATGAATGTGTGCAGACTTTGGGAGTAAGAGGAGGATAGAACAGTCTGGCATGCTATGGTCCATGGAATCTCAGTCAGACGTGACTGAATCATTGTACAACTAGAGTAACCTACTCTTCCAAAGAATGGTGTGATATATATGAGTGGTTGTTCAGATGACCATGAAACAAAGCAACAGGGAATAATTATGCTTAATTGATTTGAAACTATACACACACGTATATACGTACATATGTGTACACACGCATACATATATACATAGACAAATATATGCGCGCAAACCTTATATGCATGTGTGCATACGTAATATGCATATATGATATAGTGATATATCACTCCTTATTCTCTCCTCACCACTTAATATTGAAATCATTGTTTCATATACACGTATATGCACATATTTAAGGCATTTCATGTATGTGCATATATGCATATTACGTATGCACACGCATATATGGTTTGCGCGCATATATTTGTCTATGTATATATGTATGCATGTGTACACATATGTACGTATATACACGTGTGTGTATAGTTTCAAATCAATTAAGCATAATTATTCCCTGTTGCTTTGTTTCATGGTCATCTGAACAACCACTCATATATCTATAGATCTGTGAGCTAAAAAGGCTGTGTGGTAAGTAGAAAAAAATGCTAGAATACTCAAAAAATCTGATTTTGAAACATGTCTCTGAAACTTGCTTCCTTTGTCATGATAAGAAAGTCACATCCCTTTCCTGATTTTCTTTATCTGTAAAAACAAGCTATAAAAAAGAACTTTGGAGAGACTCTACCTCATGGTATTATTCTGGGGGAAGTGCTTTAAATCAGTGAGTAAAAGTGAGTTGTTGCATAAATCATAAGAAAATGTAAACTGAAAAGGGGAAAAAAAAGATTCTTACAAATCCCTTTCTTTACTGATATCTTTTAATCATTCTCTCTAAGTCTACTATCTGCCCTTAAATTACCTTTGGGAAATGGGAGGCATGGGGAAGGTGTCATCTCTCTAGGATTGCAGCTTCATCAACTCTAATTGTAAGTTGCAAAACAAGGAATCATATTCAGGAATTGCGTGTGTGTTTATATCTTTATTTAAATAGTTACTATTCTTTTCTCTGGAATTTTGCTTCACATCCTGAGTTTCAAGGAAATCATTCCCTAGGAACACCATTCCTGCTCTGCAAGGTTTTCCAGCATACTTAGCCATTTTTCTTGAAATCATTCTTTTTAGCATAACAAGCGACTTAATAAAAAAGGAAAGAAAATCTATGAACACACACAAACATTATGAATGCATAGGTTTTACATCATTTCTCCATAATTACATCATTTTGGTTTATTCTTTACTTCGAGTACAAAAGAGTGTTTTATTCTCTGTTGCCCTACATCCAAAGAGAAAAATAATATAAAAACTTGGTGGAGTGAAGAATGTAAAACACAGTTTCCACATCTTCTGCTTACCCATCTTAGGTTCATATGATGGAAAAAACAAACAAACAAACAAAACAACAATAACAAAAACAGCTTCAACCACCTTGTGCTGTTAGGTTCTATTCCACCTGACAGCTTTTAATAACTTAATGTTTAATTTTATGGTGGACTTCTTCGTATTTTGGTAATTAATTAATGTCATTTTAAAGACAGAAATTGTAATGGAGAAAAGTGTCTATTTTGGGAAAGCAAGAAACCAAATATGTAGAAGCAGTGAGTGACTTTGATGAAAGACAATAGATTAGAGTAAGAGCTCACATTTATCTAATAATTATAGATTTATAAAGTGTTTTCCTCACAATATTCCTAAGAATTGCAAAGTTTAAACATTATCACATTTTGAATATTAGAAATCTAAGGCTCAGAAATTTACCTTTAATTACTTTGGTCAATTTGGTTTTGTTTTCAAATCTTATGACTACAGTTTCAATAGTCTTTGAATATATATCACACAAATAGTTGAATATAGTTAAACCCATATTTGGTTTGCTTTGTTATTTCTTGCATGTGTCTTTATCCAATCTGTTTCTTTGTGGGCATAAGGGAACTCCTGTGAGGATCTTCCTCTGTAAATACAGATTAATAATCTATCTGACTCTTAGAAAATAAAGAGCTTCCTGAATCATGTGAGATTAAATAAATTGCCCTTACTCACACAAGAAATTAAGTGCCAGAGGTTTTTCTGCATCTGGAGCCATTTTGGAAACACTTAATTATATATTAGCACAGGAAGGAGCTTCTGAAACACACCTTACTTTGCCCAATATTTCTTACTCAAATCAATATCATCATTACAATTATTGTTTACACTTTTTCAGTCTCTTTTACTTTGCCACAGTTTTACCCCTCTATTTTTCTTCTTTCTTTTTCCTCTTGTATTTTCTTCCTATACTATCTTTTATAACAGTACTCTTTTTTTCATGGGTGCAAATGAGAATATTTTAAGAGAACTCTCAGAAGCTTAATTGTTCATATGCTTTCAGTCCCCTCCAATTCTGTATATCTGAGTCAAGTTAATGTTAAGATGGGGTCAAGAAAAGAAATATGAGCATTGATGAGTGATTGTCACTCTGTGGAATGCTATCTGCAATCTTGTTACCCTTCTTATTCTATCACACTTTCAGGTAACACGCTTCCTCACTTCGAAGCCACACCTTTCCAACAAACCATTCAAGCCAAAGATAAAATATTTTAGTCTATGGCATGAGAATTGTAAATCTGAACTTTCCATGTTCCATAACTCCTATAGAATGTCAAAAGGTCTTTCTAGACTTTTGACTGAATAAATACTATTTTCTCTTTTCATATTAGATTACCATCTCCCAAATATTCATTCCTTTTAATGTTCTTTCTACTGTTATGTTTCATATGTCAGCATTTGCCTCATATACCGATCATATATAACTGTGGCTAAAAATCAAAGTTCACTAAAGGCACATAATTATAGAATTTTCACCATTAAATCAGTCCTATTTAATGACTGAGGTTTTTCTTTTTTAATGATGTTACAAGAAATTGTTCCATTTAGAATTTGATTCAATCTTTCTGTCCCCTTATAATTTAGAGTAGAAATGATAACACATATTGTCTTTGAAAGATTTTCCTCCATTTTATTGTATTACCTTTTGGATTTTCAGTTTTACAAATGAATTAAATGTTTCATTACTGAATCAGACATTTTAATATTTAAAGTCATAAAATTTTAGTGTAAGCATAAAATAATGAGATTTCTTTTCATTTTTATTTTATAATATTGAGTAATATCTTTAAAATTTCTAATTGTTATATTACCTTCTGATAGGTTTAAGGCTATGTCTTCATTATGGAAGAAATGATTTGATGTAAGTAAAATCATTATAAGGTATATATGAAAGTTCGTAGTATCCAATATGGAAAAGGAGGGACATTTCCTTTTTCTAAGGTTCTATATCACTTATTATTTCTTCTACTTAGTGAACAATTCATTTCAGGGAAATTCTCTGAACAAGTTGTTGAGATTACAGTGAGCTGAGTCTTTGTTTCAAACTTTGTATCTCACTATGAAGAGAGTGCAGCATTTCCATTGACATCATGTTTGAGAGGGTCTGAGGACATGTACTGAAGCCTGGGGATGATTTACATGGTTTGGCCTCTAATAAATCTGAGGCAACTCGTTATGCTAGGTTTCAAAAAAGGTCTTAGTTAGAAAGTCAATATTTCTAATCTCCCACCACCACTAATATCTTTCTAAGAGAACATAAGAGTTTAGGACAAACTATGGAACAACAGAAATAAGGGTCATAGGAGGGAAATCCACATGTATATGAGATCTCTCTTCGAAACACTATTTTCTGCCTGGAGACTGAGGCACATTACATTTCAATCTTCATATTTCAATTGTTATCATTCCCAGTACCAAGCACAATGTTTTGCAAACAGTAGTTGCAACATATCACTCCTGTGTGTGTGTATGTGTGTGTGTATACGTACACACAAAGATATGCAGATTAGTACACTGTACTTGCAATATATAGTATATACATATGAGTGTATATACCTATAGATACACATACATATATATGTACTTGAAGGTCCTTATTGAATGTTTGAACATGAATAAACTAAATGGCATATCTTATTAGGATAGGAACCATAGTATGCCTTTTAATGAAATTTCCCAGAGGATCTTAGTATAGTAGCTTACTCACGGAAAGTGCTCAAATAATATAGTTTTTTATGAAATTATCACTGAAATTTATAATTTATTTTGTAATTTAGCTTCCCTTTGGATTTTCTATCATTCTGAAGATAATGTTATATATTTCTTGTCATTTTTCTAGAGGATTTGATGTAATTTTTGGCTACAAACAAACAAAAAAATTGACTTGTGATTCAATTGAATATATTTATTGTGTCTTTTATGTGTAAGGAATTTGGATTTGGTAGATAAAAAGAAAAAAATGAAAATTCTTACACTGAAGGAATATATGTTCCCTGATTGAAGGCAACATGGAACCAAGTTGATATAGTTCAATTAAAACTGATGTGAAAGTGAGCACTTGCAATTGGGCAGGCCATGGGTTACTTCATGATTTGGGGGAACATAAACTGAGCTTTAAGGGAAGATAAGCATTCTGAGGTATTGAGGAGAGAGTGTATTTACAGCATGAGGACTGTCATGTCTATGAGTGTGAATGCATATGCCATGTAGTTTTTTTTTATATTTTAGTATTTAATTTTTCCCCCAGTTACATGTAATACCAATTTTTAACATTTGTTTTTTTAAAACTTTGAGTACAAAATTCATTCCCTTCCTCCCTTCCCACCCCCCCATCATTGAGAAGGCAAGCAATTCTAAATGGAATATATGTGAGTAGTCATGCGAAACATATCCATAATATCTATGTAGTTAAAGAAAACATACACAAAAAAACCTCAAGAAAAATAAAGTGAAAAAAGTATGTTTCAATCATATTCAAACATCAACAGTTCTTTCTCTGAGCATGGATAGCATTTTTCATTCTAATGAATTATCATAGATTGTAGTATTACTGAGAATAGATAAGTTATTCATAGCTGAACATCTTACAATATTGCTGTTACTTTGTATACAATACATCTCACCCATGCAAGCCTTTCCAGGTTTTTTTTGAGAGCATCCTGCTCAACATTTCTTACATTGCAATAGTATTCCATCATTATTACACACCACAGCTTGTACAGCCATTCCCCAATAGATGGGCATCCCTTCAATTTCTAGTTCTTTATTTTCAGAAAAGAGGTGCTATAAACATCTTGTACATATAGGTCCTTTTCCTTTTTTATCTCTTTTGGGATATATACCTAGTAGTGGTATTGCTAGGTCAAAAGGTACTGATGATTTTATAACCTATGAGCAGAGTTCCAAATTGCTGTATAGAATGATTTAATCAGTTAACAACTCTGCCAACAGTACAATAATGTCCCATTTTTCCTTCATCCCCTCCAACATTTGTCATTTACCTTTTCTGTCCTATTAGCCAATCTAATAGGTATAAGGCAGTACCTCAGAATTGTTTCAATTTGCACTTCTCAAATTAATAGTGAGGTAGAATATTTTTCCATATGGCAAGAGATAGCTTTAATTACTTCATCTGAAAACTGATTCTATCTTTTTGTCATTTATCAATTGGGGAATGGCTCTTATTTTTACCAATCTTACACAGTTCTCTATATGTTAGAGAAATGAGGCCTTTATCCAACAGACTTGCTTCAATTTTTTCCACAGTCACTATTGCCAATTGTATTTTCCTCCATCCTATTCCTCCTACCCTCATTTATTCTATTTTCTCTCTCCTTTCACCCAGTCCTTCCTCATAAGTGTTTTGTTTCTGACTATTTCTTCCCCCAATCTGCCCTCTCATCTATCACCCCCCCCTTCTCTTATCCCCTTCCCCTTCTACTTTCCTGTAGGGTAAGATAGAATTCTATGCCCCATTGCCTGTGTACCTTATTCCCTTTTTGAGCCAATTCTGATGAGAGTAAGGTTCACTTACTCCTCCTCAGCTCCCCCCTCTTCCCCTCTATTATAAAAGATTTTTCTTCCCTCTTGTATGTGAGATAATTTACTCCATTCTACCTCTCCCTTTCTCTTTCTCTTAGTACATTCCTCTCTCATACCTTAATTTTATGTTTTAGATATCATCTTTTCATATTCAACTCATGCCAGAGCCCTTTGTCTATATATACTCCATCTAACTACCTTAATAATGAGAAAGGTTTTATGAGTTACAAATATCATCTTCCCATGTAGGAATGTAAACAGTTTAACCTTTTTAAGTCCCCTATGATTTCCCTTTCCTATTTCCCTTAGGTGCTTCTCTTGATGCTTATATTTGCAAGTTAAATTTTCCATTCAAGTCTGGTCTTTTCATCAAGAACTCTTGAAGGTCCTCTGTCCTCTATCTCATTGAATGTCCAATTTCCCCCCTGAAGGATTATGCTCAGTTTTGTTGGGAAGGTGATTCTTGGTTGTAATCCTAGATGCTTTGTCTTCTGGAATATCATATTTCAAGCCCTCTTATCCTTTAATGCAGAAGTTGCTAAATCTTCTATTATCCTGACTGTGACTTCACCATACGTGCATTGTTTCTTTCTGGCTGCTTACAATACTTTCTCCTTGACCTGGGAACTCCGGAATTTTGCTGTAACATTCCTGGCAATTTTCTCTTTGTGATCTCATTCAGGGGGTGATGGATGGATTCTCTCAATTTTTATTTTATCCTCTGTCTCTAGAATATCAGGGCAGTTTTCCTTGATAATTTCTTGAAAGATGATGTCTAGGATCTTTTTTTTTGATCATGGCTTTCAGGTAGTCCAATAACTTTTAACATATTTTCCTTGATCTATTTTTCCATACCAGTTTTTTTTTCCAATAAGATATTTCACATTGTCTTCTATTTTTTTCATTCTTTTAGCTTTGTTTTATTGGTTTCTTGGTTTTGCGTAAAGTCATTAGCTTCCATTTATTCCATTCCAATTTTTAAGGAATTATTTTCTTCAGTGAGTTTTTGGACCTCCTTTTCCATTTGGCCAATTCTGCTTTTTAAGGCATTCTTCTCCTCATTGGCTTTTTGGATCTTTATTTGCCATTTGGTCTAGTCAATTTTTCAAGGTGTCATTTTCTTCACTTTTGGAATCTCCTTTATCAGGCTGTTGACTTATTTTTTCATGATTTTATTTCATCAGTATCATTTCTCTTCCCAATTTTCCCTCCATCTCTCTTACTTGATGTTCAAAATCCTTTTTGAGCTTTTCTTTTGGCCTGAGACCAATTCATATTTTTCTTAGAGACTTTGTATGGAGGAACTTTGACTTTATTGTCTTCTTCTGAGTGTGTGCTTTGCTCTTCCTTGTCACCATAACAACTTTCTACAGTGAGAGGTGTTTTTTCCCATTGTTTGCTCATTTTGCTACCCTATTTATTGAATTTTAATTGTTAGTTAAAGTAGGGCTCTGTTTCCAAAGTGGAGGGTGTACTGTCTCAAGCTTCAGGGATTTTGTGCAGCTATTTTCAGAGATACTTCCTGGGACCTATAAGTTTTCAGGTCTTCCAAGGTGATGTGATCTAATGAGAAGTGTATACTCCTCTCCTGGTGCTCTGGTCTGTGAGTGACCACAAGCACTCTTTTCTGGCCTGGAAATGTGATGAGGGTCTCTCCTGCACTGCTGCCACAAGCTCTGCTATACTAGTGCTTTCCTTACCCTGGGACTGCCACCCAGGACTGGGACCCAGAACCAAGTGTGGACAATGCAACAGAGTCCTGCCTCAGTGCTAGGAAAGAGACCCTTATAATCTCCTTCTGACCAGTTGTTCAATCCCCTTACCGTCTGTGGGCTGGAAGCACCAAAAGTGACCACTGCCACTGCCACTGCTGATTCAGTCACTCCCATCACAAAGCCTGCTCCTGTCACCCCCAAAGCCTGTGCTGTGTTGATGGGACCTGTGCTGGACTGTGCTCTACTTTTGCCCTGGCACAACAGACCTTTCCTGCTGATATTCTAAGTTGCTCCTGGTGTCTGTGGGCCAAGAGGTCTGGAAACTCTCAGCTGCCAGATATTCAGTCGACCTGAGGTCTGCTCCAGGCTCACCAGGGCCCATTTTGCACTGGCACAGCCTGTGCTGGACTGCACTCCTCTCAGCCTGGTGCAACAGCTTTCTTGCTGACCTTACAAGTTGTCTTTGGCTGGAAATTTGTTTCACTCTATGGTTTTATGGGTCTTGTTGCTCTAGAATTTGTTTAGGGTCATTTTTAATAGTATTTGGTAGAGTTTGGAGGAGAGCTCAGGTGAGTCCCTGCCTTTACTCCACCATCTTGGCTCGTGCCATGTAGCTTTTAATGTTATTGCACTCAATTAACTAAACTGAGAGGGACTCACCATGGGAAGACTTGCTTTCTAATTATTTTTCCCACCACTTCTTCCTGTTGAGTTCCTATTCATCCCCTAAAGTCTAACTAAATTGTCATCTCCTTAGTGAAGATTTTCTTTAAATACTTAAGTAATGTCACTGTTTTTAGTTATCCTATAAACCTTTATTTATCTCTCTCCAATGCTCATATCATTTACCATTTGCATTACAGTTATTTGTACATGTGCCATATTTGCTCTTATGGTATAAATTGCAGAAGTTCAGAGAATGTGTCTTATCTAAATTTTGTATTTCTCCTGTGCCTAGCTTAATGATCTTAACAATAAAAAATTCTTCCATTGATATTGTAACAAAATATATACTGATGTTCTTCCAAATGCAGTGTCTTGACCTTACCACTCCACTTTCTCAATAGATAGAAATGGTTCAATTACTGGATTATTGCATCTGGGAGACTGACAAGGGGAAGAAGGAAAATCATACCTATTTCTCTATTTCAGCATGGGAAGGAGGAAAGATTAGGAGGGGTATTTTTTTTTTTGCTTTTTTGTTCTTTTATTTTTAAATTTTTTATTTCTTATATTTTGTACTTTAATAAAAGCAGAAAAGCTCCATTTTTAAAATTATATGACAGTTTTTACTTTTAATCATTGATCTCATTTTTACTTATTATTTGACTGATTCACAAAAACTAGATAATGCAAAAAAAGGTTAGAAGCATTCAATATCAGGAAGTTATTCACCTCTATGAAAATACATTAAACTCAATTAAAAAGCAGCATGTATAATACTTGGGATTCAATCAAAGGAGGAGAAAAAAAGGTGACATGATTGGAATGTTAACAGTGCCATAGTTAGATAAGAAAATCCATGGTAAGGCAGGATATAATTATGACAGAAGACTTAGAATGCATAGTTATCTGTAGGCTGTCAGTTTTTCCTAATGATAAAGCAGATTAAAATTTTTTAGCTGAATTATAGATATTTCAGATGCTAGAGGAAGTGATGGGAAATATATTTTAAAATCTTATTCTAAAAACAATGAGGAGGAACTAGGTGGTTAAGTAGAAATTCTAATTTGTGGGGTATTACTCATGCCATCTTAGTGCACATGACCATATTTTACTAATTCAGACAGTGAGGTTTGTTGATATTAAGTGACTTGTCCAAGATAACACTTTTAAGAAGTAAAGAGTATTTAAACCTAGTTTCTGCAACATCAAATCTAGTATTCTTTCTATTCTACCACCATTTTTGCATATTTTATGGTTGTAAGCTTAAAATCTTTTACTATACCTTTGGACGGAAAGCATGTTGAGTGAATCTAGATATCTGTATGTCTTGGAAAAGATTTTCAGATGGGCATTTTGTTTAACATTAAAATTATCTATATGATTGTGAAAAATGGAGTGCTTAAGTCCAACATGATCCAACCTACCTTAGAATTTTTAAAATTACAACTCAAAGGCCAATGGAAAGATATAATTGGGCTATGCCATAAACTATGAATTACTTGAGAGAAATGGAAAACAACAACAACAACAAAAATACTGTCAATAAGAAACATGCAAAGGAAAAAGGAGTTGACTTCCTTGGTATTGAGACTCAGAACAAAATATGAAAAATATGAGCCATTCACTTGATTCCCTTGATATAAGAAAATAGTAAGGGAAATTATTCCCATCTATTTGGGTTTCTCAACTATGAATCATTATGGAAAGACATCAGTGGGGTCAGGACAAATAAAAAAAATAGTATCATACATCAAACAATGTATCAAAGTTTTAAAATAAATTTGGAAAGCTGGAGATAAGGGACATAGCATGAAGAAGGGCTATTATGTAAAGAATTGCATTGTGAAAGAAAGGTGCTACAAATTATCATGAAATAGCATATAGTTCAGATTTACTGGTTTTGGACCAAACTGTTATGTCACTGAAATATAAACCTATGTATTTCAGCACTTAAGTATCTTGATTTCATTAGGATGAGCACTCCCTCCATGGATTCAGACAGTGTAGAGTCTTCAACAGCTCCTGTGGTGGATAATACTTATCACTTTGAGGCTAACATGGTGATCGTTTCCGAGCCTAACTAAACTGATCATCAAGTGACAGGCCTACCACTCATCATCAGACCTTTCCTTGGCATAGCTTTCAATCAAATAAGGTTATGTCCTTGTCATGAAGAAATTTAGTGAAGAACTTCAATTGATTCACTTTTAGTTTATCTCCTTTCCCCTCTGCTTTGAAGATTTTAAATATAGTTTACCTCCTGCTGTATTTTTACCTACACATCAAAAAATGTTTCATTAACATTCTGATCCAAAATCTCTAAAGAATCCAAATAACTGGTCATTTTTTAGTTCTGCACAGAGCATTCAAAATTTTATTATACACTTCTGATCAATTGTGTTAATTTTAATTAAGTAGCAAAAATTATAAAGTGATAAGTTTTATTTTTGTGTGAGATATTTACAGAATAATATTTCCAACTGTGCAAATGCCTTATAGAGTCTAAAATCAGCAAATACGTAGCTATCAAGACTAATGGACTGAGGCACCATTGCAGAAAAAAGAAAATTGCACGTAGTCTCCTGAACTATTTTGAGACACACATCTCAGTTCAAAAGGGAATGTGGAGGGGGCAGCTAGGTGGTACAGTGAGTAGAGCACTGGCTCTGGAGTCAGGAGGCCCTGAGTTCAAATCCAGCCTCACACACTTGACACACTTACTAGCTGTGTGACCTTGGGCAAGTTATTTAACCCCAACTGCCCTGCCAAAAGGCAAAATGAAAAAAACAAAACGAAACAAAAAAAGGGAAAACGTGGAGTAGAGGCTAGACCATTAAGCAGAGGAAGATTTATTAGGAAGCTATATACCTCAGTGTCTTTCAGGGGTCTAAGGATGCTAGTGTTTGCATGTGTTCAGGCTTTTATGTAAGTATTTATTTTTCTCCAATCCTTACTCAGTTCCATTGAACTCCCTAGAATGTTTCATCCAAAAAAAATCACAAAATAAAAACAACAGCAACAAAGTAAGTCATTTGATTCAACATGACAAGTATTTAGTAAGTGCCCACTGTTGTTAATCATTGCAATGAATAAGAGAACTATACCGGGCAAAGAGCATTAAACTTTGAAGATAAAGATATAAACCTGAGTTCTTTCTCCCTTGATTATGAATTGTATGTCTCTGGGTCATGACTTACTTCTCTCCCCTTTAAAATGAGAATAATACTTCTATGCCACATACTTTTCTAAGTTGTTATTGTGAAAGTATTTGGTAAATACAAAAGTGCTATGTACTTGGGAGTCAGTATTACTATTTTTACTACTACTACTACTAATAATAATAATAAACAGATAGCATTTTATATAACACTTTAAGATTTGCAATCTGCTTTACAGATTTTTTCCTCAAAACAACCCTCAGAGGTAGTTGGTTTCTGCATTTTACTAATGAGTAAACTAGAGTGAAGTGATGTGCCCAGGGTCATATAGCTAGTAAATGTTTGAGGTCACATTCGAACTCAGATCTTCCTGACTCTGTGTCCAGGACTCTATCTGCTGTGCCTCCTAGCAGCATTTTATTTTGACTCCTTAAGTTTGCAAGTTGCAGAATATTTGCTAGTCTACACTGATGGAAGGAATTTCCTCATCAGCAAACTAAGTATACCAGTGAAATTACAATTCCACACTACTGATGCTGTTGTTCCTACAACTACTATCATTCCTTCCATCCTTAACATTGTCAATATGAAGTTTGATTATAGTAGGAGTTCTTAACCTAGATTCAATAAACTCATGATTTAAAAAAAATATTTTGATAAGTATACTTCAATAGAGTTGGTTTCCTTCGTAATCTTACACATTTTATGCATTTAAAAACATTATTCTCAGATGGATTCATGAGACTGTCAAAGAGCTCCACAACACAAAAAGGGTTTAGTGCTTTTGATTTAGAGTAGTGGTCACTTTTGGATTGCCAGTATAAAAGCAAACTTTTGGATTAATAAAATGGATAATAATGGATTTAGAAACCATTCAAACAAAATTATTTATAATAACAGTTACACACATCCTGAAACATCAGTGATGAATACTTGCTTGTCAAAAAAGAATCAAGAGAACTGACAGATATTTTCATATCACATAAAAATCATGTTAAAAGTTAAGTAAATAAGTGCTTTTTGAAAAAAAAATGTCAACGAGCAGTTAGGTGGCACAGTGTATAGATCATCAGTCCTGGAGTCAGGAGAACCTATCTTCAAATCCAGCCTCAGTCATTTGACACTTACTAGCTGTGTGATCCCGGGCAAATCACTTAATCCTGATTGTCTAAAAAACCCTTTATTTAATTAGATTTTTTTTTATTTTTAGTTTACAACACTTCGTTCTACATGTTCTTGAGTTTCAATTTTTTTCTCTTCCCTCCCCCACCCTGCCCACCCAAAACAGCATGTGGTCAGACATAGATTCTATATAAAACTTCATATTAAACTTATTTACACAATAGTTGAGTTGCAAAGAAGAATTATGGCCAATGGAATGAATCATGAGAGAGAAGAAACAAAACCCAAAAAGAAGAGGAAAAAAAGAGAGCAAATAAGTTTGCCTCAATCTGCATTCAGACTCCACAGTTCTTTTTCTGGATGTAGCTAGCTTTTTCTATCATGAGTCCTATGGACCTGTCTTTGAGCCTGGTATCACTGAGGAGAGCCAATTCTGTCAAAGTTAGTCATCACAGAATCAATGTCTGTAGTTGTGTACAATGTGCTCCTGATTCTGCTCCTCTCACTCAGCATCATATCACATAGGTCTTTCCAGGTTATTATGAAGTCTGTATCTTCCCCATTTCTTATAGTACAATAGTATTCCATTACATTCATATACCAGAACTTGTTCAGCCATTCCCTAATTGATGGGCATCGCCTTGATTTCATGTTCTTTGTCAGCACAAAAAAGATCTGCCATAAATATTTTTGTACATACAGGTCCCTTTCCCACTTGTGTGATCTCTTTGGCATACAGCACTAGGAGTGGTATTGCTGGGTCACATGGTATACACATTTTTATAGCCCTTGGGGCATAGTTCCAAAGCTCTCCAGAATGGCTGTATCTGTTCACAACTCCACCAACAATGTATTAATGTTCCTATTTTTCCATATCCTCTCCAGCATTTATCATTTTCCTGTTTTGTCATTTTAGCCAATCTGCCAGGAGAGATGTGGTACCTGAGTGTTGTTTTGATTTGAATTTCTCTAATCAGTAGTGATTTAGAGCATTTTTTCATATACCTGTAGATATCTTTAATTTCTTCCTCAGAAAACTGCCTGTTCACATAGTTTGACCATTTCTCAATTGGGGAATCAATTGTATTCCTATAAATTTGGCTCACTTCCCTGTATATTTTAGACATGAGGCCTATATCAGAGATATTGGTTGTAAAGATTTTTCTCAAAAAACAAACTTTTACAGAGCAATAGATGGATAGCTGATAGTTTGTATGAGTCACTGTTTTTTATTAATCAAAGAATTTCAATTAATTTACTTCTGAATTAATCCTATAAAATGGCTAAGATCCCAAAAAGAAAATAAGGGCCCCTCGATGATATCCTTGTGCTTTCAACTAGTTATATGCTGACAAAGAAGTGTCAAACAGAAGACTAAATCATAAGAATTTCATTATTGAATAGAAGTTATTGTAAAAATGTCATTGTTATCAAGAGTTATAAAATATTCTTCCTTAATGAGCCTAGACTTGCAAATTTTGTAAGGAAAAAGTAGTAACTGCCATCCATTACTGGAGGTTGTAAAATTTTGGCACTTATTGAATACCCATGAAGAAATGATCTCGTGGCCAGGATTTTATACCAAAAACTGAATAACCTCCATAAGCGGAGAGTACAAATCTCTTTATTAGAAATAAAAGTCCCCAAATTTCCTTAAGAATTAAACAAATAGGTTGTACTGGAAGTGGCATGCAATAAAAGATAAAATGGTGGCTCATTAATACCTAGACACAATGGTAGCCCATGCAGTTATATAAACAAGATTTTTAATCAATATAGCCAGCTAAAATATTTAAAATTTCCAATTTTGCAAAACAAAATCATTTAAGCAGTGTCTATGACTCAAATTTCTACCCAATCCTACATATTATTGCTGATTTTCCTTAAGTTCAGATTTCACCATTTCACTCTTTTAATCAACTCCGTTGACTTGCTGGTGTCTCAGAATACAATACAAATTGTTCTTGTTAGTTTTCAATGTCCTTTTCAAACTAGCTCCAATCTGTCCTTTGAACTTCATTTAATGTTACTACCCTTCTAGCATTCTATGATGTAGACAAACAGTTCTTCTGTTTCTCAAACATGGCACTTTACCATCCTTGGTCCTTTTCACTGGCTGTCTCCCAAACCTGGTGAGGCTGGGCCTCACCTCTATTTCATATACTCTCTCTCTTCTTTCCTGATTGCAAGTCCAGCACTGTGTTATACATGAAGTCTTTCCTGATCTCTTATAACCTTTCTAAATCATCTTGTATGGAATAACTTTGATTTTTTTAATACTTTCTCTATTCATTCATTATGCACATATAAGCACTTGTTTACCCCCAATAGAAAGCAAGTTCTTTGAAAATAGGGATTATTTCATATTTTGTGTTTCAATCTATATTACTTAGCACAGTACTTGGGCACATAGTAAGCATTTAATGCTTATTGGTTGCTCATTGATGCTTTGTTAATTGATTTACATGGAATTAAAGTTCTCAAAAAGTAGAGAAAGCAGAAGTAATCTACAAATAAGATGAAGTACATAACATCTTCATCATTATGCCTGCTACTAGAGTCTTTTTGAGCATGTTTTCTGTGAGACAAGAGGAAATGAACACATATCCCCAAAATAAATTTTATTTACTTTTGCAGTAGTCTGCAAAATATAAAAAAAGGTAAACGTATAATATTATCATAGGGATTCCTCCTCAGACTTTTCTTCAAATTCCATAAAATATAAGATGATAATAAATATAGCAACCATTGCTACTACTGTCTCACTACTACTGCCACTATCACTACTACCATTATCACTACTACTATCCCTATGACTGCTTCTTCTCCTCTTCTTCCTCCTACTGCTGCTGCTATTCTTATTCCTACTATTCCTCTTCCTTCTCCTCCTTCAAAAAGCTGTGCAGGGCCCTTGTGCAAGCCTTGATCTCTTTAGAAACGAACTATTACGATAGCCTTGTGGTTGGTCTCCCTTTCTCAAGTTGCCCCCTATGCCAATCTACCTTCACTCTGCTTTCATATTGATCCTTCTAAAACACATTTCTGACCATGTCACCTCCCTATTCACGTCTTATGTTTTGCTTCATAAACTGGCTCCTTCCAACCACTCTTTGTTTAGAAAAAATCTGGGCCTAGATAATACTTATATCAATTTAGCTTTGAGATAAGATGGAACTAGATAGTTTTAAAGAAAAAATTTTTTTTTGGTGACCAATCTATGGTGATAGTTAAATCTCAATGAAATGATATTGCTAAAAATAATATCCACCATTTTCTATCCTAGACTCTTTTTCCAAATATAATTGGCATATGATGTATGGTGCTTGTGTCTATTGTGCATATACCTCAAATATTTGTATCTAATCAAGAGAAAACTTTTTTAATTTTTTTTTAATTTTTGCTTATTTTTAATAAGAATAAAGGAAATAGAATCAGGGAGCTAAACATTACCTAATTCTCGAGATTTATAGACAAGAAGAAACTGTCTATCTGTTAGCAATTCTTCCTCAATAATTTCTCTTATACTTTTTGAAATTTTTCATTTCATTTATGTGATCCCCCAAATCATGAGAGCACAGCCATTATGCTTCTCTGACCACTATAGGTTATGAGTCTGATTTCACAATTACATGTCAGCTCCTCGAGTGCCAGGATTGACTCATTTTTTATGTTTGTATCCTCAAAGACATATAAAAGATATTATTTGAATTCTGTACAAAAGTGTATTTATTTTGCTTATTAATGATTTCTTTCTGAATTTCAAGTATCAGTCAATTCATAAATACCAGCAAATTCAATGTGAATTAGCATAATGAAATTATTTTCATTAATCACATGAGATTGTATTGAATAAAGTGGAGTTATTTTCCAGTACTATGGAAATTAGAGAAATTTGAAACATAGAAGACTGAATAAATCTCTAAATCTAGTTCTAAATACTATGATCTGGATGTAATTATAGTGGGGCAACTCAGTCTTTCCCAAACATGCTCAATGTGCTTTGACAAAATCTAGCCCTGAACATCCATTTTTTCCTTCTCCTAGCCTTAGGTGGCTATTTCTTTGAGTCTCTCTCCTTTTAAGAATTTTTGAACAGAAGTTCACAATTTTTATGGAGTCTGAAGTCCAAAAGAATTAAGTTCAAATACAGTTTCAGACACTTACTAGTTGTGAGACCATGGATGACTCACTTAATCTCTATCTTCCTCAATTTCCTTATCTGTAAAATGAGGATATTAATAGTAACTACTTCCTAGGGATGTTGAAAGTATTGAATGAGAAATTTAAGTATTTAGTACAGGAACTGGCACATAGTTAGGCACTTGATAAATTACTGTTTCTTTATTTCTCTTCTTCACTCAACTCCAGCTCAAATTGTCTTTAAAAGCTGGCTAGAGGAAAACTTTCAAGCAGCTTTTCACTGGTTCATTTTTTTCCTGTTTACCCGTTCTGCCAGAATTGATAGTTTTAGCTCTTCATGACACCAAGAACATGGCAGAGTCGGTAGTTGAGTGTAGGGCAGTACTGTTACTAATGGTACTAGGAATGGACATGGCCTTGAAAGAGATAGAACAGCTGGATTTTGGAGAGAATTACAGAAAAGAAGTTGGAGTAATCTCAAAGATATATTTTATTTTTTTTTTTGGAAATACCAATTAGGGCCAGGCTCATACAAGGAAACAGGAGATAATTCTCTTCCTCAATATTCTTTCTCTTTTACTACATTTTTTTTTTGTGAACCAGGCATCCAGGGGTAAGAATAGTGCTCTTACAACAGTTTTCCTGCATTACAAGTGATGCAGAACGCTTTTCTGGTCTTAAATAACCTTAATGTTTTCCTTCTGAGGTTATCTACTATTTCAGTTATTTATGTACTGTTTGCTCATGGTGGTTTATATATTGTCTGCCCCTTAAAATTATAAACTTCTTTAAAGCTGTTGCATTTTTTTTATATCTTCAGTATTAAGCACAATTTCTGGCACGATAGTAGATGCTTAATAAAATACTTGTTGACTTAAATTGTAGCATTTTTGAGGCTAACCTGGCAACTTAATCCTTATGTTTCTTTTAGAAAATACCTCCTGAAATAAAAAAAGCTAATATATCATCTGTCTATTCATCCATCTATTTTCTCTGTCCATCTCTCTCTCTCTCTCTATCTATCTCTCTATCTATCTCTCTCTCTCATTACCTATATACTCCATCTATCTATTTTCTTTTTATACACCTAGCTATCTGTCCAAACATCTATTTTTAATTGATTTTTTCATCTACGTCGACCGATTTAACACTGTTTTCCCAAGTTATCTAGGCCAGAAGTGCTGAAGATATTCCCAGTTCCACTACTGTTCCACTCTGTCTTCCACTCCTCCCTTTGCCCCCACACTATATGAATGAGGAACATTGTGCAGATAGGGCATAGCCCAGTGTAGCTCAGTACTTTCAAACTCTGATAAACATCATCCTCAGTCTTCCCGATATTTGTTATGGACTCATGTTACTGTGCCTAGCTGTAGATCATTTTTTTATAATGCACAATTCATGCAAATTATATGTAGTCTATAAACAGCATACTTTTATAAACACTACTCTAACAAATTCTAAAAATATTCTTTTCCTTAAATCAATAAAAACAGGCACCTTCATTATCAGTCATATCAGATAAATCCACTTAACTTCTTTGCTAAATTTCTGGCACATATTACCTTTTCAGAGTTTTTATTCTGGAAATTATTGATGCACACAAGAAATGTGATTATATCCAAGAGCCAGGAGCTACATTTCTCCATCTAAGGGCAGCACTATATTTCCTACACAGTAGGGAATTCTGCATTCTTTTACATGGGCTACAGATTGACTTGACAATGAAGAGCAATTTCTCAAACAGTTTTGATCATGCAGTCTAACTTATAAACCAGATCATCCTCTAAGTGGTGTGCATCAATTTTACCACTTGGTATTCATTATATTACAATCCCCACTAAAAATCTTTCTCCAAATATTGAGATTGGCACATAGATATGCAGTTACCATTTATGAAAGTAAACATTTTTTCAACACCATACTCTCTAGAGTCTCATTTCATTCTGAATGCCAAAAACTAGTTAAAATGGTATTTGGAACTAGATTCTCCAAAACCTTCAAAATTTCCAGAAGGTGGGAAACACACACCATATCTTTTATCTTCTATGCTTATGGTTTGGCTCTTCCTGCAAGGAAGTCCACATGCTCACACAATTTGCTTTCAGAAAAAAGCAATGAAAAATGAATAACTGAAGTCCAGCCAATTCTTAATGTCAGTTTGACACATGATCATCTACAGCTTACTTTGGGGACTTGTTAGGAATTAAATATACAGTTCATGAAATGAAATATCTTTTTTTCAAGAACTATCATTTCTTACAGTAAGCACATTCATTCAACAATCATTTATTAAGCTCCTATCATGCTCTAGGAACTATTTTAAGCAATAGTTATGTAAGCAGGTATTTTATTATATTTTTTAAACTTATTTAACATTATTTTATTGATTATTATCTATATTGAATTAGTTCTACTATGTTTGCCAATCTGTATTAGAAAGGCTATGCGACAGTTGTTGAGACTGGTGATTTCTCTTGAATAAAAGAAAGCTGTTTTAATTATTCCAGCACTTCAAAACAATATTGGATCTGTAACATCCTCCACTTGGTCACGCCCTATAATGATGCAGACTGTAGTCTGGATCAAATTAAATCATAATTGTAAAGTGCTTACTTTAGTGCCTAGCATATAAGAAGTACCATATAAATATTATTTAATATTATTATTATTAAGTATTCTATGTAGAATTCCTTAATCTTCTTAATCTCTTAGAATACCAATGATCTACTTATTATTTTTACTTTAAATTTAAAAGAACTTATGAAACTTCAGTTTATTCAATAGAAAATTAAAATTATTGTGAAGTCTTATATATTTCTTCTTCTTGATTAACTACTTACACTTTATTTTATCAAATATTTTCCTATCCAATGTAGTCTCTCCTTGAAATACATCCCGAAACATGAAGCTAGCTAATCATCTGAAAACACCACTTTCATCCTGCCATTTCCCTATTTTTCAAAATGACTCCCCATTTTCTATAAGATAAATCTTCATGTAATATCCAAAGCTATACACATGGTGGCTCCAAGTTCTCAGTCAAAATCCTTAATTTCAGTTAGACAGTCTACCTGTTTTCTTGCTTCCTAAAAAGGCATATTTGATTCACCTTATATTTATCATACTTATTAGTCAAAAACGGATTTAGTAAATACATATTGTGTACTAGAGATTGTGCTAAGCATGGGGCGCTATATAGGAATGTAAAAAAAAAACCAACAGTATTTGGCCTCAAAAAGCTCACTATCTAATGAGAGAGGCAACATGAAAATAAATGCATATAAAAAAAGATATGCAGGAAAGAGAAGTGATCATCAGAGGGAAGGCACTAGGATCAGAAGGATAGGGAAATATCCTGTGGGATTTTAGCTGGCACATGAAGAAAACCAAGGAAACTAGTATGTGTAAATGAAGATGGAGAACATTCCAGGAATTGGAGATAGACAGAAAAAAATGCCTCAGTCTGAGAGATCAAGTGTCTTGTTCAGAGAACAGCAAGGAGTCTAGTGATCAAAAAGTACAAGAATGGTATGTGTGAGATGTAAAAAGACTGGAGAGATAGTGGGTGGAAGGATAAGTTATGAAGGCGTTTGAAATGCAGAGCAGAGGATTTTGTATGTGATCTTGGAGGTTATAAAGAGCCACTGGATTGCAACAATCTAAAATGTACAGGGGGAGTGGCATGGTTGGATTTATACTTTAGAAAAGTTATTTTGGTGGCTAAGTGAAGGATTGATTTGAACGGGGGTTGAATTTTGGCAGCCAGACAAGCCAACAGGCTATTTTAACAGTTTGGGCATGAAGAAATGAATGCCTGCAGCATGGTAGTAGAAATAGCCAAGGAGAGTAGAAAGCATATTCAAGGTCTGTTGCAAAAGTGAAATTGACAGGCCTCAGCAACATATTAGATATGGAAGGCGGGGTGTGTGAGGGATAGGGAAAAGTTGAGGATGACACAAGCATTGCAAGCCTGTGGGAATGGCAGTATATTGATTCTCTCAGGATTTTCATTGAGAGTAATAGGGAAGTTTGGGAGCAACCCATGTGATCTGATGAGATCACCAAGTAAAGCAGCATAGACTAAGAAGAATGGACTCAGTGAATGGCCTTTTTTTATTTTTCAGTGAAATATGAGGCAAGCTTCTTGTCTGAGTAGATAGGGAGGGGAAAAGGGAAGCCATAGAAATTTTGAAATTTCTACCTTTATTCAGCAGCTGATATGTAGAAGTTAAGGCAGTAGATAGTGGGAGTGACCCAAGGTTGAGGCTTGGCAGGAAACAACTGGCAATATAAGGGGTAAAGGACTGAAGACTTTACCAGCAGGAGTAAAATAACTCAGTTCAATCAGTCCAGAGAGTCTCAGCTCTCACTCCAGAAGTGACCTGAAGTTTCTAGAATAGTAAGTTGGGAATGGGGATATGACAGAAGTTCTATAGGCAGATGTTTTTTCCAAGTCTTTCCCTTCAGGAACCTGAAGAGAGGCTGCAATTGCCAACTTGTATCTCAGTAGAAGCAAGAAAAATCCCAGGATCTCTCACTTTGACTGTTTTCAACAACTCTGTATGCTGGCTCCTCTCACTTCACATAAAGTATACCTTGTCCATATCATTGAGAATCATATAATCAGTAGGGTCAAAAGGAATGATATTGTTCCTCTGTGGGGAAAAGTTTTATTCCTATGATACATTTTTCTTATTTTTGATTAATGAATTTTAAATGTTATTTAAAAGAGTTTTTTAAAGTTATTATACATTTGAGTTAAAATGCTGCCAATATTTAATATTAACCAAAAGATTTCATCAAATACGCACATATGTGTATACATAGGTATATACATACACATACATGCATATAGACATACATATATACACACACACATATTTATATATACACGCAGATACGTGTGTGTGTGTGTGTGTGTGTGTGTGTGTGTGTAATTCTTACCTAGGATGAACGCAACCTGAAAACATTAAGCAAAGATAGACCTAGACTTTCATTCAGTTTTTGTGTTTGGCATCTTTAATAAAAAATGCTTACCTTGCCTACATATTGAGTGTCTGTACCTGTATACTCTTCCAGCAAAAAAAACTGATTCCACATCCAACCACGCTTGGCTCGGCGTAGCATTTTCCCATGCTCTTCTGAGAGACTGAGGGTCCTTTCTCTTTGCAAATATCTGTTCATTCCTTCTTGCAAAGGTGTCAGGTCAACCATATGAAGCATACAGATCCAAATAAATAAAGAAAGGCAGGAACAAGTCCTCATTATGTGTGATTTTGACAGGATGTCGAATTCAATATTTCTTCTGTTTCTCTCTCTCTCTCTCTCTCTCTCTCTCTCTCTCAACACACACACATACACACACACACACAGTTTCAAATGCTGTCTTCTTTTTCAAAAGACCTGTAAAATGGGCAAAAAATTAAAAGATTATAGGTTAGTTTGAAAAATCATATGGTCCAATTCAACTATTAAGATATTGATAAGTACAATGCACGACTGAAATAAAATATCAACAGCTTCTTCAATCCTATACAGTAATTGAAAACTAATGTCACATCTGGGAGCGGACACAATAATCAATAGTCATTACATCATAAAAGAATGAGGCTAAATAATGTCTTAATAGCTTCATTGTCAAAATGTAAATTATACACACATTAATGTGGCTTATGCTGAAAATGCACTTTGGGAAAGTATGTCACTTCATATTCCTTTTTGTCTAGAAAATTAGGAATCTATAGTACAAATCTATGAATTGTAGGAGCAAATTGGAGGATAGAAAGCTAGGTCACTTTCCCCTGATAATCAATCATGAATCTTGTCTCCAAAAGATTTATACCTATTATTATCCCCCTATGTTCTCCAGGTCTGCTATGCAAGTTATCAAACACTCTCATTAAGAGCCTGGATGTGACCACTCAGAGGAGATGTAACCTAAATACTACGCAAGCACCCATGGCAACACTTGTACAGATATTGTAGGAAAAATTCTTATCTTCCCTCCCCTCTTTCCAAGTACACTGAAGCTGCCCACAGCAACACCACCACAGGGTGACAGACATACCTCTTTACATTATTCCCTCTAAACATTCTGGTGATCTGCTTAATCAGGTTTACAAATTTGTGTTATCCTCAAGTCCTTACAACTGCTAACCTGTACGTGCAATCAATTGTAAATCATGTAATTTTTCCCTTCATCTCTTGGATATGTTTCTCTTTCTCTAGTCTTCGGTGCTGGCCAACTTCTATACCTAGGATTCACTCCCTCCCCTATTCTACTTCACAGAATCCCTTTCTTCCTTAAAATCTGTTCCTCAAGCAGTATTCTCTACATAAAGCTTTTCCTGAATCTGAACCTACTAGAACCTTTTCTTCCCAGACTATTTTGTATTCAGTCTTTTTTGCTTATTTGTATTTTTCTCTTTATAATTATTCATTCTATACTTACTTATGCAGTTATTTTCTTTCCATTTAGAATGTAAGCTCCCTGTGTGTAGCAATTTTCAAATTCTTTGTATTTATATCCCTGGTAGCTAGTGCAAAACAAATACTTGTTGATTGATTGATTGGTGGATGCACTAAAGAGGAAAGAAACTTGGGGGGCAGAGCAAAGATGGTGGCTGAAAAGCAGGGACTTGTGTGAGCTCCCCTCGCAGGTCCCTCCAAAAACCTATAAAAATGGCTCTGAACAAATTCTAGAACTGCAGAACCCACAAAATAGCAGACAAAAGCAGGGCTCCAGCCCAGGACAGCCTGGATGATGGCTGAAAAAGGTCTATTGCACAGAACTGGGAGAGGAGTGGAGCAGAGCCCAGCATGAGCTGTGCCTGGGACAACCAGAATGGGAGCCCAGTGGAACAGACCCTAGCATGCTGAATCAGTGAGCTGTGGCAGTTACCAGACTTCTCAACCCACAAACACCAAAGACAACAGAGAGGAACTGCAGAACCCATGAAATAGCAGAGGGAAGCAGGGCTCCAGCCCAGGACAGCCAGGATGGTCACTGGGTAAGATCTATCGGGCATAGAGCAGAGTCCAGCGTGGGTGGCGGCAGGACCAACCAGACCAGGGGCCAGGCGGATCAGACCATAGCACCCTGAATCAGTGAGCTGTGGCAGTTACCAGACTTCTCAACCCACAAACACCAAAGAAAACAGAGAAGGTTAGAGGGAAAAGCTGCAGGGGGCAGAGTGAAAAGAGTTCATGGTTTGGCCACCACTCAGGGGACAGCGGGGGTGGTGCAGCTACAGAACTACAGCTGCAGATGCTTCTGGGCCCAAGCCCACCTGGTGGGAGGAATTAAGTGGCAGATCGGAGCAGGATTGCACAGCCTGCTTAAGATCTGAGTCAGGTCCTAGTTGGCAGTTCTTGGGGGAGGAGGAGCACTGGTGTGGCAGAGCTGGCTGTATAGAAAAGGCTCTGAAAAAAAACTGTGCATCCCCTCAAGCTTGGAACAAAGTAGTCTTTACAATACAAGCAGTCATACCCTGATTAAAAGCTCGAGGGTCAAGTATTTGGCTGGGAACATGGCCAGGCAGGGAAAATGGACTCAGATTCAGACTCAGACTTTGGTATCTTTCTTGGTGACAAAAAAGACCAAAACATACAGCCAGAAGAAGTCAAGAAAGTCAAAGAGCATACATCAAAAGCCTCCAAGAAAAACACGAACTGGTCTCAGGCCAAGGAAGAGCTCAAAAAGGATTTGGAAAAGGAAGTTAGAGAAGTAGAGGGAAAATTGGGAAGAGAAATGAGAAGGATGCGAGAAAATCATGAAAAACAAGTCAACAACTTGCTAAAGGAGACCCAAAAAAATACTGAAGAAAACAACCCCTTAAAAATAGATTAATTCAAATGGCAAAAGAGCTAAAAAACGCCAATGAGGAGAAGAATGCCTTGAAAGGCAGAATTAGCCAAATGGAAAAGGAGGTTGAAAAGACCACTGAAGAAAATACTACCTTAAAAATTAGATTCGAGCAAGTGGAAGCTAGTGACTTTATGAGAAATCAAGATATTATAAAAGAGAACCAAAGGAATGAAAAAGCAGAAGACAATGTGAACTATCTCACTGGAAAAACCACTGACCTGGCAAATAGATCCAGGAGAGATCATTTAAAAATTATTGGACTACTTGAAAGCCATGATCAAAAAAAGAGCATAGATATCATCCTTCAAGAAATTATCAAGGAGAACTGCCCTGATATTCTAGAGCCAGAGAGTAAAACAGAAATTGAAAGAATCCACCAATCGCCTCCTGAAAAAGATCCCAAAAAGATAACTCCTAGGAATATTGTCACCAAATTCCAGAGCTCCCAGGTCAAGCAGAAAATACTTTAAGCAGCCAGAAAGAAAGAAACAATTTTTGTATTGTGGGAAAATAATCAGGACAATACAAGATCTAGCAGCTTCTACATTAAGGGATCAAAGGGCTTGGAATATGATATTCCAGAGGTCAATGGAGCTAGGATTAAAACCAAGAATCACCTACCCAGCAAAACCGAGTATCATGCTCCAAGGCAAAATATGGATTTTCAATGAAATAGAGGACTTTCAAGCTTTCTCAGTGAAAAGACTAGAGCTGAATAGAAAATTTGACTTTCAAACACAAGAATCAAGAGAAGCATGAAAAGGTAAACAAGAAAGAGAAATCACAAGGGACTTACTAAAGTTGAACTGTTTTGGTTACCTTCCTACATGGAAAGATGATTTGTATGATTCACGAGACCTTAGTATTAGGGTAGCTGAAGGAAATATACATATACATATACATGTACACGTACATGTACATATACTACATATATACATATATACACACATACATACATATATACACACACATATATATGCATATATATACATATATATATATATATACACACACACACACACACACACACACACATATACACACACACAGAGGGCACAGGGTTAGTTGAATATGAAGGGATGATATCTAAAAAAATAGAATCAAATTAAGGGATGAGAGAGGAATATATTGAGAGAGGGAGAAAGGGAGAGATAAAATGGGGTAAATTATATTGCATAAAAGTGGCAAGAAAAAACAGTTCTGCAGGAAAGGAAGAGGGGGCAGGTGAGGCTGAATGACTGAATCTTGTTCTCATCGGATTTGACCTGAGGAGGGAATAATATACATACTTAACTGGGTATCTTAACCCACAGCAAAGTGGGGGGAAGGGAATAAAAAGGGGGGATGATAGAAGGGAAGGCAGATGGGTGAGGAGGTAATCAAAAGCAAACATTTTCTAAAAGGTATGGAGTCAAGGGAAAAAATTCAATAAAGGGGGATAGGTTAGGAAGGAGCAAAATAGAGTTAGTTTTTCATAACATGAGTATTGTGGAAAGGTTTTACATAATGGTACACATGCGGCCTATGTTTAATTGCTTGCCTTCTTAGGGAGGGTGGGTGGGGATGGGAGATGGGGGAGAATTTGGAACTCAAAGTTTTAAAAACAGATGTTCAAAAAAAAGTTTTTGCATGTAATTAGGAAATAAGATGCACAGGCAAAGGGGCATAGAAATTTATCTTGCCCTACCAGAAAGTAAGGGAAAAGGGGATGGGAAGGGAGTGGGGTGACAGAAGGGAAGGCTGACTGGGGAATGGGGCAACCAGAATATATGCCATCTTGGAGTCGTGGGAGGATAGAATGGGGGGATAATTTGTAATCCAAACTCTTGTGAAAATCAGTGCTGAAAACTAAATATATTATATAAATTAAATAAATAAATTTGAGTTTAAAAAAAGAGGAAAGAAACTTGAAGTAGGAATAGCAAGTCAGAAAGCTGTTGCAATATAATAGAATGGAGATTATAGCTTGTAAACCATGGAAAGGTAGCTTAACATTATATATATATATATATAATATATATTATATACACACACACACATATATGTATACTATGTATATATATATATGTGTGTGTGTATATATGTATATATACACATGTACACACATATATGTGTAGTGTCTAATCATGTCACTTCCTGATTAAATAAATTCTGCATGTTTCCCAATGACTTTTTCATCAAATATCATTTAATTTTTGAATCATCTTTTTTAAAAAAATGTATTTTTTATGTTTTGTAACGTATCTGATTATAAGTAGTAATGTGAATATTTATAAAAACTAAATATATGCATATTGGGAGATTTGTCCCCAAAATAGCTTATTGGTGAAGAACAAAACTGTGTGAAAACCATTGATATAAAAATCTTAAAGCCTTTGATTAAAGTGAAAAAAAATAGAACTGAGTTAAAATTCCAGTTTTGCATTTTATAAAATTTAAATTATTGGGAAAGTTACTTAATTGTATAATTATATTACATTTCCAGTAATTCTTCCAACTTAAACTACTGCTTAATGGTTTAAATTAATATTTAATTTTTGATTGTCACCAAAAATATATTGTGAAAAACTGCTCACACCACTGCTTCAAACATGCCAAAAGTAGCTTTGTTAATTTTTAAAATATGCATTTCTTCTATTAGATTCTATAAATCTGATAAGGTTATAATAATAAACATAACATTTCATTAGATATTTGAGAGATATTATGAAATGTGTTGATTTTATAATCAATTAATAGTGAATTAAAAAAAAAACTGAAATCTCATTCCTAAGAAAATTAAATGATTCCTAGTGATATCTGCAATCTTTGCTCTAGTAGACAAATTTTTGTTTTATCTATTATCAACTTGGATATATTATCCCCTTGGATTCATTTTCTTTAAAATATTAGCACAGTCTTCTGTGCGAGACGATACACTATTTTTGGAACATATGATCTAACTTAGTTCATCAGCAAAATATTTTGCCATTTAACTAGATATGGCCAATAGTATAAAAAAGGAAACAACTTCATAGTTATTTATTAAATTTTGAAACCTCTAGTATCTATTCAAGTTAGTCAGTCAAAACAAGATTTCAAAACATCCTTATGTATAAAATCATCTCAAGAAGACAATAAACAGAGGAAAATGGGATAATTTTGCAAAGATTATTATTTTTTTCTCATCAAGAAAAATGGAATCACATTACTGGGATACTGACATCACTGTCCTTGGGTACTAAATAACATAATAACAGCAGAGGTAGCCAAATTAGATTACATGTGTGTATAATTAAAATATTATAATTTAAATATGTATATGTACGTGTGTGTTTTTGTGTGTATACATACCTATATGTCGTGTTTGAGTATATAAATAGTGTATATATGTGTATATATATATATATATATATATATGTATATGCACACACACACACAGAAACAGACACAGATACAGACACACATATATGTTTTTTGCAACAAAATATTTCCCATTATACTAATTTATTTATGTCACTTAAGATTTCTAAGAAAGTTTAATAAAGAAAGTACCCTATATGATGATCTGAAAATATACACAAAGGGTTTAAAGCAAGGAGATGTAAGCTGGCCAAAAATTTGATGTTATGTGATAGAGTGTTTCCAATAAAGAACTCATGTCAAGGAGGAATTCTGGTGGGTGGTTAGGTACTCTTATTTTCAGATGACATTGTGTTGATTACATCAAGCCCCAAGAAAATTGAGACCCTCCTGGCATCTCTCTATTATCACACGAAAATTTTGGCCTATCCACCTTCAGAGGAAAGAACAAGTGGATGAAGAATCTAGACTCCCCTAGATTTCAACATGCTTCTGAATGAATACTAGTGGGGCTTGTCCATAGTCATGTGTATCTGAGATAGATAAGAAAAATGGTTAAAAGCTGGGTTAAGAGTCAAAAAGGACTGAGGTGGGGTGGAACTAAGATGGTGGAGAAAAGGTAGAGACTCACCTGAACTCTCTCCATTTTATACTTCACTTAAGACTTCAAAACAAAATAATAATACTTCAAAACAAATTCTGACGTGGCACAACCCACAAAAGGATAGGGCAAAACAATTTCCAGCCCAAGATGACTTAGGAGGTGAACAGGTAAAGCCATCTGAATCTGGTAAGAGTGAAGGACAGTACAGCACAGGCCACACCCAAGCAAACCAGCTGTGGGCCTTGGGGATGACTGAACCAGTGGTTTTCTGGATCTCTCAGCACACAGATAATAAGGGGGTCAGACAACTGGCCAGGATATTATAGGGGTCCCTTTGTTTGTACCAGGGGCAGGACTCTGTTTCACTGTGTATACTTGTATCTAGGCTGTAGTCCCAGGTATCAGTCCAAAAATGAGGAGGAGCATTAGAACACTAGAACTTGTGGCATGAGGGGAGCTGGGCTCCTGGTAACAGTTCAAGAGTGGAAAAGAGTGCTTGTAGTCACTCACAGACTAGAAAACAGGCCAGGTAACACACCTCTCCTTAGATCAGATCATCTTAGAAAAAATAAAAACTTACAGGTAATCAGAGTTATCTCCTAAAACAGTTGTACAATCATCATGAAACTTAGGACAGTGTACCTTCCACACCAAAAGCAGTCTGATTTAGCAAACAGTTAAAAGTAAAGATGTAGGCTGGAAAAATGAGGAAACAGCAGACAAATATCCTGACTAAAGTAAGTTACTATGGTGACAGGAATGACTGAAACACAAATTCAGAAAAAAAAAATCTAAAGAGCTGCATCATATATATTGTATATGAATCAGTGTTAGGCCATGGAAGAGCTCAAAAAGTATTTCATAAATCATGTAAGAGAGGTAGAGGAAAAATTGGGGAGAAATTAAGTGTGATGGAAGAAAACCAAGAAAATGATTGTTATGGAGGTGTTTTGCATGACTATACATATATAACCTATATTGAATTGCTTGCCTTAACAATAAGAGTGGGTGGGGAGGGGGAAAGAGAGAATGTGGAACTGAGAGTTTTAAAAAGAAATGATAAAAATTGTTTTTTAATGCAACTGGGAAATAAGATATACAGGCGATCAGGTATAGAAATCTATCTTGCCCTACAGGAAAATAGAAGGACAAAGGATAGGAGAAGGGAGTGAGTGATGTAAGGGAGGCTAGATTGGGGGAAGGGCTAATCAGAATGCACACTGTTTTGGGGTGGGGGAGTGGAGAGATGGGGAGAAAATTTGGAACTCAAAAGCTTGTGGAAGTGAATGCAGAAAACTAGAAAAAAATAATAAAAAGGAAAATAAAAAGAAATCATGAAAAAAGTCAACAACTTGGTAAAAAGGGCAGAAAAGAAAAACCTGAAGAAAATAACACCTTAAAAAGCAGAATAGGACAAATGGAAAAAAAGGTAAACAAATCCAGTAAAGAGAACAATACTTTGAAAAGTAAAATTTTTCAAATGGAAAAGAAAATATGTACAAAGATTCATTGAAGAAAATAATTTCTTAAAAACTAGAATTGGATAAGTGGAAGTTAGTGACTTTATGGAATATCAAGAAGCAATAAAACAAAATCAAAAGAATGAAAAAGTAGAAGAAAATGTGAAATATCTCAATAGGAAAAAAATTAGCTTACCTGGAAAACATATCCAAAAGAGATAATTTTAAAATTATTGGACTACCTAAAAGCCATGATCAAAAAAAGGAGCATATACGTCATCTTTTAAGAAATTATCAAGGAAAACTGCCTCGATATCCTAGCATCAATAGGCAAAATAGAAATCTAAATAATTCACTGATCACCTACTGAAAGAAATCCCACAATGAACACCAGGAATGACATCACCAAATTCCAGAGTTCTCAGCTCAAATAGAAAATACTGCTAGCAGTCAAAAAGAAGCAACTAAAATAGCATGGAGCCACATCAGGATAATTCAAGACTTAGCAGTTTCTACACTAAAGAACTGGGAGACTTGAAAGATAATATTCTGGAAGGCAAAAGAGCTACAATTACAGCTAAGAATCATCTACCCAGGGCAATCGAATATACTACTTCAGAGAAAAATGGATATTTGATGAAATAGAGGACTTTCAAGCATTCCTGATAAAAAGACCAGAACTGAGTAGAAAATTTGACTTTCAAATACGGGACTCAAGAGAAGCATAATAAATAATCAGGAATGGGAAACCAGAAGGGATCCAGTAAGTTTAAACTGTCTACATTCCTACGTGGGAAAATCATACCTTAACTCCTAAAAACTTTTAAATTATTAGGTCAGTTTAAAGGAATATATGTAAACAGAGGGCATGAGTATGAGTTGAATATGATGGGATAATTATCTAAAAAACTTAAAGAGTGAGAAAGAGTAATGCACTGGGAGAAAGAGAAAGAAAGAGGTACAATAGGGTAAATTATCTGACATAAAGGAAGCACAAAAGAGTTTTTACTTAGGAGAGGAAGATGAGGGAGTTAGGGGTAGGAGAGCTTGTAAATCTCACCCTCATTGGAATTGACTCAGAAAAGAAATAACATACATATTCAGCGGGGTATTAGAATCTATCTTAACATGTAAGAAAGTAGAGGGGGAGAACAGAAGAAGGGGAGGGATGATAGAAGGGAAGAGAGATTGTATGAAGTAAAAATCTGAAGTAAAACACTTTTGAGAATGAACTGGGTGAATGGAGAGAGAGCAGTATGATAAAAAGTGGGAAACTAGAATGGAATGACATACAAAGTAATCATATCTGTGAAAAAAAATTACAGCACATTTCTCTGATAAAGACTTCATTTCTCAAATATATAGAAAACTGAGTCAAATTTCTAAGAATAAGAGCCATTCTTCAATTGGTAAATGGTCAAAGTAATCAAAGCTATCTATAGTGATATGATATAATGTTCTAAATCACTATTGATTGGAAAAATGCAAATTCAGACAAGTTTGAGGTACCACCCTACACTTATCAGATTGGCTAATATGACACAAAAGGAAAACAACAAATCTTGGAAGGGATGCGGGGAAATTGAGAGACTAATACATTGATGATGAAGTGGTATATTAATTCAACCATTCTGTAGAGCAATTGGAACTATGCTGTAAGCGCTATACAATCATACATACCTTTTGACCAAGCAAATATGTACACCAGCTTTTTCAGTGGTGGTAAAGAGTTGGAAATTGAAGGGATGTCCATCAATAGGGGAATGGCTGAACAAGCTGCTGTATATGAATAAGATGGAATAGTATTATTCTATTAGAAATTATGAGGAGGATGCTCTCAGAAAAAAAGAAACTTGCAAAGACTTACATGAATTGATGGAAAGGTAATTGAACAAAACCGGGAGAACATTGTATACAGGAATCACAATATTGTGTGACGTTCAACTTGGAATAACTTAGATATTTTCAGAATGCAATAATCCAAGACAATTCTGAAAGACTTATGATGAAAAATGTTATCCATCTCCACAGAAAGAACTGATTTAGTCTAAATGCAAATTAAAACATATTTTTTTCTTTAACTTTTTTTTCTTTTTTTGTCCATGTTTTCTTTCATAACATGACTAACTTGGAAATATATTTTTCCTAACTTCACATGTGTAATAACCTAAAACAAATTGCTTCTCATCTCAATGGGGAGTGGGGAGGATATAAGGAAATAACTGGGACTCAAAAATTTTAAAAATTTAATGTTAATATTTTTACATGTAGTTGGGGAAAAATAAAATTATTTTTAAAGAGTCAAAAAGTTTGAGAAGAGCACAATGAATTGATTTTAAAAAATTCAAAAGCAATTTTTACTGATCCAGAGTTGTGTACAAGAGCAATGTCCTATCTTTTCAATACAAACATTTTACCAGTTATTATATATGACATTAACACCTAAAACATCACTTCCTCTAAAGAACTAAAGATGAACATCACATGAGGAAAATAAAAAGGTATATGATCAACATGAGCTGAGTGCAACATACAACCAATGAGAAAATCTAAAGAATGGCAGCTAAGGTTGTCATCAAAGATATATAAGAGAATTGGCTGGTCAGATGGCAAAAGTGAAGGATGACAGGAGACTGAATAGAGTTATGGTGCCCAAATGGCATCAGAAGAAACAGGAAACTACTGCCAATTGCTGGGTTGACCTGCCATGGAACAATTCTGAGAGGATGTGGAGGAAAGACAACCAAAATGAATAGACATCTTCAATATTGGAAGTTATTCCAATGGGGTCATAAATCCATTAAAGCATTTTGGCAATCATCATATTAGTTATTATTTTTTCTAAGAGAAATAGAGCCCTGACATTAAATAGTTAGATAGGATCTTTTGGTTTCATCTCCTCTCAACAGCTGGCAGATGTGAGGCTTTTTGTCATGGTGATTTCAAAGTCCTTATGACCTTTGATAGAATTAGTGTAATCACAGTACAAACTCTTTTGTATGGCTGCCTCAAGTGGTCTTCTCTCTGCTTAAAATGGTCCAAAGGATTTAGAGAACTGGGTCACTCCAGCATCAAACCTATATTTGGTCAAATTAGAGAGGCAGCAAAGAGAAGCCTGTGTTCATCAGATGGACCAGGTAGGGAGGGCTATCGTTCTTCTGACCTTCAGAGATCTTAGCATATTTCCCTCTCTACCCATGATTTAAAACTATCTAACCATCTACCATGACCCCAGGTTATCTCCAGAGTACACATCTTACTTTCATCTATGCTGCCATTTTCGACCTCTTGCTCTCAGATCAAGTTGAAAGGCTATTACAGATAAATAGGGCATGATAATATACTACTGTATGAATGCTCACAATATTTGTCAGCCTAGATTAAAGAACACTTCACTGGCTATCCCTATGATATGTGCATTGTTGTTCATCTGTCAGTTTCAAAGAACAACAATGACAGCATAGGATGATGTCTTGAATCACATATGAATTGGATTTAAGTGTGGTAGAGCTGCACAAAGTCATCAGCCTCACTCACTCATCCGGAATCACTGAACTCCAGTGGCAAGACAAAAGTCAAGATAACTGATGATGGCTCAGGATACAGTGGAAGACCTTGGCATTTTTAGTGTCTGACCAAGCTCTTCATAGCATGTGCTTTAGCAGCCTTCAAGGCCATTGGAACAAATATTTCCTGTCTACCCATCTCACCAGGCAAAGTCTTTGCATGCTTGCAGCAGACACCTCCCTAACTCACTGATGGGTTTGTGGCTCATTGGTTACCCTGTATCTGGTTTAGCCCATCTGACAAAACAATTTACTGTGGTGTGGCCACTGTGCATGGCACAGCTTCTTAGAGCCACAGGTGAGAATTGAGTGCCAGGTGGACACTAAAGGTGGATGATCATCTTGAAAAAAGCTTGGCAAGCCCTCACACCAGAGGTGCTAGTCCTGCTATAACATCTATATAGATCTGTACAGCCCTTCAATTACTTGAAGGAAAGGACTACCTCACTTTACTATTTTTATTAAAGGAACTTCAAAGAGCATCTAGCACCTAATAGGTATTTAAAATTGATTTGTCATAAATCCACAGCCCCCTGCAATCCATTCTTACCATACCTAAAGTGATAATGCCCTTTAGCCCAATTGGGGGTCTTAAATGTGTATAGCCCAGAGATTCTAATGTTAGGCATATACCTCCCATGAGGTAATGGAGAAAAATAAAAGCTTTATAAAATTATAAATAGGGAAGCTAAGTGGCACAGCAGATAGGGTGCCAGATCTGGAGTCAGGAAGACTCATCTTCCTAAGTTCAAATCTGCTCTCAGACACTAACTATGTGATATTAGGCAAGTCATTTAACTCTGTTTGCCTCAGTGTCTTCATCTGTTAAATGACTTGGACATAGAAATGGTAAACCACTCCAATATCTTTGCCAAGAAAATACCAAATGGAGGCATGAAAAGTTAGAAATGAGCGAAAAAAAACCCTTACAAATAATATATATGTTTATACATATATATACATATATATATATGCATCACACAAACACATGTGTGTAATGCCCATAAACATATAGACATACGTATATACACACATGATTACAGAGGTATAAGTGTATATTATGTGCATGATATGCACACAAATATGTACACCATATAGGCATATACATGCACACATACGTATAAATATGATACCCATATATGCATCCAGCACACAACTGCAAATATGCATATTTGTACACAAACAACTATAACTATGCAAGGATATATATATATATATATATATACACATATATGTGTGTGTGTGTGTGTGTGTGTGTGTGCATATATTGGTTTAACCAATTGGATATATATTTGAATATACATTCACATGCATATATATATATATATATATATATATATAAATATATGTATATACATACACATGTAAAGGTATACATATACATAAATTCATACATATATTTTATTTTAGAAATCTATTCATATATGTATATAAGTTCAGTAGTTTTTCAGTCCTATCTGATTCTTCTTGACTCCATTTTAGGATTTTCTTGGCCAATATATTAGAATGGCTTAGAAATAGGGTTAAGTGACTTGCCCAGACTCACACAGCTAGTAAGTGTCTAAACCCAGATTTGAACTCATGAGGATGAGTGTTGCTGCTTCTAAGCTCAGTTTTCCATCTGCTGCACTACCTAGCTGCTCACTTATAATACATACACACATACACATACACATACACATACACATACATACATATACATACACATATGCTATATATATGTAAACATACACATATTTTATATATATATATATATGTGTGTGTGTGTGTGTGTGTGTGTGTGTGTGTGTGTAAACAAACTGAAACAAATAGAATACAGAAAAGCTTGGGATAATGTACAAAACAGTATAGAATGAAATAAACAGAATGTAAGAGGCAACATGGTATACTGAATGGAACTGGAACTGTGTTTAGAGAAATTTAGGTTCACATCCATCTTCAGACCCTGAAAATAAAAATCACTTAAAACTCTGTGAGGGGAATAAGAAGTAAATCTCTGTACTCCTCCATATTTACCTTCATACAACCATAAAATAGCACTCCAAAACAAGTCCTCGAACAGTAGAACCAGCAAAAAGACAGGGTGAAACAAACTTTTAGCCCAAGAAACTCTGAATATTGGCATGAAAGGTCCATCTCACTCCTTTAAAAGAGGAGCACAGTCCAGATCATTGAGTGTCCCAGCAAGTCAGCAGCAAGCCCCACATTTACAATAGAAGTGGGGGACCCTAAGCCCCAGTGCAGTAGAATAGGCAAAAGCCAAAACTAGGATCCCTCATGTGTCTCAGCATAGCCAGGAGAATGGACAGAATCCAGCTCTTAGAGCCACCACATGCTTTAGACTTGCCTAGGGAAAACAGGCAACCTTCAGTGACCAGACAACCATGTGCTTCAGTGTAGTCCCAGGGAAACACAGAAACATGCGGCCAGCCTCAAAACACTCCAGACCTCACAACTAGGACCCCAGCTCAACAACAGGTTAGCTGCTGGAACTTTATGGCCTCTAGCAGCTCCAGCCACCATCACCACCCCCACTGCACCCCATCAGCACACCATCAGGCAAAAGTTTCCCCTGGGGGCCTCAGAGCAATATCAGTGCAGCACCAGGTAAAAAGCCAGCGCCTGCAGCCCCAGGCAGAAGTCTGAGACAGTGCCCCTTCCACCCCATGATCAGAGCTCAAATTTAAAAGAAAGGAAAAAGTCCAAAAAAAGATGAGCAAATACAATAACAAAAACAGCAAAAGAATATAACCATAGAGAGTTATTATGGTGATAGAGAACATCAAGACACAAATTCAGAAAAATGACAATCATTTCAAAATGCCTATGAGCAAAACCCCAAAGAAAAACAGTAAGTAATCTCAAGCTCAGAAAAAGCTCATGGAAGATCTCAAAAGGGAACTTTAACTAATGATATGAAATTTTAAAAAATGGGGAAAATGAGAGTGGTACAAGAGAATCATGAAAAGAAAAGTCAACAGCTTGGAGAAAGAAACACCTGTTTAAAAAGCAGAATTGGTCAAATAGAAAAGGAGATAGAAAAAAAAAACCACTCATGAAAACAGCTCCTTAAGAAGTACAATTGGCCAAATTGAAAAGGAAGTACAAAAGTTAATTGCTTAAATTCATCTGGAAGAACAAGAGATCTAGAGTATCTAGGGAATTAATGAAAAGAAATGCTAGGGAAGGTGGCCTAGGCATACCAGGCATTAAACTGTACTATAAAGCAGCAGTCATGAAAACTACCTGTTACTGGCTAAGAAACAGAGTCATGGATCAGTGGAATAGGACAGGCACACAAGACACAGAAGTCAATGACTATAGCAATCTACTCTTTGTTAAACCCTAAGAGGCCAGCTTCTGGGCTAAGAATTCACTATTTCACAAAATTGCTGGGAAAACTGGAAAATGGTAGGGCAGATACTGGGCATAGAACAATATCTTACACCATATACAAAAATAAAGTCAAAATGGGTTCATGATTTAGGAATAAAGGCTGATACTATAAGCAATTTGGAAAAGCAAGGAATAGTTTACCTATGAGATTTATGGAAAAACAAAGAATTGATGACCCAACAAGAGATAGAGAGCATTACAAAATGCAAAATGGATAATTTTTATTATGTTATGAAAAGTTTTTGTATAAAAAAGCCAATGCAACAAAGGTTAGGAGGGAAGCAGAAAATTGGGAGAAAACCTTCACAAATGGTGTCTCCGATAAAGGCCTCATCTTTAAAATATACAGGGAACTGGGCCAAATTTTACAAGGATACAAGTCATTCCCCAATTGAGGAATGGTCAAAGGATATGAACAGGCAGTTTTCAGAGGAAGAAATTAAAGGTATCTCTAGTCATATGAAAAAATGCTCTAAATCACTACTGATTAGAGAAATTCAAATTCAAATAACTCTTAGGTACCACATCTCTCCTGACAGATTGGCTAAAATGACAAAAGAGGAAAATGATAAATGCTGGAGAGGATGTGGGAAAATTGGAACACTGTTACACCGCTGGTGGAGTTGTGAACTGATCCAGCCATTCTGGAGATCAATTTGGAACTATGCCCAAAGGGCTATAAAAATGTGTATAGCCTTTGACCACTTCTAGGGTTGTATCCCAAAGAGATCACACAAGTGGGAAAAGGACCCATATGTACAAAAATGTTTATAGTGACTCTTTTTGTAGTAGCAAAGAATTCTAAATCAAGGAGATGCCCATCAATTGGGGAATGGCTGAACAAGTTGTGGTATATGGAGGTAATGGAATTCTATTTTGCTGTAAGAAATGGGGAAGATACAGACTTTAAAATAACCTGGAAAAACCTACACAATATAATGCTGAGTGAACTGAGCAGAACCAGAACACTATACACAACCACAGATATATGGATTCTGTGATGACTAATCCTGATAGACTGCTCTTCTCAGCAATACAAGGTGCAAAGACAACTCCAAAGGACTCATGATGGAGAGAGCTATCTACATCCAGAGAAAGAACTTTGGAGTCTGAATGCAGATTGAGGGAAACAGTTTGCTCTCCTTTTCTTCCCTTTGTATTTTTTCCCTTTTCTTTTTGTTTTTTTTTTGTTTGTTTGTTTTGTTTCTTCTTTCTTGTGATTCATTCCATTGGTCATAATTCTTCTTTACAACTTGACTATTGTGCAAATAAGTTTAATGGGAAGTTATATGTAGAAGTTATATCAGATTCCATGCCCATCTTGGGAAGGAAGGGTTGGGGAAGAAAATCTGGAACTCAAAATTCAGTGTGGAACCGAGTGTTGTAAACTAAAAAATAAAAAATCTCAATTATTAGAAAAAAATCAGTGTTCCTATTGCATTTGTTTGTTTGGTAGGAAAACTGATGGAAAAAGGAACTGACTTGGCCCTCTGTAGCAAATCCAAAAAATGAATCCAGGCCTCCTGTGTCACAGTGCTATTTGTACTATTCTGTTCTGATTCTTTTTATTTGTTCATAATATATAAATTTCCCATTAAAATTTGGTACCATTCTGAGATCCCTTTACATATATACTAATTTAAATCCAAGTAAGATTTTTTTCCATAAAATTAATTTAACAACTTTTGTTAGGCGAAATGAAATTGATATGACATTTTAAATTACAATTGAATAATATATTTAAAAATCCCAACTCTGGTTCCCTTTTTCTTTTTTTTATTAACTGATTCGGTAAAACTCCCAGTGAGTTAAGTTTGATTTCCATAATAGCTTGTTGGCACTAGTTCTTAATATTAACCACAGAACACATTTTTTTGAAGTCTACAGCCTTTTGATTAAATATGTCCTTACATTTGACTTATAATTCCTGACACATTTAGAATGGATATGGGGAATTCTAGGAAAGCTCTCCTATGGCTAATTTACCACCTATAAATTCTCATGCTATTAACCAAAACAGCATATTTTAAGTGTCTCTTTGTTGCTTTGTGTTTCAAAGTCAGCAAGTTCAAATCCTATGGATTTTATTAAAAATTCTTCATATCTTTTATTCTTTAGAAAACAGCAAGCTGATTACTGGATTCTATGTTTAATTATCTCTTCACTTCTTTAATCACTTTGCTATTTAGCTGCCATTTTAGTCTTATTTTTTTGTTGATAAATAAAATAGCATATGAATTATGTATTTTGTTATCAAATGAAATGTGTTTAAGAATGTTTATGTAACTAGGGTATTCACTTGTGGTTTTTGGATTTAAAAACAAGTTTAATCCTTTATCTGATTAAATCAGTTTTAAATTCATTTAAAAAAACATTCATTGACAAATTCAAGATAAAAAAAATAACTTCCCCACATACTAAATTGAATAGGGTACACAGAACATTAAAAGGAATATACTAAATTACATTTTATGTGTAGAGATTTTGAGGTTTCACATAATAATTTATAAGTAACCAAGATTATATCTCATAATCCAAATATCACATGCCTATATTGTGCCATCCCCTACATCATAATAAACATTTAACTTCTATGTGATTTAACTCATGATTATGATTGTGATTGCTAGTGTTTTAATGTTTATTATATGGTTTAAAAATATTACTCATGATAGCCCTATAAGGTAGGTGTCATTATGATCTCCATTTAAAGGATGAGAAAACTGAGACTTCAATGTGGGTGGTGTCTGCCCAATTTGTCGTTGTAATTTGGGCTCTTCTATCACATCCCAGAAAGCTCCCCATCTTGGAAGATCATTTCAACCCCGGAATTCACACACCGGAATTATTCTTGCCCTGCTGAGATCCTCCTTCTGATTAGATGGTTCGTCCCAAAGCTTCCATTTAAACTTGTTGACTAAAGTAACTACTTCTTTGTTACTCACAAAACTGTAATCCAGACTCTCCTATAATACCTCCATACCAGGTACTTTCTCCCCCTGTTTTTTAGCTTCCTTTTCTGTGTGGTTTTCCCCCATTAGAATATAAGCTTGTAATTTTATTCCCAGTGCTTAAAATTGTGTGATACATAGTAACTATTTAATAAATGCCTGTTTACTGAGTGAGGCCGATAGAGGTTAAATCACTTGCCTATGTCTCACAATTAGAAAATATATGAGTTCAGATTTGAACTTAATTCTTCCTAACTCCAGATCCAGCTCTCTAGATATTACAGAATAGTCACACGCTGCATTGGTTGACTTCTCTGATTCTGTTTTTAGTTTAAAGGGCAATAAAACATTTATACAATAGTTTATATAATAACAACATCGACAATTGCTTATAAATAGTATCTATAGGGAATCCTTTAAAATAGATCATGATCATATAATTATAAATAATAAAGAAAATGAAAATAATAAAAATGAATAGATCTTTTTCCTTATTTTATATTTAAGTTTTGATATTTGTTTATAATTTTTCTTACTGTGAATTTGTTTTAGTAATAAAAGGGAAAAAGTAAAAATTAAATGAAATAGATCTTAAGAGATTTTTAACAGTTAAATTGTTTCCATATAAAATATACAAAAGTGCTAAAACTTAATTTTGCCCGAAAGTCCAACTGTTACCTATTCCAGAATGACCTGCACTGCAATGAATTAGTGTATTCAATCCTTTTAGAAAACTTTTATACATATTTATTTCTGTTAATCAAACTAATGGCAGAGCTTACAGGGCAATTTTAATTCTCTGTGATTTATATTATTAATAACAGCAATGTAAACACCAGTAATTTATATGTGTTTTTTCGTTGTCCAGGTGCTCAGACTGGTTATGTCACATTCCTGTCAATGTGTATCATTTGTCTAGTTATTCATTTTAGAGTTACTATTGCAAAGTCTAGGAGTCCAAGATAGAGTGATTGATTTAAGATGAAAAGGGGACAATTTAAACGTTGAAGTCGTTAATTTTGGGTCCTTTTTTCAATACCCTGTCTCTACTGGTTTGAGAACCTTTCACCCATTTAAATTTATATATTAATATGTGGAATCCTGGGATCTTATTCGTATATCAAAATCCACAGTTTGAAGACATTGACTATATGTGTGGAAGGATGTCCTTATAGCCACTAAAGCATTTATATATATATATATATAGATATATATATAGATATAGATATAGATATAGATATATATAGATATAGATATAGATATATAGATATGGATATGTATGTAAATAGGTAGCCATGTTTGTCTGCCTATGTGTATATATATGCATATACACATATATGAAGATAGCTTATTTAGCAGTGAAATCACATCTCAGAGCTGTACTTTAAGAATATCACTGTGGGTTAGGAGAGACAGATTCAAGATGGTAGAATAACAGGAAACAGAACAGTTCAATTCTCCTAAACAACTCCTCCAAACAGATCAAGAGAACACACCACACCAATTCCTGATGGGGAAATCAAGAGGAAATTCAGAGTGAGTCATTAGTCCAGCCCAGCTTGACATAGGTAGAGAGAGAAAGGTCTGTAGCACTAGGGATAGAGACCTCATGGAATACCCCAACAATCAGGAAGAGACTATACACCAAGGCAAGAGAAGGTCTCAGATTCATACAGGGCACCACTGAATCTGTGCAGGGTATAGCAACAGTTTAAGGTATAAACTAGTTACTTTGTTGTCCAGTTCTAGACTTTCAGATCCAGGGCAGACTGAAAAGGGGACCTGAACTGGGTCTGGTATTCCTTTGTGAAGATGCCCTGGGATGTCTATTGCCCAAGGGGGAAGTTATGAAGCCTCAGCAGCAGTGTGACTTAGACCCCAGGGGTAGTTTCAGTTTCAGTTTCAGTTCCAGCATCTTGCCCAACCTGCAAAGGCATAATCCAGGGGGAATCCCAGACCAAAGAGAGGCTAGTGTTCTGCCACTCTAAACTAACAGAGCTCTCTGGCTGGCAAATAATGGCAAAGGTCAGCAAGAGTTTAAAGTTCCTCAGACCCAAATGCAGGTCAAGAACTTAGAGACCTTAGACAAATAGGGCAAGAGACTTTTCACTAGAACAGACCATAATGGTAGCACTGAATTCCTGCAGGTCCTTAGACTAAGGTTTTCCTGAGAAACTGGAATAATACAACACTGAGTGGGATACAATGAAGACCCCCTCAGGGGAACCTAGACACATGGAACTCCCAAAATGCTGCAATACCCAACACCTAGCCCCACTTTGACACTACACCCAAATTTATAGTAAGAGCAAGATTAACTACAGAATGTTCCAGGCAGAACTCCAAAGGCCAGTGGCCTAAAAGGGGAGAAATTAGAATGGTGCAGATATTGTAAAATAATGATGGCTACACAGAATACTGATAACCACACCTGTCTGTACTATTTCAATGCCACTCTGTACTTTTTCCATATCTCGCTGTACTCTTTCAATACCACGGGGAAGGGAGGGGGAATTCTGCTTTTAGATTGTACCCTCAAAAGCTCATCACTCTGGACCAAAAGGAAGGGGGAACAGCATTCAGGGTCTATAAAAAGTATGTTCTTTTTGCATCTGGTGCTGTTTGACACTGAGAGCATTCTCTGTGTGAGTCGCCCTTTCTCGTGAGATCATAACAAAATTACTTTCTGCTTTCTACCTTGAGAAGCTTCTTATTTTAATTTGGGGAAGGGTCTCTGTCCCACACAACACTCAATATGCCAAGAAATCAACAAAAACATAGCCCAAACCTTCTCTCCAGAAGTGAAGCAGAGCCTAGTTCTAACCTCAAGTCTGATAATCAGACTGGAAGAATAAGCAAGTAAAAATAAAAGAATCCCACCATAAGTAACTATTATAGTGGCAGAGGAGCTCAAGGCACAAACACAGAAAGTAGTAACTCCAAAAACTCCGCAAGCAAAGCCACAGAGAAAAACAACTTGGGCAATAACTCAAAGAGAATTCCTGAAAAAGAAAAATAAAAAGAGTTAAAGTATTTTGTTTTATATAAATGAAATGAGAGTCTTGAAGATTAAACTGGAAAATAAATGAAAGCTATGGAAGAAAGAATTTCAAACAGAATTATCAATTTGGTGCAAGAGTTACAACAACTTTGCTAGGCCCCTGAAAATTAGAATGGACCAAATAGAAGCTAATGACTCCATGAAGAAACAAGAAATATTACAACAAAGTTAAAAGACTGAAAATATAGAAGAGAATGTAAGGTATGTCAAGGAAAAAATTGAAATGTGAAACAAACTAAAGATAAAAAAATTAAAAATTTTGAATTATCTGAATTCCGTGAAAAAAATAGAAACTACATATCATATTTCAAGAAATCTTAAAGGAAACTCCCCAGGTCTTTTAGAATTAGAGGGAAAAGTTGAAATAGAAAGAAGTCATTGGAGACCTTGTGAAAAAAAAATGAAAACTCACAGGAAGTCATCATCATAATCTAGAGTTTCCAATTCAAAGTAAACATCTTACAAGCAACCAGGAATAAAGAATTCAAGTACTGGGGAGCCACAGTCAGAATCATGCATGATCTATCATCTACCATTATAAGGGAACAGAGCACTTAGAAGATTAATGTTCTAGAAGGCAAAGCATATGAGTTTAGAGCTAAATGGAATATAATCTATAGTGGAAAGAAAAGACCTTTAATAAATTAGAGCAGTCCCAATCATTCCTCATTAAAGAATATTGTTGCATATAAACTTTGAAGTTCAAAAATAGGAGTGAAGAGATATATAAAAAGATTTGTAAGGATGAACAACGATAAAGAACTATGCAAGTATAAGCTGCTTAGCTGCAAATATGAGGAGAAGATATATGCACCCGGTTTCCTATCATCATTAGGGATCAAAGAAGGAATCTAACTAGACAAAGCTTGGGACTTCATATATTATGTCTTGATGATTTTAAGAGAAAAAAAATGAGGGGACGAGGATTATACTGCTGGCAAGAGTGGGACAGCAAGCTTAAGGAAAATTATCTCATATAATCAGTGTGTACATATAGATATCTACACAAAAATGAGGGGTTTGGGGAGAAAGGCTGACATAAACTTAACTCTAACTTGGATTGATCAAAAGAAGTAAGAATACATATAAACAGCACTGGAAACAGAAAAAAAAACACATTTCCTGAAATACTAAAATAAGAAGGAAAGGGGAGAAGGAGGGAATTAAAAGGAATACAATGAAGAGAAATCAAGTTTAAGGGAAATTATCTCACATAAAAAGGGATTTGGGGTGGGGAGACTGAAACTTGAACTGTGATTATTCTTATGGGAAAAAGGGAAATTACTCCTAAGGGAAAAAAAAAGAAAACTCTCAAGCATGTGCCAAAATATTTATAGCTCTTTTTGAAATAGAAAAGTGGAAATCTGAGTAGATGTTGCCTATAAATTGAGCAAAGAATGAATGAGCTATTTTATAAGATTTGGTGGAATATTATTGTGTTGGAAGAAGTGATTAAGGAGAAAGTTTCAGATAAATCTGGTGAGACTTCTATAAACTGAGAGGGCAGGTGGAGAGATGCAATAAGCATTTATATGGGACCCACTAGGTGCCAGGCACTGTCTTAAACGCTTTTTAAGCAACTATTATCTCATTTAATGCTCACAAAAATCTCCAAGGCAGATGCATTTATTACCTCCATTTTATAACTGAAGAAATTGAGGCAGAGTTGAAATGGCTAGCCAAGTGTCACACAGCAAATAAGCATCTAATGCCACATTTGAACTCAGGTCTTCCTGACTCCAGGCCTAACACTCTGTCTCCTACATCACCAAGTGCTTCTAATAAGGGCACATAAATTGGTAAAAGTATGAGTTACTCAGGTATTTCTGAATCTAGTTTCTATCCATTGTATCACCTGCTTGCCTCATGCAGAATGAAATGAACAGAACTTGGGGAAAAACATTAAACAATGACAACAGTAGTATAAAGGCAAACAATTTGGAAAAAATAGGCAGTCATTCTTATCAATGTAATGACCAACCAGAATTCTACAAGACTAAAACATACTATGTCTTCTTGATAGAAAGATAAAAGACTCAGGATACAGATTGAGACAAATACATATTTTTTTCCAATATAGTCAATGTGGAAATTTGTTTGAAGGACTATATATATATATACATGTGTATATATTTTATATATATATATATAAAATATATATATATATATAATATATATATGTAATGGGTTTTTCTTTTGTTTTTTAAGCTGGATTTTTGCTGATGCAATGAAATTATATATATATATATACACACACATATAATAAACATACATGCATACATACATATATATTATATATATGTAATACACTTTGACAGACTGTAATGGATTTATTTGAGGGATGAGAAACCTGAAGTCAGACCATGAATTAAAACTATTAGAATAATCCAGATAAAAATGGTAAGGTATTAAACTATCATGGATGCAATGGAAGATGAAAGTGAATGTTTCATTTGAGAGAAGCTATGGAAGTAAATAAGACTTGACAACTGCTTGGATATCAAGATATAAGATATTGAGGGAAAATGAAGAAATAAAGTTCACTACGAGGTTGCAAAACCAGGGAGCTTAAAGATTTTGTAGTCCTTGACAAACATAGAGAAATGATCCTTGAGGTGAGCTTAGAGAGAAAAACAATGAGCTCTATTTGGGGGGAAAATTGCTTTTAAAATGACTACAAGTCGAAGCCAGTTTAAAATGTTGAAGAGATTATTGGTGATATAGTTTAATAGAGATACTAGACATGGTATCCAAATATATAGATCTAGGAGTTATCTGTGTGGAGTTGATAATTGAAATCATGAGATCTTATCAGTTCATCAATATAGAGAATGTAGAGAGAGAAAAGAAAGCACATTATAGAGTCTTTGTGTAGAACCACTATTAGGGATTGTGACGTGAAAGATAGCACAGCAAAGGAATCTGAGGAGTGATCATAAAGAAAGAATATTAACCAAGAGAAAGTGTTACCATAAAAAGGAAAAAGGAGAAACTATCCAGAAGGAAGTGATGGTCTATAGGACATAGAGTTTATTAATGTCAAGAAAGATCAAGATTGAAAAAAACACAGGTTATTGGATGTCAATAATTTTTGAGAGAAAACCTTCATATGAATGAATCTAATTCATACGAATGGAATGATTAAAACAACATTGCAAGGGGTTGAGAAATGCGTAACAGTAAAGGATGTATACCATAAGTTTAGATGCTTTTTTAGGAATTTTATTGTGGAAGGAAGTAAAATTATAGACTGATAATTTAAGAAGATGGTAGAGTTAAGTGAGCTTTCTTGATTTGTTTTGTTTTAATAATGATAGGGAGCATGGATGTGTTTGTTAGCAGCAATAGAGGAGACAGTAAACAAAAATTGAAAATTAGAGAAAGACGGGGCACGATTGTTAAAGAAATCATTAATATGCTTTCTTATTGACATTATACAATTTACTTCTGTTAATATTATTGATTATGCATGAAAATATAAGGACACATTAAAAAAACAAAGCATATCTTTTAATAAATCAAACATTTATTAAATCCTTACTACTTAACTTGTACTGCTCTAGGGCTTAAAAGAAATATTAATGCATCTATTAATGAAATGTATCCTTATCCATGACCTTATACTAAGAAAACTAATACTTTTAAAATTAATTAATTTACTTATTTTTAGTGTTCAACATTCATTTTTACAAGATTTTGAATTCTAAATTTCCCCTCTCCATCTCCTTCTTCCTCTGCAAGATAGCATGCAATCTGATATAGTCTAAACATATATGATTATATTAGTCATGTATGATCATATTAGTCATGTTAGGAAAGGAGAATCCATAAAAAAGGGAAAACCCATGAGGAAGAAGAAAACAAAACAAAAACAGCAGAAGAAAGAGAAAATAGTATGCTTCGATCTGCATTCAGACTCCATAGTTCTTTCCCTAGATGTGGATAGCATTTTCCTTCATGAGTCTTTTGGAAGGTAGAAAATGAAGAATGAATTTAATATTGAAGAACTCTATTGGAGTGGCATAAAGATCAAAGAAAATTATCTAGCAACAAAAAAATTATGTGAAAACCATGAAAGATTCTGATCTAAGGGAATAATCTAGAGAAGGCATTATTCCTCTTAATATTCAAAATGGGAGAAAAAAACCACCCACTATCTTTTACAATATATTTTGTATTACAAAATTCTTGTACTTTGTATTTTTGAACTGTATTAAGATGGTCCTACTTGAATAAATAGTGAGGATAATAAATGAGGATCTGTTGGCACTGGTGCCATTTTAAATGTTACTATAGCAATCTCTATGGCAATGTTTTTAATTAGTGCTGAGTAGTTTCATGCATGATATGACTCTTTCGTAATCTTTAGCTACCTCATAACAGAACATACAGAATTATTTTTGTCAAATATTATACGTCAAGCCAAACAACAACAACAACATAGCAGACTTGTCTATATGCTAGCCATGGGTAACCAACATGCTACAGAGCAAAAGAGGAAAAGGCACATTTTAAAATACTGTTTCCTCTAATATTTTAAAACATTATAATCCTGATACTAATTGATGTAGCAAATAGATACTGGAAGTACCATTTACAATAATCAGGAAATGTTCAGTGAACTACTTCCGTGCACTTTGGCAAATAATTTTTTAATTGAGTTGCTGGTGTTAGGTTGTTATATTCTGTTGTGTCACAAAAGGTTTTATTGTGTTATACTAACAATAGTCAGTAATACTAACAATAGTTACAGAAAAAATGGAACTGAACTTGGAATTAGAAGACCTGGATTATAGTTCTGGCTCTTCCACTTTAATACCTCCCTGACCCTGGATAAGCCATTTTATGGAGAATCTTTTTTTTGCCATTTCTAAAATTAAGGAGGTTAAACTAGATGATCTTTAAGTGCCCTCTAGATTTAAATCAATGATCTAGTGATTAAATTGCTCCTAAATTTCCTGCCAGTTCTAAATCTTTGACCGCGAGCATTTCCATATGTCATTGATTGTGGTTAAGTCACTTTTCAGTCATGTCTGACTCTTCATGTCCACATTAGAGGGTTCTTTGTCAAATTACTGATATTTATGAAATAGAAACAAATAAAAGAGTAGATGATTGTAATAGAGTAGATATACAATTTACAGCAGGAAATAAACACAGTAACCTCTATTTGATAAGTGTAAAGACTTAAGATTGGAGGTAAGAATTCATTATTTGGCAAAAAATGTTGGGAGAACTGGAGAGTAGAATGACAGAAACTGAGCATAGACAAATATTTTATACCATTTACCAGGATAAGGTCAAAATGAATACATGATCCATATAAAAAGAAATTTTATAAGAAAATTAGAAGAACATGGGATGTATTCCTTACCAGACATATGGATAGGCAATCAAGTTATTAATAAGAGAGAGCAGAATTAGGAGTAAAATGGACAATTGCAATTATATTGAATTAAAAGGGTTTTTTTGTACAAATAAAACAAATATAGCCAGGATCAGAAATAAGTTGAAATTTGGGAAAAACAATTTTTTAGACAGTTTATCAGATAAAGGCTTGACATCTAAAATATATAATGAACTTTGTCAAATCTTTAAAAATATGAATCATTCCCAAATTGATTAAAGGTCAAAGGTTATGAACAGGCAGTTTTCCAATGAAGGAATCAAAACAATTTATAATCATATGAAAGATAATGCTCTAAATCATTATTGACCAAAGAAATGCAAATTAAAACATCCTGGAGATATCACTTTACACCTACCAGATTGGCTATAATGACAGAAGAGGAAGGTGACAAATATTGGAGGGGACATGGAAAAATTGGGACACTAATTCATTGTTGGTGGGATTGTGAACTGACTGAACCATTTTTGGGAGCAAAAATACTTATACCCTTTGACCAAGGAATACCACTACTTGGCATATTTCTAGAGATGATTAAAGAAAAAAAGGAAAAGAGCCTACGTGTTCTAAAATATTTGTTAGCAGCTCTTTTTGTGGTGGCAAAGAACTAGAAATTGCAGGGATGCCCATCAACTGGGGAATGGCTGAACATGTGCTGGTATATGATTGTGATGGAATACTACTGTGCTATAAGAAATAATGAGCTAAATGATTTTAGGAAAAGTTGGAAAGACTTTCATGAAATAATGAAGAATGAAATGAGCAGAACCAAGAGAACATTTTATATAGTACCAGCAATATTGTTTTAAGAATGGAATTGAGTGAATAAATCATTTTGACCATTGTAAATACCCAAATTAAATATATAAGTATATACTTATATAAATTTATATGTGTACACACACACATATATATATGTGTGTATATATATATACACATATATATGTGTATATACATACACATATATATGTATATATGTGTATATATGTATATGTATACATATATATACATACATATATATATATACACACATATATGTGTGTGTGTGTGTCTAATGGTAGCCACTTTTAGAGTGGGGGTGAGAAGGAACAAAAAAGGGCAAAAAAGAAATTTATATGATAATTTTATTTTATATTCAAAAGGAATAGCAAGTTGTACATAGTAGATTTGCAATTTCATGTGTGATCATCCTTTTTATTGTACTATTTTATGGAAATGCTTCATTCTGTAAATTGAAAATTAAAGAAAAAAAATAAAGATACTATAGTGGTTAGCCATTTCCTTCTCCAGCTCATTTACAGATGAGGAAACTGAGACAAAGAGTCAAGTGGCTTTTCCAAGGTCACAAAGCTAGTAAGTGTCTGAGGCCAGATTTTAAATCAGAAAGATGAATCTTCATGACTCCAGGCCCAGCACTCTATCTGCTGCAAATGTCTAGGTGCCCATAAGGTATTACATCTGTATGTGTGGGTCAGACCACTACTCACATTAAAAATATACAGAGACCACTCTTGAGAAAAGGCAAAAAGGAGTTTATTACTTTCTCATGAGAAAGGACACACCCCAGTGTGGCCCAAGATGGATGATGCCAGCATGTGTGTGTGTGTGTGTGTGTGTGTGGCATACAGCTCAAAGCCAGTTATACAGACCCTAATGCAGAGTTTCCCCACCCCCTACTGACTCTTTTTCCCATTGACTGGATTCTAAACACGGAATCTTTTCCCAGCAACAGAGAAGAAAGAACAAAAAGACATGCATGAGACCAGGGAAAAGGGAGTAAAAGCTAGATAAACAGGACCTTACAGGTGTCTGTCTACTGATGTAATTTCTTATCTCTACTTTCTGAGCAGAGCAGTTTCAAAAAATATAGAAGTGGTGCAGGGTTGGGGAGTGGATGGTAGGAGAGACAAGGTCTTTTCCCATGCTAAGGGGGGCTTCAATATTTCAGTATTCCACTCATGCATACATTTGTGACAGAGAGGAACATATTTAAAATCTTGTTTAGGATAAGAGAAAGGAAAAGAAACAAAAAGTTTGATTTTATGAAATCAAAAGAATCTGAAAATATTATTGCAAGTAACGGAAATGATTCAAAGGATGTATTTGCTAAATATGATCCTCCAACAGACATTATTGTATGTGTTAATCAGTGAGTATGATAAAAATTCAACAGTAAGGTATATTATAATTAAAAATAGAAATAGTAGATTGTTTCCTAAATATGTTCAGGAGAGAGAAAGGAAGGAAGGAAGGAAGGAAAGAAAGTTGCACTCTCATGATATGCACTGTAAATACAAAATGACCATAAATTCAATTAAAACATAATAAATGTAGCTTATACATAAAGCCAACTCCTTCAGCTATTTTATTTTCACTATACTTATGTATGGAAATATTTGATTTGTAATTCTAAGGGCTTCACTAAAAAAAAAAGAAAACAAAGAAAAAACCCTCTTGTTACTAATGATCCTTGTTACTAGGCTTTTCCCCCATCAATATAATGGAAATACAAGATGCATTGCTTGTAACCCCTTAAAAAAACAAGGTCTTTTGAACTTTTTATTTGATCTTTTTGTGCGGCTCTTTCTCTACGGGGAACATATTTCACTTTTCCACATAATTAGACAGACAGTTTTATATGCTTTTTTCCCCTTCCTTTTATTTACCTAAGAGACATTTGCTGATTGCTTACAGTGCATCACCCAGAGCCAAGAAATAAAGAGAAACATGGTCACCAAAGAATATTTTGTCTTCTTTTTCTTTCTCTTTCACAAAACTGTATTACTCAACATGATAACTCCTTAATAAGCTGCTTTTGTGAACTTTATCAATGTTATTGATGCAAGCTCACAATCCATAACACTTACAACTCATAAGCATAAAATAATCCTGTGTTATATAACACATGGCAAGTAACATTTGAAAGTCAAAATGCCATTTTGCACCACTCTCTTTTTTAATTAGGTACTTTATATGAAGTTGTGGTGGTCAATGGCGGCTTATACCAAGGGAGGCCTGATTGTAAAATATCAAAGACTTATTTAAAAAAAAATCTTATTTTACCTCCCTGATCAAAAATACTTTTTCCCCCTCATATAATTCTAAACAAGTAGTTTTTCTTCCCTGGAATAAACTGCCTCCTCACTTCCACCTCATTAAATCTCTAGTTTCCTTTAAAGTACAACTCAAATGACATCTTTGGTAAAAGGTATTTTCTGAAAATCACAGGGATTATTACTCCCTGCTTATTAAATTCACTTGGTGTAACTTTGCATAAATTTTGCATTAACTTACCTGTTTCTTGTGTTTGTCCATTTTTGAAGAGGACCATGGATGGCATCAGGGAAATGATGACATGACTTGTAGTTGACTTTGATTTGAGTAAGGGAGGGCTGTGCAAGGTCACCAGCCTCACCTTCTCCTCCAGTGCCATCTGCATCCAGTGAACAGATATTCATCAGGATGACTGGAGATGACCCAGGGTGCAATGGGAGACCCTGGCCCTTTTAGGCTAAGGCCTTTCGTGTCCTCACTTAGAGAGAGGTAATGCCCATTCTATGAATAGATCTCTTTAAGAAGTGAGTCAAGGGCAGGCCCCTTTAATTAGAAAAAAAAGAAAAAAATCAATCTGGGAGGGGAAGACCCTCAGGGTCGCTGTTCCAAAGAGAAACAGTTACCATTGACATTCACTCTAAGCCAGAAGGGCCCAAAATACAGCCAGTAAGTGGACCTTGGGCAAGGACCTCTTGTAGCACAATCTATGAGCTTAGCTTTGTCTAGTCATATCCCCAAAGTAGAACATAAGTTCCTTTAGGGAAAGGAGTCATTTCTTTTTTCTTTATGAGCCATAGAGTTGTGGGGCAGGATTTTGGTGAACCTAGGACACTTGAATTAACTACTTACAATCCTAAAACACCACCCAAGGCTATTGTAAACACAAAAGTTATGGAGAATATTTGTAAAGACCTCAAATAGTCACTAAGGAGGGTGTTCACCTAATAATATCTAGTATCCAAGAGATTGTGTGTGTGGGTGTGGGTGTGTGTGCGCGTGTGCATGAAACAGAAAGATTCCTAATGTCACATTGGAAGCAGAAAAATGTAACTGCTCCCTAATGAACGGGCAGAAAAAAAATCATATACAACAACTTTTTATTGACCTGTTATGTCCTGATTACTAACCGTAATGTTTCATACACACAACTCAGTAAATTCTGTGTTGCCAGTTACTCAGTTCTTTCCTCAGTTTGTAAATTTCTCAACCTCTATAGCTTCTGATAGTTAACAAACTACTAATTTTTAAAACTGCTTGGCTAGTTCTTCCACCACTCTGTTTCTTTTCTAATTTTCACCTCTCTTTTTTCTCCTAATTTGTAATGGTGGATTCATAATCCCACAGATGATGACCATGGGTTTTTGTTCTTCTCTGTGTAAATTCCTTCAAAGAGAAACTAACCAACCCTTAGGGGTTTATCACCTCTATGCTATTGACTCCTGAAACAGCAGTAATACATACCATGTTTCAATTGTGCTACAATGCTAGTCTTCTGATAGCGTTCATGCTATTTGCAAGTGGTGCAATTGCAATAGACAAGAAAAAGAAGCCTGGGGATAGTCTATCATGAGCCTTATATACTAGGAAAGCACATTTCAAAAATTTTGCTGAAAAACTTGGTAGGACCCTATGGTCTGTCTGCATCCCTATAAAGCAAAGCACATAGGAAAAGGCAGATAACAATATTGACCACATTATTGCACCTGCTTTTTATGAAAAAGATAAGGACAAAGAGCCTAAAGGAAGTGATTGGCTGTACAGGGTATTCAGTTTTTTTTAAAGACATGTTTATAAAGCAAAAAAAATGGCATGTATACACGTGTATAAATACGTAATAAATGAAAAGATGAATAAATATTGGGTAGTTAAATATAAGGTAGTTTGAGAGGGAAGGGAATAGTAGTTGATGGAAAAATTCATCTAGATATTGGTACTGAGGTGCTTCTTCAAGAAAAGAGAGGATTATATGAGATGGAGGCAAGAATGGAACACACTCCAGGCATGAGAGACTGTCAATGCAAAAGACAAAAACTAATTTTAGTGCATGAAGAACTGAAAGAAGGCCACTTTGGTTAGTTTGAAAGATGCTGGGGACACGGGGGTAGAGAGTAAGTGTCTTTAAATATTAGAATGTTTTAAAACATAGATGACAGGTCAAAATTCGGTTCTTTGACCATAAAGGGTATGTTACAGTTGTGTCTGACTCTTCACCATACTGTAAACCATACTGCCCATGGGGCTTTCTTGGCAAAGATAATGGAGCAATTTGACATTTCCTTCTCCAATAGATTAAGGAAAATAGAGGTTAAGTGAATTGCCCAGGGTCACACAGATGGTGAGCATCTGGGACCACATTTGAACTCAGGGCTTCCTAATTCCAGGCCCAGAACTCTATCTATTAAACATAAGGAGTAGAAATTAGGAAACTGAGTTGAAAACAGGAGGCAGATTTTTGCTCAAAAGAATAGAGGTTATGACAATTAGAACCATCTGAAAATACAATGGACTTCCTCAAGTAGTGGTAAAGGTAATCTTCCTTTGAGCTTCCTTGTAGGTTATTTGGCAATTTGCCTCGTCAGAGGTTGTCCTACTCTGGAAGTTCCTGATACTTATGAAATTGCAGGTCCAGCAAGAAGATTTACTATCCATATAGCTAGCTATGTTGAACTGGTGGCTTTATATCCCATAGACATCACAAACTTCACATGCTTAGAAACAAAACTCATCATGTCTTCCTATAAATACCGCTCTTCTGAATTCCTCTGTCATTTAGTCATCACCACCCTTCTTGTCACTCAGGCTCACAACCTTGATATCACCCTCCACTGTTTATTCTTCCTCATGGCACATGTTCGATCTCTCACCAGCTCTTGTTGATTGTACTTCACTGTCCACATGCACTTTTCTTGAGTCTCAAAAATGCCACCTTCATTTAGAATTTTATATCTTCTAGCCTGAATTATTGTTATTACCTCCTAATTTGTCTTCCTTACTCAAGCCTCTCCATTCTCCATTCTATTTAGCATACCGGAAGTCAAATTTGATAATACAGGTATCTTACCATGTCAATACACATACACACACACGCGCGCGCACACACACACACACACACACACACATATACACACAACTCTTGCTACCTCTAGTATCAAATATAAACTCATCTGTGTGATATTCCAAGCCTTTCACAATGTGGATTAATCCTACTTTTTCAATCTCATTATACATTTTTCCAATCTGCACCATTCAATAACAATGACCTATCTCCCGCCCACCCCTCCTCATTTTGTATCTTTGGATTGGCTGTCCCTTATGGTTCACATTTTATCTCTTGGAATTCAAGCTTTCTCTTTTATCTCTTTCATTAGTGTTTTCCTTAAAAATACTTTTGGCTTTTCTTTTCTCTTTTCCCTCTCACCTCTGATCCCCCTTGTCTTTTTCCTTTCCTGTCCTCTCCTTACACTCCTTTCTTCTCCTCCTCTCCCTTCTCATTTCTCTTTATTATATCATTCAACTAAGTGGAAGAAAATTTATGTAGATCATATATATATATATATATATATATATATATATATATATATGTACACACAGAGAAAAATTCTTAGAACGAATAATCTCATTTTTGATATAAAAATGTGTGCTTTTAATTTCCATTATTTTTATAAATATTGTCATTCTTTTGACATCTTCTAAAAATATCACTTTATCCTGTTCAACAGAAAAGGGGAGATGGGAATGAGAGAATATTTGAAAAGAAAATCCTTGCTCTAGAGTTCCAAGTGTTAATAGAAAAAAACAACAACAACAACACAAAGATGATGTCTTAGCTTTGCCACTCGGGATTAATTTAAAGCCATTAGCGACATTGCCTATTACATCTTTACTGTAGAATTTCATTTCACAGTGAGAGAAATCTGCAATAATACTGAACATATCAAAGTTGGAATTGAAATGACCACAAACATACCTAATATAGCCCAAAGTCTTAAAGTAACCTATCTACTATAGAGATGTCCTCTGGCCCTAATCTGCAGCTATTGATTTAGGATTGTGTGTGAAATAAATCTTCTGATTAGAAGCAGTGGGAACACATTGATTTGAGATATGTGGGATGAGGGCTGTAGTAACGGCCTTTATATATTTGACGGCAGCATATAGAAAAAGGACTAGATTGTTCTACTTATCCTGAGGAGCCAGAACTGGAAAAATGGGTGGACATTGCAGAAAAATCTAATTTTAGCTCAATATGGAGTGTGGCGGTGTTTGTGAAATTTGTGAAATGTAGAGCTCTGTTAAAGAAAACCAGGCTCTCTGAGAGACCTGATAGGTTACTTATTAGAGGCAAGTCTTCAAACAGAAGCAGTATGACCACTTGTCATGGAATTTAACCTGGGATTCTTATTTACCTACAGGTTAGACAAAATAACTTTTGCAGTTTCCACTATTTCTGAGGGTATTATTATTGTTATAAAAGCAATAAAGAAAACTGGAGGATTAAATGGAACAGTTGCGAAAAACAGAAAGGAAAATTGTCTTGGTTTTGTTGTTGTTTTTGATGATGGTGGTGTTTTTTTTTAACTGTGTAATTCTGTAAGCTGTCTCTGTCTTTTTTAGAAAGCAGGAGAATGTAAACTGAAAAAAAACAAACCAAACTAAAAATCCTAATGCACTAACAATTAAACTTTTTGAAATATCAACCCACTATTACTGTTTGATTTCTAAAGATAATTCCCTTTCCCTAAAGCTCTTATATATTTCATTTTAAAATTAAAGCATTTTTTTCAGAGTTTTGCCACAGCTGATCAAATGAAATATTTACATTGTAAAGTGTTTGGCATGTAGTAGGTGCTTAATAAGTGCTTTAAAATTAAAAAAAAATAGTGTGGTCTAGTAGACAGAGCTTTGGGCTAGTCAGACCTGACTTCCAGTCTTAACTGACCTTCCCAGATGTTTGATCTAAGGAAGTCCTTTAGGGCCTTCCACAGGCAGACTGATCCTGCCACCCTAGTCCACTTTGCATTCCTTGGTTCCTCAGGCTCAACATTATCTTCCTCCCTGCAAGTCTTTGCACTGGAATGATCTCCTTCCTTGATCTCTTATTTTTCCCGATTCCCATCCTATAAGACTCAGCCCAAATCCCACCTTCTTCAACAAGCCTCCCAATTGTTTGTGGTTTCCCCTCTCAAATCACCTTCTATCTACACTGTTTATATCTTTGTATATACCTGGTTTATTTGCATGTTTCCATTAGAATTTGAACTACTTGAAGGCAGAGTTTTTTGTTTGTTTTTTATTTCCAGAGCTTAGTATGGTGTTTATCACTTATTTAATGCTTAATAAATGCTTTAAGAAATACTTAAGAAAGACCTAAGAGCTGTAATCAACACAATGACCAAGCATAACACCAGAGGACATATTGTGAAACTTGCTCCCTACCTCCTGATAATGAGGTGAATGACAGGCTCAGGGAAGAGAGAGAGAGAGAAAGAGAAAGATAGATAGAGACAGAGAGAGAGAGAGAGAGAGAGAGAGAGAGAGAGAGAGAGAGATGTACATGGGCCATGGGGGAAAGTCAAGTTTTGCTTGACTCCTTCTCTTTTACAAGGCACTTCCCCCACCCCACCACCCAGGAGGAGGAAGTGGGAGAGAAAATAGATTTTTGTTCAGTGAAAAAATAAAATAAAAATTTTAAAACAAAATAAATCATTGTCAGTCAAAATCAGGATGAAAATCCTTATGCTACCACCTTACAAGGCTATTATGAAGAAAAAGTAGACCTTAAATGGTTCGTGTTAAGAATTGTTCCTCTAGGAACAAGTTTATATGAGGCCAAATCTTTTATGTTTAGGATAGTTATTTGTTACTTAGAGGAAAGATTTTTAGGGGTCACATATGCAAGCAGTCTCCACACTTGACACCTTCCTGGGAACTGTATTTTAAAGATGGTTGGAAAAGCAATATGGTGTAATACATAGAGCACCTGACTTGGAGTTTTAAGTCTTGGGGTCTAGTAAACACTTATTGTTTACTAGGTACCTCCTTTTGGCTACACTAAACTACAAGGATACCAAGAAAGGCAAAAAGCAAAAACCTGCCCTCAAGGAGTTTAGAATCTAGGGGAGATAGTCTACAAACAACTAGTCGTAGCTTTGCCACTTATCAGCCATATCAGCCATATGACTATGAACAAGTTATTTGATTTCTCTGACCCTCAGTTTTTTCATCTGTCAAATGGGGAAAAAACACACTTGCACTGCCTGCTTCATAGAGTTATGAGAAAATCACTCTGCAAGTCATAAAGCAAAGCATATACATGGGAGCAAGGCTTATTCCCATAAAGTAGATCATATTTTCCCAAAGGAACAAGGTTATAATTAGGGATTACATTTCTTACGAAGGACTTTGCCTCATATAAATTGGAACTATAGCCAACAATATGACATAAGAGCAAAGATAGAATTGTGAAACTCCATCATTTTAAATGATAAAGTTAGGCCTCGATTTTTTTAATGACATAAATGTACTTTCTACTAGCTACTTAAAGGTTGTATACAATTCATAAAAATGCAACCATAAGCCTACAAATTTGACTTATTTAAATTGGATGTACTAGTTATAATATTTAACCAACCTCTTTGGTTTTGGGAGATCTTAGGTGACGATTTCCATGACTCACATGTCTTTAAAAGAGTTTATTAATGCCTATTATTTTAAGTCACAATCATTTCTAATATATACCACTACCACCTACTTCTACCTTATAACAAAGAAAAAGTCAGGCAAAACCAACTTATATTGTGATAGACCTTGTAGTATATACAATATACCTAAACCTCTCTATGAAAAGGAAGAAGATACTTCCTCATTTCCACTAGGGCAAGACTGGTCATTAGACTTAGTAAATACTCCATTTTCTTTTAATGTACTTTTCATTGGCATATTAACATAGCCATTTTGTATATTATTATCCTGATTTGCCTACTTCACTCAGCATCAGTTCCTACCAGTCTTCCCATGTTTCTTACACTTCAATAATATTCCATTACATTCATATACCATAATTTCTTCAGCCATTCCCTAATCTGTGGATAACTTTATTCCTAGTTTTTTTTTTGAGCACAGAAAAATGTGCTGCTATTACTGTTCTGTTATATATCTCATATCTTTAAGAAGTTATCCTGGAAAGTTTTAACTAAAGCCTTTGTTTTCATATCAAATTTCCCAGTAGCAGGCAGACACATTCAAATCATTCTGTGGTCTTAAAGTTGCATGCAAGCTTGGGATTATTTTTTGACCAAAATGGTTTTTGCTGGACCTAAATATTTTAAGACCTTAAAAAGGACTTGAATTATGAGGGGTTGGAGTGGAGTCTACTATTGAATCTGTTGTTCTTATTTACTTTTTCTTTGTTCTTTTCCGCTTTTTAGCTCTCCAAAATTGTCGAGATCAAGCCCTGAGAGGAAAGAGAAAGGGAGAAAAGGGCAACCTTTTCATGCTTCTCTTGATTCTTGTGTTTGAAAGTGAAATTTTCTATTCAGCTCTGGTCTTTTCATTGATAAAGCCTGAAAGCCCTCTATTTTATTGACAATCCATATTTTGCCTTGGAGCATGATACTCAGTTTTGCTGGGTAGGTAATTCTTGGTTTTAATCTGAGCTCCATTGACCTCCTGAATATCATATTCCAAGCCCTTTGATCCCTTAATGTAGAAGCTGCTAGATCTTACATCATCCTGATCGTGTTCCCACAATACTCAAATTGTTTCTTTCTGGCCGCTTGCAGTATTTTCTCCTTGATCTGGGAGCTCTGGAATTTGGCAACAATATTCCTAGGAGTTTTCGTTTTGGGATCTTTTTCAGGAGGCAATTGTTGGATTCTTTCAATTTCTATTTTGCCCTGTGGCTCTAGAATATCAGGGCAATTTTCCTTGATAATTTCTTGAAAGATGATATCTAGGCTCTTTTTTTGATCATGGCTTTCAGGTAGTTTTAAATGATCTCTCCTAGATCTATTTCCCAGGCCAGTTGTTTTTCCAATGGCATATTTCACATTGTCTTCCACTTTTTTCATTCCTTTTGTTCTGTTTTATAGTATCTTCATTTCTCATAAAGACACTAGCTTCCACTTGCTCCAATATAATTTTTAAGGTAGCATTTTCTTCAGTGGTCTTTTGGACCTCCTTTTCCATTTGGCTAATTCTGCCTTTCAAGGCATTCTTTTCCTCATTGGCTTTTTGGAGCTCTTTTGCCATTGGAGTTAGTCTATTTTTTAAGGTGCTGTTTTCTTCAGTATTTTTTTGGGTCTCCTTTGGCAAGTCACTGACTTGTTTTTCATGGTTATCTTTCATAATTCTCATTTCTCTTCCCACTTTTTCCTCTACTTCTCTAACTTGCTTTTCCAAATTGTTTTTGAGCTTTTCCATGGCCTGAGATCAGTTCGTGTTTTTCTTGGAGGCTTTTGATGACTTCGACTTTGTTGACGTCTTCTGGCTGTATGTTTTGGTCTTCTTTGTCACCAAAGAAAGATTCCAAAGTCTAGGTCTGAATCTGAGTCCGTTTTTGCTACCTGGCCATGTTCCCAGCCAACTACTTGACCCTTGAGTTTTTCATCAAGGTATGATTGCTTGTAGAGTAGAGAGTACTTTGTTCCAAGCTTGAGGGGCTACACTGTTGTTTTCAGAGCTATTTCTATACAGCCAACTCTGCCACACCAGGGCTTCTCCTCCCCCAAGAACCGCCAACCCTGACTGGACTCAGATCTTAAGCAGGCTCTGGACTCCTGCTCTGATCTGCCACTTAATTCCTACCACCAGGTGGGCCTGGGGCCAAAAGCAACTGCAGCTATAGTTCTGTAGCTGCACCACCTGTGCTGCCCTGGGGCCGAACCGCGAACTCTTTTCACTTTGCCCCCCACAGAATTTCCCACTAACCTTCTCTGTTGTCTTAGGTGTTTGTGGGTTGAGAAGTCTGGTAACTGCCACAGCTCACTGATTCAGGGCACTAAGGCCTGTTCAGCCTGACTCCCAGTCTGGTTGTTCCTGCCGCTGCCCACGCTGCGCTTTGCTTCCCTCTGCTCCCAGCTCTGTGCACAATAGACTTTACCCAGTGGCCATCCAGGCTGTCCTGGGCTGGAGCCCTGCTTCCCTTTGCTATTCCGTGGGCTCTGAAGCTCTAGAATTTGTTCAGAGCCATTTTTATAGGTTTTTGGAGGGACCTGGGTGGGGAGCTCACGCAAGTCCCTGCTTTCCAGCAGCTGTCTTGGCTCCATCTTAAGTAAGATTGTTTACTCCTTTTAAATTGCTTTCCTTTAGAAAACGAGATAAAAGCACCAACAGGTGCAAGCAACATTGTTGTTACAATCTAACAGGTAAACACTTCTTTGCTCCCCTAATTTTCTGACAGTATCCTCCTTTATATCTAAATTCTGTACCCATTTGGACTTTATTTTTGTATATTGTGTCAGATGTTGGTCTATGCCCAGTTTCTGTCATACTATTTTCTAGTTTTCCCAGTTGTTTTTGTCAAATAGTGAGTTCTTATGCCAGAAGTTGTGGTCTTTGGGTTTATCAAAGTAGATTACTATAGTCATTGACTACTGTGTCTTGTATACCTAACATATTCCAATGATCTACACCTCTATTTCTTAGTCAGTACCAAGTAGTTTTGATTATTGCTGCTTTATAATACAATTTAAGATCCGACATGGCTAGGAATCCTTTTGTTCTACTTCAGCCACACATATCTGGAATATCAGTATTATTTACAAATAGTAAACTTCCTTGATTTAAAAACAAATAACACTCCTCTGATATTTTTTTTGAACATAACTTCCTATCATTCTGTCTTTCCCTATGCCTCACCACTCCTGATATTATTCATCACTCTGTTTACTAACTTTAATCCTTAGTACATCATAAAACCATTATCCTTACTCTGACTTTATTTTCCTACCTATCCAGTCTCAAATCTATAATTGACCAATGCAATTCTACACTGTCAGGTACCTTTGAAACCTTTGTTCCCTTGTACCATTTGCCATATCTTGCCATTTATCCCTTACTGAATCTAACCTGGATTACTCCTACAGTTGACTTCCTATGCTCCTTTTCATTTAATGCAAGATGGAGCTTGAAGGAGGCACACAACCATGCTTACTGGGTCCACTATAAATTTATTATTTAATTTAAACAGAGCCCTCATTAAAGCAAAGTAATCTATTTATTACTACCGGCTAAATTCCATTTCACTCCTATAAAAGTATTTGAAACATTCTTTTCCCACTTCACACTCCTACTTCCTTTATCCTCTCAGCTGAGAAGTTTGCCTCTTACTTGACAGAGAAAAATGAAAATATTGTCTATAAGTTCACTTGTCTCTACTGTTTATCCTCTAATAATGAGTTGACCCTCCTTTTTGCCAAAGTCATTTCTGACACATGGGCCCTTGATCCCATCTCCTTCTGTCTTCTCCAACAGACTGTACATTCAATTATACCTGACCCCTTCTGAGCTTCAGCTTCACTATAACTAATTTTTTTCTCCAATTGCCTTCAAACAGACTAAGCTCTTCACATATTAAAAATCACATAAGCAAAACTAACAAACAAAATACAATAAATGAAACAAAACAGAACAAAACAAAAAGCCTTGTTACTAGACCCTAATCTACCACTGTCTCAGAAAATCTTATAAATCTCCTTGCTTTCCCAGCAAAATTGCAAGGAAAAAAATCTCCATTTTTGTTGCTTCCACATTCTTTCCTTTCACTCACTCTTAACCCTTTTATAATCTGGCCTCTCACTTCATCCATCAAATGAAACTTTCCTTCCTTAGTTTGTAACAATCTCTCAATATCCAAATCCAATGGTCTTTTCTCAATCTACATCCTTATTGACTTCTCTGTTGCATTTGGCATTCTTTTCTCCAGTATACTATGTCTTCTCTGGAATGTCCTTGGAATGACTATTCTTCAATGTCCTTCGCTAGCTCATCATATATATCACACCTCTTGCCTATTGGTATGCCCCAAGTCTCTATCCTGACTCCTCTTCCTTTCTTTCATTACACTGCCTCAAGATAAATTCATCTGCTAATATAGACTTAATTAATCAATCCTATGTATATGACTCTCAGGTCTATGTATCCAGCCTCAGTCTCCTTTGACTTCTTGTCCTCCATCAACCACTGTTTATTGAAACTCGATGACCCAGAGAAAACCCAAAATCTACTTTTCCAAAATAAAAGTCACAATCTTTCCCTTCAAATCCATTCTCTTTTCAAATTGCCATATATCTGTTGATATGACTTTTTAAGCCACCACCTTAATTCAGATCTCATTTCTCCTTACTGCAATATTTTCTAATTGTTTTCTCTGTCTCAGATTTCTCCACTCCTATTCATCCTTTCTAAACTAAATCTCAGGTCCAATAATTTTACCACCCTACTTAATCAAATCCTACTTCCTCTAGGATAAAATATAAATTCCTTTGTATGATTTTGTAACCCTTCAAAACCTGACTTCAAAATACTTTTCTAATCTTTTTATATATTACTACACTTCCTGTACATCAAAACTGGCCTTTTCTGTTTTCTTCATATGTGATTGCATTTCTTATTACACAGCTTCATGCTGATCATGCCTATGTCTGGAACATATTGTTTCCTACTCTCTTTGTCATTGAATACATTTATTTTTTGAAGATACAGCTTAAGTGCTCCCTTCTTCAGACGTTCTCTCATGTTCTTCATGCCCCCCAACACTCATGCCTTCCCTCTCTATATAAACTACCTTGGGTTTAACTACCTTATATTTATTTTTGCATATTTTATGTGCATTCAGTTTGCATTTAATAGTTATTGAACCTAGGCTTGGACTGGCTGCTTTACAAAGTGGAGATAAGTCACTGAAAACACCGGAAACCATAATCCTCATTAGATCAAGAAAAAAACAAACTATCATGGGATTATAATTGGTGGAGGTAGAGAGAAAAGAGTTTTATACTCCAGTCACAGTTTGTAAAGATTTTTGCAGTGGTACGTACTCCTAGAGGAAAGTCCCATACCCCTTCAATCTTTGTTGGGTTCTCTTAATGCACCAGTGTACCAGGGAACATACAAAATTCCAGCCTCCACAAGGGATAAAGTCAGTCTCTAAGAAAGAGTATTCTGTCTGCCTCTGCTGCCTTCTGCTCTCCTTTGCTCTCTTCCTCTAACTCCCATTCTGGTCCACATTCCAGAGAGTTTTAAAAATTCAGCTCTAATCCTGGCCCACTCTCAACTCTCCTTCTAGTTCTGACCTTAATACAGACCCATCCTTTTCTGAGTTTGGAAGAAAGAAAACTGTCACGTTCTTTAGCAATGTAGGCAATGCCTCCATTCCCCTCTTCCATTTTCCCCTTCTTAAGATGGAGTGCAAACCTTTGCCTGAGTAAGAGATGGACAAATAGACACATACACACACACAGACATATATACATGCACATGTATGTACACACACATATTAAGTTGTCTTCCTTAATAGGATACAGGCTAATTGAGTCAATTAGTCATTGTAGTTGAACCTTCAATGCCTGGAACATAAGTGCTTAAATTCATCACCAGGCAATTCCTGATTAAAATTGCCACAATTTCAGATAAAAAAGAGTCAGGAGTCAGGAATCAGTCAGGAGGGGGAATAAAGTTTGCATTTTTCACTTTTGTCTCCTGATTTCCCTTGCTGAGCCAAGAGTGAGGGAGAATAAAATTAGAACTTGAAAAGAGTGGTGACTCCATCTCCCTTCCTCCACAAGACATTAAGGTATGTGGGGGAATGGAAAACATTTATTCTTAAAAAAACACAGGACTTGCCTTCCCATATTATAGAAGGTTCCATAAGAAAACCAGGGAGACATGAAACGTAGTCTGCAAGAAGCTGTAAATAATATAGTAGAGTACAAATATATATCCTATCTTTAAGTCTAGGCTATTGCTGCAAGCATTTGGCCCTGTTCCCTCTCACATTATAAGCTCCTAGTAGAAAATGTTAGTAATGCTCTATTTTGAGTCATTCATGGAAAATGACATTTCCATACTGCCTGAGAAAATTAAGTAGACAATAACAATAGAGACATACTTAAAGATGTTGCTGGCATAAGTACAGAATAAAGCTGCAGCTATTTGTCATATTAACTTCTATGTTCAACCACTCAAAATAATTTAAGTTGAAGTGACTGGGCAAAAATATTAATTAGATGTTTGTGGCATCTTATTTATATGTTGTAACAAAGAGAAATGTGATTTTTTTTATTTCTTTCTATGTGAAGTCTTTTGGAAGAAAAGGAGCTAGGTTGGTAACTCAGTTTATGAATATATAAATAAATATTCTTGTGAAGTAGGATTTTCTTTTCTTTTTTGTTCTTGCTTTTCATTAGTCATAGGATACATTAATACCTCTTTATCCTTGTCCTGATTTTTTTTTGAAAAATGGAATTTTAATCTTTATAATTTTCAATGCCCCCAAATCCTTGCTGCTTCTCCATATTTTATATTGGGTGCCTGAAGAAGCCTTCAAACTGTCTACTGATCTAAATTCTTAAGACATAAAGTTTTGGCCCTGATGTGAAAATTAGAATGCTATTGACCAGGCATAGCCTTAATATATTCATTTGACAATAGAGAACTATTATTGTTGTTGTTTGTCCTTTGTTCTCAAAAAGAACCATGACACCAGAAAGGTGATGCAAGTCAGGAAAGGAAGTGGAAGAGAAGTGAAGGACTCATAGGAATAGTCAAAATAAAGTGATTTTCTTCCACTAACTGCCACCTGTTGACTCATCTATTAAAACTTCTTTGCTGTTATTGAAGTAATAGGAGTACTTAATATGTACCGCAATGTCTTAAATTTTTGAATTATAGGTAAACCAGGGATCTTCTTATTCTTTGTACTTCCACAAGAGGTTTAATGTGATCTAATTAATGCTGATTAATATTGAGAAAGAGAAGAGGAATTGATTAAAAACTTTTTTATAATTGCCTAAAAGAATATTAAAAATAAGTTGCAATTTTTAAGCAAGACAGCATTACTTAATTATAAACATGCATACTTTTTTATTTTTTGCAGATACCTACAATCATAGGGCTCTATCTTCATTTATTTGGATGTAATGTTCCAGTTAAATTGGGAACTATATGAATGTGTGCTATTTAATTATTAGCATTATTAATATTAACATTAATATTTAGCTTCAAGGCTTGGAAGATCTGGTTCAAGTTGTTTTTCTTATAGATATGGGCTTTCTGACTCTGGATAAGTAAATTAACCACTCAGTACCTATCTAGGCAAAACTCTAAAAAATATGAATTGTAAAGAATGTACTCATTTGGATTAGTAGAAGGAGTTTCCTCACCAGAGAATTCTCTCTAAAAATAAAAACACAATTCCAGTCCCTATCCCTCCAATAATTAATGTGGTTATTGCCAAAATGTATGAAATAGTATACCATACAGGCTAAGATCTTTTCAAAGGTAATAAAAACTAGTCATATTATATAATGTTTTAATTTCTCAGATTTTGTGATTATTTGAGGTTATTGTAGGAAATATTTCCCAAATGTCATTTCCTTCAAACCCCTTGAAAAGTACTTACTTATTCTAAAATGAAAGACTGTTTAAAACATTTTGCAATTGAAAACTGCTATTTTTTCAAATGATAAAAGGTTAGCAAAGACCATTTAAGAAATCTCTAATTCCTCGAATTCTCAAAAAATGCAGTGCCAAAGGGATATGAACAAAATGTGTGAACTTTAGAATGTATTCATTTAACTTTTTCTTTATATGCATCTTAATGTGAATTATCACCAACATCTATCCTTGTACTTTTTTAAGGAGAGAAATATAAAAAAATAGTAATAGTAATTTGACTCTTTGCATTTTGTCTCTCGAATGCGTTAATATACTAAAACATTTTGAAAAAACATTTCATGATATTTTGACACACCACTGAATCTTCAGAAGCATTTCAGTTTCAATGGAGCAGCTTGGTTTGCTAGATTTCTATAAGCATTTATCAAAACTTTGATTCACTTTGTTTTTTAAACAGCAGCCTTCAGCAAAGTCTCCCAAAGAGACAGTGAATATGTAAACTCAGCCTTGTCAAGTTTTCTTTCAGTAAAATATTAAAATTCCTGGTATCCAAAAGAGGGAGCTATAGCATTGGACTAGATTTTTTTCTTTTATAAACCTTACATTTCTGGATTCTTTCCACACATATGCTTCAACATGTTTCTAATGTACAATTGGTTGGAGACATCATTGTATTTAAATATCTTTGAAATGTTAACAGACAGTCCTGAAAATCAAAGGGGAGACAGACACAGAGAAACAAAGGTAGTGACAGAGAGACAGATGGAGACAGAGAAACAGAGAGAATAGAGACACAGACAGAAAAAAAGATGAGAGACAGAGAAAGTCAAAGAGAGATAAACACAGAGAAACAAAAAGAGATTGTGGTTGGGAGCTTTTTCTAACAACTTAATACAGGAGAAAAATCGTATGCAGATAGAATTATAATTTTTAACACCGCATTTTAAAGGAAAACCACCCTGTGTTAAAAGCTTGCAGAACTCAAGCAAAACTGAATGGTTCAGATAAAGTATTGTTGAATTAAAATAAGAACACAAGTCTTCTTCTTCTTCTTCATTTTGTTTTCCTCCTCCTCCTTTTTCTTCTTTGCAAATTATTATGCACTTTGAAAATGAATAACATACTTTTAGGACCTCCTTGTAGTAGGAGTACATTGATTTGTTCCCTCCTATGCTCATAAGGGAGTTTCAATAATAAAATCCCATTATTCTCCTATGTATTCTTTAAAACATAAGGCTTCTGAGTATATTAGAATATTCTCCCTAACTTTAGTCACAGTAAGTACAAATAAACCTGGACTTAGTCAATTTAAGCAATTGTGGGTCTAATGATTTATGTAGTCTATTCAAATTGTGTTAAAGCATTTTCTTCCATGAACAAGACAAAACATTGCTGAGAAATGAAAGTCTATTTCCTAAGGATCACGACACCTAAAGTGCATCATTACAGAGTTGTGAGTTTTATTATTGTTGCTTTAAAATATTGAGTGCAATTAATTTTTAAATGAAGACCACTCTCATTATCTGTATTCAAATAGAGTAATTAGGATGGTGCTTCCCTTGACCTTTAGAAGATCAGAGTTTCTACTGAAAAGGCTTTGAAAATGTATCTTTAATACCCTTTGACCCAGCAATACTACTCCTAGATCTGTACCCAAAGATATCAAAGAAAAAAGAAAATAAATCACTATGTGCAAAATATTTATAACTGTTCTTTTTGTTGTGGCAAAGTTAGAAATTGAAGAGACACGTCAGTTGTGGAATGGCTAAAAGAAATTATGTCATATGATTGTGCTGTAGTATTATTGGGCTATAAGAAATGGCAAGGAAGATGTATTTAGGAAAAAAAGATGGGAAGACATATATGAACTGATGCAAAGTAAAGTGAGCAGGAGTCCTTTGTACACATTAAGAGCAATATTGTAACAAAGTTTCATATAATGTACTATGGCCAATACAATGATCTAAGCCAATTTCAAAAGACTCACGATGAAAAAGTTCTATCCATCATCAGAGAACAAACTGATGAACTTTGACTGCAAATTGAAATATAATTTTTCACCTTTATTCTTTTTTTAATATAGCTAACACAAAAATCTGTTTTGCATGAATTCTCATGTATAACTGATATCATGTTGCTTGCCTTCTGTAATGGCCAACAAAGTGGGACTGTTTGCTGTTTCTTTTTCTTTTGGAGTGCTTCTCAGCACTAAGGCAACCAAGTGCCGTTGATTGAGTTTTGCCTTTGTTTAAATCAGGAGTCTTTGGTGTAATCAAGAGTCTTTGATGACATACTTAAGTCACAAGAAAGCCTAGGTCATAAGTTTGATACACATGATTGTGATGCCCTCTGTGGGCTGATCCTGAGGATGTGTGTGTATGTGTGTAGCCTGAGGTTAGAATTTTGCTCTGGATGCTCACTCACTGGAAGAGTGTTCATGTGATTTGGCCAGACAGAACTCTGGGTAGCCATTAAGGAGCCCCCCCAGGTTTCAAAACTCAGATATTGGTGCTTCTCTCTATCTGGTAACTATGTATGTGAGGCTATGGATAGACAGGTAGAAGGCCTGTTTGCTGACTTGTGTTATTTTCTGTTTATGTGATTTCTGCTTGTAATTTCTGTTTGCATTTTCTCTGAAGTCCAAGGTTCTGACTTTTTCCCCTAAATTAAGTGAATGATATATGTATGTTTAATTAAAGTAAGACTTAAATCCCTTAAAGTTGCTTTTATTAGAAAAGCAGATCAAAGAACCAGTGCTAGTAGCCCTTCTGTGTGTTGGTGTTGTTGGTCTCACACCTCCACAGCAGCTGCATGCAATATTGTTGTTTTACCATCTCAATGGGCAGTAGAGGGATAGAAGGGAGGGGAAGAATTTGGAACTCAACATTTAAAAAAATATAATAATAAATTTAATTTAAACTTTTTATTGTTTATTATTATTAATAATAATTTAAAAACAAATACTATTATAAGTGAATTATTAAGTGAAGAATTTCATTGTTTAAGAGTGAGGGGAGGAAAGAAATGTTCTTTTAAATAATTAAATTTCACCTCAAAATGAGGTTATAATGAAAGCAAATATTTGAATAACTGTCATTGAAACATAGCTATATTTTTTCTCTAAGACAGTAAATTGAAGTGAGCAAATAACTTTACAACTCATGACAGATTCTTTCAGTTGAATTCTATGTTTATATTTGTTTTCAGCAATTTTACTTAGCAAAATTTTATTAACCATCTGTTGTCTTCAAGAAAGAAGTAATATGGTATCATGGTTACAGATCTGGCTTTAGAGCAAAGAAAATCCTGGTTCACTGCTTAACTCTGTGACATACATGGCTCTGTAATCCAGAAAATGCTATGTACCCTCTAAACATCTTAGGTAGCTCTCTATAACCATGAGACCAATTTGATCCTCAGTTTGACTGGAAAATGAAATGATTAAAGAGAAGTAAAATGAAATAAAGCCAATAAAATAGGAATCAAAATGTGAATACCCTTAAATCTTAGCCTAAAGGGATCTTAGATGTCATGTTATTTTCAATAAGGAGATACAAATAGCTCCTTAATATTTCTTGAATGGAATTTTGAACATGACATTGGCATGGTTAGGCTTATGCCTTGTGAAGATTATTGTAGTAGCTCTGTGAAGGATGAAAGAAGGGAAAGATTTAAACATAGGGCAGTTGAAACAACTGAAAAAAGGTTTAGGCAAGAACTAATCAGATTATCAACTAGGTTGGTGGCAGTGTATATCTGAGTTGATTTTGAGATTTTGGGTCTAGTGACTTGGAAAGAATAGTTCTCTATATCAAGAGATACAGAGAAGTTAGGAGAAAGGTACTATTTTTAAAAAAAGTGAGTTCAGCTTTGTGTATTTGATGCTTGAAATTCCAGCAACACTTTTTTTGTTCTGTCAAAGATCCATGAGAAACTCAAGAAATAGTTAGATTTAGATAAATAAATTTATGTGTGCACAGATAAGATTATTGAATCCATGTTACTGAAATAGAGGGAGAGGGGATAGAGATAGTTTAGAAAGAGAAAATCAAGGCCAGAACTTTGGGGTAGCAATCACACTAAAAGATTGAGAGGGGGGAAATGAGCTATAAAAGGCTGGAGGAGAATCAGGAAGTAATATAATTATGAAAGTGGGTGAGCAACAATGCAAAATGATGCCCAAACATCAAAGATGGTAAATATTGAAGAAAGAGGATGGGAGAGGTGAGTGAGTAGTAACGAAATGGAGATAGTAAGTATAGACTATTCTGTCCAGATACTTAGCAATGAAGAGTTAGAGGAAAGTGATGAGGATATAGCATTGTCTTTTAAAGAATTTCTTTTTTTGAATAGAGAATATTTGAAATTTTAGCATACGGAAATTATATTACATTACTAGATATACTTAGTAATTGGATTTATTGACATAATTGGATAATTGATATAATTAATTTAGGTATTAACTTCCACTACCCAATTCACAACCTATTTATAGATGATCGTCATGTAAGTCTATTGTTCATTACCTCCCATAAGTTTTCTGCAGTTGTTTCACCTGGCTGGTGTACCTTCCTGGATTTTTCCTGATCTTATGAGGATGTCCATGGAATACTTATGAACCCCATCCTCCTGCTATCTCAACTTTTTAATAAATTCACAACAAAAATAAAATATGAAGTATTTTTTTCCTTCAACCTCATTTATAAGATGTTTCATAATGTTAGAACCAAAAGAAAACCATAAGATTTAGCCCCAAATAAAAACTCTAAAAAGTTTTAGTGGAATTCCTATATATTCTCAACTGATTTTAAGATGTTAGAAAGAGGTGGTGAGTTGTAATGAAAAGAACACTGGCTTGTGGTCAAAAGCAGTAGTTCTAGCTATTAACTCGTAGCATGAAAATGGGCTAGTCAGAAGTTCAACTTCAGTTTTTCATATATATAATGTGGATAATGATAGGAATACATTGTGCCATAAAAAGTTCTTGTGAGGATGTCTAAACAAATTCTAGAGCAGCAGAAATTGCAGAAGGACAGAGCAAAACAAATTTCCAGCCCAAGACAAGCTGGAAGGTTGACAGGAAAGTTCTGTGTTGCACCATTTAGAGGGAGGAGCATAGTCCAGCACAGAAACATACCAGCACAGACTGGGCCCCAGGAAACATCGAGTAGGCCTCAGGGGACTGAATCACTGGCAGCTGTGGAAGTTTCCAGATTTCTCAACCCACAAATGGCAAAGACAAATTAGAAGATCAGTAAGAAAGATCTGTCAGATCTGTGTGAGAGAAGAATGCAGTCTGACTCCAGCGCAAGGGCAGCAGTTGTGACAGTGGCTTCATCTGGAATTCTCAGGCCACAGATAGTGGAGGGATTGAAAAGCTGATCAGGGGGAGGGGGGTTGCAGGAATCTGTTTGCTGGCACCGAGGTAAGAGTCTCAGGGATTTGCCCATGCTTGGATTTGGGTCGCAGTCCTGGGTAGAGATATTGGGGAAAGGAGGAGTGCTGACATGGCGGAGCTTGTGGCAGTGGAGAGGGAATCCTCACAATTCCGAGGCAAAAAAGGTGCTTGTGATCACTCACAGATGAGAGCACAAGCTATGAGAAGAGTAAGCACCTCTCCTTTGATCATACTACCTTGAAAGAACTAAAAATTTACATATCCCTAGAAGTTTCTCTGAAAACAGCTGCACAAAACCCCTGAAGCTTGGAATAATACACCCTCCACACTGGAAGCTGAGTCCTACCTTAAGCTTTCATTCCATTGGTCAAAATTCTTCTCCACGACTTGACTAGTGCATAAATTAATTCAATGCGAAGTTATACATGACAGTTATATGAGACTTCATGCCGTCTTGGGGAGGGAGGGGGGAGGGAGGGGAGAAAAGCTGGAACTCAAAACTATGTAGAACCGTGTGTGGTAAACTAAAAATAAATAAAGAAATTTATGAAAAAAAAAGTCTATAGCTCCAATAAAAAAACTGACCAGCAAAAAAAAAAAAGTCAAGTAATTCATGGGGAAAATGAGCAGCAGAAAAATTCAAACTATAGAATCTTACTTTGGTGACAAGGAAAATCAAAACGAATAACTAGAAGAAGAAAACAAAGTCAAAGTTCCTACATCCCAAACCTCTGAGAACAATATGCATTGGTCTCAAGCCACGGAAGAGCTCAAAAAAGATTTCGAAAATCAAGAAAGAGAAGTAGAAGAAAAATTGCGAAGAGAAATGGGACTGATGCAAAAAAGACATTAAAACTGAGTCAACAGCTTGCTAAAGGAGACCCAAAAAACACTGAAGGAAATAATACCTTAAAAAATAGACTAAACCAAATGACAAAAGAGGTCCAAAAACCCAAGGAGGAGAAGAATGCCTTAAAAAGCAGAATTGGCCAAATGGAAATGGAGGTCCAAAAGCTAAATGAAGAAAATAATTCCTTAAAAATTAGAATGGAGTGAATGGAAGCTAATGACAGGATAATACATGATTTAACAGCTTCTACATTAAGGGATCAGAAGGCTTGGAATATGATATACCAGAGGTCGAAGGAGCGAGGACTAAAACCAAGGATCACCTATCAAGAAAAGCTGAGTATTCCTTCCAGGGGAAAATGGATTTTCAATGAAATAGAAGACTTTCAATCATTCTTGATGAAAAGACAACAGCTGAATGGAAAATTTGACTTTCAAATGCAAGACTCAAGAGAAGCATGAACAGGTAAACAGAAAGAGAAATCATAAGGGACTTAATAAAGTTGAACTGTTTATATTCCTACTTGGAAAGATATATGTAAATCACGAGACCTTTCTCAGTATTAAGGTAATTGGAGGGAATATAATAATAGATAGAGCACACAGGGTGAGTTGAATATGAAAGGATGATATCTAAAAAATAAAATTAAGGGATGAGAAATAGATGCACTGGAAGAAGGAGAAAGGGAGAAGTAGAATGAGGCAAATTATCTCACATAAAAGAGCCAAGAAAAAGATTTTTCTTTCGTGGGGAAGAGGGGGGGAGGTGAGAGTGGATAAGTGAACCTTACTCTCATCAGATTTGGCTTAAGGAGGAAGTAAAATACATACTCAACTGGGTATGGAAATCTGTATTACTCTACAGGAAATTAAAGGAGAAGGGCATAAGAGAGGTGGAGATGATAGAAGTGAGGACAGATTGGGGGAGGGAATAATCAGAAGCTAACACTTTTGAGGAGGGACAGGGTCAAAGGAGAGAATAGAATGAATGGGGGGCATGATAAGATAGAGGGAAATATAGTTTGTCTTTCACAACATGACTATTATAGAAGTGTTTTGAATGACAACACATGTTTAACCTGTATCACATTGCTTGTCTTCTCCATGAGGGTGTGTGGGGAGAGAGGAAGGGAGAGAATTTGGAACTCAAAGTTTTAAAATATTAATGTTAAAAATTGTTTTTATATGCTACTGGGAAATAAGGTACATAGGCAATAGGGTATAGGAATCTATCTTGCCCTATAGGAAAATAGAAGGGGAAGGGGAATAAGAGAAGGGAGGGTGACAGAAGAGGGGCATATTGGGATAATCAATACATCCTATCTTGGGGTGGAGGATGGGAGAGATAGAGAAAAAATTTGGAACTCAAAATCTTGTTGAAGTGAATGTTAAAAACTAAAATTAATTAATTATTTTTAAAAGGTTGTTCTGAGGATCAAAATAAGTGATGCATATTGAAGTGTTTTGCCATTCTAAAATACCATATAAACTTTAGCTAATCATGTGCCTCCAATGTAATGTTGACTGACATGAGTTATTGTTACCAAAATGGTTGACTCATTGCTTTTTTCCTCACATTGTGTCAGAATAATAAATTAATGGGATCTCTTTAACACAGGTGTGCATCATTTAAAAAGCATAACTTTAATTGCAGCATGTAGAAAAATAAGAAATAAAGTATATGAATAATAGCTATTTTTTGTATAAAACTACAACAGACAACTTGACAAAGTATTCCTAATAGTTTGAAAGTATAATAGTGGTTATGAAGACATGAGATTTAAGACTGAGCAAAATAGAGAACAGTTTTAAACTGAACTGAAAACAACTTCCCAAATTAATTCTGTACATGTAAAGTAAACACTAGAAAGTAGACTACACAGCATGTATGACTGAACCTGAAAATTTTGGTGAAACTCTAATTTTAATCTATGACATATGTACTTACATATAACACAATCAAAGAATTTGAGAGTTGGAAGGAATATAAGATGACATTTATTAAAATAAATAATTCATCAAAGAAACCTTACCACAACATATTTATATCGTCATGTAACCTGGGCTTAAATATGTCCCAAAGTAGCCCATTACACTTTTGAATAGTTCCTGCCTTGGACACATAAGAGCTTTGTGACCCAGATCAAATCCCTTAGTGTCCAAGGCAACTATCTAAGACTGTAAGTTATAGATCAATTTTCATTCTTCAACATTACAGGAGATTTCCACAGAAGGGATTTCTCCACACCTATGCAGTTACACTCTCAAACCCTATCTCATAATTTTTGTCTTTGCATTTATTTATCTTTCAACCTATCTATCCTTAAATATATACTTGAAGATAATAACACTGGAAGACATAACAAATCAAATGACAGACTCAGGATCTAAATAGGGTTAAAACTTAATAAGATAAAAGTAGTGAAATGTAAAATCTTACATCCGGTTTTAAGTCAATTTTCAAAGTCTACTAAAGAGAAGTCATGGGCAGACACAGTTTATTTGAAAAAAAATTATAATTCCTTTAGTGGACTATAAGCTTGACAGGAGTCAATAGTGTGATATGACATCAAAAACCATCTATTTTTTCAGACTACATTAATAATCTTAGGGTATTCTTTGCCAGATGGCTACATCTGGAATATTATGATCAGTTCTGGGCATCATAACTTATGAAGAATATTGGTAAAATGCACATTCTTCGGAGGAGGGTAAGTAGGATGATGAAAGGTTTGGTTTATACCAAATGATTATCAGTTGAAGGAAAGGATGAAGTTTATTTTAAAGTATAAAAGACTTAAGAAGGGTATTATAGTTGTTTTCTAACACTGAAAGGGCTATTCACATGGAATAAAAGAAAAAAAAAGATGAACTCTTCTACTTACCCATTGAGTGATAAGTTAAGACTAATAATGGGTAGAAATTTAAAAGAGATCTAACAGTACTAATAATCCAAGCTATCTTGAAGTAGAATTGACTACCTTGGAAGTCAATGGGTTAACCCAAAATTTGTATCTTCAACCTAAGATTCAATGAACACCTATCATGAGTGCTGCAGAGAAAATTCTTCATCAGGCTTGGAGTAGATTAAATGATTCATGAATTCCCACCTATACCTTAGATTTTATGATTCTTGAATTTGAAGTTAGAATTTCATTGAACATTAATTTCTTAATCTGTAAAATGGGAGATAATTGCTATTATGCTGCATAGTTTAAAATATTGTGAGTATTAAAAAATATCGAATCAATATGAAACTGCCTGTAAATTGAAGCATTTTATGTAAATGTGGTGTTGTAATTATTACTAGTAATAGCAATATCTTTTTTTTCCTCATTTTTGATGGAGTTCTGAGTAAAGTAGTCTGGTAGCCCATATAAATAATTTGATCACTATTCTTCTTGTATATTGTTGTTGTCATTATTTAAAATTCCTAGGGAAAGAAAATCTCAAACAATTGAATTGACCTTGTAAAAGAGTATACATCCTGTCGGGATTCAATGATTTAGAAATTGGAAGGTCCTAAGTCAAAGAACCTACACAATTTAGCTATTGCCACTGTATCTTTGGACAACTCCCTGAGATCATTGTGTGGGAAGTAACAGAACATCCTTAGATGGTTTAAGGGAAGCCAAATTTCCCTAGAGTGGCTGCTATTTTTCTAATGGGTCAGCAAGATATATGTTTCATATTACATTATTGAACTCTTCCCATTTCATTATCTTTGAATGGCCTACATAGCTTTCAGGCAGCCAGATGGTGCAGTGGATAGAGTGCTAGCCCTGGAATAAATAAGATCCATTTTCTTGTGTGACCCTAAGAAAGTCACTTAATCATTTGCTTCAGTTCCTCATCTGTAAAATGAGCACGAGCAGGAAGGGTCACATCATTCTAGTATATTTTCCAAGAAAACACCAAATTGGGCCAGGAAACTGAAACAACTAAAGAACAACATAGGCTTTAAGTTAATCAAGGAAGATAAGCAAAAGATTAGAAGATAGACATATTCATTGAAAACTTATTATGTCCAAGGTTATGTAATATTGAGAAGAAAAACTGAAACTGAATCTAACTCGTTCGAATAATTAAAACATTAGAAATTATTTAAGAGCAACTGGATTGAAGGTTTTAACATGGTCTTATGAAATGGATAACCTTGTGTTGTACCCGGAAGCCACAAAATCTCACAATACCATGACATCACCATAATTACTTCTGGCTTATAGTTTGAATATGAAGACTGCAGTGAATTTTAAACTTGTCTGGGTTTAAAGTGCTAGGAAAGAGTTCACTTCAGTCTGGAGGGTATTTACTTTTTATTCTATTTAAAATATATTATTTAAAAATTGCTTCTAAGTTGAATTTTTAGTGTCTTCTTCAGTTTTTGGAAAGCCACTCTGCACCTCTTTTTTTGTCAAGATTTAGACACTAGAATTGAAAATATAAAACTTGCAGCAGAATCTTGGCGTTGTATTATATTTAAAAGAGTGCTGTCATGATAGAGACACCTTTGGATTTGGAGTCAAAAGATCTGAGTCCAAATACCACCTCTGTCTTTTACTAATTATGTAACATTAAACAAATTTCTTAGTGTCCTATTATCTCAATTTCCTCACCCATAAAAGAGGGAGCTGGACTAAGTGAACTTGAAGGTCCTTTCCAGTTTTAAATTCAATGAGATTATGAACTCAATATTTTACAAATGAGGAAACTAAGGCTATAAGCAGTAAGGTCGCTTTCCAGGTAGTACTAAGTGGCAAAGCTGGAACCAGGGCCCAGATTTCTTCTATTTGTTGTTGCAATATTATCAAGGTAAATAGATCAATAGATGCACAGGTAGATGATATAGAAATATATAATATGCCACTTGATCTAATGATCCATGTTAATTCAGGGACTTGTCCCATAAAATACAAATTGGTAATCAATATATGATGAAATGACTACTTTCTTTATATTAAGTTCAATGTTTCTTTATATCTGCACAAATAGAATTCAGAGGAAAAAATTCAATCAGTACAAGATCTGTCAAAAATCCTTACAAGAAATCCAGCAAGAGGAGTAATGAAAAAAGTGGGAGTTGAGCCAAATTTTGCTGCAATATATTATGGCCAGACTGCTCACAATTTTGGAAATACCCTTTGTCAAAGACAATATTGTACCAAAAAGCAAACAAGTATAGCATGTTGAAATAAGGGGTAATTAAGAACATGTATGAATTAATGAAGTAATCTTTATTGGTACTTATTAGGTACCAGGTATTGTGTGAAGTACTAGAGACACAAATTCAAGCAAACAATATAATTATTAACATTAATGCACTTACACTCTAATAGAAGAAGACAACCAATGAAGGGGAAACTGAAGAAATGATTGTAAGCATGAGATGTAAAAGTTTAGAAATGATCAGGAAGTGATGGAGAGGCAGAGAACTGAGCACAATAAAGAAAAAATATCATTCAGGGAATCCAGGATGCCAGTGAGAGTCTAAGTTTGATTAAGCAATTCATGTACTTTTGGAATAATGTACTCCTCTACCTAGGGGGATACTAAGATTAGCATTAATGGTTTTAGGTAATTTATTAAACATGAATTCTCAGACCACTATCCTTTTATTATCTTGATTAATAAATCAGAGAAGACATCATTTATTAGGTGACTATTTCATGCCTGGCTCTATACTAAGTATTAGGAGTGCAAAGACAAAATCAAACATCTCCTTTAGTTAGTGGGCTAACATTGTATTAAAATAAACCACATATACATAAATGGGTAAAAGCAAAAAATATACCAAATATTCCAAGGTACCCTTGGAAGAGAAAATACTAATAACATGAGTAAGGGGGTGGTCATCAGCAAAGACCTTATATAGAAGATGGAACATCAGCTGTGTTCTTAAAGAAATAAGAGATTCCAAAAGCTGGAAGTAGGGATGGAGTATAATTGCACAGTTAGTGCAAAGGCATAGAGATGAGAAATGGGCTGTCAAATATGAAGACTAGGAAGCAGTCATTGTGACTGGACTGTAGAGCACATGAAAAGGAGTAATGAGGAGGAAGGCAAGAAAGATATGATGAAGTCATATCATAGTGATCTTTAAATATATATATGTGTGTGTGTGTGTATGTATGTATGTATGTATGTATATGTATGTATGTATGTATATAGAAACATTTCTTTTTAAAATCCTAAGGGTGTTAGGGAGCCACTGATTTTGCTGAATGAAGTGGGGCATAGTCAGAGCTTCATTTTATGTAAATCACTTTTGCAATTGTAGGGATGATGGATTGGAAGTGGAGAGACTTGAAATGAGTAGAACAATTACTAAGCTATTGATATTGTAAAGGTAAGAGGTGATGAAATCCCGAGCTAGGGTAGTGCTTCTCTGAGTGAACAGAATGGAGTGCTGTAAGTGAAAGCAATGTAGAGACAGAATTGGTGAGAATTGGTAACTATTGAATGTATGGTATGAGAGCAAGAAGTTGAGTTCATGACACTGAGGTTGGAACAAAATAAGGCTGCTTCGGGTGAAGGGAGGTAGTAGAAAAGATTTTCTTTTGCAGCATCCATTTCATAATAACCAACATGGAGTTTATGATAAGGGTTTATAATTCAGGGGACAGGCTGTATTTGGACAAGTAGGAATGGCTTGCATGGATGTGGTAATTGAACTTATGGGAAGTAATGAGGTCAAAGCAAGAGAGTGTAGAGAGAGAAGAGAAGATGACCTAGGGTAGTATCATATTAATAATAAATGAAGATGATAAGGATGGTGATGCAGCAAAGGTAGAGCAAGAACAATCTGACAGGTCAAAGGACAAGCAAGAGAGAGCAGAATCCCAAAGATCCAGATGTCCAAGTGGGAAATATATATATATATATATATATATATATATATATATATATATATATATATATATATATATATATATATATGTACTATGTTAGATACTCCAGAACACTCATGAAGAATAAGGACTAAGAAAGTGACATTATATTTGGCAATTTAGAGATAATGGGCAATTTTGAAGAAAGCAATTTCTATAAAATCAGGAGAATGCAAAACACCAGAATGCAGACGGTCAAGAAAAATAATTAGAGAAGAGAAAATGGAGGAAATGGGATTCTTCAAGGGGTTTAGCTGAGAATGAAATATAAACAATGAAATGATAGAGGGCTAGGAGGATCCATGGAATAAGTGAGTTTGTGTGTGTGAGTGTGTGTGTGTGTGTGTGTGTGTGTGTGTGTGTGTGCATGTTTGCTTTGAAGAATGGGGGAACCATTATCCTGGGAGTGTTTGTAGACATTAAGGAGAGAAGAGATGAAAGATTAAAGAAAGATAGAGGATGAAAGTGATACTGTATGACCCTGAACAAAGCTCTCTAAGCTCCATTTCTCTCATTTATAAAATGAGGCTAATGATTGTAATAATAATATCCACCTTACCTGAATCACAGGATGGTTGTGAGGCTCAGACAAGTTAACATACATAACATGCTAATTTATGTTAGCAATTTGATTGATTTTTTATGCATCCTATTTCTTCTAGGTGCTGTATTCTCAGATATTCAAAATATAAGGCCTCCAAAATTATTTTGTACCATCATTTAATATTTATGATATAACACTCAAGAGACCTTTGCATCGTTGTTGACATTTCCCCTTGTTCCTTTAAATACATTGGTATAGGGAACTCACAGTGATAAAATTTTTACTATCAATGAAAAGTGGTATTTGTTCTGCAAGTTAACCAGAGAGCTTTTTAAGGATATTGAGTAGTTAAGTCAGTTACTCAGAGTCACAGAGCCATTATTAATGCTCCTTGATCATTTAATCAGATTAATATGTTAATGCATATATGTATAAATAGGAATACAGAAGTAGTGAGGTGCTTACATTATATACAATCAGATATATACATATATGTATATAAAAACAAATAAATGGATTATATATATATATATACATATATACACTATATTTGTAATTATTTATTTTAGTAAGATTTGAAATGTCTCACAAGGGGTGGGGTGAGCATTGGAGCAGAGACAGCTCTCCATGAATTTGAAGTAACATTAAGTTACAAGTGTGGTTACTGTTGGCAAAATAGATGATGTAGTAGTTTTTATTATTTACTAATTTGCATTATTTTCTATAAATGTCTCAAACTATGTATCCATTGTATTCATATTTTGTTTATGTTCTTGGGATCCTGGAAGTATGTCTGGAACAGTTAATCAATCCTAACTAATGATTGTAATATTTACTATAATCATAATACAATAAGAAATACAATGTATGAAATTTTTTGAAGATGAGATTTTCCATATATCATGTATTTTGAAGTATTTTAAATTATTACCATTAAACAACATTTTTCCAATGAAATTTAATGTTTATAAATTAAATTTATTTCAAATCTATTTACTGAAGTGCTTATTCTGCATGCAGTACTGTGCTAGCCACTCAGTGGCAAAAAAAATAGAAACAAAAGTGACAGCTTGTGTCAAAGGTAGAAAGGGGTGGAGTAGAGATGATAAAAATGATGGAAATGGAAGCCAAAATACCTGACATTAAAAATATGTGATGATACGGGGCACTATGAAATTTTTATTGCTGTAGAATTGAAATACCTTCATAACTCACATCGCTACCACTCTTAAGATACATTGTCATTCCAAACTTAAGGCAATAAAAGCTTCATAGCATTTTGAGTCATTACATATTCTACATGACTTTCATGTGGTAAAAACTTACAATACTCATATTTTACTAATGTAGGAATATTTTACCCTCTGCCATTTAATCACCAGAAACATGTTCTTCCTAGCCAATCTTAGTAGTTTTTTTTTTTTAAGAAGTGTTACATCAATGTTAAAAGTATTATCATAGTGCTATATTTAAGAATTTTACAGATTTTTTCTAGCTTCAGGGTGGATTGTATTAATAGAAATAACAAATGACATTTTAAATGAAGATTAGGGCATCTGAGAGGAGAAACTTATGAAAAAATTATATATCATAAAGATGCATATGACCCAGATAACAAGAGAAAAGAATAGAGTTGTTTTAGACTTGGAAGGGTATACATTGATATTTTGGATGTGGAAAAAGCTAGAGCAAACATTTTAATAAAACTCTAATATTTATGGGACCTTAGTAGAGGGTTTTAATTTTGGTGGATAAACTTCTCACAGTGCCCTATAAATGTGAAGAAGGCAAGACTAATTTACTCTTTTAATGTGTTTATGTGACTGCATCCACATGTGTGCACAGGCATGCACAGGTTTGATGTCAACATTAAGGCATTTATTTTAGGCTAGATTGGGGACTGGACAAAAAAGCTAGAACTGAATTTTTTTTAGTTGAAAGGTTTTTCATCTATGTAGCAATGAAAGCTATAGCTTTGTCTGTATGTCTGTCTCTATGAAGATCTTTCCCACCCATTAATAGGGCATGTGACCTGCTTATGTCATAGGAAGCCTAAGGCACATATGGTGGGAGGAGCTTGCTTAGAGGAAAAGGAAAGTGTGTCACAGGAAATAGGGAGAGAGCAATTAGAGCTGAGGGAAAGAGCAGACATGCTATCTGTGCCATGAGTGTGTTTGTGGGAAGGCCCCAGTGGGGTGGGGGGGATGGTTTTGGGATGGCAAGGCTCCATGCTGTGATATTGTGTTTCAAGTTCTTTGTTGTTATGATAAACTGGGCTTACTGGTTTGGGGAGTTGCTTGCTGCTTGGATAGTCTTGACTATCCAAGGTCATGTGATCTGGTCCTCTGGTGTCTGAAGAAATGTTTTACTTCTTGTACCATCTATGTGGAGAGTATCTTATTATGTTTTGCGACACAGAACCACATAGGCATATTGACAATTATTGTCTATATTGTGATTATTGCCTTGCTAACACAATGCTCTATCACTTGTCTAAAGAGTTTAGAGGTGGGAGAAAGTAATGGGTCAAAGGATAGTTTATTGAGGGCATGCCCAGTCATTGTAAATGGCAGAGATAAAAAAAAGAACTTTCCCTAATTGAGATGACATGGTAACATTACCTTCTATATGAGGGATAAAATTTGTAACTTTCAAATCATAATCCCATAACTAATAGTGTTTATGGAACTGAAAAATCAAATAGGTTAAAGAATAACCAGAAGTCTAGTTTAGTTTTATAAAATCTTATTCACAGAGATGGTAGGATGACATTTATAGCTATTATGACAAGGATTACAGAGCAATTGAATAGGATGACAATGTAAAACAAATGTAAATTGTATCTGCAATAATGTGACTATATTGTACAGCTCTGGGAGACAAAGCAAAAATGAAAAACCTAAAAAAAATCTCAACTCAAAAGACATAAGTAATAGATTAAGTGGTGGGATTTTATACATTATATTTTAGAGTACTGAAACACTGGATTCATCCAAAAAAAGAAAACTAGGGATGATAAAGTGTTTGGGAATGATGTCATATGAATAGTATTTAAAGGTGTAAGGATTTTTATGTCCAGGGCAAGCAAAAGTCCTATGAAGAGTTATGGTAGTTCTCCTTCTGATACCTATAGGACAAAAGTGGTCAAGAGGCAATAGAGGGTATGTGTTGTTTTAAAGCAGACAAATGAAGAGAATTGATAAAATTGTAAAGATTCTTTTTCACTGTATATTAGAAGAATGCTTCTCATAATTAGAACTGTTTCAAGATACAGAAAACTACCTCCTTAGGTAATGAGCCCTATATCATTCAAAGTGCTTAAACATTACCTAGAGAATTTTTAGAAGTGTGGTAGAGGGGATATATGTATTGAGTTTGATTAGAAAGTTTCTGAATGCCTCAGTATTACTAATATTTATGATATTTTGAATACAGTAAAGTCATGTCATTAAAGAAAATTCCTTTGTGCTTCAAACAAATGGTGGATTTGGGAATTAGGAATTAGTGAAACTATTGAGGAAGGAGTAACCATATAAACTTTCAAAAATAATGTTTTACATAATTCTACTATGTGCCAACACGATGTTAGATGCTTACAGTGATGCAAAGTTTAGTGGTCACATGGTCCCTTCTCTCACAGAGCATTCAGTGTAGTAGAAAAATCAGACCTGAAGAAGTCTTGTGGCAATGATTAGATAGCTGGATTTGGAATAGGGGAAAATTTTGCTCATGTCTCTCCTCAGAGAGTAACTGGCCCTATAGCTTTGGGTAATTCTCTGAAACTCTGAGACTCAATTATTTTATATGTAAAATGAAAATAGTAGCATCTATCCCATGGGGAATTTCTGATAATGAAAACATGTATACACACACACACACACACACACACACACACACACACACACACACGTTGTCCATAAAGTCTGTGTTCAATTTAAAATAGTTGTCACTTTGTAGTGATAAAAAGAATCTGTAACAAGGATTAGAAAGCTTGATGTATCTAGTTTATTTATGTCTTTAGAAATTTTATGTTTATTTTATTTTTATTTTTACAAATTGAAATTAAAAATTTCTTATTTTTCAGGATTACTGTTGACCCATGGCTTCACTAGAAGAGAAAGCAAACTGTGTTCTTTAGTTGGCTGAACTAAAATCTACCACCACTGTCCAAACTCTACCATTTTCTTGGCCTCTACATTTGCCAGATTTGATTCCAGTGGATTTCTTTTTATGGGGACATGTGAAAACTAATGTTTATTCAACCAAACCTCAATCTAAAGATGACTTGCAAGACAGGATAACTGATGTGATTGCTGGCATTACTGAAAATCAGCTTGAAAATATTTTCCACAAACTACAGAATCATATTAGCCTTTGTATTAGTAACGATGGTGGACATGTTGAAAATTAAGAAGAACAATAAAAAAATTAAGTGTTTCTTCTTTCTTTTGCTTTTTACAGATTCTATCACATATAGTTACAAAATTACAGCTATTTTAAATTGCACATGGACTTTCTGGATACCTATATATGTGTGCCTGTTTGTGTGTGTGTGTGTGTGTGTATGTGTAAATTATATTAATTAATTAAATATATTAATATATTAAATAAGCTAATATTTACCTTATTTAATTCTCAGAGCATTTATATTTATATATGTATACATAAAGTATTTTACACATGAAAATATTGTGTAAGTGTAAGTTATTATTATAAGCTTTCTCATACTTTAATAACTAGCATAAAATGAGTATGGCAAAGAATGATCTCATAGAAGGAGAAAAAGATAAAGTCAGAGACAGAAACAGACAGTCAGAGAGGCTGACCCAGAAAAAGAGAGAAACAGACAGAAATTCCAAAGAGATATATGATACTCAGTAGAGATTAAACGTACTCTTACCTTTAAGGGAAGGAGATGCAATGAATAAAAATCCTAAAAAAAGTAGATTTATAATACAGAAAGGAAAATGTCTGTGGGTCCAAATCTGTAGGAAAAGGAAGTGGCAAAAAGGAGGCTTATTAAGAAGAAGCTTTGAGGATGGGTAAAAGGAGCTTAACCTAGCTGCCTAAGAGACTGTAACAGTCAATACAGTAGAAAAATATTGTAGGAACATAAGCTGCTTAAAATACATTGAAAGTAAAATTAGTAAGGCCTGCAAGTTGATGAAATAAAAATTATATTTTGGGTAGGCAAGAAACAACACAGGTTGCTAGATGTTGCATGGGACAGGTAGAGTAGAGGGACTGCAGTCAGGAAGACCAGAGCTCAAATGCCAAGCTGTGTGACTGCAGGCACTTAATGATGTTTGCTTCACTTTCCTCATCTCTAAAATGAGCTGGAGAAGGAAATGTATCCCATTCCAGTATCTTTGCCAAGAAAACCCAAAATACATTCATGAAGAGTCAGATAGGGTTGAACAACAACCAAAGCAACACGACTAAACATATATTAGAGGAAAAAAAAATAGATCCGTAGCCATCCAAAACAGTAAAGGATTTATATGTAATATTCTTTAAAATGTGACGGAATTTATTATTTAGAAACATAAATCTGTTCTGGGAGACAAGATTTCCCTAGACTAGAAGAATAAATATGTGAAGAGAATATGAAAATACCAAATATTAAGAATTTCCTTATCACAGAACTCCTCTCTGGTCTTAATTGTTGTGCCTTTATTTGATATGTGATTTAAAATACCATTAGACAGGAATAGACAGTAGATACAAACCATTCATTGGTTAATGATTTAATTTCTATCAAGATGTCAAAAATAACTTTTAAAAATAGTCTGGAATTTAATATTCAACTTAAACCTACACACAGAGAAAAAAATGAAATATTAATATGGTTAAATTTGGAAAAGTTCCAGAAAACTTTGTAAATTTTTTTGAGAGAGCATAATTAATTTCTCAAGAGTTTAAAATGTTTTAATCATAAAAATGATATTCTGTTAAAATCTTTTTAAAACTATTATATTTAAAAATAGCTGCTCCTTTTTTTGGAGGGGGGAAGGCAAGGCAATTGGGGTTAAGTGGCTTGCCTAAGGTCATACAGCTAGTGGGTCAAGTGTCTGAGGCTGGATTGGAACTCAGGTCCTCCTGACTCTAGGGCCAGTGCTCTATTCAATGCACCACCTTGCTTCCCCTGCAACAATTCTTTATTTTGTAAACAGCAATTAATGCATGTAAATCCATCTTACAGAGTAAATTATGTTTCTTTCAAAGAGATGGTTCTTTACATTTTTCTTTGGATCTTTAACTTAGATTAACTATTTAAATATATTTTATTAATGTGCATTTACTATTTTCTTTTATAGATTTATTAAACTACATGTGCATATTCTCTATAATCTTTATGTAAATAAACATTTTGATGAGATTTTATGAATTTCCCTTTGAATTAATTATTAAGAAAACAATTGTATTGGAATAATTGAAAATATAATATTTAAGGCAAAAATCATAGAGTACTCTTCCTAACCTGATTTTGATTCATCTTGATAATGGGACATTATGGCACCAAGGTCTCTATCTGCTTTTATTGATTGCCCTGAACAGTGATTACACATAATCCAAACTTTGCCAACCTCATCATGCGAATGGGCTGATGTATATGACATTATTGAATTCAACCATTGGCTGGGCTCTCTTGTTCTGGATTTATTTCTAACTATGCCCCAACTGTACGAAATTATATGTCCATGGAAGTTGATTTTTTTTTTCTTTTCAATCATATATTATGTTGGTATACCTCTTTTATCACAACAGAATAAATATTATTATAGACATTCTTTAGGTTTATCTCACATTACTGACACAACATTGTTCCTCTGAGCTTTCAGACATCAGTTAATGAATTTGGAAAGTTCTTTGAGCATCAACTAGAGATTCTTTCTCAAGCGAGTCAAATGAATTCATTGATTACACTTCTGAGAGCAAACTGATTTGAGAGGTAAGTTCAAGAAAGTCAGCCTCTTGTTTATTGATGTGATCTCAAGAAATTGTAGATTCCCAAGTTGTTTAGTACTGGACATAAAAAGTTCCCATAGTTACATAAATGTATAAATTTTATAGTTGTATAAAGGTGTAAAATCATCCCTACAACTTTTGATTACTCTATTTTTTCCCATTCGTTTTTAATTTGAAAAATGATGGCATACGTTATTTTGACAAAAATTGAGTTCAATTTTTGTAGCAACTAAATATGCCCCGTAAAATAACAATATCTGCTTTTCAGGTAACAAAGAAATACAAGATGAAAATATGAGGAAATTGATATTAGAAAAGTTCTTACAAATTTTGAAAATATTACTAATAACTTTTTTCTCACTGAGATATTATTAGCAAGAAAATTGATTTCACTGAGTATATAACATATAATTCTGAGACATAAATGAAATCTTATGTAAAATTCTCCAGCAGCAACAATACTCAACTTAAAGTACAACTAGGATTGAATGAAAAATGCCTAATCTAAGTCCTAGAGGGTTTTTTTTTAACCTGGAGACTGCAGTTTTTAAAAATTATGCTTTGGTAACTGTACTTTGATATAACTCTTTTTCCTCTTTTAATCCCATATGTTTTATTTTAACCATTTATAAGTATTTTTCTGAGAAGGGGTCCATATTCTTCACCAGACTGCCAATGTGCTTCATGACACACACAAACAAATTAAAAACTCTTTTTTTCTCAGATATTCATATCTATATAATGGAGTTGTTCATTTCTTTTTTTAAGCAAAACAATTAAACCTTTCCCTTGTACTCAGTAGTATACATGATACTGTATGATACACTCAATACTATACATAATCATCCTATAGTGTCTAAACAAGTTCTTGCATAAACAGAGACAAATTTATCTCAGGAAAATTTCCTTTGAATAATAAGACTCCTGGACATAAATTATTATAAAACAAAACAAAACAATATGATTATGTTTCAATTTGAGTAGCATTTCAACAAAAAATCAATTCAACAAACACTAAGGGGTTATAATTAAGAAACAAAGACTATTGCTGAAATATTCAGCTTTAAAAGTAATTTTCTTAAAGGTTAAAATAATGAAATATGACAATGTAGTTGAATTTGTCCCTAGAATAAGATTTAGAGGTGACAGATGAATAAAGTTAGTTCCAGGATGAAAGATGTAATCTAACCTTGCCTCAGGTATTGGATGTAATGATTTTTATACTCTATGTTCTTTTATCATTAAACTTAAGTGAGCAAAGAGATTATACTTTTCACGAAAACAGGCTTTCAAATGTGAGATGAATAAAAGACTAAAGTCATTCCCAGCTTAGCCTTAAATAATATTTAAATCCATATCTCCATATTCAAATGGATATTTTACAGTTTCCTGGATATAACACCATACAGCTCCACTTTTTAAAAACTTAACAAAACTGATTGATTCAAAGTTTTAATTACATGCTTCTTCATGATGATATATCTTTGGGAAGTTACACAACCAATGGGATAATAATATCTGCTTAATGTAAGTTTATATCATGTACTTATGATTTTAAAAAAAAAACTTTAGAATGAGTGTATAGTCTTATATACTCCAATTCACCTACATACACATATGTATATATGTACATATATGTCTATAACATATATAGTCATGTATATTTTAATTATATAAAGTAGAAAATGTGACCATTATGCATGAATGTTTTAAAGTATCATCAATTTTTTGAAATTCAATTTATTTTAATGAGTAATATTTGTCTTGCAGAAAATGAACATTTATAAAAAATACAGCAAGATGATTTCTGGCAATTAAACTAAATTGCTATAGTAACCTCCTTTCGAATCAAAAATAGAATACAAAAGAGACTGTTTGATAGTCCTTGAATAAACTTAGTCTCCCAGAAATTTTCAGGAATACCTAGTATGGTTCTTGATGAAGAAAATAACACTTACATAAAAGGTTTTTTTAAACTTAATTATTTGAACAAAAATTGGCTTAATTATGTATTCCATGTGAATTACAGTGGCCTCCTTAAATATCTTTGGTGTACTATTCATATGCTTCTTTAATGTGTCTTATGGTTTGTTTAGAAGCATGCTTTGTCCAATAAGAAGATGGTAAAATTACATTTCCCATATGGCGCATACTCATTCCGTACACATGCAAATGGATGAGTGCTTATTATTATGGCAAAACAGAACTTCAATAACATGAAGCAACTTTCTTCTACCAAATTTAAGAATGTACAAATTTGTGCCATTTAAGTTTCAAATGTCTGATGTTATTTTGCAAGTCTAGTATTTCAAATAGAAATTGAATGATTGCCAAGAGCAAAAAATAATGAAATCATGAATGTTCTTCATTATTTGATTTTGAATTTAAGAACTGACTGTAAGGTTGTACACTTTAAATCCATACTTATGATACAATCATATGCTGTAGTATCTTAATGATATATAAGGGACTCCTAAAATTTTCTTAATCAACATTAGTAGTAGGGACTACTGAACCACTCATTTAACATACAATTGATTTTCAACTTGTAACACTAATAGAATGAATAGAAAATATAGATATTTATGTACTCCCAATTTTTTTCTGTAAAAAACTCTTTATGTCTACATTTTTTTCCTTTGCATTCAAAAAGATACATTATCATCCCTTTAACTTTTTTTTTCAGAGAGGGATTTCAGTGCTTTTATTTAAAAAAACAGTATGGTTATATTACTGGACTTCTGTTTTCTCCTAATGTGTTTTCTTGATGTGCTTATATCATCATTCTGGTAGAGTGCTAAACTTAGGTGTAAGTATATTGAATATTAAGGCTGCTATAAAAAAGGGATAAAACTGTCATAACTTTTAAATCATCCTCCTCCCTAACCCATTTAACTTTATGCATTAACTTTGTTCCACTGGAGACCCAGGGAGAAAAGAAAAATGAAATGACTACAAAATTCATTCTTTTCACAGAAAACTTGAAATAGCATAGTATTCATTCCTTTAACATAAATAAAATTACATCTCTCTATCTAAACCAGAGTTCTATGAATGATCATTATCTGTCTCAGGATGCATAAATATTAATGAGGCAATGTCATGGCTTAGAATGAGACTAATTTAGGGAAGCCCCTTGTAAGACACAACTAAATATTGAAAAAGTTGATGTAAAATGTTAAAAGAGAAAGCATTTTTTGTTGAAATACAGCCTTTTCCTGTTAAAGCAGTCAGATCACTATCTCATGGCACTTACACACTTGAGAGTTAAATGAGGTTGTTGTTGGTTGTTGGTGTCAACACCAAACAGATTTCTTTTTCCTCCTTTCTCACCACTATCGCCCCCTATCTTTTTCTTCCCTTTCAACATCTGTGTTCTTTTGCCCTTTTTATCTCTTTCTCTTTTTTCTTCTCTCCAAGCTATTAATATCCATGTACCTTGCTCAAATATTTACATCTCCATAGCTGACAGTTACAGATCAAGAGTGGATGTTTATCTCTCTTTTAGAATAATGACATTGAATGAGTGCATGCCATGCCTCTTTGAATGCTATAAAGCACCTGACACAATGCTGGTCACACAATAAGAAATATACAAATTCTCACTGGATTGGCTGACTTTAGGTCAATTATTTGATGTTGCTTTAAAATTCTTATAAAGTAGCACAAACTCCCCCACTCCACAAAAAAAGAAACTGTAACTCGCTAGCTTCCTAGGGATATGCATTAGAGAGGTTAAGTGTGGGTTGGAAGAATGATTTCAAAAACCATTTTTTCTTTACATTAGCTATCCAGGGGATTTTATTCTTTCATTTGTTTTCCTCCCTAAAAATAATAATTACATTGCCAAAATGAGAATCCTTATCATCTCATAAGTCTTTTAGGTCACCAGTTATTTGAGGAAAGATAAATTCACAACTTAAATTTTCTCTACAGCAAACTTCAGTAATGGTTTTACATTTTTAAAAAAATGGAATAATTTTAAAAAATAATCAAAACAGTCTTGGATTATGTTTTGCACTTATGTCAGGGAATATTTTCAATTTATTTTCATTTTTGTTAAATTGATATTTGTCCTGTCAAAATTGATTTTCATTAAAACTCACTTTTGTTTTAGTCTTCATTAAAACTCAACAAACTATGTTAAGGCTTCTTTTTTCAAACATTTAAATTTGTCTGTTAATCCTTACTAGTCTGGAAACTTCATTTGAACATAGGTTTTACTACTGTGGTTGCTAGTGTGCATTCAGAAGCCACTACAGATTGATCACAAAGGTTTTTTTTGTAGTTGGAAAATTTCAGTGTTCCTAATTTTAAAAACATACATACTTGTAAACAACACATGGAAATAGAATTAATACGTTAATATTTTTCTACCTGTAGCATTGTCCAGAAAATTCTATTGAACTCAACCCTCAAAAGTCTTCCAATACTATAAAACCACTTATTAACAAGGAAAACATGTCTCTTCTCACATTTTTTATGAAGAGAGATAGACAGTAATAAATACTGTTTCACTGTTCACTTTTAGGGTGTTTTTTGAACAAATGAACTGTCAATCTGAAAAATAAATCTAGCATGAAATACTGTACATTTAGGGCTTATAGAAAAATCCCCCTCCATTCTCCACCCCACAAAAAATAAAAATAAAACCTCCACAGGTTGAGATTCCAGAGATCCTAAGCCTGTGCACTCTTTATCAAGAAAAGCAACATGTGAATAAGAAGGGAAAAAAAGACAACTGATTTTGAAACAGAGTGAAAGAATTTTGTATTTTTAGGCAACAAGATCATCAATTTCTGTTTCAATTGTGTGACATTATGATAATGTTAAAATATAAAGTTCTGCTGCCAATATCAAGAGCATCCAAAGATAATTATTGGTTGAGTTATAAAGAAAATAATGTTACCTATGATTTCATCATAAAAAATAAGTCCAATTCCTATTTCAAAATACAACCTGAAGACAGTATAAAATATAATCCCTTATTACTGCAACAAACATAAATTTTATTTTAATATCATTCCCCATGTGAACATACATTCTACTTATACGAATGTTCTAACAAACAGAAGAATCTTGGTAGATATCTTCCACAAGGGAATACCTTTTACCCCCTTTTTACTACCTTTTCACTTTATGCTTTGTACTTAAATGTTCTTATCATATCTAGCCATGCACTTCCAGGGGATTCAGCATGATATAGACCTATTGATGCCATTCTGTGTAAAACCAACAAATATGTATCAAGTATTAAAATGAATTTTTCCATTTATGTTTTTGACTTTTCAAAATATCTTCAGGTCATACATCCATCACAGAGTTTCATAGTGCCATCCCTGAACAAGAAGCAGCAGTAGTACATGAACATTTAATGCGATCTCTAAGTCTATCTGTTCACAAGTAGAATATAATTAGCATAGTCAAACTGCTACTTAAAAACATTTAATGACAGTTTTCACACCTATAAGCCTTTAATTATTATGCCCATTCCTAGTTGCTGCTCCTAAAATACATTATTAATCTGATAACTGAAGCTTGATTCCTGCCAGGTAAATTATCTCTTCTTCTATATCTACCAAGATAGCTCTACACATTTTCTGGCTTTACTAGCTTACTCAAGATCTTTGGGTAGGGGGTAGGTAATGGGGAGAATTAGCTTATAAAATCTCCTAGCCATTAATATGCTAGATATAAAATCCATTAAAACTAATATCACATCTTTAACAAAAAAAAAGAACCATTTTCTCTTGCACTACTAAATTATGCTCTCATAAGAAAGTTGATGTAGGTAGATATTCTAAAACTTTTCGACTGTGGTCAGTAAGTGCCTTAACTGTCTTCTCTTTTTTCCCCTAACTTCTTGTTTAACAGGTCAGGAGAAAATGAATTCTTACAGGATGCCCATGACCATGCTACTTCAGAAGATATTGATTCCCTGAGAGTTGGCATTCATCATTCTTTGTTTCAGACTGTTGTGCTCTCTACAATTGAATTGATGTGATTGCTTACATATTGCGTGTCGGAAATGCTTTATTAAGTAATTGCATCTGCCAAACCACTTTTAATTCAAGGTATGAATTTTGCCTTTGATTTTTTCTTCCTGTTCTCTGTCTCTTCCCTCCCCCCCCCAGCTTTTGTTACATAAAGATCAGGTTTCCTAGGATATTAGTTAGCACTTCTGGAAAATTATCTTATGCTTTAAGGCTGCTGACTGATTTAACTGTTTTGAGTATGTGAAGATGCATCACCTTTACCGAAGGAGACAGTCATGTAAACGAAACAGTATTTAACCAATATTTTTCCAAGCTTTTACTGATTTTCAAATAGAAACCTTCTTCACTTTGAAAGGGGAGGGGTGATCTTAATTGTCACTTAATCCAATCTCTAATGGAGAGAGATATATGACACAACTAAGTGGTAACTAAAGATACCTTTAGCTACAAACATTTAACGTATAACAATTTATTAACATATGAGTTAATGAGAAAAGAAGAGTTTTGAATCTGTGGAATGAGAAAATAGACTTTCCAGGGAACATGTTGATGCATGCTTAACTTAATAGCACTGAGGTCAGTCTACACAAATCAATGTATAATTTTATTTCATCTTTTATAATGACCGGGCATGCATGCATCTGAAGGCACATGAAAAAAAAAAGGATATATGCTTTTACTTCTAAAAGAAAATAAAACATGCATAACAAGTTTTGCCATTCAGAAATCTTGCACTCTTATTGAAATAGCTTGAATTTATTCTTTTCTGTTTCCAAATGTTAAAGTAAAAAGAGGATACAGAAAACAATTTAAAGGAGATATTTAAAGGTTTACGCAACTTAATTACAAAAAGGTTGTTCTCTCTGTCTCTCTCTCTCTCTCTCTCTCTCTCTCTCTCTCTCTCTCTCTCTCTCTCTCTCTCTCAACAAACCACTTACCTTACTAAAGAATATGAGAGGTTCGAGGTTTTCTAAATGATACACTGACAATACAGCGTTGCTTCGTTCTGATTCTTTCACTTTGCTTCTAAGATAAAATATCTCCAATGCTGAATCTTCTTGCCTTTAACTGTGCTTTCCTCCCTCAGCATCACTTTTAACTTAGGCAGGCAGGAAAGCGAAGCCAAAGGGACTCTCAATCTGATTGGTTTCTATCCCGTGTCCCTGATTAATAAGGAACGTCCCTCACACAGAGAGATATTGCTGCTGATGGAGCCGCAGTGCTCAACATGAGAAGGTCTTGTTCTGGGGTGGGGGAGAACAGATCTTGCTAGGCACACAGTGATTTGCAAGTGAATGTGGTGGGAGGGTTCAGAGACAAGTGCTTTGTTAAAGACCCCGCTTATGACAGAATAACTGTGTCTGTAGTCTCAGTTAATCAGCTCTGCTTAATCGGTTTTTCAGTTTTAGAGAGAAAGGTTGTAGCATGCCTGTAACCTGTAAATCATCTGTAGGGGAAAAAGGCACAGTTGTATGAGTTAGAGCTCAACAGTGTTTTTCAGTATATCCTTACTGCAGAATTCAGTAGTTCCTTTTTTCAGTTCAGGGACAAGATTTTAAGTTGAAGATAGGAAAGAAAGGGAATCTAGAGTATTTTTCCCCATCGATAGTGATGAATTTCCCATTGTGTCTCTGAAAGTAAATGACCCAGAATTATCATTATTGTGATTATTTTGAAGAACTTGATTTAGTCATGGATAAAAATTTGCCACCCCCCCCCCCTTCTACGTGAAGTGAAAACAATAAAATCTGTTTTTTGAGTTAGGACTCCTTCCCCCTTTCTTCTTTGTCCTCTTCTTGAGAAATATTCTCCTTCCTCTAAAATATCAGATAATAATATAACACAGTCTTGTTACAAGAATAGAAGGCCACCTGTTAGAGCCCCTATTATAAATCTATTGACTATCAGAGGGAATAGTTACCAGAGAATTTACTTGTTTTAGTAGGGAGGTCAAACATATTCTGTAAATGACAGAAGAAGAAGGCTGCTGATTTTAAAATACATTTCTTCATAATAAAAACAAGCCTGAATAAAAGTAAGAGCTATAATACATGAACTAAGATGATATGGTTGGAAAAATGGTTCAGAAAATCACATCAAATGAATTGTCAAATCAGAGTAAAATATCAATTGCTTATTTGATGTCTCAAGCACAATTTAACAATAAAGAAGTAATAAAATATTAACTTTCTATTAATCAGTCCAGTGCCTACACTTATAATTCTGATTAAATACTTATAGTTCTATGTCAGACAAGCTATTCATGTACCTCACTATGTGCCATCATGATTTCCTGCAATATGGTTAGCAAACATTATAGGAAGGCACACGGAAGTTTGGAGTAGACTTTCCTCTGGAAATGGGTGATGATGCATTCTTCTCTCTATTTTAGAACATGAACAATATTGCCTGCTTGGTTTCAAGATCTAGAAACTTAAAAGGCTTTCTTCTAGGTACGAATGACCAAGAAATTGGTATCAGGAAACAATGAAGAGATTGTTTTCTAGCTGGAGATCTGTAAAGACTGATGACACAAGAGATGCTGAGCTGGAACTCAGTGTACATATAAAAGTTTATATGGACAATCTCTCAAATTATTCCCTGGCAGCTTTCCAGTGAGGGGGATTTTTGAGAGCCATAAAGTATTGGGAAGAAGCAACAGTTGTGTTCTCTCTCTCTGTCCCTCTCTGTCTCTGTCTCTGTCTCTTTCTCTCTCTCTCTGTCTCTCTCTCTCTCTCTGTCTCTCTCTCTCTCTGTCCCTCTCTGATTCTCTCTCTCTCTCTCTCTCTCTCTCTCTCTCTCTCTCTCTCTCTCTCTTCCTCTCTCTCTCTCATCTTGTACATAGTTTGTTCTGCATACACATATACATATATACATACATGTGAATACATATATGTATGTCTGTGTGTTGTATGTTGTCCCTCCCACACTCCAAGGAATGTCTTTTGCCACATTTATTTTTTTTCTTTCTTTTTTTTTTGAGGGAGGAAGGCAGGGCAATTGGGGTTAATTGGCTTGCCCAAGGTCACCCAGATAGTAAGTTTGTCAAGTGTGTGAGGCCTGATTGCAACTCAGGTTCTCCTGACTTCAGGGCTGATGCTCTACTTACTGAATCACCTAGCTGTCCCTCTTCTGTCACTTTTATAGCCCCAGGGTTAATACAGTGCTTGGCACATAGTAGGTACCTAATTAATTTTTCTTGATTGATTAATGTATAATAATAAGAGAAAATGTCCATAGATAAACATTTATATACCCTAAAGTAGTACAAAATAAGGCATCATTTTGTAAGTAGAGATATGGAGTTAGAAGTAAAAGGACATTATTAAAATTTTAGTTAGATAGTCCTTAGCTCTTTGATCTTGGATGAGATGTTTAAATTATCTGAGTCTGAGATGTCATATCTACAAAAATGGAAATAACAATATCTGCTGCTTCTACCTAAGACAGTTTATTTAAAGATTGTAAAGGGAATAAAAGTGTGAACTTAAAATTGTTGTATGTATCAAATTATTATTGATTGTTTTTATCATTTTCATCATCACCGTCACCACCACCACCACCACCACAACCACCAACATTACCATCATCATCATCATCATCATCATCATCATCATCATCTTCATTTTGTAAGAGAAATATTTTTCTTTACCAAACCTATTTTGTGTGAAATACAAAGTTCAGTGACATATTCATCAATATGGTACACAACTATGTTATTCAGAAAATATTGAAGCATAAAGCTTATATCATGTCAATAGTGTTAACTAATATTGGTATGACATTTTTAGATTTACAAATCACTTTACAAATATTATCAAATTTGATCTTCATAAGAATGTTATCATGATAAGTGCTACTATAATAGCCATTTTAAATTGGGGAAAATAAGAAAATAGCAGTTAAGTGACTTACACAAGGGGACTCAGAAGTGTGGAAGACTTGATCTTCTGTAGTCACATGGAATACCTGTGCTAAAGGAATGTCAGTTTAGTAGCTCGTAGAGGGTAGAATTTATAGAAATGAAGAGAAATTTGGAGACTTACAAAATAATTCAGGTAAACGATAATAATGAAACTACATAGAGCAGCGGTTCCCAAAGTCATTTGGCCTATCATCCCCTCTCCAAAAAAATTGCCCAGCACCTCCCCAGAAATCAACTTTCCTTAACACTTTAACACTTTTTTTATTTATGTGATTTCAAAAAAATTTATATGTATTTTAAAATGATGCATCTGAAATTTATTGTAAATTTGTGGAGGTTTTTCCACACTGAAATTTTAATGATGTAATATTGTGTCATGTAACTGTATGGTATTGTATTGTAAACAAACATTACACACACATATTCCTGCCAGTGCATGGTGGTCTTCCCAACAGTGAGCGATGAGATCACATGACAACACTTGTTTGTTACGACCTGTTAGTGCACTTGACCAGTGATCAGTTGTAGCTTGCATTTTGTGGGTTTATTTGGAAAATTATATAATTACCACAACTTTAAACCTGTAACAAAACGGATAAAACATTTGTGAACAGTTTTTCAAAATTTTCTTCTTTTCTTTCTTTGTACTTCCACCATTCCCTCATTTTAGACAATGTCTCCCAATAGGATCCTAGGCTACTATTGCCACACTGGATCATTCCAGCACCCCTCAGGGGGTGGTATCACCCACTTTGGGAAACTTTTGAGAGCTAGGGTAGTAACAATAAGAGCAAAAATATATCACATGATATTATGAATATTTTGTATATATAAATGAAATCATTGTTACTTAAATATATAGATTGAGAAAATATGCAAATGGAATTGTTGGATTTAGGGCAACAGTTTACTTTCTCTCTTTTATTAACTATATGTTTCTGAGGAGACAAAAGAGATAAATGTTAAAGAACTAACAGTAAGGTATAAGATTATTTTTGTTGTCATTTCTGGTGGTGATAGTTCGCTTATGTAAGAAGTATTCTCTAGCTCACCGTCTCAGGGGTAGGGAAGCTATATCTCCATCTCAGAGTTGTAAGGTACCCTAAGGTTTTTATAACTTTCTCTTTTCTCACCATGGACCCTCATACTCTGTGTTCCTCTCATTCTTATGCACCAGTGATTAGTGCCACAGTTCCATTTAGCCAACAAATATCAATTAGTTTTTACAAATAGATATTTATTTCAAAGGTGAAGCAAGAACAAATATGCACACACTTTACCCAATACCTTAAATGGCATGATCTCCTCCACAACACCTCAGGCTCCTGGGAAATAGGTTCAAAACTTAGCTCAGTTCTTACATAGCATTAACCCTATCAAGTTCAGGTGGAGAAGTTACCTGCTTTCCAGAAGAGACATTGTCTCCAATTTCATTGACCTGGGTCCAAAAGTTCACTTTTTAATTCTCAGGGCATTTATGCAGTGTTTGCTACAAACCCAGTTGTTGGTACATCAGGATGACAAAGACTGGATATCAAAACGCATAATATTTTGTTACCTCCACTCCCTTAACCTAGAAATGAAAGCAATTAATGTAGTTGCCAAGGACCAAGACCCATGTCTTAAACCCCATGATCTTGGAGCAGAAGAGGCTCTTAAGCTTGTTTCTTTAAAGTATCATTTATTAAGAGACATGATGGGTGAAGGGGTCACACCACCTGAAACTAAGGAGCTGAAAGGACTTTGTCAAGAGAAACATGATTGAAGTTATTCATTTGAATTCCCTGGCAACCAAGTAAAGAGTATCCTATTCACCATAAGATAAGGAAACCTGGGGGATGAGCCAAGATGGCAGATTGAAGGGAGGAACTCTCCTGAGCTCCCACTAAACCCCTCCAAATACCTTTAAAGATCACTCTAAACAAATTCTAGAGCAGCATAACCCACGAAAAGAGGAGTGAAACAAATTTCCAGCCCAAAACAACTTAGAAAGTTGGCAGCAAAGATCTGTTGCATGAGGGTGAGAGATGAGCACAGTCCAGGTCAGGGCATGCCAGCACAGACTGGGCCTCAGCAAACCAGAAGCAGTCCTTGGAGTGACTTAATCACTGGTAGCTGTGGCAGTTTCCAGACCTCTCAGCCCATGGATACCAAAGACAACTCAGAAGTTCAGCAAGAAAGATCTGTTGCACCTGGGAGAGAGTGAAAAATAGCCCAGCACAGGTGCCCCAGCAAACCAGGAGCAGGTCTTGGGAGTGACTGAATCAGCATCTCCAGTGATTGCTTCCAGAGCTCTCAGTCCACAGATGGTAAGAGGGTCTCACAACAGGTCAGAATGAGATTAAAGGGGTCTTTTTGCTAGCAATGAGCTTTGCCCATATTTGGACACAGGACCCGGCTAGCAGTCTCAGGGGTGAGCAGGAGCCTTTATCATATCAGTGCTTGCAGTCACAGCAGAGCACAGGATGGGGGTGGGGGTGGGGGTGGGGGCGGGGAGGCTTCTTACAGTTCTAGGGCAAAAAAGAGTACTTGTGGTCCCTCACAGACCAGAGCACAGGCCAAGAGAGTAGTAAAAACATCTTTTTAAATCATACCACACTAGAAGAACTGAAAATTTACAGGTCCCTAGAAGTATCTCTGAAAACAGTTGCAGAAAACCCCTGAAGCTTGGGACAGTGTGCTCTTCACCCTGGAAGCAGAGCCCTACTTTAAGAAAGAGTCAAAAGTCAAGTATTAAGCTGGGAAAATGAACAAACAATGGGAAATAACTCTGCCTATGGAAAGTTATTATGGTGAAAAGGAACATCAAAACATATACTCAGAAGAAGACAACAAAGTCAAAGCTTCTACATCCATAGCCTCCAAGAAAATATGAATTGGTCTCAGGTAATGGAATAACTAAAAACAGATACTGAAACTTAAATAAGGAAGCAAGAGAGAAAATTGGGAAATTGGGAAGAGAAATGAGAGTCATGCAAAAGTCATGAAAAATGAGTCAACAGCTTGGTAAAGGAAAAATAAAAAACTGAAGAAAATAACACTTTAATAAACACATTATGTCAAATGGTAAAAGAGGTCTGAAAAGCAAATGAGGAGAAGAATGTCTTAAAAAGAAGAGTTTGCCAAATGGAAAAAGAGATCAAAAGCTCACTAAAGAAAAATAATTCCTTAAAAATTATAATGGAGCTAATAGAAGCTAATGACTTTATGACACATCAAGAAACTATAAAAAAAAACTAAAGGAATAAAAAAATAGACAGCAATGTAAAATATCTCATTGGACAAACAACTGACCTGGAAAATAGATCTAGGAAAGATAATTTAATAATTATTGGACTAGATGAAAACCATGATTATAAAAAGAACTGAGACATCATGTTTCAAGAAATTATGAAGGAAAAATGCCCTGATATTCTAGAACCAGAGGGTAAAATAGAAATGGAAAGCATCTACCAATCACCTCCTGAAAGAGATCCCAAAATGAAAACTGCCAGGAATATTATAGTCAAATTCCAAAGTCCCAAGGTCAAGGAGAAAATACTGCAAATAACAAAAAAGGAAAAAAAATCAAGTATCTTGGAGCCACAATAAGGATAACACAAGGTTTACCAGCTTCTACCTTAAAGGATCAGACATCTTGGAATATGACATTCGAGAGGATAATGGAGCTAAGACTACAACCAAGAATCACCTGCCCAGCAAAAGTGAGTATAATCTTTCTGGGTGAAAATGGACATTCAATGAGATAGAGGGCTTTCACTCATTCTTGATGCAAAGGCCAGAGCTGAATAGAAAATTTGTCTTTCAAATACAAGACTCAAGGGAAGCATAAAAATGTAAATAAGAAAGGGAAATCATAAGGGATGTAAGTTTAAACTGTTTGCATTGATATCTAGAATATAAAATTTAGGGGTGAGACAGAAATGTACTGGGAGAACAAGAAAGAGAGAGGTAGAATGGAGTAAATTATCTCATATAAAAGAGGCAAAATAAAGCTTTTACAGAATGGGGAGATGAGGGGTCATGAGTGAACCTCATTCTCATCAGAGTTGGCTCAAAAAGTTACACCCTCAATTGGGTATAGAAATCTATCTTACCCTGCAGAAACATAGAAGGGAAAGGGAGATAAGAGAAGTGGGGGTGATAGAAGGAAGGGCAGGCTGGGGCAGTGGTTTGTCAGAAGGAAGACAAATTTGAGGAGGTACAGGGTGAAAGGAGAGAGAGAAGAGAATAAAAGGGGGGGAGATATGATGCAAGGAAATATAGTTAGCAGTAGTAACTGAAAAAATAAAGCAGGTTTCACTGATAATGATCTCGTTTCTCTAACATATACAGAACTGAGCCAACTTTAAAAATAAGAGCCATTCCCCGGTTGATATATGATCAAAAGATATAGAGAGTTTTTCAGTTGAAGTAATTAAAGCTGTATATAGACATATTAAAAAAACACTCCAACTTACAAATTTATCAGAGAAATGCAAGTTGAAACAATTATGAGGTACTACATAATACTAACTTTGTTAATAGGGCTGCAAATGTAAGTGACAAATATTGGAGGGGATGAGGGAAAAATGGGACATTAATGCGTTGTTGGTGGAGTTATAAAGTGGTTCAACCATTCTGTGGAGCAATTTGGAACTTTGCCCAAAGGGCTCTAAAATCATGCGCATCCTTTGAACAACAGTATCAGTATTAGGTCTGAATCCCCCCGAAAAAGGAAAAGGACCTGTATGTACAAAGATATTTACATTATCTCTTTTCTGGGGCAAAGAATTAAAAATTGAGGGGACAAGTTGTGTTAGGGAATTATGTTGGAAAAGTACTGTACTATATGAAATGATGAACAGGATACTCTCAGGAAAATCTGAAAAAGAATTGCAGGGGCTGATGTCAAGTGACAGGTACAATGTAAAAAATAATAGCAGTTTTGTAAGATGATCAGATGTGAATGACTTAACTATTCTCAGCTATATAACGATCCAGGACAACACTGAGGGACTTATGATGAAAAATGCTATCCATCCTCAGAAAAAGAACAGATGATGTCTGAATGCATATTAAAGTATACTTTTTTTTTACTTTATTTTACTATGTTTTCTTACAAAACCCTTATTATTCAATTTGGTACTAGAAACATTAGCTATAGCAATAAGAGAAGAAAAAGAAATTGAAGGAATTAGAATAGGAAAAGAAGAAACTATATTATCACTTTTTGCGGATGATATGATGATTTATCTAGAGAATCCTAGAGAATCAAGTAAAAAACTACTTGAAATAATAAACAACTTTAGAAAAATTGCAGGATATAAAATAAACCCACATAAATCCTCAGCATTCCTATAGATTACTGACAAAGCCCAACAGCAAGAGATAGAAAGAGAAATTCCATTCAAAGTTACTGAAGGCACTATAAAATATTTGGGAGTCTATTTGCCAAGACAAACCCAGGGCCTATATGAACATAACTATGAAACACTTTTCACATGGATAAAATAAGATCTAAATAAATGGAAAAATATCAGTTGCTCATGGTTAGGCCGAGCTAATATAATAAAAATGACAATTTTACCTAAATTTATCTATTCAGTGCCATACCAATCGAACTACCAAAAAATTATTTTACTGAGCTGGACAAAATAATAACAAAATTCATTTGGAAAAACAAGAGGTCTAGAATATCTAGGGTATTAATGAAAAGACATGCTAGAGAAGGTGGCTTAGCCACACCAGATATTAAACTGTACTACACAGCAGCAGTCATCAAAACTGCCTGGTACTGGTTAAGAAACATGGTTAAGAAAACATGACTATTAGGGTTATGTTTTGCATGACTACACTTGTATAGCCTATATGAAATTGCTTGCCTTTTCACTGAGGGGGTATGGGTAGGGAAGTAAGGAGAAAATTTGGAAGTCAAAGTTTTTTTTTTATTTTAAGTTAACTTATTAATTTTTAATATTTACCATTCACTTTCAAAAGATTTTGAGTTTTTAATTTTCTCCCTCTTCCTCCCCTTCCATCAATTTGGCATGTGATCTGATACAGACTCTACATATGCATTCATATTAAACATATTTTCAAATTAGTCATATTAAGAAAAATTAGAACCAGTGGGAGGAACCATGAAAAAGAAGAAATAATAGAAAACAAAAAGAGATCATTTTGTACATGTTGATCTACATTCACATTCCATAATTATTTCTCTGGATGTGAATAGAATTTTCCATCATGAGTCTTCTGGAGTTGTTTTAGATCCTTGAATTGCTGAGAAGAGCCAATTTATCAAAGTTAGTGTACCAATAATTAAGGTGGAACTTTTTTTACTGCTTTCTCTTTTGGAGCACTTATTTAATCAAGTGCCCTTGATGCGTCTGGCCTTTATTTCTTTGATTAAATGTGGAGCCTTTGATGACCTGCTTTCCTCAAGGGAAAGCCTAGTTTACATGGGTTTGAGTCACATGTTGTGACACCCTTTGACCCTGAAGAGGGTATATAAACTCAGAAGTTGGTGTTTTTCCTTTGGGGGCTCTCACTTGCTGGAACAGTGGCATGTGACTCTGTGCAAGCTGTTGTAACTGCCCCCCAGCTTTGCTAAACCAGACATTGGTTTATAATTGGTCTGTTTATAATGTGTGTTAGTAATTTATTTGGATTTGCTCTGAAGTACAAGGTGATGGCTTTTCCTCCTGAACCAAGTGAATGATATTTGTTTGTTTAATTAAAGTGAGAATGTTAACCAATTATTTTCCTTAGTAAAGCAGATCAAAAGTACTGGTGCTAGCAACTCTTGTTGCTAGTCTTGTTGCCTCTTACACCCCAACAGTTGCTGTTAGCTGAATTGTTGGTATAGTTACTCATCAAAAATGTTGCTGTTATTTTATACAATGTTCTCGTGGTTCTGCTCACTTCTCTCAGTATCAGTTCATATAAGTCTTCCAGGTTTTTTTCTGAAGTCCACCTGCTCATCATTTCTTATAGCACAATAGTATTTCACTACATTCATATACCACAAATTGTTCAGCCATTCCCCCATTGATGGGCATCCCCTCAATTTCTAATGCTTGGCGACAGGAAAAAAGAGCTGCTATAAATATTTTTGTACATGTGGGTTCTTATCTCATTATTGTGATCTCTTTGGAATACAGACCTAGCAGTGGTATTTCAGGGTCAAAGGATATGCACAGTATTATAGCCCTTTGAGCAGAGTTTCAAATTGCTTTCCAGAATGGTTTGATCCGATCACAACTCCACAAACATTAGTGTTTCAATTTTCCCATATTTCCAACATTGGCCATTTTTGTGCTTTGTCATGTTAGTCAATCTGATAGGTGTGAGGTGGTACCTCAGAGTTGTTTTAATTTGCATTTCTCTAATCCATAGTGATTTAGAGCATTTTTTCATAGGAGTATAGATAGTTTAAATTTCTTCATCTGAAAACTGCCTGTTCATAACCTTTGATCATTTATCAATTCAGGAATGACTTTATTCTTATGAATTTGACTCGGGTCTCTAGGTAGTTTAGAAATGAGGCTTTGTTTCCCACCCTTCTGCTTCCTTTCTAATTTTGGTTGCATTGGCTTTGTTTGTGCAAAACCTTTTCAATTTAATGTAATAAAAATCATCCATTTTTTATTTCATAATGATCTCTATCTCTTGTTTGGTCATAAATTCTTCCATTCTCCATAAATCCGACAGGTGAACTATTCCTTGTTCTCCCAGTTTGCTTATGGTATCAGCCTTAATATATAAATTGTGCAGACATTTGGTGGAGAATTCACCCTTTTCATTTTGTTTACTGGGAATTAGATTTCCTTTCTTTTTTTAAAATCAAATTAACCAAAGACATCAATTTTATTGGTACTTTCTTCAAACCATGTGTTTCTTGTAAACAATATATTGTAGGATTTTGTTTTTTTAATCCACTCTTCTATCCACTTTTCATCCTATTCACATTCACCATTATGATTACTATCTGTCTTTCTCTCCATGCTATTCTCTGCCCACCCCACTTATTCTTTTCTCTCTCCTTTCTCCATTCCTTTCCTCACTAGAGTTCTGCTTTTGACCACCATCTCCCTCAATTTACCTTCCCTTCTATAAGCCCCCTCCCTTTTCTTTCCCCTTTCCATTATTACTTCTTCCCTCCCTTCAATCCACCCCCTCTCTTTCCTTTCCCCCTTCCCCTCCTACTCCTTATAGGATAAGTTAGATTTCTGTATCTAACAGAGTATGTTATTCTCTTTTTGAACCAAATCTGATGAGAATAATGTTCAAACAATACTCATTTCCCGCCCTTCTTTCCCTCTGCTCTGATAGGTGTTTTTTGTCTCTTCCTGTGACGTAATTTACCCTTTTCTGTCTCCTCCTTTTCTCTTTTCCCAGGGCAATCGTTTTTCACTACTTAGATTTTTTATCATCACATTGAAGTCAACTTATACTCATACCCTCTATATGTACCCGTTCTAAATGTTGTAATAAAGATATAGTTCTCAAGAGATACATGTATCATCTTCCTATGTAGGGATGTAAACAGTTTGCCCTTGTTGAATAACACGTTATTGTCATTTTATTTCTTTCCTGTTTACCTTTTATTCCTCTCTTGAGTCTTTTATTTGAAGATCATTTTTTTGTGCTTGTTGAGCTCTGGTCTTTACATTAGGGAGGTTTGGAAGGCCCCCATTTCCTTGAATGCCCATCTCCTCCCCTGAGAGATTATGCTCAATTTCACTAAGTAGTTGATACTTGATTGTAATCCAAGTTCCTTTTACTTATGGAATATCATATTCCAAGACTCCCCACCCCACATTTTAATGTAGAATCTGCAAAGTCCTGTGTAATCCTGGCTGTGGTTCCATGATGTCTGACTTGTTTCTTTCTTACTGCTTGCAGTATTTTCTCCTTGCCCTGATAATTCTGAAATTAGGCTACAATATTCCTTGGAGCTTTCAATTTGGGATCCCATTCAGGAGCTGACTGGTATATCGTTTCAATGACTATTTCACCCCCTGGTTTTAGGATATCAGATCACTCTTCCTTAAAAATTTCTTGAAAGATGCTGCCCATGTTCTTTTTTCAATCATTACTTTTTCTTCAATTATCTCTCCTGGATCAATTTTCCAGGTCACTTGTTTTTCCAATGAGGTATTTTATGCTTTCTTCTATATGTTTTTACTCTTTTGATTTTTTTTGACTGATTCTTGATGTCACATATAGTCATTGGGTCCCACTTGTTCAATTCTATTTTTAAGTAATTGTTTTCTTCAATTAGCTTTTGTACCACCTTTTCATTTGGCCCATTTTACTTTTCAAAGTCTTCTCTTCAGTGAATTTTTGTGACTCCTTTTTGATTCATCAATTTCCAACTTTTAAGGAGTTGTTTTGTTTACTGTACTTTCACCCCAACTTGGTCAATTGCATTTTGGAGACTTGTTTTCTGTGGTCATTTTGTCCCCTCCTTTTTGAAGTTATTGAATGGGGGTTGGGGGGCAGAGCCAAGATGGTGGCTGGAAAACAGGGACTTGCATGAACTCCCACTCAGGTCCCTCCAAACACCTATAATAAATGGCTCTGAGAAAATTCCAGAACTGCACAACTCACAAAATAGCAGACGGAAGCAGGGCTCCAGCCCAGGACAGCCCAGATGGTCATGGGGTAAGTTCTATCTCACGGGCCTAGAAGCAGAGCAGAGCAGATCCCAGCATGGTATGGGTGGACAAACCAGACCAAGAGCTGGGCAGAACTGGCCCTAGAGCCCTGAATTAGTGAACTGTGGCAGTTACCAGACTTCTCAACCCACAAACACCAAAGACAACAGAGGTTAGTGGGAAAAGCTGCTGGGACAGAGTGAAAAAAGTTCCCAGTTCAGCCAACACCCCAGGGGCAGTGGAGGTGGTGCAACTACAGAACTACAGCTGCATAAATGGCAGATCTCAGTAGGAATGCAGAGCCAGCTTAGATCTGAGTCCAGTCTGGGTTGGTGGTTCTTGGGGGAGGAAGAGCGCTATTGTGGCAGAGCTTGCTCTATAGCTCTGAAAACAACAGCACAGCCCCTCAAGCTTGGGACAAAGTACTCTATACTCCACAAGCTGTCATACCCCAACAGAAAACTCAAGGGTCAAGTAAGTTGGCTGAGAATATGGCCAGGCAGCGAAAATGGAATCAGATTTAGACTCAGACTTTGGAATGTTTCTTTGGTGACAAAGAAGACCAAAACATACAGCCAGAAGAAGTCCACAAAGTCAAAAGCTTCCAAGAAAAACATGAGCTGGTTTCAGGCCATGGAAGCACTCAAAAAGGATTTGGAAAAGCAAGTAAGAGAAGTAGAGGAAAAATTGGGAAGAGAAATAAGAGTGATGTGAGAAAATCATGAAAAACAAGTCAGTGACTGGCTAAAGGAGACCCAAAAAATACTGAAGAAAATAACACCTTAAAACATAGACTAACTCAAATGGCAAAAGAGCTCCAAAAAGCTAATGAGGAGAAGAATGCCTTGAAAGGCAGAATTAGTCAAATGGAAAAGGAGGTGCAAGAGACCACTGAAGAAAATACTAACTTAAAGATTAGACTGGAGCAAGTGGAAGCTAGTGACTTGATGAGAAATCAAGATATTATAAAACAGAACCAAAGGAATGAAAAAGTGGAAGACAATGTGAAATATCTCATTGGAAAAACCACTGACCTGGAAAATAGATCCAGGAGAAAGAATTTAAAATTTATTGGACTACTTGAGAGCCATGATCAAAAAAAAGAACCTATATATCATCTTTCAAGAAATTATCAAAGATAATGGCCCTGATATTCTAGTCAGAGGGTAAAATAGAAATTGAAAGAATCCACCAAATCACCTCCTGACAAAGATCCCAAAAAGAGAACTCCTAAGAATATTGTTGCCAAATTCCAGAGTGCCCAGATCAAGAAGAAAATACTGCAAGTAGCCAGAATGAAACAATTTGAGTTTCATGGAAACACAATCAGGATAACAGAAGATCAGGATAACAGAAGGGATCAAAGGTCTTGGAATATGATATTCCAGAGGTCAATGGAGCTAGGATTAAAGCCAAGAGTCACCTATCCAGCAAAACTGAGTATCATGCTCTAAGGGAAAATATGGATTTTCAAGAAAATAGTGGACTTTCAATCTTCTTCAATTAAAAGACCAGAGCTGAATAGAAAATTTGACTTTCAAACACAAGAATCAAGAGAAGCATTAAAAGGTAAACAAGAAAGAGAAGTCATAAGGGACTTAGTAAAGTCAAACTGTTGTTTTACATTGCTACACGGAAAGATGATGTGTATAATTCATTAGGCCTCAGTATTAGGGTAGATGAAGGGAATATACATATATACAGAAACAGAGGGCACAGGGTGAGTTGAATATGAAGGGATGATATCTAAAAAAATTCAAATTCAGGGATGAAAGAGGAATATATTGAGAGAGGGAGAAAGGGAGAGATAGAATGGGGTAAATTATCTCATAAAAGTGCCAAGTTATTGATTCTCTCTTGCATACCTAACATTCCCCTCGCCCACACACACACAATTTTTCTTCTATCTCTCTTATTTGAATTTTAAAATCCTTCTTCAGTTCTTACAAGAAGTGTTTTTGGGCTTGAGACCAGTTCTGAGTTTTCAGAAGTAGGTATACTGGAAATATTGTCCTCTTCTGAATTTTCGTTTTGATCTTCCCTATCCCCATTGAAAGAATCTATGGTCGTTGTCCATTTCTGCTTTTTACTCATGATGTTTGCCTATTTCCTGGCTTTTAAATTTGACATCTTCTGCTAGGGCATGGTGGGGCACTGACCTAAACTTCTTGTGTTGGGGGTCAAGGACATGTCTATTGACTTTGTGTGCTAGGGCCACAGGTGCTGGCAGTTGGAGAATGTAGGGGTCTGACAGCTTACCTGGTGCTAAGCTGTGGACAGTAACACTGAAACTCTTCGGGTGGGGGTTCTTGCCACTAAAGGAAGCTACTCACTCTGATTGCTCTGAAGTACTGAAAGGTTTGGCCACTTGATGATGCCTGCCTTCCTGGAGTTGTGCTGAAGCAATAGAAGGTTTTGCTGCTGGAGAGTGCCTGCTGGCCTGCCTGAGGTTGTGCTTTCTGGAGCAAGAGAGGTTTGGCTGCTGGGGAACATCTGACCACCAATTCACCTGGTGGTTTTCTGATCTGGAGTCTACTGGTTTCCATGCCTGTGCCAAGGCATTCTGAGGGTCCAGGTGTTGATGCTTGCCTGCCGTGGGGCTCAGGATCTTCCCCTCGTTGGCTGAGGTGGGGCTTGCTGCTGACTTGCTGGGATGGCTCCTGTCCTGTACTGCTCTCTTTCTGCCAGAGTGAGAGGGACCTTTTCTGTTAATTCCCCAAGCCTCCCAGTCTAAAGGACTGCACCTTATTTTTCTACTGGCTTAGCTGTTCCAGAGTTTTTCCTGGGGTGATGTTTTCTGGGTTTTTAGAGGCCAGTAAGGGAGAGTGAAAATGGTTTATGGCTTACTCTGCTATTTTTGCTCCTGGAAGTCCAAGCCTGGAATTCAAAATTTTAAAAAGAAATGTTAAATATTGTTTTTACATGTCATTGATGAAAATAAAATGCTAAAAAAGATAAGGAAACCTGAAATAGTTATTGATATATTTAAAAATTTAAACAGTAAAAGATTTACAGGTGTATGATAGCCAATATTACTTTGCACATTATAATGGAAAATAGACAATGCAAATTTATGAAAGAAGTAGGAATTAATTTAAGCACTATTATAAATAAGTAGGTTTCCTTATATAATTTGGCCATGATTTAAAAAAAACTGATATTTTCATGTACATTTATGAATCACCTGTACTAACTAAAGTTGCCTTGAGACTTATTTTCCAGTGAATGTAAAGAACTATTGTTCTTTAAGCTTGAGTCTCTACCTAGGAACTTACCATCTTTGCCCAATAAATGCTTTTATTTTCATGGAGTATTAATACCTACGTAGCTTTTTTTTATCTCTTGACTCAAAATAAATGTGGAAAGTAGCTTATATAGGTAGTATTAGTAGCCATTTTATAGATAAGGTAACAGTCTCAAACAGGTTATGTGATTTATCCAGTCATACAGATAGAAAAGTGTGGCAGATTTGAGAATCAAATGTCACTTTGATTTTTAACTCCAAATCCACTGACCTTTTCCCTATATCACATCATTCCTACTTGACAGTATGATAGATCCCCTCTTGCAATCACACTCTATGATAAATATTCCATGAACCACTACTATTACTGACAGCAAAGACCTACTGTTTTGCAGTGATGTCTTTCTTTACTTTGACTATCAATTAGAATTATCTTTATACTTGTACTTATGCAACCCTATATTTTTTTCCTTACAGTGCCAGGATTAACTCTCTGGCTTTACCCTTAGGAATCAGGCACTATTTTAATGTTCTCCATGCTAATTTGGGTACATAACATTTTGGATCTTAGACTATTTTCATCACTCATTTTAGTTATATACTATAAAGTTCCTGTGAACTTTGAAAATACAGGGTTAGCCTCTGGTCATACATTTTCTTCAGTATGTAAAGATTGGTGAATTACTTCTTCCTTTTTCTGGATATGCTGTATTATTGATTCATTAACATTGAACTTCATAAACATATGAACTTATAACGGTACTATAACTCATGCCTGAATGAAGCTAATCCAACACATATTTTCTCAGAAAGACACATCATAGCCTTCTTGTGCTTAGGAAGGGCTAAACCCCATTTCAGCACTATATTTGGGGGTCATTTTAAGCAGGTAATAGCACACAAATATGAAAAATGTGATACTAAATAGACTGTGAAATATACTCAAGAAGGCAGAGTTCTGACTTGTTTGACTTCAGCTGGGAATGTGGCATTGGGCAACTAAAATTTTTCACAGCACTAAGCATGACCACAAATGACTATGTAGGTATTGATTTGGAAGTAGGTCATAAATAAATTTCACTGAGTAGGCAAATTCACAACTACAGAATCTACAAATAAAGTTTGACTATCAATGGGATCCTGGTGCTGAGAGGCAGAGCATATGGAATCCCCTATGTATGAAAAAAAAATGAAGAAATTTTAAAGTGAACCAGAAGAGTGTAAATCTGTTTTCACATTAAAAAAGCCTCGTATAGTGAGGACTTTGACTATTTCTGATGTGTATATTATGTTCAACTGTGTAGCTGACAACACACTGACACACTGATGCCTAGAAATCTTGTGTAACTTGTGAATATTCCCTCCCATAAATATTCAACTGAGATATATCATTTTTTTTATTTTTTGGTGAAACTATGGTTACTCTTTACAAACACCAATTTCTCTTTGCAATATTCACCAACTGTTTCTCTGATGATTTGCTTTAAAATGTCCCCAGGCAGCAGAATCAAACCCATTGGCCTATATTTTACAGGTTCTCTTCCCTCCTAATCCTTTCTTCCTTCCTTCCTCCCTTCCTTCCTTCCTTCCTTCCTTCCTTCCTTCCTTCCTTCCTTCCTTCCTTCCTTCTATTCATCCTTCCTTCCTTCCCTCCCCCTTCCTTTCCTCCTCCTCCTCCTCCTCCTCTTTCTTGTTCATATTCTTGTTCTTCTTCTTATTGTTCTTCCTCCTCCTCCTCCTCCTCTTTTTCTTCTTCTTCTTCCAAAACAGGACAATTTTTTCTTCATCTGTCTTGCAGCATCTTGTCTTTTTCACATAATATTTCAATTATTACTGTTAGAGGTTCAAGAAACATCTTACCAGCAATTTTTATCCTCCTATAATTTTATTGATACCTTTTTTATTTTTCCAAAAATTTCTCCCAGTATCCTCCAGTCTCTCTTCCCAGAAAGCCATTGCACTTTACAAATAGTAATGTAAAAAAAAAAAGAAATATTCAGCAAACTCAACAAAACGTATTTTAGAGGTATTTATTCTCTTTTATGTATTAATTTTTTAATGTGTAAAAATAAGTGAAATGTACTACAGCCATGAAACTCTTACCTCTATGAATGGATAATGTAATAAAGTCTTCTCTTTTTCAGAGCCATGCTTGTTCTTTCTAATTTTGTAACATTCCATTTTAACTGTTTTGTGGTTAGTGGATTCGTTTGGTTTTAGTCATTGTGTACATTATTTTCTTGGTTATGATTATTTCAGTCCACATTAGATTTTGTGTCTTATTTTCTCATTCTCTAAACTCATCATTTTTTTTCATTTCTTACGTCAGAATAATATTTCAACATGTACATGGAACACAGTTTGTTCCACAATTTATGGGATGGCACATACATGAGTTACACAATTTGTTTCATTCTCCAATCAATGGTCATCTATTGCTTTTTATTTTTGTTTTTACTATCCTAAAAATGCTGATATAAATATTTTTATGCAGTATATAAGAATTTCTCCTCATTAATGAACTCCAAGGCATATGTTTAGTTATTGAAAATCTAAGTTAAATAATGTGGGTATTTTAGATGCTCATAAATTCCAAATTAATTTCCAACATGATGGCACCATTTCACAGATACACCAGCAATATTGTAGTGTGCTTATCCTTCTACAACACCTCTATTATTGATTATTGCCATTTTTTTTCATTTTTACCAATTTGCTGGCTATGAGGTAAAACCTCAGTTTGTATAGATAGTATGCTGCTGTAGCTTCTACAAGCTACTCCTCATATAGAATCACTCCTGCACCTCATATTTGTCATACATGACAAATGTTAGATAAGGAAAATCTGAAGAATTTGAATATCCACACCATAATTTATTTATTTTTTATTTTGCAGCGGGAAAGGCAAGGCAATTGGGGTTAAGTGACTTGCCCAAGGTCACACAGCTAGTAAATGTGTCAAGTGTCTGAGGCTGGATTTGAACTCAGGTACTCCTGATTCCAGGCCCGGTGCTTTACTCACTGTACCACCTAGCTGCCACCCACACCATAATTTAAGTAATGCTAAATCATAGTAATTAAGAAGGGTAAAAATAATACAATATTTTTATTATAATTTTTCTTTTTATCTGTGATTTGTAGCATTTTTTTTCATGTGGTTGTTAATAATTTGAGGGCAGCTAGGCAGTGCCGTGGATAGAGTAGATTCAGGAGTCAGGAAGTCAGACAGAAGATGAGTCAGATTCATTTTCATGAATTTAAATCTTGCCTCAGACACTTGTTGTGTGAGCCTGGACAAGCCACGTAACCCTGTTGGCCTCAGTTTCCTCATTTGTTAAATGGTCTGGAGAAACAAATGGCAAACTATTCCAGTATCTTTGTCTGGAAAATCCAAAATGGGGTCACAAATAGAAATTACTGAAATGACTGAATGACAATAACTCATAAATTGTAATTCTGTTGAGAACTGTTTGTTCTTATTCTTTGGCCCCTTTTCTATTGTGGAATAGATTTGGTTTTATATAGAGATAGGTAAATGTAGGCTATATATAGATATGGAATTGGACCATTATCACACACTAAGCTGTTTCTTAGGGCAGCTAGGATAGAGCATTGGTCTGGGAATCAGGAATATTGATCTTAATCAGTTCAAAACCAGCCTCAGATACTTACTACCTGAGAGAGGTTGGGCTAGTCAAATAACCATGTTTGTCTTAGTTCCTCATTTTTAAAATAAACTGGAGAAGAAATGGAATAAGGTTCTACTGTTTTTGTCAAGAAAACCACAAATGGAGTCACAAACATTAAGACATGATTGAAACGACCCAACAACAACAAATCAAGTCACATGGTAACAATGAAGGGAAAATTACTCCTGTAGTCTTTCAGGAATAAGATATCCTTCTGAGGAATTTGTGAAAAGGCAAAGAGAGTGATTAAAAAAGAGAAAAAGAAATGGGGAAATTTTGACACGCATATGGGAGGGAGGGCCTCGATAAATCTGGTCATTCAGATGACGTTTGATGACATCTGAAGCCCTATAAGAAGAGAGGACAGAGCCATTTGTGCAGGGCTCTCACTCGAGGCGGTGTTGATGCGGAGACTCCGGGCAGCTGTAGCTAAGGGCCCTCCAGCAGATAACCTGGATGCTGAGACTTTGGTAAACTCTGGTAACTATGTATTGGGATTTGAATCAGACAAGGTCTGTCTGTTGATGTTTGTACTTTGTTTGTATTTTGCTCTGAAGTTCAGGGTACTGGTTTTTTCCCCTGAACTAAGTGAATGATATTTGTATGCTGAATTAAAGTAAGCTTGTCAACCCCTTGACGTACCATTCCTTAGTTAAGCAGATCAAAAGAACCTGTGCTTTTGCAGAGTGCTGGCAGAATTCTTGTTGTTGGACTTTCACACCCACAACAGCTGCTAGCTGCATTGTTGAAACAGATCCCAAAATTTATTTTTTTTATTTTTATTTTTTAAATTTATTTTTAGTTTTCAACAGTCATTTCCACGAGATTTTGAGTTACAATTTTTTTCTCAATCTATACCCTCCCCCCATCCCTTTTCCCCTTACTTTCTTGTAGGGCACGATAGATTTCTATACCCCATTGCCTGTATATCTTATTTCCTAGTTTCATAATAAAAACATTTTTTTAACATTTGTTTAAGAACTTTGAGTTCTACATTCTCTACCTTCTTCAATATAGGTTATACATGAATTGTTATGCAAAATACTTGCATAATAGTCATGTTGTGAAAGACTACATATACTTCTGTCAATCCTATCTTGTCCCCCTTTATTCAATTTTCTCCTTTGATCCTGTCCCTTTTCAAAAGTGTTTGCTTTTGACTACCTCCTCCCCCAATCTTCCCTCCCTTCTATGATCTCCCCTGTCTTATCCCCTTCCTCCTTAGTTTCCTATAGGAGTGTTTATGTTATCCTCTCCTTAAGCCAAATCCAATGACAGCAAGGTTCACTCATTCCCTTTCATCTACCCCCTCTTCCTTCCATTACAACAGCGTTTTCCTGCCACTTTTATGTGAAATAATTTATCATGTTGTATCTCTCACTTTCACCTTCTCCCAAAATAATCCTTTCTCAACTATTAATTTTATTTTTTTAGATATGATCCCTTTGTATTCAGCTCATCCTGTGCTCTCTGTCTATATATATGTATATTTCTTTCAACTCCCCTAATACTGAGAAAGACCTCATGAGTTAAATTATCCTCTTTCCACTTAGGAATGTAAGAAAAACAGTTCAAAATTAGTAAGTCCCTTATGATTTCTCTTTCCTATTTACCTTTTCATGCTTCTGTTGACTCTTGTATTTGGGAGTCAAATTTTCTATTCACCTCTGGTTTTTTCATCAAGAATCCTTGAAAGTCCTCTATTTCATTGAAAATCCATGTTTTTCTCTGAAGTATTAAACTCAGTTTTTCTGGTTAGGTGATTCTTGGTCTTAATCCTAGGTCCTTTGACCTCCCATTATCATATTCCAAGCCCTTCCATCCCTTAAGGTTGAAGCTGCTAGATCTTGTGTTTTCCTGATTGTGTTTCCACAATATTCAAATTGTTTCTTTCTGGCTGATTGCAATATTTTCTCCTTGACCTAGGAACTCTGGAGTTTGGCCACAACATTCCTAGGAGTTTTCTTTTTGTCTCTAGAATATCAGGGCAGTTTTCCTTGAAAAATTCTTGAAAGATGATGTCTAGGTTCTTGTTTGATCATGGCTTTCAGGTAGTCCAATAATTTTTAAATTATCTCTCCTGGATCTATTTTCCATGTCAGTGGTTTTTCCAATGAGATATTTCACATTGTCTTCCACTTTTTCATTCCTTTGGTTCTATTTTATAATTTGATTTCTCATAAACTCACTAGCTTCCATTTACTCCATTCTAATTTTTAAGGCAGTATTTTCTTCAGTGGTCTTTTGTACCTCCTTTTCCAGTTGGCTTATTCTGCCTTTTCAGTCATTCTTCTCCTCATTGGCTTTTTGGGTGTCTTTTGTGATTTGGGTTAGTCTATTTTAGGTGTTATTGTTTTCAGTATTTTTGGGGTCTCATTTAGTAAGGCATTGACTTGTTTTTCATGATTTTCTTGCATCACTCTCATTTATCTTCCCAATTTCTCCTTTACTTCTCTTACTTGCTTTTCCAAATCCTTTTTGAGCTCTTCCATGGCCTGAGACCAGTTTGTGTTTTTCTTGGAGGCTTTTGATGTAGGCTCTTTGACTTTGTTGACTTCTTCTGGCTGTATGTTTTGATCTTGTCACCAAAGAACAATTTTATAGTCTCAGTCCTTTTACACTGCCTGCTCATTTTCCCAGCCAATTACTTGACTTTTGAGCTCTTTGTCAGAGTATGACTGCTTTCTAATTTTATATTGCTTTGTCCCAAGCTTCAGGGGTTTTGTGCTGCTGCTTTCAGAACTATGTCTGTTCTGAAGTGGTATGATACTCCTCTTCTGGCCTGTGCTCTGGTCTGTGAGTGAAAGCACTCCTTTGTGCTGTGGAATTGCCCTAAGGACTCCCTCTCCACAGCCACCACAAGCTCTGACACACCAGCACTCCTCCTCCCCCAAGGATTGCCAACCAGGACTGCAACCCAGATCCAAGGAAGGCAAAGCAAGAGAACCCTGCCTCAGTGCCAGCAAAGAGATCCCTGTACTTCTGCTCTGATCAGCTGCTTGATACCTCCTACCGTCTGTGGGCCTGGAGCTCTGGAAGCAACCACTGCAACCACAGCCAGCACTGCTCACCTGGGGCTAGGGCCAGACAGAACTCTTCTCTCACTGAGGTCCAACAGTTTTCCCATTGACCTGCTAAGTTGTCCTTGGCATTTGTGGGTTGAGAAGTCTGGAAACTTCCACAGCTGCCAGTGCTTTAGTGTCCTGAGGCCTGCTTCACATGTTCTGCTCCAACCTGGTCTGTCCTGGCATGGCCCATGCTGGGGTGTGCTGTGCTCCCAGCACAGTGTAATAGACCCTTGCCAGTGACCATCCAGGCCATGTTGGGCTGGAGACTTGTTTTGCTCTGTTATTTCGAGGGTTCTGTAGCTCTAGAGTTTGCTTACAGTCATTTTAGAGGTGTTTGGAGGGATTTGGGGGAGAGCTCAAGTGAGTCCTGTTTTTATGCTGGCATCTTGGCTGTACCCCAAGATCCCAAATTTCAATAAAGAAAACAAATGTTTCATAGACAAAAGCTGTTTCACCATGTAGCTAAACTGATGTGGAACTCTAAAACTAACTCTTTAATTTGGAATTTTGACTTCAAGTTCTGCCATATATGGGCAAGAAAAATAAGACTAATACATCTTCCATGCAATAAACTTTCAATCAATTAATCAACAAGTATTTATTATGTATCTATTACATACAAAGCACTGTGGTAGTCCCTAGAGAAATAAGTACAAAAAATAAAACAATCCTTACTTTTAATTAGCTTGTATTCTAACAGGATAGGTAATTAGTGTATATAAAATGTATGCAGGGGGGGGCGGAGCCAAGATGGCCGCATGAAGGCAGCATCTTACCGGAGCTCTCTCACAAGGTCTGTCAGATTCCCATAAAAAAGTGAATTTGAGCAGATTTGAGAGAGTCAGAAACCGCGAGCAGTCTGCGTGGGGCAAATTTCCGAGCCGGAAGAGTCTGAAAGGCAGGAGGAACGAACCTGCAGGCTCAGAGAGTGCTCGGTGCGGAGCTGCTCCAGACCAACACGGAAGCGGCTGGCCGAGAAATCCATGTGGGAGACGGGCTGGGAGAAAGCTGGGCGCCCGAAAGCGGCAGAGATCCCCAGGACTCCCAACACAGGACGGCAGTCTGTGGGAGCGACGAGAGGCAGCACAACGCCACCGGCCGTGAAAACACCCAGTCCTGACGCTTGCAAAACCCAGGAACTCGGCTTCTTGAACTTCCGAAAGACTCAATGGCCAGGTAAATGGCTCTAATCCCTCCCCCCCTCACCCAGAGAATTCCTCGGGAAAAAAAAAAAGAGAATTGAAACAGAGGAGAGAGTAGTGGGGCCTCAGAGGACAAATACTAGAAGCTCATTAGTCCCAGAGGGGCAGTCAACGCCAGGAGCCCAGACGTAACCTTGCTCCCCCAGGGGAAGTGCCAGACATCAGCTCAAACAACAAACAGCTGAGACCATTGCTGAAAAGCAAGTGCTGGAGAGCACCCACAGGGAGTGAGACGCCAGGGAGCCAGACCCCTCCCCCACACCTCAGGAAACTGAAGGTTATAATTCTAGACTCACAACCCCCAGAATAAGAAAGCTGGGACAGAAAGCCCTGATATCCACAGATAGAAATTCATTGTAAAGCCAGCAAAAGGCAAACCAACATGAAGAAGAACACAAAAAAACCGAGGACAATAGATTCTTTTTATGGAGACAGGCAGGATCAAAATATCGACATAGAAGAAAATAGCAATGACACGGTAGATACATCAGATACCTCAAAAGCTAATATGATCTGGTCTCCAGCCCACTGCTGGAAGAGCTAAAAGAGGATTTTAAAAACCAAATTAGGGAGGTAAAAGAAAACATGGAAAAAATGGAAAAGTCCCTAAAGAATAAGATTGGCGAAATGGCTATGGAGATTCAGAATCTAGAGAGAGAAAAGGACACCCTGAGAGGTGAAATCAACCAATTGAAAATGGAGGCTCAAAAGCAAAATGTAAACACTAACTCATTTAAAATTAGACTTGAGCAAGTAGAAGCTAATGAATCTATGAGGCATCAAGAAGTAATAAAACAAAACGTAAAGAATGAAAAAATAGAAAAAAATGTGAAATATCTGATTGGCAAAACTACTGACCTGGAAAATAGATCCAGGAGAGACAATTTGAGAGTTATTGGTCTACCGGAAATCCACGATGAAAAAAGGAGCCTTGACAGTATCTTCGAAGAAATTATCAAAGACAACTGCCCAGAGGTCCTAGAACCAGAGGGCAAAATAGTCATTGAAAGAATTCACCGATCACCCCCTGAAAGAGATCCCAAACTGAAAACACCAAGAAATATTATAGCCAAATTTCAGAGCTATAAACTCAAGGAGAAAATACTGCAAGCAGCCAAAAAGAAGCAATTCAAATATCGTGGAACTACAGTCAGGATCACGCAGGATCTCTCAGCTTCCACATTAAAAGACAGGAGAAATTGGAATATGATATTCCGAAGGGCAAAGGAGCTGGGACTACAACCAAGGATCAACTACCCAGCAAAACTAAGCATAATTTTCCAGGCAAGGCGATGGACGTTCAATGAAATAGGGGAATTCCAGACCTTCCTGATGAAAAGGCCAGAACTCAATGGAAAATTTGATCTCCAAATACAAACCTCAAGAGAGACATAAAAAGGTAACCAGGGGGAAAAACCCCACAAACTTCATTAACCAATAAGGTTAGGTTGTTTACATCTTTATATGGGATTATATCATCTTATGTATGTTTTTTATGTATATATATATATATATGTATATGTGTATATATATATATATATATATATATATATATATATATATATATACATATACATATATAAGTCATTCTTGTGAATGGTACAACTATTGTGACAAATGAAAGGGATATACATAGGTTGTGAATGCCTGTATAAATTAACTGATGTAAAGATATAAAATATAAATAAGAGATATAAAGGGAGGGCTATGAGGGAAGTGGTAAGGAGGTTGTAGAAAAGGGTAAATTACACCAAAGGAAGTGGCAAAAAAACATATTATAGTAGAGGGAAAGAAGGGAGGGAGAAGAGCAGTATTTGAGCTTTACTGTCATCTGATTTAGTTCAAGAAGGGAACAACATACTCTGATAAGTTTAGAAATCTAACTTGTCCTACGGGAAGTGGGAGGGAAAGGGGGGAAAAAGGGAGGGGGGAGGGCAGAAGGAAGAGGAGAAGTAGCAAGTGGGTAACGGTAAGATAAGGGAGGGGAATAAAGAGGGAGGGTTAACTGAGGAAAGCGGCGGTCAAAAGCAAAACTTTGTTGGGGAGGAGAAGGGGAAAGGGAGAAATAAAAGCATAAACAGGGGGAATTAGGATGGAGAAAAAGACACAGATAGAAATCATAACCCTGAACGTGCAGGGGATGAACATTCTCACAAAACAGAAGCAGATAGCAGAATGGATTAAAAACCATAATCCTACAATATGCTGTTTACAAGAAACGCATCTGAAACAGGGGGATACACATAGGGTTAAGGTAAAAGGCTGGAGTAAAATATATTGTGCCTCAGCTAAAGTAAAAAAAGCAGGTGTAGCAATCCTAATCTCAGACAAAGCAAAAGTAAAGATAGATCTAATTAAAAGAGATAAGGAAGGACATTATATCCTGCTAAAAGGCACCATAAACAATGAAGCAATATCATTGCTTAACATATATGCACCAAGTGGTAAGGCATACAAATTCTTAGAGGAGAGGTTAAGGGAGTTACAGGAAGAAATAGACAGCAAAACTATAATATTGGGAGACCTCAACCTCCCCCTTTCTGAACTTGATAAATCTAACCTCAAAATAAATAAGAAAAAAGTGAAGGAGGTAAACAGAATTTTAGAAAAAGCACATATGATAGACCTCTGGAGAAAACTGAATGGGGATAAAAAGGAATATACTTTCTTCTCAAAAGTACATGGCACATACTCAAAAATTGACCATGTACTAGGGCATAAAAACCTCACAATCCAGTGCAGAAAAGCAGAAGTAGTCAATGCATCCTTTTCAGATCATGATGCAATAAGAATCATTTTTAATAAAGCACCATGGAAAAATAAGCTAAAAACTTATTGGAAACTAAATAATTTAATTCTAAAGAGTGAGTGGGCCAAAGAACAAATCAGAGAAACAATTAATAATTTCATTCAAGAGAATGACAATAATGAAACAACATACCAAAACTTATGGGATGCAGCAAAAACAGTTCTTAGGGAAAGTTTTATATCCCTAAATGCTTACATGAATAAAATAGGGGAAAAAGAGATCAATGATCTGGGCATACAGCTGAAAAAGCTAGAAAAAGAGCAAATTGAAAACCCCCAATTAAATACCAAATTAGAAATACTGAAAATCAAAGGAGAGAACAATAAAATTGAAACCAAGAAAAGTATTGAATTAATAAAAAAAAAGAAAGAACTGGTTTTATGAAAAAACCAATAAAATTGACAAACCTTTGGCCAATTTGATTAAAAAAAAGAAAGAAGAAAATCAAATTACCAGTATCAAAAATGAAAAGGGTGAGGTCACCTCTAATGAAGAGGAAATCAAAACAATAATTAGGAATTATTTTGCCCAACTGTATGCCCATAAATTTGACAACCTTAGAGATATGGATGAATATCTACAAAAACAAAAACTGCCCAGACTAACAGAGAAGGAAGTGAAATTTCTTAATGACCCCATATCAGAAAAAGAAATTGAGCAGGCCATCAACGAACTCCCTAGGAAAAAATCTCCAGGGTCAGATGGTTTTACATGTGAATTCTATCAAACATTTAAAGAACAACTAATTCCAATACTTTGTAGACTATTTGGGAAAATAGGTGAAGAAGGAGTCCTACCAAATTCTTTTTATGACACAAATATGGTACTAATACCCAAACCAGGTAGAGTTAAAACAGAGAAAGAAAATTATAGACCAATTTCTCTAATGAATATTGATGCAAAAATTTTAAATAAAATATTAGCAAAAAGATTGCAGCAACTCATTACGAGAATAATACACCATGACCAGGTAGGATTTATTCCAGGAATGCAAGGCTGGTTCAATATTAGGAAAACTATTAGCATAATTGACCATATCAGCAACAAAACTAGCAGAAACCATATGATCATCTCAATAGATGCAGAAAAAGCCTTTGACAAAGTACAACACCCATTCCTATTAAAAACACTAGAAAGCATAGGAATAAGTGGAACCTTCCTCAAAATTATAAATAGCATCTACCTAAAACCATCAACAAGCATTATTTGTAATGGGGATAAACTAGATGCATTCCCAATAAGATCAGGGGTGAAACAAGGATGTCCATTATCACCCCTATTATTCAATTTGGTTCTAGAAACATTAGCTGTAGCAATAAGAGAAGAAAAAGAAATTGAAGGAATTAGAATAGGAAAAGAAGAAACTAAATTATCACTGTTTGCAGATGATATGATGATTTATCTAGAGAATCCTAGAGAATCAAGTAAAAAACTACTTGAAATAATAAACAACTTTAGCAAAGTTGCAGGATATAAAATAAACCCACATAAATCCTCAGCATTCCTATACATTACTGACAAAGCCCAACAGCAAGAGATAGAAAGACAAATTCCATTCAAAGTTACTGAAGGCACTATAAAATATTTGGGAGTCTATTTGCCAAGGCAAACCCAGGGCCTATATGAACATAACTATGACACACTTTTCACGCGAATAAAATCATATCTAAATAAATGGAGAAATATCACTTGCTCATGGTTAGGCCGAGCTAATATAATAAAAATGACAATTCTACCTAAATTAATCTATCTATTCAGTGCCATACCAATCGAACTACCAAAAAATTTTTTTACCGAGCTGGACAAAATAATAACAAAATTCATTTGGAAAAACAAGAGGTCTTAGAGTATCTAGGATATTAATGAAAAGACATGCTAGAGATGGTGGTTTAGCCACACCAGATATTAAACTGTACTACACAGCAGCAGTCATCAAAACTGCCTGGTACTGGTTAAGAAACAGGGGTGTGGATCAGTGGAATAGGATAGGTACACAAGTAGGTGAAATCAACAAGTTTAGCAATCTACTCTTTGATAAACCCAAAGAAGCCAGTTTCTGGGCTAATAATTCACTATTTCACAAAAACTGTTGGGAAAATTGGAAAATGGTAGGGCAAAAACTGGGCATAGACCAATATCTTACACCATATACCAAAATAAAGTCAAAATGGGTTCCTGATTTAGGAGTAAAAGTTGATACTCTAAGTAATTTGGGAAAGCAAGGAATAGTTTACTTATCAGATTTGTGGAAAAGTAAAGAATTCATGACCCAACAAGAGATAGAGAGCATTACAAAATGCAAAATGGATAATTTTGATTATGTCAAATTGAAATGTTTTTGTACAAAAAAAGCCAATGCAACAAGAATTAGGAGGGAAGCAGAAAATTGGGAGAAAATCTTTGCAACTAGTATCTCTGATAAAGGCCTCATCTCTAAAATATACAGGGAGCTAAGCCAAATATATAGGAATACAAGCCATTCCCCAATTGAGAAATGGTCAAAGGATATGAACAGGCAGTTCTCAGAGGAAGAAATTAAAGCTATCTACAGGCATATGGAAAAGTGCTCTGGATCGCTGCTGATTAGAGAAATGCAAATCAAAACAACTCTTAGATACCACATCTCTCCTGTCAGATTGGCTAAAATAACAAATCAGGAGAATGATAAATGCTGGAAAGGATGTGGGGAAATGGGAACATTGTTGCATTGCTGGTGGAGTTGTGAGCTGATCCAGCCATTTTGGAGGGTGGTGTGGAACTATGCCCAAAGGGCTATAGAAATGTTCATACCCTTTGACCCAGTAATACCACTTCTAGGGTTGTATCCCAAAGAAATCACGCAAGCAGGAAAAGGACCCATATGTACAAGAATATTTATAGCAGCTCTCTTTGTGGTAGCCAAGAATTGGAAAGCAAAGAGATGCCCATCAATTGGGGAATGGCTGAACAAGCTGTGGTATATGAAGGTGATGGAATACTATTGTGCCATAAGAAATGGGGATGATACGGACTTCATAACAACCTGGAAAAACCTAAACGACATAATGCTGAGTGAGCGGAGCAAAGCCAGGAGAACGTTGTGCACAGCCACAGATATATGGATTACGTGAGGACCAACCCTGACATACTGCGCTTTTCTCAGCAACCTAAAGGTCAAGGACAACTCCAGGGGACTCCCGATGGAGAATGCTATCTTCATTCAGAGAAAGAACTGTGAAGTTTGAATACAGACTGAGGCACACTACATGCTCGCCTTTTCTGCTTCTCTTTTGTTTTTGTTTTTGGGTTTTTTTTTTTGGTTCTGTTTCTTCTTTCTCATGATTCATTCCATTGGTCAAAATTCTTCTCCACGACTTGACTAGTGCATAAATTAATTCAATGCGAAGTTACACATGACAGTTATATGAGACTTCATGCCGTCTTGGGGAGGGAGGGGGGAGGGAGGGGAGAAAAACTGGAACTCAAAACTATGTAGAACCGTGTGTGGTAAACTAAAAATAAATAAAGAAATTTATTAAAAAAAAAATGTATGCATGTTAAATATACAGATAGATAGCAGTTGGGAATATCTGGGGAGTTTTATTTAGAACAGGTCTGTCCACCCTTAGGTTTTTGTTGAAACAATAGACAATATATCTTGATTTGAAATTTTAGTGAGAGCTCTGAGATGATGGCTTAGCTTCCTTTACCAAAGTATTTATTTAAATTTATATGCTTGTAGGCAGGCCACATAAGTTGCACTGTGGGCCGCATGCAGCCCACGAGCCATATTTTGGACAGCCCTGATTTAGAAGATCATGGCCAAGGTATATCCTAGAGGAGAGGGGCTGTATGAGGCAGAGGTAAAAAGGTGGCATTTCAAGCATATGGATTAGCTGTTCAAGAGGTAACGAACAGTGAAGGGCAACGTAGATGCATCATGGATTGTGTGTGAGAAAGAAAAATACCTAGAGACTAAAAAGAAAGGTTGGATCTATTTCGTGTAAGGTTTTAAAAACTGAAGAGTTAATATTTTATAATTGATTCAATAAGAAACCATTAAAATTGGGTGAATAGGATGTCACATGGTCAGATCTGTGCTTAAGGATAAGTATTTACGCAGAAACATATAAGATATACTTGAGTTGCGACAGACTTGAAGTAGGAAAACCAGTTGGGAAGCTATCACAAAAACGTAGTAAAGGGGTAATTAGGAACTGAACTAACATGATCACTGTTTGGATAGAATGAGTAGGCTATGGGAAATGTGGTGATTATAAATATGGTAGCCTTGGCAACTGATTGAATATACAGAATAAAGGAAATTGATGCATCTATGATAATATCTAGATTCTGGTGTTTTCAACAGAAATAGAGAAGTTTGGAAGATGGTTGTTGTTGTTGTGTTTGTTTTTCAATTTCAAAAAGGACCATGACATGATGGAAATGATGACATGACTTACAGTTGACTTTGATTGAGTGAGAGAGGGCTATACAAGATCACTAGTCTCACTTTCTCCTCCACAGCCATCTGCATCCAGTGACCAGATATTCATCAGCATGACTGGAGATGACACACAATGCAATGGGAGACCCTGGCCCTTTTAGCCTAAGGCCTTTTCATGTGCTCGCTTAGATTGAGGTAATGCCCATTCAGTGACTAGGCCTCTTTAAGAAGCGAGTCAAGGGATGGCCCGTTTAATTGGAAAAAAGAATCAAGCTGGGAGGGGCAGACCCTCAGGATTGATGTTCCAAAGAGAAACATTCACTCTAAGCCAGGGGGGCCCAAAATACAGCCATTAAGTAGAGCTTGGGCAGGGACCTACTGTGGTCCAATCAATGCGCTTCAGAGTGAACTGGGTTTAAGGAAAAAATAGGGAAAAAGTCAATGAGTGTGGTTTGAGGCAGGTTAAGTTTAAGGTATATCCAGATACTTCAGTTTTTAGTGTCCAAAGGCTTACTGAAAATAAAGAACTAAGGCTCAAGTGAGAGACAGAGGCTCAATATGTATTTATATATACATATATATATATATATACATATATATATAGATAGATAGATAGATTTGAGCATTAATAGTTAAATCAATAGAGGTTGAAGAATTTATAGAGAAGAGGTCCCAAGCAAGACTGTTTCAGAACTGAGGAGACAGCAATGGCACCAAGCAAGACCAATCAGACAGAAGAGAGGTACAATAAGAAAAGTAGTGTCACAAATCTCACAAGGGAGTGGATATCCATTAGAAAAACAAAACAAGTAAAAAAAGGTCAAAAGTTTCAAATGCAGCACATAGGCTGAAAAGCTGTAGAGCATGAGGACTAAGAAAAGACCTATAGCCTTGGTAATTAAAAAGCACCATTATTCTGCATAACTCTGGAGAGAACATTTTCAGTTGAGTGATGAGGTCAGAAGCCACAATCTAAAAGAACTGAGTGGTGAATGAAAAGAAAAGTGAAAGCAGCAAGTAGAAATTCAGTTGAGAACATAAGATCTTGCGTCTAGTGAAGAATTTCTCCTTTTTTTTCAGATAGACAGATGGAATTTTGAAAAAGAAGTAGGAAGAAAACAGTTGATAGTTTCTCAACTTTTAGCTTTTCTTTCTTTTTTTTTTAAATTTATTTATTTATTTTTAGTTTACCATACACAGTTCTACCTAATTGTGAGTTCCAGATTTTCTCCCCTCCTCCCCCCTCCCTCCCCAAGATGGCATGGAATCTCATATAACTATCATGAATATCTTCGCATTGAATTAATTTATACACTAGTCAAGTTTTGGAGAAGAATTATGACCAATGGAATGAATCATGAGAAAGAAGAAACAGAACCAAAAAACAACCCAAAAACAAAAACAAAAGAGAAGCAAAAAAGGTGAGAATGTAGTGTGCCTCAATCTGTATTCAAACTTCACAGTTCTTTCTCTGGATGAAGATAGCATTCTCCATCGTGAGTGCCCTGGAGTAGACCTTGCACCTTAGGTTGTTGAGAAGAGCGAAGTATGTCAGGGTTGGTCCTCACGTAATCCATATATCTGTGGCTGTGCACAATGTTCTCCTGGCTCTGCTCCGCTCACTCAGCATTATGTCGTGTAGGTTTCTCCAAGTTGATACGAAGTCTGCATCATCCCCATTTCTTATGGCACAATAGTATTCCATCACCTTCATATACCACATTAGCTTTTCTTTCTAATCATTCCTGTTGTACTTTCCTAAGGACCACTTATGTTTGAAACATGGCAGACAATTTGCGTGAATGCATAGAAACAAGATAGTGCAGTTAATTCACTTAAGTCCAGAACTTATACAACACTTATAAATAAAATTCCACACCCTTACCTAACTTTTCTTTTTCTTCACATTTTTCTTCTCTCCAACTTTTCTTCTATTCATCTACTTGTACTTACATTCACTCTATCACTAATATTTTTCTTAATAATCATGCTCACACTGACCTATGCATGAACACTGTGGAATCTTACTGTACTATTATGTAAATATGTTTGTGTCTGTATACACATATACATATACATACATATATGTATATTAATCCCATTGTATTTACTGATAATTACCACTGCAAACCATAGCTACAAAATTTCTTCATAACCAGATGTGATAACGTCTCTTTCTTTCCAGTATTTGCTAATTAAAAGAAGCTTAGAAACACCTGCCTTTTCACCATTGTATCCCTCCTACTTGTTTAATTCTCTTAAAGACCATTTTTAACCCCAAATCACTCTGGTCTCAGATTAAGCCATACTTGGTCATGGTTTGAGCCCTGATTGGCTCAGAATGAATGTAAATAATTTTTTTTTTCTATTTTAGCCAGAAAAAACCCTGAGGGTCTTCCCTTCCAGATCTTTTTTTTTTAAAGAGTCCATTCTTTGCCTCTTTTTTTATTGAGCTTAAATCACCGAATGGCTCTTGCCTCAGTCAAACTGAGATCTGTTAATGACCTCAGTTTGAAAAGGCCAAGATCCCCCATTTCATCCTGGGCATCTCCAGTTGTCCTGATCTATGTCTGGACCCAGATGGCACTAGAAGTAAAAGTGAGGCTGGTGACTTTGCACAGCCCTCCCTCATTTAAATCCAATTCACTGGCATGTTATAGCATAACCCCCCTCTTGTCATGGTCTTCTTTGAGAATGAAGGACACACAAAAACTAGTCAATTTTTCTTTTTGATAATTTCATCAACATGTGTTATTACCCAGGGAGAGTTCCTTTAAGTCCCTTATGAATTCTCTTTCTTTTTTACCTTTTCATGCTTCTCTTGATTCCTGTGTTTAAAAGTGAAATTTTCTATTCAGCTCTGCTCTTTTCACTGAGAAAGCTTGAAAATGCTCTATTTTATTGAAAGCCCATGCCTTGGAGCATGATACTCAGTTTTGGTGGGTAGATGATTCTTGGTTTTAATCCTAGCTCCACTGACCTCTGGAATATCATATTCCAAGACCTTCGATCTCTTAATGTAGAAGCTGCTAGATCCTGTGTTATCCTGATTGTTTTTCCACAATACTCAAATTGTTTCTTTCTGGCTGCTTGCACTATTTTCTCCTTGACCTGGGAGCTCTGGAATTTGGCGACAATATTCCTAGGAGTTTTCTTTTTGGGATGTTTTTCAGGAGGCAATTTTTGGATTCTTTCAATTTCTATTTTACCCTCTGGCTCCAGAATATCAGAGCAGTTCTCCTTGATAATTTCTTGAAAGATGATATCTAGGCTCTTTTTTTGATCATGGCTTTCAGGTAGTTCAATAATTTTTAAATTATCTCTCCTGGATCTATTTTCCAGGTCAGTGGTTTCTCCAATGAGATATTTCACATTGTCTTCCACTTTTTCATTCCTTTGGTTCTGTTTTATAATATCATGATTTCTCATAAAGTCACTAGCTTCCACTTGCTCCAGTCTAATTTTTAAGGTAGTATTTTCTTCTGTGGTCTTTTGGACCTCCTTTTCCATTTGGCTAATTCTGCCTTTCAAGGCATTCTTCTCCTCATTGGCTTTTTGGAGCTCTTTTGCCATTGGAGTTCGTCTATTTTTTAAGGTGTTGTGTTCTTCAATATTTTTTTCAGTATTTTTTTTGGGACACCTTTAGCCAGTCATTGACTTGTTTTTCATGGTTTTCTCGCATCGTTCTCATTTCTCTTCCCAATTTTCCTTCTACTTCTCTAACTTTTTTTTCCAAATCCTTTTTGAGCTCTTCCATGGCCTGAGACAAGTTCGTGTTTTTCTTAGAGGCTTTTGATGTAGCCTCTTTGACTTTGTTGACTTCTTCTGGCTGTGTATTTTGGTCTTCTTTGTCACCAAAGAAAGATTCCAAAGTCTGAGTCTGAATCTGAGAGCATTTTTGCTGCCTGGCCATGTTCCCAGCCAACTTACTTGACCCTTGAGTTTTTCCTTGGGTTATGACTGCTTGTAGAGTAAAGAATATTTTGTTCCAAGCTTGAGGGGATGCGCTGTTTTTTTCAGAGCTATTTCTATACAGCCAGCTCTGCCACACCAACACTCCTCCTTCTCCAAGAACCGCTAACCAGGACCTGACTCAGATCTTAAGCAGGCTGTGTACTGCTGCTCTGATCTGCCACTTAATTCCTCCAAACAGGTGGGCCTGGGCCCAGAAGCAACTGCAGCTGTAGTTCTGTAGCTGCACCACTCCTGCTGCCACCAGGGCAGTGGCTGAACTGTGAACTCCTTCCACTCTGCCCCGCAACATTTCCCACTAACTTTCTCTGTTGTCTTAGGTGTTTGTGGGTTGAGAAGTCTGGTAACTGTTGCAGCTCACTGATTCAGGGCACTAGGGCCTGTTCTGACTGGCTCCTGGTCTGATTGATCCTGCCGCCACCCATGTTGGGCTCCACTCTCCTCCGCCCCCAGCTCTGTGCACGATAGACCTCATCCAGTGACCATCCAGGCAGTTCTGGGCTGGATCTTTGCTTTCCCGTGCTGTTCTGTGGGTTCTGCAGTTCTAGAATTTGTTCAGAGCCATTTTTTGTAGGTTTTTGGAGGGACCTGGCGGGGAGCTTATGCAAGTCCCTGCTTTCCAGCCACCATCTTGGCTCCGCCCCAAAATTCATATTTCTAAACACATATCAATAAAAGAAAAAAAAAGTGCAGATCAATGAATTGGGTATGCAAATAAAGAAAAATAGAAGTAGAAAAAGAAAAATACAAAATTCTCAATTAAGCACCGAAACAGAAATCCTGAAAATCAAAGGAAAGATTAATAAAATGGAAAGTTTAAAAAGAATACTGAACAAATAAATAAAACTAAGCCCTGATTTCATTTTTAATAGTTAAAAATAAAATAGATAAACCATTTGTTAATTTTATTTAAAAAAAGGAAGCCAATTAGCAATATCAAAAATAAAAAGGATGAATCTTCCTTCAATGAATGTGAAATTAAAGTCATTATAAGGAACACATTTCCCCAATTACGTGCCAATTAGTTTGATATTCTAAGAAAACTAGATGAATATTTACAAAAATATAAACTTCCCAAATTAACAGAAAAGAAAATAGAAAGATAAATGACCCTATACTGGCAAAATAAATTGAACAAGCCACAAGTGAGATCCCTAAAAAAAATTCCCAAGACCAGCTGGATTTATAGATGAATTCAATCAAACATTCCAGGAATGATAAATAGAAATATTATATAAAGTATTAAAAAACAGATAAAAGGAGTCCTACAAAAATTACTTTTTATAACACAAACATAGTTTTGATACCTAAACCAGAGAGAGAAAAGAAAGACCAAGAAAAGTTGACACCAGTTTACATAATGAATAGCAATGCAAAAATTTTAGATAAAATACTAGCCAGGAGATTACAGCAATTTATCACAAATAGATACACCATGACTATGGTATTTATATCAGGAATTCAGGTTTAGTTCAATATTAGGAAAATTTTCACCATAACTACTAACAATAGTAATAACAACAAAACTCATATGATTATAGCAATATATGGCAGAATAAAAAAGCTATTAAGAAAATACAACATCTGTTTCTATTAAAAACACTAAAAAACGCAGGAAAAACATAAAACTTTTCTTGAAATGATAAGTAGAATCTATCCAAAACTTAGAGCAAGCAGTATCTGCAAAATAAATAAACTATAAGATCTGAAGTGAAGCAAAGATATCCCATTATTACCATTATTATTTATTATTGTACTTGACAAGAGAACTACAGGAATGTAATTAAAAATAAATTGAAGGAATAAGATTAAGTAATCAGGAAAGAAAATTGTCACTCTTTGAAGATGTTAAGTGGTACCTAGAAAATCCTTTGGCATCAACTGAAAAAACCTAGTTGAAACAATTAACAACTTTAGCAAAGTTGAAGAATATAAAGTAAGCCCAAATAAATCATCAGCATTTCTCTATATTACCAACAAAACCAAGCAGGAAGAGAATGAAAAGTAAATTTCATGTAAAATTATTGCAGTCAATATATGATACTTAAAAAGGTATCTGCCAAGACACATCAATGACCTATGTAAATACAATTACAAAATACTTTTCATACAAATAAAGAAATATCAAAACACCTGTAGAAACATTGATTACTCAAATGTAGGCTGAGCTGATATAATAAAAATGACAATCCTACCTGAATCAATTTATTTATTCCATGCCATTCCATTCAAAGTACCAAAGAAATGTTTTTAAGAGCTAGAAAAAATAACAGCATATTCATCTTGAAAAACAAAAGTTCAAAAATACCAAGGGAATCAATGGGAAAAAGTGAAGAAAATTGGCCTGATAGATTTCAAACTACATTGAATAGTAATAATCATCAAGACAATCTGATGCTGGATAAGAAATAGGGTGGTATATTAATGGAATAGAATAGACACAAATATAAAGAAGCAAATGACCATAGTAATACTGTTTAATAGACCCAAAGACCCAATTTTTTGAAGCCAAGAACTCACCATTTCACAAAAACTACCAGGAAAACTTTAAAGGAGTCTAGCAGAAATGATTCATAGGCCAACATCTCACATCATATACCAAGTTAACATATTTTAACATAAAATTATCATGTATAGAGTCAAAATGATTTGAGGATTTAGATGTAAGAGCGATATCATAATCAAATTAGGGAAGCATGGAAAAAAAATACCTGTTAGATCTATTAATAATGTAAGATTTTATGAAGAAACAAGAGTTAGAGAAGTTCACCTGAAGTAAAATGGATAATTTTGATTATATGAAATTTAAAAGTTTTTGTAGAAATAAAATCACAGTAGCAAACATTTAAAGGAAAGCAATATACTGGGAAAATATTTTATATCAATTTTTTTCTGATAAACACCTCACTTCTTAAATGTATAAGAAACTAAACCAATTTTATAAAAATAAAAGTCATTCTCCAATAGACAAGTGGTAAATCTATCTGTCAACTTTCTATCTATCTATCTACCTATCTACCTATATATCTATCTGTCTGTCTGTCTGTATACATACAGGAAGTTTTCAGGAAGAAAAACATTAAAACATCAATAGTTATCTGAAACAATACTCAAAATTATTAATAATTAGAAAAGCACAAACTGAAACAACACTGAGGTGCCACCACACACCTATAAGATTGGCTAACATGAAATAAAAAGGGGGACAAAGTGCTCTAAGGGTTGTGTGAAAATAACACTGAAGTACTCTTGGTAGAGTTATAAAGTGGTCCAACCATTCTGGAGAAGACTTTGGAAATATGCCCCAAAGGCTATAAAACTGTGAATACCTTTTCATTTAGCAATACCACTAGTAGGTCTGTATCCCAAAGAGATCCAACAAAAGGGAGAAGGACCTATAGGTATAAAATACCATAGTACCAGCTCTTTTAATGGTGGCAAATGATTTGAAATTGGGAAATGATCAAACTGTGGTATATGATTTTGATGTAAGACTATTGTACAGTAAGAAATAATGAAGATCATGGTTTCAGGAAAACCTGAGAAGACTTTTTTGAACTGATGCAAAGTGAAGTGATAAGAACCTGAATATTGTACACAGCATCAGCAGTATTGCATGTGAAATACTTACCCTGTTCTGATCAGTGCAATAATCCATGTCATTGCTATTTCCTGCAGCCACCCACTGGGCTGAAGGTGAAGCGGGGTGAGATGACGTTGTGCTCCTGGGGCGCCTTCCTGACCCACCAGCAGAAGGTGCTGTGGCTCTACAAGTGGGCACTTCACCACCTCGAGTCCGGGATAGTCCACAGGGATGCATATCGATTCAAAGCTTGTTTTCTGGGGGCTCTGTTTGAAGAACATAAGAATGAAAAAGATATGATAAAGGCCACCAAACTGCTTATTAAGGGTGAGGAAGAATTTTGAGCTTAGCAGCATCCTCAGCCATATATCTTCCCTGATTCCCTTGGAGGTACTTCCTTTGAAAGATATGAGTGTTACAAGGTTCCCGAGTGTTGCTTAGACTATTGGCACACCTCTCAGAAGGTGATGTACCCTTACTACTTTGCCAATAGGGAGAAATGGAAGAAACTGCACTTGGAAAGTTGGGATCCTGAGGTTCAGCAGTTGAAGGAGGAAATTCCACTTGATGATCCTAAGACTGAAGCTTGGCCTCCAGCCCGAAAAAAGGTCATTTGCCACCACTCTGGTGGCATATTGTCACTAGGCCCTGAGAGTGCCACCTCATAGTAAAGTAAGCACACACTTTAAATTTTCAAGTGTGTACATTGAATGTGTAGAGACACATATACTTGATGTAATAAAGTTACTAAACTGAAAAATAAAATCCATGTCATTTCCAAAATACTCCAAAAATGCTGTCTACCTTATTTTCTTTTTCTTCCTTTTTTTAAAAACATGACTAATATGGAAATATGTTTCAAATGACTTTACATGTATAATGTGCATAATATTGCTTGCCTTTTCAGTGAGTATAGGAGGGAATGGAGAGAGGTAGAAAACTTGGAACTCAAAAAAAAAGACTGTTAAAACTTATTCTTTTGGGGCAGCTAGGTGGCACAGTGAGTAGAGCACCGGCCTTGGAGTCCGGAGGACCTGAGTTTAAATCCAGCCTTAGACATTTGACACGTGTACTAGCTGTGTGATCTTGGGCAAGTCGCTCAACCCCAAATGCCCTGCCAAAAGAAAACCAAAAAAACCCAAAAAATCCAAAAAATATACTTTTTTAAAAGATGACCTTTTCAGAGGTTATCTTCTTTTCTGAAAAGGAGTGTAGTCAATAAGGAAACTTTCTTAACAGTCAGTTAGTATTGATTCAAAAGCCAAGTCAACAAACATTTATTATGTTCTAGGCATTGTGTAAAAATGCTGAAGATACAAATAGAAGCAAAAAACAAGAAAGTCCCTGCCTTTAAGCAACGTATGTTCTAATGGGGGATACATCATATATACGGAAGTTAAAAAGCAGTGGGGAAGGGAGAGTATCTGCTCAGAGTGAAGAAAATTGAGAAACAGTCCAGAGAGTCCAAAATGGGGCCCAAAGAATAATGGAGTGAGTCCAAGAATCCTCAAATGCACAGGGTATTGGCTAAGGTAAGAATTATTCATCTATGAGGAGTGCTTTTTGATGACTTGCCCTCAAGAAAAGAAACACAAAGCCAAAGAGAAATCTAGGGAACTGAGCTCCAGTGTCTAGCTCCTCTCAACAAGTAAAGAATTTCTCCACCATGTGCTTGCAATTGTCAATGCTTGCTGCTGAATGGGGATGGAAAAGAAATCCCTTTTCCACCTTCCTGCTCAAGGCTCAGGTGAGATCTGGTACTGTCTGGATATCAAAATGACAGGATAACATTTTTTTACTGCTTTTATGACTCCCTAAATTGGGGATAGTTTTTCTACATAAGTCTGTTCCCCATAGTGCTAACTGGCTCATCCTTTTCGATAAATCATTTTGTAATGGGAACATATAAGGACTTTCACATCATCCTGAGTTATAGCACATGTATTTTAGCAAGGGGCTAGTAGGACAGCACAAATTCAAAAGCTATTCCATGGGAAGTGCTCCATTCTACCCCCTCCCCCATCTTATTATAATTCAATACACAGCTCTCTTTCATCTTATCTGGGAAATAAGTAAGAAGATAGACAAGGTCATGGCTAACTTTCTGTTACTACAAAATAGTTCCAACTTATTTATATTAAGAACATTTCATTTACTTGAAACACTGAGTGATTTTTTCTGAGTGGCTCTCCTCACTAACTCTGTTTATCTGACTTTGACTTTTCAGTCGCTGGAGCTGAACCCAGACCATGTTTTCTTGCCTTAACCCTTGATGTCTGGATTTCTGTCTTTAGTCTTGTCAAATGAATCACACAACTACATAATGTTCATATTTCTCTTAAGGCCATTTGAGTTAGTCTATTTTTAAGGTGTTGCTTTCTTCAGTGTATTTTTCGGTATTTTTGTAGGTCTCCTTTAGCATGTCATTGACTTGTTTTTCATGGTTTTCTTGCATCCTTTTCATTTCTCTTCCCAATTTTTCCTCTACTTCTCTAACTTGCTTTTCCAAATCCTTTTTGAGCTCTTCTTTTAAGGCTTCTAAAGTGTATAAAGAGGGGGTGGGGTATGTGAGAACTACTTAAAGAAGAAGCTGAAAATGAAGCAGTCACAGAAGATATCTCAAAAGTAAGTCTTCTAAACCATCAAGCAATGAAAAATAAACTACAGGGGAAGTAAAAAAAATCTGCATTCTAGGAATGCTAATTACCACCTGTAAACAGGATATCATGGAAAATTAATCTCCTTGTTTCTCAACTTTTTTTTTCAAATCATACAATGCTCTACTGAATGTACCATTATGATTAAAATGAGAAAATATATGTATAATACATTTGGTGTGTAAATTTCATAAAAGTGGAAAATCATCATCCTCATCTTCATCACTGTAATTATTATTTGTTTGTCTGTTTTGGAGGAGAAGGCAAGGCAATTGGGGTTAAGTGACTTGCCCAAGGTCACACAACTAGTAAATGTCAAGTGTCTGAGGCCAGATTTGAACTAAGGTTCTCCTGACTCCAGGGCTGGTGCTCTATTCACTGTGCCACGTAGCTCCGCTATCACTGTAATTATTGATGCCTGAGAGTAAAGATAAATTTCAGTGAACAAATAGCTTAACTCTCATGCAAAGTATTGTGAGAAAGAAACTTGAGGGCAAGGTTAAAGTGAAAATAGTGTAAGTTGGGGGGCGGAGCCAAGATGGCGGCTGGTAAGCAGGAACTAGTGTGAGCTCTGTACCGAGTCCCTCCAAAAACCTATAAAAAATGGCTCTGAACCAATTCTAGAATGGCAGAATCCACAAAACAGCAGAGGGAAGCAGGGCTCCAGCCCAGGACAGCCTGGATGGTCTCTCAGTGAGGTCTATCCCACACAGAGCTGGGAGCTGGGAGCTAGAAGCTGGGAACGGAGTGGAGCGGAACCCAGCCTGAACAGCGTGGATCATCCAGACCAGAAGCTGGGCGGAGGGGGCCCTAGCGCCCTGAATCAGTGAGCTGCGGTAGTTACCAGACTCATTAACCGACAAACACCAAAGACTGCGGAGAAGGTTAGTGGGAAAAGCTGCGGGAGTAGAAGGAGTTCGCGGTTCGTCTTCCAGCCCCGGGGGCGGCAGAGGAGGGGCAGCTACAGCTGTTGTTACTTCCCGCTCCAGGCCCACCTGGTGGGAGGAATTAAGTGGCGGATCAGAGCAGGAGTGCACGGCCTGCTGAAGATCTAAGCCCAGTCCGGGTAGGGGGTTCTTGGGGAAGGAGCAGTGCTGGTGTGGCAGAGCTGGCACCTCCCCCCCAAATGTGGAACATAGAAGTCTCTAGTCTACAAGCAGTCATACACCACTGAAAAACTCAAAGGTCAAGTTAGTTGGCTGGGAATATGGCCAGGCAGCGAAAACGCACTGAGATTCAGTCTCAGACTTTGCATTCTTTCTTTGCTGACAAAGAAGACCAAAACATACAGCCTAAAGAAATCAATAAAGTGCAAGAGGCTACACCAACAGCCTCCAAGAAAAACATGAACTGGTCCCAGGCCATGGAAGAGCTCAAAAAGGATTTGGAAAAGCAAGTTAGAGAAGTAGAGGAAAAATTGGGAAGAGAAATGAGAAGGATGTGAGAAAACCATGAAAAACAAGTCAATGACATGCTAAAGGAGACTCAAAAAAATACTGAAAAATACCCTGAAGAAAACAACACCTTAAAAAATAGACTAACTCAAATGGCAAAAGAGCTCCAAAAAGCCAATGAGGAGAAGAATGCCTTGAAAGGCAGAATTAGCCAAATGGAAAAGGAGGTCCAAAAGACCACTGAAGAAAATACTACTTTAAAAATTAGATTGGAGCAAGTGGAAGCTAGTGATTTTATGAGAAATCAAGATATTCTAAAACAGATCCAAAGGAATGAAAAAATGGAAGATAATGTGAAATATCTCATTGGAAAAACCACTGACCTGGAAAATAGATCCAGGAGAGACAATTTAAAATTTAAAAATTATTGGACTACCTGAAAGCCATGATCAAAAAAAGAGCCTAGATATCATCCTTCAAGAAATTATCAAGGAGAACTGCCTTATATTCTAGAGCCACAGGGCAAAATAGAAATTGAAAGAATCAATCGATTGCCTCCTCAAATAGACCCCAAAAAGAAATCTCCCAGGAATATTGTCGTCAAATTCCAGAGCTCCCAGATCAAGAAGAAAATACTGCAAGCAGCCAGAGAGAAACAATTTGAGTATTGTGGAAACAGAATCAGAATAATCCAAGATCTGGCAGCCTCTACATTAAGAGAGCGAAGGACTTGGAATACGATATTCCGGAGGTCAATGGAGCTAGGATTAAAACCTAGAATCACCTACCCAGCAAAACTGAGTATCATGCTCCAAGGCAAAATATGGATTTTCAATAAAATAGAGGACTTTCAAGCTTTCTCAGTGAAAAGACCAGAACTGAATAGAAAATTTGACTTTCAAACACAAGAATCAAGAGAAGTATGAAAAGGTATTCAAGAAAAAGAACAAGAAAAAGAAATTGCAAGGGACTTACTAAAGGTGAACTGTTTTGTTGACATTCCTACATGTAAAGATGATGTGTATGATTCATGAGACCTCAGTATTAGGGTAGCTGAAGGGAATATGCATACATATATGTTTATGTATATATGTGGGTGAATGTGTATGTATGTATATATCTATGTGTATATGTATCTATATATATATATATATATATATATATATATATATATATATATATATATATATATATAGAGAGAGAGAGAGAGAGAGAGAGAGAGAGAGAGAGGGAGAGGGAGAGAGTGGACACAGGGTGAGTTGAAGATGAAGAGAAGATATCTAAAAGAAATAAAATCAAATTAAGGGATGAGAGAGCAACATACTGAGAGAGGGAGATAAGGAGAGATAGAATGGGATGGATTATCTCCCATAAAGGTGGCAAGAGGAAGCAGTTCTGTGGGAGGAGGGGAGAGGGCGGATGAGGGGGGGATGAGTGAACATTGCTCTCATCAGATTTGGCCTAAGGAGGGAATACCATACATACCCAATTGGGAATCTTACCCCACAGGAAAGAAGAGGGAAGAAGAAAAAAATGGGGGGTTGATGGAGGGGAGGGCAGATGGGGGTGGAGGTAGTCAAAAACAAACACTTTCAAAAGGGGACAGGGTCAAGGGAGAAAATTCAATAAAGGGGGATGAGTTGGGAAGGAGCAAAATATAGTTAGTCTTTCACAACCTGAGTATTGTGAAAGGGTTATACATAATGATACACATGTGGCCTATGTTGAATTGCTTGACGTCTTAGGGAGGGTGGGTGGGAAGGGAAGAGGGGAGAGAATTTGGAACTCAAAGTTTTAAAAACAGATGTTCAAAAACAAACAAAAATGTTTTTGCATGCAACAAGAAAATAAGATACACAGGCAATGGGGTGTAAAAGTTTATCTTGCCCTACAAGAAAGGAAGGGAAAAGGGGATGGGAGGGGAGTGGGGTGACAGAGGGGAGCGCTGACTGGGGAACAGGGCAACCAGAATATACGCCATCTTGGAGTGGGGGGGAGGGTAAAAATGGGGAGAAAATTTGTAATCCAAACTCTTGTGAAAATCAATGCTGAAAACTAAATAAGTTAAAGAAATTAAAAAAATGTTAAAAAAAAAAGAAAATAGTGTAAGTTAAGGTTTATTGATAAAGGCATTGAATTGCATTTTAGATTTCTTTTATTTTAAAACAATTCTACAGGTAGCATCTTGAAATAGTTTGGTGATATAAATTTCTTGGCCATTTTAAAAAAAATATGTTTGTAAATACCTAAGTATCATAATTCCACAAGTATCCCTTATTTCATAGATAAGGTTATATCTTTACCTGACAGTATGTCTTTGCCTTAGTACATAGACTTCATAAATTGTTATACCCTTCCTTATCCTGAAATCATAAGTTGGTACTCAATCTTCTTGTGGTGAGCCTTCTCATAATTAGCTAGGATACTTCTCTATAAAACACATACATTGGGGGGATTGTAGTTTGAAAGCTTTCAAGTTTACAATGAATTGGAGCCCGTGCTCTTTCTTAAAAAGCCTTCAATAACTCAAGGTTAATTCAGACATTACAATATGACAATAGGGAAGGATATTTGTAAACAAGTCCTAGACAAGTCATGGATGACCATCTGCATGAAGATGGCATAAACCATAAAATTTCTGAAAACACTTGACTCACACAATTAAGATTACCTGGTCAGAGCATTTAGTGGCAGGGAATCAGAATTACGTGAAATTCACTGGAAGATATAAAAGAAAATGCTAACTGTCATATATACCAAAAAATGTACAAACCAACCAAATACTTTCTCACTCTAGACAGGTATTATACCTATATGATATTAAAAAATCATATATTTAAATAGTATTTCATAGTTATAAAGCATCCTCACATACTTTACCTAATTTGAGACATAACAATTTTATCAAGTAATTAGGACTGTTATTATTATTCCCATTTGCATATTAGAAAATTGGAGCCCAGATACTTTAGGTTTTCCAAGATTATACAAAAATTTGTTGTTGGAATTATGATTTGAACTCTGGTGTTCGAATTGCAGATTGATGAAATGCTTTTCTTATTCCCTTATTCCAAAATGTCTTCTTTTCTTCCTTCCTTCCTTCCTTCCTTCTTTTCTTTTTTTCTTTCTTATTATCATATTCTTTAAAAGAAAATCTTGAAAAGGGGATAATTGTAAATAACAGACACCTATGTATTTATTCATCCTGTAACTGTAGGTAGTTATGTGACCTGAGCCTGTTTTCTTCATTTATGTATATACAGATATATGTATATATTGATATGTACAGAAGTATGAGATTTTCTAAGAGAAAAGAGGTAGTTAAAAATAATTTGACCATTCATATAAAGACCATTTATGAACTAATCATATTGAACAGTAATTTATACTACTGAGTTAAAATATGTATTTTTACCAATTATTTTAAAGCACAAAAAGCTTTTGAGATTATGTATTTAATTAAGAAGCAGCAAAAAAAGTACATTGGATAGAGTGCTGGCCCTGGAGTCAAGAAGACTTATCTTCCTGAGTTCAAATATGGATTCAAACACTTACTATTTATATAATACTAGGCAAGTCACTTAACTCTTTTGCCTGAGTTTCCTTATTTGTAAAATGAGCTGGAGAAAGAAATGTCAACCCAATCCAGTATCTTTGCCAAGAAAACCACAAATGGGGTCAAGAAGAGTTGGACATGACTGAAAATGACTCAACCACCACAGCAACAATTTAACTAAGAATAACACTGAAAGACAAGTTGAAGCAGAATATTATCTCCCCTCCACCCCCCCCATATTCTACTATTAATGTAAAATAGGATTTCTCCGTACAGCTCCTGATATATGGACAAGCATGAAGGCTCATACTTCACAAAAGGGAGGGATGATTGAACTGGTGTTATTTAGCTGATGTGAAGAACTGTGTAAAATATTTTTTTTGCTTCTAACTGATACATAAAACTGATCATCTCAAGAAATTAAAATAAATGATAAAGTGTTTTTAAATGTCCATAATAGCGAGGAACTATTTATTATTAATTGTGGTATCTTCCTAAGTGAAATGGCCTTGATAAACCTGGTGTAGAATAACAAGGTGCCATAAAATGAGTGGATTTGGAAGACTTCAAACATGGTTTTTCTTCATCACATAAGTACTTTTGTGACTTTTCACAAGTCGTTTAACCTTTTTTGACCCTCATTTTGTATATCTATAAAATGATCAATATAGATACTAACTTCCTACCCACCACACAGGATTACTTTTTTCTTTTGTTTTGATGCTTTTTAAAAAATTTCTTTAAAGATTCTTTGGTTTGCTTTTCTTACACCTGTTATTTCATAGTTGTCAGTAACTCCCAGTGAGAAAACTATCTCAAACAATGCAAAATCAATCAACTTTTCTGCAACTTATAGTCTTAGAGATTTGCTTAGGAGATGCTAAGGTTTAAGGAACTTGTCCAGAATCACAAAAAATATCTGAGCCAGAGCCAAGACTTGAAGCAGGTTTTTCCTTATTCAAAGTAATCTTCCTATTTACAATATTCTTCTTGATTCTTCAGAAGATTGTTAAAGAAAATCAAATGTGCTACTACGATGAGCATGAATAGACTTTGTAATGTGCTACATAAATGTAATGAATGTAGGAAGAAGCAGAGGCAAGATGGCTGAGTAAAGACTTGCCTGAGGTCTCCCATAAACCCTTCCAAATGCCTTTTAAAAATGATTCTAAACAAATTCCAAAGCAGAAGAATCCACAAAAAGATGGAGTGAAACAAATTTCCAGCCCAAGACAACTTGAAGGTTGGAAGGAAAGTCTATTACACCAAGGTACAAGGAGGGCCCAATTTAGCACAGGCCATGCCGGTACTGACAGTGCTCCAGCAAACTATAAGGAAGCCTCAGGTGACTGAATCAGTGGCAGCAGTGGTGATTTCCAGACCTTTCAGCCCAAAGATACCAAAGGCAACTTAGAAGGTCAGCAGTAAAGGTCTGTTGCACCAGGGTGAGAGTGGAGTACAATTTAGTACAGGTCTTACCAGGAAAACCCAAGCCCCAGCCCCAGGAAATCACAAACCGGGCTTGGGAGCCACCGAACCAACAACAGCAGCAGCTACTTCCAAAGCTCTCTGTCCACAGACAGTATGGGGATCAAACAACTAGTCACAAGGAGATTACAAGGGTCTTTTTGCTAGCACTGAGGCAATATTCTGTTGTGTTGCCCATATTCAAATCCCTGTCACAATCCTGGTTGGCAGTCTAAGGGCAAAGAAGAGCACTAACATAGTAGATCTTAAGGCTAAGTTGGAACAAAGATCCTCATCACGGTTCTAGACCAGAAAAGAATGCTTGGGGTCATTAGGATGAGAGCACAGGCCAAGAGAATAGTAAACACACCTCTCCTTAGATCATACCACCTTGGAAATACTGAAAACTTACAAATCCATATTAGTATCTCTGAAAACAGCTGCACAAAACCCCTAAAGCTGGGGACAATGTGCCCTCCACCCTGGAAGCAAAACCCTACTTTAACAAAAAGTTAAAAATCAAGTAATAGGTAGGGAAAATGAGTAAACAACAGAAAAATTTTTGGAAGGAGATTAATATGGGGAACATGATGAGTTCAGTTGTAGACATGTTGAATTATTTGGAGATATAAGAATGAAGGTTAGCAGAGAGTTGAAATATAGATAAGTAGATTTAAGAATCATCAACACAGAGATAACAATTTAATCCACTGAATTTGATAAGATCACCAAGTGTACTGAGTGACATAATATAGAAGAAGAGAAGATGGCCTAGAGCAGAGACCTGTGGTATACCCAAAATTAATGGACATAACTTGCATGAAGATCCAGCTAATGAAATTGATTACACTACAACCACCAGCAACACCAGCATCAGATCCAGCACCAACACCAGCACCATTGCTGCTCCTGCTGGAGTAAATTCCATATTGGATTAGAATTTTTGGTTAAAACAACAACAAGTCTATATTTAACTAATTCATCTAAGCTGGCAGCCTAATTAAAAGAAAAATTTGTGGTACAATAAGGGTTGAACAACCTGACTTTGCAATTTGTTACTATCATTTCCCTCCTGTGTGAGAATGGGAAAGTCACTTCACCTCCATAGGACTCAGTTTCCTAATCATAAAAGAGCAAGTTGCCACTGATGCTTTCTAAGTTTTTTCCATCTATGTGTCTGTTACCATATAATCCATTTTTACAGACAACATGGTTTTATGAAGATTTTAAATGAACATTAAACATAGGGAATACTATGAATTAGTGATATAGAATAACAAAAGGCCAATGTACTTATCTATTCCTGCAATTCACTGGCAAAGGATGTTGTTCTTCAATCATGTCAGTAGTGTCAGACTGTGACTCCAATTGGGTTTTCTTGGCAAAGATACTGGAGTGTTTTGGAATCCTCTAATCCACCTGATTTTGCAGATGGAGAAATTGGGGCAAACAGTGTGAAGTGATTGCCTGGGGTCACATAGCTAGTAAGATTCTGAAGTCAGATTTAACTCAGGTATTCATGATTCCAACCCCAGTGATCTATCCACTACTCCACCTAACTACTAAAAGACTGCTTAGGATGACCTTAATGTTTCTTCTAGTAGAAAAGACTGCAGTAATAAAATTCAGTGAAGTACATGAAATTTGTTAGTAGTGCTTCTGCTTAACCCCCAAATTTTTCAAAGAGAAAAAGGAATTTTCAGGACCAATGTGAACTCGCTAACCAACCCTCTGGTTTGGGGGTCAAAGCAAAGAGGCAAGCAATAATCTACAAGGTAGAATTAAATTAATTCTTTCTAAAATTTGTTTTGACAATGAAACTAGATCAATTTATGTTAAGAATGATTTTCTTTCATTGTCTTAAGTCAAGTCAAGCATAGAACAGTGTCTGCCGTGGAAAAGAAATCTTTAGTCTGGGTTTCCTTGAAGCTGAAATGAATAATAATGAACTTAGTGATGCTATTCACATTGCTACAGCTAAGAGCCTGTCAGCATTTGCATTATAAATCTAATTTGGTAAAGACTATTATAATTCAGGTTGAAAAAAAAGGTTTTCATCTAGTTCAAATTTTATAAGGTTCCTATTAAATCCATAAATGATATAATTTGAAGTAAACTGGAGAGAGGGGGAGAGAAGAGCAGACTTTTTCTCTTATTCCTGCCTTTCTACATTTGAAGAGTGGAAATTGACCAAGCACTACTCCCTCAGGGTATTTTGAGAAGTAAAGTGTCTAAAAATTTAGAATTGATAGGATAAAAAAGACATCAGATTTTCTTTGATTTGTGGGACAAACCAAGGTGGAATAATCTTTCCAAGAATAGCTGACCAAATGTAATTGTGTTAACAGTTTTGTTTTTTGCTTTAGCTAAACCTTCAGGATATCTTAAATATGTTCATGTTCATAAAGATAATGATTAATATTATATCCCAAAATTTTATAATATATTTGTATACATAATATAACACATATTTATAATATATCACAACATATATCATACAACAAATAATTACAAAATATCTAATATTTGTATTTTTAATCTCATCTTTGTCTTTATCATGTGAGGGAGTTTTTTATTTGATGATTTCTAAATTTCAGTTTGAATCCATTCAGTTCTGAATCCTATGATTCCATTTTCACCAATGATAAGAATAGTATTCACAGAAGCTATGTAATTTATTGGAAAGATGCACTGGATTAGAAATAGAAGGCTGAATTTCTAGTAACTCCCCTGCCAAAAGTTCCCTATGTAATCATGGACAATTAACTGTTCTGCCCCATGTAGCTTCATTTATGATTTCTTGAAATACAGCACTGGAATCCCAGATTTGATTAAGTCTGTCTGGATTCAAATAGAATTACTTGACTATGCCTAACACCCAAATCACTCTAGTTCTCACAGATTGGCCAACAATAGGTACAACCCCAAGCCTAACATGGTCACCATTTGGTCTTTGATAACTCAGAGTGAATGTAAATAGCAATCGTTTCTGTTTTGGCCAGAAACATGTGTGTCTTAGGCTGCCCAACTGATTTTTTTTCTTTTATTTGTTAAAGAGGCCATTGTTGGTCTCATTTTTTACCTAGCCTTAATCATTGAATGTGGTGGAGCCAATATGGCAGAGTGAAGGCAGGCACTCACCTGATATCTCCCCCAAACCCCTCCAAATACCTTTAAAATAACCCTTAACAAATTCTAGAGCAATAAAACCAACAAAAACATGGGTTAATCAAATCTCCAGCCCAAGAAAACTTGGAATGTTGTCAGGAAAGGTTTGTTGCATCAGGGTGAGAGAAAGCACAATCAGAGCAGGCTGGGCCCCAGGAAATATGGAGCAGGCTTTAGGGTGACTGAATCACTGACAGCAGCAACGTTTTCCAGAATTTTCAGCCAACAGATGCCAAGACAACTTAGAAGGTAAGCAAGAAAGGTCTGTCACATCTGGGGTACAATGGAGCATAGTCCATCAGAGTCCACAACAACACAGTCCTGGCCCCAGCTAAGGAGAAGCTGGTCTTGGGAGTGCTGAGTCAACAGCAACAGTGACAACAGTTGCTTCCAGAGCTCTCAGCCCACAGACGGGGTCAAACAAGTAGTGGTGAGAAGGAGATTATAGGGTCTCTTTACTAGCACTGAGAGAGGACTCTATTGCTCTGCACATACTCAGATATAGGTCCCAGTCCCAGGTGGTAGTCCCAGGGCAAAGAGGAACATTAGGATAGCAAAGCTTGCAGCCACAGTGGAGAGAGGACTTTCCTCACAATTCTAGGACAGAAAAAATGATTGTAGTCACTTAAACACCAGAACATCTGCCAGTAGAATAGTAAATAATTATCCTTAGATCATACCACTTTGGAAGAACTGAAAATTTACCAGTCCAAATAAATGTCTCTGAAAACAGTTGCACAAAGCCCCTGTAGTTTGGGACAATGTGTCCTTCACCCTGGAAACACAGACTTACTTTAATAAACAGGTAAAAGTCTAGGAATAAGATGGGAAAATGAGGAATAATGAAAAAACTCTTGACTACAGAATGTTATTAAGGTAATAAGGAAGATCAAAATACGTACTTAGAAGAAGACAACAAAGTCAAATCTCCTACATCCTATGTTCAGTGAGGCGAGGCAGGGCAGTACAAAGTCACCAGCCTCGCTTTTTCCTCCAGAGCATTCTGGGTCCCTCAGCCAGATATAGATCAGGATGACTGGAAGATGTTCCAGGATACAGTGGGAAACTGGCCATTTTAAGCTAAATTTTTTGGAGTTCTCATTTTGAGTGAGGTAATGCCAATTCCGTGAATACGCCTCTATGCCTCTTTAATAAATGAGTCAAGAGATGGCCCCTTTAATTATATATATATATATATATATATATATATATATATATATATGATTGAGAGGGGAATACCCTCAGAGTTCCTGGCCAAAAGAGGAACAGTTGCTATTTATATTCATTCCAAAGCCTGCAAGAAAAAAATATGAATTGGTCTTATGCCATGAAGTAACTCAAAAAAGGTTTTGAAAATCATGTAAGACATGTAGAGGAAAAATTGGGAGGAGAAATGAGAATGATATGAGAAAATCATGAAAAATTTGGCAAGAGTTGGGTAAAGAGACACAAAAATACTCAAGAAAATAACACCTTAAAAAACAGACTCAGACGAATAATAAAAGAGGTCCAAATAGTCAAAGAGAAGAATGCCTTAAAAAGAAGAATTGACCAAATGGAAAAGGAGGTGCAAAAGCTCACTGAAGAAAATAATCCCTTAAAACTTAGAATGGAGTTAATGGAAATTAATGACTTTATGAGACATAAAGAAACAATAAAACAAAATGAAAAGAAGAAAAAAAAATAGAAGACAAGGTGAACTATCTCATTGGAAAAACACCTGACCTCGAAAATAGATCCAGGAGATATAATTTTAAAAAAAATTGAACTACCTCAAAACCATGATCAAAAAAGAGCCTAAGCATCATCTTTCAAGAATTATCAAGGAAAACTGCCCAGATATTCTAGAACCAGAGTGTAAAATAGAAATTGAAAAAATTCACAACTCACCTTCTGAAAGAGATCCCAAAATGAAAATTTCCAGGAATATTATAGCCAAATTCCTAGGTGAAAGAGCAATATTGCAAGCAGCTAGAAAGAAATAATCCAATTATGGTGGAGCCACAGTCAGGATAACACAGGATTTAGCTGCTTCTACATTAAAGAATTGGAGGGCTTGGAAAATTTTATTCTGGAGTGCAAAGGAGCTAGCATTACAATCAAGAATCACCTACCAAGCAATACTGAGTATAATCTGTGAGGGGAAAAATGATATTCAATGAAACATAGGACTTTCAAGCATTCTTGATGAAAAGACCAGAGTATTAGGGTAGTTAGAAGGAGCATATTTACATAGAGGTCAGAGGTGTAATTCGAACATGAAGAGAAGATATTTAAAAATAAAATTAAGAGTTGTGAGAAGAATGTACTGGGAGAAAGAGAAAGGGAGATGTAGAATTGGGTAAATTATCTCACATAAAAGAGGCAGGAAAAAGCTTTTTAAAGTATAAAGAAAGAGAGTGGAAGTGAGGGGGAATGAATGAAAGTTACTCTCATCAGAATCATCCCAAAGAGGGAATAATGTATAAATAATATTGGGCATAGAAATCTATCTTACCATATAGGAAAGTAGGAAGGGAAGGGGTTTGGAGAATGGGTGCAGTTGATAGAAGGGAGGGTAGATGGTCACAGAGGGTAGTAAGAAGCACAATAGTTTTGAGGTGGCACAGGATGAAAGGTGAGAGATAATAGAATAAGAGGGAGGAAGAGCATTGTAGGAAATATAGTTCTCATGTTTTTCCCCTTTGTTTTGGTTTGTCCTTCATAACATAACTAATGTGGTAGTACATCTAAAAGGACTGTATATGTATAGCCTATCTTAGAATGTAGGCTGTCTTGGGGAGAGGGGAGTGGAAAAATTGGAACTCAAAATCTTATAAAAATGAATGTTGAAAATTATCTTTACATGTAATAGGAAAACAATAAAATGCTACTAATTAGGAGGAAATAAAAGATATCTTTGAATGAGCATTGCCTCAAACAAACTAAGACCTAGGAAAAACCCTTAAAATGGCCAAGATTTCCCACTGCATTAAGGGCCACCTGCAGGAGACTTGATCTGTATCTTCCACTGGACCCACATGGCTTCACAAGAGAGTAAGACTGGAGACTTTGCAGTGCCCTCCCTCAATTAAATCTAATGCACTTGCAAGTCAAGATTTCACTGTCCTCGTGTCATTGGTCCTCTCCAAGAACAAGAACAAACAACAACCATGCAATTGTTGACAAATAATGTTGTTTTCTGGGACTCAATAATCATATTGAAAAATGAGATGATTCAACTTGGTAACTCTTAGTTTCAAGCTCTATTAAAAGAAAATCTTTAGTGTTTGCTATGGGTGAATTTATGAGTGATTTATGAGAAATTGTTGTTAACAGGAGACAGGATTGAAAATTTTAAATGAATTTTCATCTCTTGAGGAAGTTAGCAAACTAAATTATTGCTCTTTTTATAAATCTATATTGAAGATGATGAGAAGCTGATTTTTTTCTTTTTTAAAACTCTACCATTTGGAGAAGACTAATTTCACTGTCTCAAAATACTGTGATCTGTTTGGCAGACTATAAGCTCTTTGTTGCAAGGGACATTTTAATTTGTTTCTTTGAATCCTCATCATCTAAATAGTACCTGATCTATGGTAGGTACTTGACAAATATTTTCATCATTCAATTGAGTTGACAAGGTTTATTGATTTTCTTCATCTCATTACTGCAACAGAACTGAAGAGCATATGTCTATATGGGCAAGATTGAATACAAATAATCATATCATTGTTTAGCCTTCAAGCTTGCTAAACTCAGCCTGACAGAGGTATAATAGTGGAGTCCTAGAAATTTCAGTCTCAACATTTAGAAGGGCTATTTTAGCAAGCTATGTCCAACCCAAATGACTAAACACCTTAAATTAATGAATGATTTATTTGTTACTACTTGACTGCAAATAGTAGATAGTAGTGAGTCATCTTTTTATTCTTTGTGTTCATTTATATTTTCTATTTATAAGCAATAAATAATTTCTTTCTGCTGGGATTCAGCATTAATTTAAATTCATATTGGTTCAAGTCAGACCCAGGAAGTTTTCTTTCAGGATCAACTTCTGCTTACTATGAGAAGTGTTACTGACATTAATATGTATTCATGTAATGAAAATGATCACCAGTGGGTGTGAGTTTAAATATTAATCAATAATAAAAATGTAGGTTGTATGCACACAGATTTGAGATTTAATATTTCCATGAGACTTTTAAAAATCTTGGTAATATGACTTCTTTAGGAGAAAAAATAGCTGATTTCCAAAACCATGCCCTTTTCCAAAACAATTTAAATTGTGTTCCACCTCATGAAAATTTTTTCCTTTAATTTTAAGCAGAAATTGTCAAAAGAAATTAAATATAAATGGTAAAAATTATGGAGATCCTATTATAATAGCTTCACACTTAGAAAACATGCCAGAAATAAACTCATACAACATCCCCCCACCAACACACATTTCCATTTGACAGATAAAGAAAATAGGGTATAGAGAGGTTATATATTTTGCTTGGCATTGAACAGATAGTGGCACAGAGCCAGCAGTTGAATGTCTAAACCCATTCAATTTCTCTGCATGCAAATTATGTGTAGAAAATCAGTTGACAATTCATAAGACCCTAGGAATGAAAAAAGGCTCAAAGAACATATAGAGCAGCCCATAACTGAAGCCAAATTCCCTTCCATGACATTGCCAAAGAGTAATGTTTCAAATTCTACTTCAAACTAAGAGATGGGGGAATATTCTATTCTACTTTTGGATAACTCTAACTCCCATATATCTATATTTATGTGTATGTTTATATCTATATTCCTAACTATATATGTACATCTATATCTATACCTACATCTATGTCTATATCTACACACATACACACATATGCATGTATATATACACACACATATGCATAGACATACATATATATACATATATGATACACAGATATAATACACATTCACATATACAAACATACACATACATATATACCTGTGTATGTAGATATAAACATAGACATAGATTTAGATATATATGGAAGATATTTATAGCATTAATTCAAGAATACAATGATTCTGTCAATCTATGGCAATCAAGTGTCCAATACAGAAACAATTGAACTCAATTCCATGGAGAAAGCAGAACACCAAAGCACAGATCATCAAGAAGACACTTAGAAAGTATTGCACTATAATCTACTGAAGTGGCAAGGCCACATGTGAGAGTTAACAACGCTAAGAGTACTCTGAAGCACAGTTTTAGGGAAAGAAGTACAGTTGCAGAATGTTGGACAGCAACAACAGAAGACAGACTACTTGTGTCTTGTGGTAACATAACTACCGAGTAGGAAAATCGGTAGCAAATATTAGTTAGCTTTCTTAATCTAAAAAGTTCAACCTTGGCAAATGTAAAATATAGAAAAGGATTGTCCTGGGAGGCAGAGCCAATATGGCAGAATAAAGGCAGGGACTTGCTTGAATTCTCAGCTAAACCTTTCCAAATACCTGGAAAAATGATTCTAAACAAATTCTAGAGCAGAAGAACACACAAAAAATAGAATAAAACAAATTTCCCCATTGAGACAACCTGGAAGGTAGACAGCAAAGGTCTGTTTGTTGCAACAGGCTAAGAGAGGAGCCCAGTCCAGTGCTGGTCATGCCAGTACAGACTGGGCTTAAGCAAACCTGGAGCAGGCCTCCAGGGACTGAAACACCGTCAGCTGTAGTGGCTTCCAGACTTCTCATCCCACAAACACCAAAGACAACTTATAATGTCAACAGCAAAGATCTATCAGATCTGAGTGAGAGAGGAGCACAATGTAGCTCCAGCCCTAGCAGAGCGCTGGGGCAGTGCCACTGGTGACAGAAACAGTGGCAGTGGCAGTGGCAGCAGCAGTGACTGTGGCTGCTTCTGGAGCTCTCAGTAGACAGAGGTTATGGGGATTGAATAACTTATCAGAAAAGGATTAGAGGGGTCTCTGCTTGCACTGAAATAGGACTCTGCTGCTTTGGCCTTACTTGGAACTGGGTTGTAGTCCTGAGTGGCAGTCCTAGGGCAAGAAGGAACACTGGCATAGCAAAACTTGTGATAGCAGCAGAAAAGGAACCCTCCTCACAGTTCCAGGGAAGAAAAGAATGCTTGTCATCACTCACAGACCAGAGCACAGGCCAGGAGAGGAGTAAACATCACTCCTTAGATTGAACTAATTTGGAAGAACTGAAAACTTGCAGGTACCTAGAAGTATCTCTGAAAATGACTGCACAAAACCCTTGAAGTTTGGGACAGTGGATGCTCCACAATGGAAACCGAGCCCTACCTTAACAAAGAATTGAAAAAATCAAGGAATTGGCTAGGAAAATGAACAAACAATGTAAAAAACTCATACTATAGCAACGTAAGTTGGTTACAAGGAAGAATAAAACATACACTCAAAAAAAGACAACAAAGTCAAAGCTCCCACGTCCAAAGCCTCCAAGAAAAATGCTAATTGTTCTGAGGTCATGGAAGAGCTCAAAGTGTATTTTAAAATCAAGTAAGAGAAGTAGAAGGAAAATTGGGAAGAGAAATGAGAGTGATGCAACAAAATCATGAAAAATGAGTCAATAAGTTGGTAGAGGAGACACAAAAAATACTCAAGAAAATTACACCTTAAAAATAGACTAACCCAAATGGCAAAAGAGATCCAAAAAGCTAATGAAGAGAAGAATGCCTTAAATAAGAGAATTGGCCAAATGGAAAAGGAGGTGTGAAAGCTCACTGAAGAAGGTAATTCCTTAAGAATTAGAATGGAGCAAATGGAAGCTAATGACTTTATGAGAAATCAAGAAGAAATAAAATGAAAGCAAAAGAATGAAAACAATAGAAAACTGTGAAGTATCTAATTGGAAAAACAATTTACCTGGAAAATAAATCCAGCAGGGATAATTTAGAAATTATTTGACTACCTGAATGCCATGATCGAAAAAGAGCCTAGACATTATCTTTCAAAAAATTATCAAGGAAAATTGTCCTGATGTTTTAGAGCCAGAAGGTAAAAATAAAATTTGAAGAATCCATTGATCACCTCCTGAAAGCAATCCCAAAAGTAAAACTCCCATGAATATTATATCCAAATTCCTGAGTTTCATGGTCAAGGACAAAATATTGCAAGCAGCCTGAAAGAAAGAAAAGAAACACAATCAGGATAACACAAGATTTAGCAGCTTCTCCATTAAAGAATTAGAGGGCTTGGAATATGATATTGCAGGGTTCTAAGGAGCTATGAATAAAACCAAGAATCCCATACCCAGCAAAAGTTAGTGTAATTAATGATTTGATATTGACATCAATAATGTAGAGGAATTTATTACATTCTTGACAAAAAACAGAACTAAATAAGAAAATTGGCTTTCCAATACAAGATGCAAGAGAAGCATGAAAAGATAAACAGGAAAAGGAAATCATAAGTGATGTATTAAAGTTGAACTGTTTACATTTCTACATGGAAAATGATGTTTGTAACTCATGAGATCATTCTCATTATTAGGGTAGTTGGAGGGAATAGGGTGAGTTGAATACAAAGGGATGATATCTAAAAAAATAAAATTAAGAGGTGAGAGATGAATGTACTGGGAGAAAGAGTAAGGGAGAAGTAGAAAGGGGGCAAAATTTCACATTATCTTTGACCCAGCAAGACAACTACAAGATCTGCTTCCTAAAGAGATCAAATGAAAGGAGAAAAGATGTGATTGTACAAAAATATTGGATCAGCTCTTTTTGTGGTGGCAAAGATTGGGAAATTGAGTGGTGGATGGTCATTAATTGGGGGATACAAACTATGCTATGTAATTGTTATGGAATACTACTGTGCTACAAGAAATGAGAAGCAGATGATTTCATGGTAAAAACAAAAACAGCAACAAAAAACTAGGAAGATGTATAACTTGAGGCAAAGTGAAGTGAGCAGAAACAGGAAATTATTTTACACAGTAACAGCATTCTTAATAAGGAAGATCAACTGTGATAAACTTAGCTAGACTGATCAAGACAACAATCCAAGACAATACCAAAGGATCCATTACAGAAGATATTATCCACCTCTAGAAAGAGAACTAACGAACTTTGAGTGCACATTAAAACATATTTTTTTAGTATTTAATTTTTCCACAATTACGGACAAAAACAATTTTCAGCATTCATTTTTTCAAGCTGTGAGTTGCAAATTCTAACCCTCCTTCCTTACCTGCTCAATGAGAAAACACGTATTTTGATATACGTTGTACAAGAGTAGTCATGAAAAACATATTTCCATATTAGTCATGTTGTAAAAGAAAACAAATCAAAATTAATAAAATAAATAAAGTAAAAAGTATGTGTGACCTGTATACAGACTTCACAAGTTCTGTCTCTAGGGAAGGAGAGTATTTTCCATTGCTAGTCCTTCAGAGTTGTCTTAGATCATTCAATTCCTAGGAATAGCTCAAACATTCACAATTCATCACCTTACAATATTGCTGTTACTGTGTAAAATTTTCTCCTGATTCTACAGATTTCACTTTACATCTGTTCATGTAAGTCTTTTCAGCATTTTTTTTCTGAAAGCTTCTAGCTTATAATTTCTTTTTATTTTTTTAGTTAATGTATTTTTAGTTTTCAACATTCACTTACACAAAATTTTGAGGTTCAAATTTTCTTCCCATCACTCCTTTCCCAACCCCAATATGGCATGTATTCTGATTACCCGGTCCCCCAATCTGCCCTCCCTTTTATCACTCTTGCCCCATCCTCTTCCCCTACTATTTTCCTGTAGGGCAAGAGACATTTCTAGATGCTATTGATTTTATATCTTATTTCCCAGTTGCATGTAAAAAAATTTTGAACATTCATTTTTTAAAACTTTGAGTTCCAAATTCTAACCCTTCCTCCCTCCACACCCAACCTCTCTGAGGAGGCAAGCACTTCAATATAGTTTATACGTGTATAGTCATGCAAAATACTCCCATAATAGTAATGCTGTGATAGGTGAACTATATTTTCTTCCATCCTATACTGTTCCCCATTTATTCTGTTCCTTCCTTTGACCCTGTCCCTCCTCAAAAGTGTTTGCTTCCGATTACACTCTCTCCCAATCTACTCTCTCTTCTATCTTATCCCTATCCCCCTCCTTCCTATTTTCCTGTAGGGTAAGATAGATTTCTATACTCAATTGAGTGTATTTATTATTCCTTCCTTAAGCCAAATCCAATGAGAATAAGGTTTACTCATTCCTTCTCACCTCTCCTTTTCCTTGCCTCTTTTATGTGAGATAATTTACCTCATTCTATCTTTCCCTTTCCCCTTCTCCCAGCACATTCCTCCCTCACCCATTAATTTTATTTTATAGATACCAAACCTTCATATTCAACTCACCCTGTACACTCTATCTATCTATCTATCTATCTATCTATCTATCTATCTATCTACCTATCCATCTATTCCCTTCAACTACCCTAATACTGAGAAAGGTATCATGAGTTACAAATATCATCTTTCCATGAAGGAATGTAAACAGTTCAACTTTAATAAGTCCCTTATGATTTCTCTTTCCTGTTTACCTCTTTTCATGCTTCACTTGATTCTAATATTTCAAAGTCAAATTGTTTATTCAGCTCTGGTGTTTTCATCAAGAATGCTTGGAAGTCCTTATTTAATTGAATATCCATTTTTCCCCTGAATGATTAGACTCAGTTTTTCTGGGTAGGTGATCCTTGGTTTTAATTCTAGCTCCTTTTACCTCCAGAGTATCATTTATCAAGCCCTCTGATCCCTCCATGTAGAAACTGTTAAATCTTGGGTTATTCTGACTGAGGTTCTACAATACTTTAAATGTTGCTTTCTGGCCACTTGTAATATTTTCTCCTTGACCTAGGAACTCTTGAATGTGGCTACAATATTCCTTAGGGTTTTCATTTCAGGATCTCTTTCAGGAGGTAATAGCTGGATTCTTTCAATTTCTATTTTATCCTCTGGTTCTACAGTATCAGAGCCTTTTTCCTTGATAATTTCCTGAAAAATGATGTCTAGCCTTTTTTTGATCATTGCTTTCGGGTTATTTTCCCAATAAGATATTACACATTGTCTTCTATTTTTCATTCTTTCTTTTTTAATTGATTCTTGATTTCTCATAAAGTCATTAGCTTCCATTTGCTCCATTCTAATTTTTAAGGAATTATTTTCTCATGTTAGCTTTTGGACCTCTTTTCTATTTGGCAAATTCTGCTTTTTAAGGCATTCTCTTCATTGGCTTTTTGGACCTCTTTTGCCATTTGGGTGTCCATTTTCATGGTGTCATCTTCTTCAGTATTTTTTGTGTCTCCTTTACCAAGCTGTTGACTCATTTTTCATGATTTTCTTCTATCACTCTCTTTTCTCTTCCCATTTTTCCTCTACTCATATTACTGTATTTTTAAAATCCTGAGACCAATTCATATTTTTCTTGGAGGGTTTGGATGTAAGAATTTGGACTGTTGTCTTCTTCTTGTTGTATGTTTTGATCTTTGTCATCAAACTAAGATTCTATACTCTAATTTTTTTCATGCTATTTGCTCATTTTCCCAGCCAGTTCCTTGACTTTTTAACTCTTTGTTAAAGTAGGACTCTTCTCCCTGTGTGGAAGGTCCACTATTCTAAACTTTAGTGGTTTGTGTAGGTCTTTTCAGTGATACTCCTAGGAACCTGTGAATTTTCAGTTCTTCCAAGGTGGTATGATCTAAGGAGTGGTATTTATTTCTCTCCTAGCTTGTGCTCTGGCCTTTGAGTGACCAAAAGTATTCTTTTCTGCCCTGGAACTGTGAGGAGGGTTCTGTCTTCACTGCTGCCACAATTTCTGCTGTGCCATTGTTCCTCCTTGGCCCAGGACTGCCAACCAGGACTGCAATGCAGCTCCAAGTATGGGCAAACAGCATAGTCCTGCCTCAGTGCAAGCAGAGACCCCTCTTATTTCCCTCTGATCGGTTGTTTGATCCCCAAACTGTCTGTGGGCCAAGATCCAAGCAGGCTTTGTCGCTATTGCCACTGCCCTGGAGCTGGGGCCAGACCGCACTCCTCTCTCACCCAGGTCTTACAGACCTTTTCTAATGACCTTCAAAGTTGTCTTTGGAGTTTTCAGGTTGAGAAGTCTGGAAAGTGACCCAATTCCCAGTGATTCAGGCCTTGCAGGCCTGCTCCAGGTGTCCTGGGACCACATCTGTGCTGGCACATTTTTCTCTGGACTGTCTTCCTCTCCCAACCTCATGCAACAGAACTTTTATGTCTACCATACAGGTTGCCTTGGACTGGAAATTTGTTTTAATCTGTCATTCTGTGAGTTCTGCTGCTATAGAATTTGGATAGAGTTATTTTTACAGGTATTTGGAAGTTTTGGGGGGAGACCTCATGCAAGTCTCTGCTTTTACTCTGCCATTTTGTCTCTACCCCCTCCTAGTTTACTATTAGTTATACCAGAATAGTATTCCATTGCAATCACATACCATAATTTGTTCAGTCATTACTCAATTGGTAGACATCATCTCAATTTCAATTTCTTTGCCAACAGAAAACAGATTCTATAAATATTTTTGAATACAGATACTTTCCCTTTTTTGTTTAAACCCTTTTGCTATGTGGACCGAGTACTACTCTCACTAGATCAAAACACATGAATGGTGTTATAGCCCTTTTGGCATAGTTTCAAAGTGCTCTACAAAATGGTTGTATCAGTTCACAACTCCACCAAGAGTGTATTGATAGATCATTTTTTTTCCACATTTCATTCACCATTTGTCATTTTACTTTTCTATTTTATTAGTCAATCTAACAGTTAAGATGTAGTACCTTAGAATTATCTTAATTTCTATTTCTCCAATCAATAGTGATTTAGAACTTTTTTATATTGCTACAGATACTTTGATTACTTCATATGAAAACTTTTCATATCTTTTGATCATTTGTCAATTGGAAAATGAATCTTATTTTTTATAAATTTGACTCAGTTCTCTATATGTTTGAGAAATGAGGCCTTTATCTGAGAAAACTGTTTGAATTTTTTTTCTCACAATTACTATTGCTAACTGTATTCCCTCCATCCAATTCCCCCTCATTAGTCCTATTCTCTCCGTTTTTTCACCCTGTCATTCCTCAAAAGTGTTTTGCTTCTGACTACTTTCTCCCCCAGTCTGCACTCCCTTTATCACTCTTCCTTTCTCTTACCCTCTTCCCCTCCTAATTTCTTGTAGGGTATTATAGATTTCTATATCCAATTAAATGTAAATGTTATTCCCTCCTTTTCTGATGAAATTATCATTCACTCTCACCCCCTCATCTTCTTCTCCATTGTAAACTCTCTTTTGTGCCTCTTTTACCTGAGATAATTTACCCCATTCTACCTCCCCCTCTCCCTTTCTCACAGTACATTCCTTTCTCATCCCTTAATTTTTTTAAGATATTATCTCTTCATATTCATTTAACACCTGTTTCCTCTATGTATACTGCTTTTAAGCACCCTAATAATGAGAAAGGTCTTATGAGTTACAAATACCGTCTTCCATCTGGGAATGTAAACAGTTTAAACTTATTAAGCTCTTTATGGTTTCCCTTTCCTGTTTTTTTCATTGTTACCAATGTTCAAGTTTATTAAACAAATAAAAAATTCATATTTAGAAAACTTTTAACTGTCATCTGCTTCAAAGTTTATGTTGCTCCCAAATTTTGCATATAACTGAACTTTCAAATCAGCTAACACCTGTTGGATTGATTCAACTCTGGATTCTAATGCTTCAATTTTATCTTGCAAATTTTTCTTAGCTTCTTCCAACATTTCTTGAGTTTCATCTTGAGAGTGGCTAATAAAAACATTACCAGTTTGGTAGGGAATCATTAAAGAATCTTCATCCATCATCATTACATCATCACAAGCATCCTCTAAATTTTGAAGATGTTTCTTTTTAACGTCTATTTCTTCCTTCAGTTCTGTGATTCTACTAGTATTCCGTGCAAATTTGTTAATCTTTTGTTGGTCTTCAAAAGTAACATTGACATCTTCTGCAGCCACCTTCTTCATGGTGGTGGCCATCTTGGGTCTGGTTCCCTTTCCTGTTTATGTTTTTATGGTGCTCTTGAGTCTTTTATTTGAAAGTGAAATTTTCTGTCTTTTCATCAAAAATGTTTAAAGTCCTCTATTTCATTGAAAATCCATTTTTTTAACTGAAGGATTATATTCAGTTTTGTTGGATAGGTGACATTAGGATTTAATCCTAACTCTTTTGCCCTCTGGAATATTATATTACCAGCACTCCAGTCCATTAATGGAGAAGTTGCTAAATCTTGTGTTATCTTGTCTGTAGCTCCACCATACTTGAATTGTTTTTTTTTTTTTTCTGGCTACTTGCAATATTTTCTCCTTTCCTGGGAACTGTGGAATTTAGCTATAATATTCATGGCAATTTTCATTTTGGGATCTCTTTCAACAGGTGGTCAGTGGATTCTTTAAATTTACATTTTACCCTTTGATGGTAGAACATCAGAGTAGTTTTCCTTGATAAATTCTTGAAATATGATGTCTAGGCTCTTTTTTATCATAGCTTTCAGGTGGTCAAACTACATTTAAATTTCCTCTCCTTTATCTATTTTCCAGGTCAGTTGCTTTTTTCCAATGAATTATTTCATTTTATCTTCTACATTTTCTTTCATTTGGTTTTTTCTTGTTTTTTCTTGGTTTCTATAAACTCACTAGGTTCCATTTGCTCCATTCTAATTTTTAAGCAATTATTTTCTCCAGTGAATTTTGTACCGCATTTTCCATTTAGCCAGTTTTGCTTTTTAAGACATTCTTCTCCTCTTTGCCTTTTTGTATCTCTTTTATCTTTTGTTCAAGTCTGTTTTTAATGTCTTCTTTTCTTCCATATTATGTGCGTCTCTTTTACCAAACTGTTAACACATTTTTCATGATTTTGTTGCATCACTCTCATTTCTCTTACCAATTTTTCCTTTACCTCTCTTACTTGATTTTAAAAATCCTTTTTTAACTCTTCCATGGGATGAGAAGAACTTACATTTTTCTTGGTGGTTTTGATTGTAGGAGCTTTGAATTTGTTATCTTTTCTGAGTGTGTCTCTTTCCTTGTCTCTTTAATACCTTTCTATGGTCAATTTTTTTTCCTATTGTTTGCTCATTTCCCAATCTATTATTTGATTTTTAACTCTTTGTTAAAGTGGGGCACAGCTTCCAGGATGGAGGGCATACTGTCCACAGCTGTGCACCTGTTCTCAGACATACTTCTGTGGACCTATAAGTTTTCAGTTCTTCCAAGTGGGTATGATGTAAAGGGAGGTGTGTTCACTCCTCTCCTGCCCTGTGCTCTGGTCTGTGAGCAACCTCAATTTTTTTTCTTCCCTGTAATTGTTATGAGGATCCCCACTCCACTCTGGCCACAAGCTGTGGTGTCTTCCTCCTCCTCCTCACTCTGGGACTGCTGCCTACATCTGTTACACAGATCTGACTATGGGCAAAGCAACCCATACCTCTCTTGAGTGAAAGCAAAAAGACACCTATAATTTTCTGACCTATTGTTCAAGCCCCTTACTGTCTCTGGGTTAAGATATCCACAAACAACCACTGCTACTGCTGATTCAGGCACTCCTGAAAGATGCTCCTGGTTTGTGGGGCTAGGTCTATGTTGGCATAGCCTGTAGGACTGAGCTTCCTTCCTGACTTTCTCAGTTGTCTTTGGCTGGAAAATTGTTTTACCTCATCTTTTTGTGGATGCTGCCACTCCAGAATTCGATTAAGGGAATTACTTAAGCACGTTCAGGGTGGTTTGGGGTAGTCCTTCCGTGAGACTCAACCTTTTGTCTGCCCTCTTTCATATTGAGTTTCTAAACATAATTTTGAGCTTTGTATTGTTTGTGTGTGTGTGTGTGTGTGTGTGTGTGTGTGTGTGTGTGTACAGCTTCTTTTGCCACATGGTTAATATGGAAATATTTTTTGCTTGACAACAAGTCCTTATCAATATCATATTGCTTGCCTTCTCATGGGATGGGAGAGAGGAGGAAGGGAGAAAGTTTGAACTCAAAATTTTAAAAAAATAATGTCAAATTTCTATATGTAATTGAGAAGTATTTAATTAAAATACATTGTAAATGAGAAAATTTTTATCCCTATGTCTTTATTTCTCTGTCTCTTTCTCTCTCTATTTCTTTGTCTTTCTCTCTTTATCTCTCTCCCCCCTAAACGACTACACTAATGCCATCATTTTGGCATGTGACTACAGTCAGGAAGAGTTAAAAAAGGCACTGATTAAAAGCATCAACATCATCATTGTCATCATCATCACCACCACCACCATGGACAACAACAACAACATTACAGCCAGTATTTAGTACATGATAGTTACAGAACATTGTGTTAGAACAGACCTGCAGAGTATATGGCCTATGGGCCACTTGTGGCTCACCAAAATGTCCTATGGGAGTTACGTTGTGCAGGTCTGCCTAGAGGTATTTGGCCTCTTAATCACTTATTCTTAAAGGGCCAGTGAGCCCTATTAGCTCTATTTGAGAGCAACCCTGGGGCCTGAGGATGACCTGAACTGTACTTACATCCCTTACATTTTTATTTTGCTGCCTTGAATCCTTTGGAGGGCCACAAGCAGCACAGGTTGCTTACATCCTGAAGGCCAAATATTGTGCAGGCCTGTGCTAGATACTAAAAGACTTTTTGATCTCATTATTGTCAAAAAAATCTTTCAAACTTTTAGTTGACCAGAGACAAGTTGTAGTGAGAATGGAAAGGAATGGGACAAATTTGAGAAATGTTTTGAGGATATTATCAATTTGATCTGATGACTGACTCAATGGTGCCTAAGGATGTGTAAAAGTCTAATAAGTTTACAAAATTTTAAACCTTACTGGTTGGTAGAATTCTATCTCTCATTAGTGGGAATAGATAAGTTGGTTTTGGATTAGGACAAAAAAATACACTTTTATGAAGGGCAGATCTAAGATGGCAGCTGGAAAGCAGGGACTTGCATGAGCTCCCTGCCAGGTCCCTCCAAAAAAATATAAAAATGTCTCTGAACAAATTCTAGAACTGCAGAACCCACAAAATAGCAGAGGGAAGCAGGGCTCAAGCCCAGGACAGCCTGGATGGTCACTGGGTGAGGTCTAACATGCACAGAGCTGTGAGAAGAGGGGAGTGGAGACCAGCATGGGCAGCAGTAGGACCAACCAGACCAGGAATCAGGAGGAACAGGCCCTAGCACCATGAATCGGTCAGCTGTGGCAGTTACCAAACTTCTCAACCCACAAACACCAAAGACAATAGAGAAGGTTAGTGGGAAAAACTGCGGGGAACAGAGTAAAAGTTCACTGTTCAGCCACCACCCCAGGGGGCAGAAGGGGTGGTGCAGTTACAGAACTAGAACTGCAGTTCCTTCTGCACCAGGCCCACCTGGTGGGAGGAATTAAGTGGCAAATCTGAGCAGGAGTGAAGAGCCTGCTTAAGATCTGAGTCAGGTCCAGGTTGATGGTTCTTGGGGGAGGAGGAGTGCTGGTGTGGCAGAACTGGCTATATAGGAATAACTCTGGAAACAACAGCCTATCCCCTCAAGCTTGGAACAAAGTACTCTTTCCTCTTCCAGCAGTCATTCGTGAACGAAAAACTCAAGGGTCAAGTAAGTTGGCTGGGAATATGGCCAGGCAGTGAAAATGGCCTCATATTCAGTCTCAGACTTTGGAATATTTCTTTGGTGACAAAGAAGACCAAAACATACAGCCAGAAGAAGTCAACAAAGTCAAAGAGCCTACATCAAAAACCTCCAAGAAAAATATGAACTGGTCTCAGGCCATGGAAGAGCTCAAGAAGAATTTGGAAAAGCAAGTTATAGAAGTAGAGGAGAAATTGGGAAGAGAAATGAGAAGGATGCAAGAAAACCATGAAAAACAAGTAAATGACTTGCTAAAGAAGACCCAAAAATGCTGAAAAAAATACTGAAAAAAACAACACCTTAAAAAATAGACTAACTCAAACAGCAAAAGAGCTCCAAAAAATCAATGAGGAGAAGAATGTTGAAAGGCAGAATTACCCAAATGGAAAAGGAGGTCCAAAAGACAACTGAAGAAAATACTGCCTTAAAAATTAGATAGGAGCAAGTGGAATCTAGTGACTTTATGAGAAATCAAGACATTATAAAACAGAACCAAAGGAATGAAAAAGTGGAAGACAATGTGAACTATCTCATTGGAAAAGACACTGATCTGGAAAATAGATCTAGGAGAGACAATTTAAAAATTATTGGACTACCTGAAAGCCATCATCAAAAAAGAGTCTAGATATCATCTTTCAAGAAATGATCAAAGAGAACTGCCCTGATATTGTAGAGCCAGAGGGTAAAATAGAAATTAAAAGAATCCACCGATCACCTCCTGAAAAACATCCCCAAAAGAAAACTCCTAGGAATATTGTCACCAAATTCCAGAGTTTCCAGACCAAGGAGAAAATACTGCAAGCAGTGAGAAAGAAACAATTTGAGTATTGTGGAAACACAATGAGAATAACACAAGATCTAGCAGCTTTTACATTAAGGGATCAAAGGACTTGGGATATGATATTCTGGAGGTCCATGAAGCTAGAATTAAAACCAAGAATCACCTACCCAGCAAAACTGAGTAATGCTGCAAGGCAAATTAGGGATTTTCAATAAAATAGAGGACTTTCAAGCTTTCTTAGTGAAAAGACCAGAGCTGAATAGAAAATTGGACTTTCAAACACAAGAATCAACAGAAGCATGAAAAGGTAAACAAGAAAGAGAAATCACAAGGAACTTACTAAAGTTGAACAGTTTTGTTTACATTCCTACATGGAAAGATGATGTGTATGATTCATTATATCTATATCTAGGTGTGTGTGTATATATGTATGTGTATATATATGTGTATACACACACATATATATGTATATATGTATATATATATATATATATATATAGACTGAGGGGACAGGGTGAGTTGAATATGAAGGGATGATATCTAAAAAAATAAAATCAAATTAAGGGATGAAAGAGGAATACATTGAGAGAGGAAGAAAGGGAGGGATAGAATGGGGTAAATTATCTCACATAAAAGTGGCAAGAATAAGTAGTTCTGTAGAAAGGGAAGAGGGGGCAGGTGAGGGGGAATGAGTGAATCTTGCTCTCATTGGATTTGACGAGGGGAGGGAATAACATACACACTCAATTGGGTATCTTACTCCACAGGAAAGAAGGAGGAAGAAGGTAAAAAAGGGCAGACGTTAGGAGTGAGGGCAGATGGGGGAGGAGGTAATCAAAAACGCTTTTTTTCCTATTTTTTTATTTTATTTTTTACTTTTAGTTTACAACACACAGTTCTACATAATTTTGAGTTCCAGATTATCTCCCCTCCCTCCCCCCTCCCTCCCCAAGATGGCATGGAATCTCATATAACTACCATGTATAGCTTTGCATTGAATTAATTTATACACTAGTCAAGCTGTGAAGAAGGATTATGACCAATGAAATGAATCATGAGAAAGAACAAAAAGAAACAAAAAAAAAAGCGACCCAAAAACAGAAACAAAAGAGAAGAAAAAAAGGCCAGCATGTAGTGTGCCTCAATCTGCATTCAAACTTCACAGTTCTTTCTCTGGGTGTAGATAGCATTCTCCATCCTGAGTCCCTTGGAGTTGACCTTGCAACTTTTGTTGCTGAGAAGAGCGAAGTCTGTCAGGGTTGGTCCTCACAGAATCCATATATCTGTGGCTTGCTCTGCTCCACTCACTCAGCATTATGTCGTGTAGGTTTTTCCAGGTTGTTATGAAGTCCGTATCATCCCCATTTCTTATGGCACAATAGTATTCCATTACCTACATATACCACAGCTTGTTCAGCCATTCCCCAATTTATGGGCATCCCTTTGATTTCCAATTCTTGGCTACCACTAAAAGATCTGCTATAAATATTTTTGTACATATGGGTCCGTTTCCCTCTTGTGTGATTTCTTTGGGATACAACCCTAGAAGTGGTACTGCTGGGTCAAAGGGTATGAACATTCTTATGGCCCTTTGGGCGTAGTTCCAAATTACTCTCCAAAATGGCTGGATCATCTCACAACTCCACCAACAATGTAACAATGTTCCAATTTTCCCACATCCTCTCCAGCATTTATCATCCTCCTGCTTTGTTATTTTAGCCAATCTGATAGGAGAGATGTGGTATTTAAGAGTTGTTTTGATTTGTATTTTTCTAATCAGTAGTAATCCAGAGCATTTTTTCATATGCATATAGATATCTTTAATTTCTTCCTCTGAAAATTGCCTGTTCATATCCTTTGACTATTTCTCAATTGGGAAATGGCTTGTAATCCTATATATTTGGCTCAGTTCCCTGTATATTTTAGAAATGAGACCTTTATCAGAGATACTAGTTGTAAAGATTTTCTCCCAATCTTCTGCTTCCCTCCTAATTTATGTTGCATTGGAATTTTTTGTACAAAAACATTTCAATTTGACATAATCAAAATTATCCATTTTGCATTTTGTAATGCTCTCTATCTCTTGTTGGGTCATGAATTCTTTTCTTTTCCATAAATCTTATAAGTAAACTATTCCTAGCTTTCACAAATTACTTATAGTATCAGCTTTTACTCCTTGATCATGAATCCATTTTGACTTTATTCTGGTATATGGTGTAAGATATTGGTCTATGCCCAGTTTCTGCCCTACCATTTTCCAATTTTCCCAACAGTTTTTGTGAAATGGTGAATTATTAGCCCAGAAGCTGGCCTCTCTGGGTTTATCAAAGAGTAGATTGCTATAGTTGTTGACTTCTCTATCTTGTATTCCTATTCTATTCCACCGATCCACACCTCTGTTTCTTAGCCAGTACCAGGCAGTTTTGATGACTGCTGCTCTGTAGTACAGTTTAATATCTCGTATGGCTAGGCCACCTTCTCTAGCACTTCTTTTCATTAATAACCTAGATATTCTAGACCTCTTGTTTTTCCAGATGAATTTTGTTATTCTTTTGTCCAGCTCAGTAATATAATTTTTGGTAGTTCGATTGGTATGGCACTGAATAGATAGATTGATTTAGGTAAAATTGTCATTTTTATTATATTAGCTCAGCCTAACCATGAGCAACTGCTATTTTTCCATTTATTTTGATCTGACTTTATTGGTGTGAAAAGTGTTTCATAGTTATGTCCATATAGGCCCTGGGTTTGTCTTGCCAAATAGACTCCCAAATATTTTATAGTGCCATCAGTAACTTTGAATGGAATTTCCCTTTCTTTCTCTTGCTGTTGGGCTTTGTCAGTAATGTATAGGAATGCTGAGGATTTATGTGGGTTTATTTTATATCCTGCAACTTTGCTAAAGTTGTTTATTATTTCAAGTAGTTTTTTACTTGATTCTCTAGGATTCTCTAAATAAATCATCATATCATCTGCAAAAAGTGATGATTTAGTTTCTTCTTTTCCTATTCTCTTCCTTCAGTTTCTTTTTCTTCTCTTATTGCTACAGTTAACGTTTCTAGTACCAAATTGAATAGTAGGGGTGATAATGGACATCCTTGTTTCACCCCGATGTTATTGGGAATGCATCTAGCTTATTCCCATTACAAGTAATGCTTGTTGATGGTTTTAGGTAGGTGCTATTTATAATTTTAAGGAAGGTTCCATTTATTCCTATGCTTTCTAGTGTTTTTAATAGGAATGTTTGTTGTGTTTTGTCAAAGGCTTTTTCTGCATCTATGGAAATGATCATATGGTTTCTGCTAGTTTTGTTGTTGATATGGCCAATTATGCTGATAGTTTTCCTAATATTGAACCAGCCTTGCATTCCTGGAATAAATCATACCTGGTCATAGTGTATTATTCTCGTGATGAGTTGCTGAAATCTTTTTGCTAATATTTTATTTAAACTTTTTGCATCAATATTCATTAGAAAAATTGGTCTATAATTTTCTTTCTCTGTTTTGACTCTACCTGGTGTGGGCATTAGTACCATATTTGTGTCATAAAAAGAATTTGGTAGGACTCCTTCTTCACCTATTTTCCCAAATAGTCTACAAAGTATTGGAATTAGTTGTTCTTTAAAGGTTTGATAGAATTCACATGTAAAACCATCTGGCCCTGGAGATTTTTTCCTAGGGAGTTCGTTGATGGCATGCTCAATTTCTTTTTCTGAGATGGGGTTATTTAGAAATTTTACTTCCTTTTCTGTTAACCTGGGAAGTTTATGCTTTTGTAGATATTTATCCATATCTCTAAGGTTGTCAAATTTATGGGCATACAATTGGGCAAAATAATTCCTAATTATTGTTTTGATTTCCTCTTCATTAGAGGTGACCTCACCCTTTTCATTTTTGATACTGGTAATTTGATTTTCTTCTTTCTTTTTTTAATCAAATTGGCCAAAGGTTTATCAATTTTATTGTTTTTTCATAAAACCAGCCCTTTGTTTTATTTATTAATTCAATAGTTTTCTTGGTTTCAATTTTATTAATCTCTCCTTTGATTTTCATTATTTCTAATTTGGTATTTAATTGGGGGTTTTCAATTTGCTCTTTTTCTAGATTTTTCAGCTGTATGCCCAGATCATTGATCTCCTTTTTCCCTTTTTTATTCATGTAAGCATTTAGGGACATAAAACTTCCCCTAAGAACTGCTTTTGCTGCATCCCATAAGTTTTGGTATGTTGTTTTATTATTGTCATTTTCATGAATGAAGTTATTAATTGTTTCTCTGATTTGTTCTTTGGCCCACTCATTCTTTAGAATTAGATTATTTAGTTTCCAATTAATTTTTAGGTTATTTTTCCGTGGCTCTTTGTTACAAATAATTCTTATTGCATTATGATCTGAAAAGTGTGTTGTGACTACTTCTGCCTTTCTGCACTGGATTGTGAGGTTTTTATGCCCTAATACATGGTCAATTTTTGAGTATGTGCCATGTACTGCTGAGAAGAATGTGTATTCCTTTTTTTTCACCATTCATTTTTTTCTGCGGTCTATCATACCTGCCTTTTCTAAAATTCTGTTTACCTCCTTAACTTCTTTCTTATTTATTTTGAGGTTATTATCCGATGTATGTACAGTGCATTGCTGCCCACTTCCATATTGGTATTTTGATCCCGCTTGTCTCCACAAAAAGAATCCATTGTCCTCGGTTTTTTTGTGTTCTTCTTCATGTTTCTTGGCTTGCATTTTCCTGGCTTTGCAACAAATTTCTGCCTTTGGGGTTCAGGGCTCCCTGTCCCAGCTTTCTTATTCTGGGGGTTGTGAGTCTAGAATTATAGCCTTCAGTTTCCTGAGGTGTGGGGGAGGGGTCTGGCTCCCTGACTTCTCACTCCCTATGGGTGCTCTCCAGCACTGTTGCTTTTCAGCAATGGTCTCCGCTGTTTGTTGTTTGAGGTGATCTCTGGCACTTCCCCTGGGGGAGCAAGATTATGTCTGGGCTCCTGGTGTTGACCCCTGCCGACTCTGCCCCTCTGGGACTAATGAACTTCTTCAATTTGACCACTGAAGCCCCACTTTTTTCTCCTCTGTTCCAGCGTTCTTTTTTTTTTTCCCTGAGGAATTCTCTCGTGAGGGGGGCAGGGATTAGAGTCATTTAACTGGCCATTATGTCTTCCGGAATCCGTGTTTCATTCCTTGGGGCTGCAAGCCTCAGGGGTAGGTGTTTTCCCAGCCAGACATGTTGCGCTGCCTCTCCTCACTTTCACAGACTGCTGTCCTGTTTTTGGAAGCCTGGGGATCTCTGCCAGTTTCAGGTGCTCAGCTTTCTCCCAGTCTGTCTCCCACATGAATTTCCCAGCCGGCCACTTCCGCTTTGGTATGGAGCAGCTCCCCCACGCCGAGCCCTCTCTGAGCCTACGGATTCATGCCTTTGGCCTTTCAGACTCTCCCAGCTCTGAAATTTGCCCCACGCAGACTGCTCCCGGTTTCTGACTCTCTCAGATCTGCTCAAGTTCACTTTTTTATAGGAATCTGACAGACCTTGTGAGAGAGCTCTGGTAAGATGCTGCCTTCATGCGACCATCTTGGATCCACCCCTCAAGAAGGGAGAAAATTCAATAAAGGGGGTTAGGTTACGAAAGGGCAAAATATAGTTAGTCTTTCACAACATGAATATTGTGGAAGGGTTTTACGTATTGATACGCATGTGGCCTATGTTGAATTGCTTGCCTTCTTAGGGAGGGTGGGTGGGGAGGGAAGAGGGGAGAGAATTTGGAAGTCAAAGTTTTAATAACAGACATTCAGAAACAAAAAAAAAAAGTTTTGCATGCAACTGGAAAATAAGATACACAGGCATTGGAACATAGAAATTTATCTTGCCCTACAAGAAAGAAAGGGAAAAGGGGATGGGAAGGCAGTGGGCTGAGAGAAGGAAGGGCTGACTGGGAAATGGGGCAACCAGAATTAATGACATCTTGGAGTGGGAGGGAGTGAAGCCATGAGGAGAAAATTTGTAATTCAAACCCTTGTGAAAATCAAGGCTGCTGAAAATGAAATATATTAAATAAATTAAATAAATAAATTTAAAAAATAGACTTTTGTTTTGAATTTTATGTCTTATCCAAGGAGAAATGCCCATCATAGGAGTGTGGTATATGAATTTTGACCTCAGGTAGACAGAGGTAAAGTTATCAGTGGTAATAGTCATTAGCAGTGATAGATCTAATAGGAATCAGACAAATTATTTTTATTTTGTATCTAAATTGCTTTTTATTTGTGGATCTTCAAAAATTAGCACCTTCTGACTTTCCCATTTGTCATTTTCTACCCCACTGTATGTATTTCTTTACAATCTTTGTTATTGAAGCCTAAGGTCAAAATATTTATCCATCTTGATCAGAATTGTCTGGGTGTGCTAAGTTAGCAGGTAGAGGTCTGATGGAAATAGAAAGGACCAGAATTTTTATAATGTTTATTTTTTGTGGATGATACAAAAAGTTGGATTGTCTTTTTACATACATGGAAGTCTACCTGGCTCACCTTCATTAAGTGAGCAAGTAGGTGGAAATAGTAATGACAATTTTATGCATCAGTCACTCCTATGATTTTCTGATGGTCAAGATGACTCCAATTTGCATAGTATCATTTTAATTCCATGAGGAAGAAAAGTTGTTAATTTGAAATGAACTCTTGATGTTCCTTGAAGCTCTATAATTCTTTTACTAATGGGCTACTGCTGTGCTCATAGTAAAACTTTGAATCACAAAGTAAATTAGTTTTTTAAATATAATATCCTGGTGAAATCCAAATACTAACTAGAAGCTAATGGCTTACAGGAGTCACATCGAAATACAATATGGGGGAAAATGACCTCTGGGCCATTCACAAACTCTATCTTGCTCTTGAATACATAATGGGTTTGCTTAATCCTGAATGCCAGCAAAGAAGTTTAGAGATCACATGCCATGCCTAAAAGCTCTTCTGACTTCTTTCATATTCTACCTGTTTGTCTCCTGAATACTACTTGTTTTGTTCTTGTTTGGACAAATGTTGTAGGTTACTCCTTTTAAATCTATATTTGTATACTATCTACATTTCACTCACTTGCTTCTTGACTATGAGAGTAATATTTCATTTTTCATATTGGGTCTTATATATACTTGAATCACTTTCTTAGCTCTGATCATAGGATTGTAAAAATTAATAATGACCACAGTATACCTGTCAGGAACTGCACTATTGTCTACAGCATATGACAACTTGATATGAATGTGAGTCTTGGATACTGATGTGGATGTTACATTCTTCAAGGAAATTTGATTTAAAATATTTTTGCATTCAGTGGGATTGTGATGCTAACCTCCAAGTTGGTATGATTTCAGAGCTTGACAGAAGAGACCTCTCACCTAGTGAGTAAAATTGATTGCAGGGAACTGAAAACTGAGTCATGTGACACATGGAGCAGAAGAACTAAATAACTGCCATAACTTCAAGTACTATACAGTACGTATAATAATGAAGACAGGATAATTTTCTAATAATGAATTTAATCATTAAACCTAGCAGTTTGGGTTTCCTTGAATAGGAAAAGTAATTGTAAATCTATCAACCCCCTCTCCCTATATATACTAATAATGGATTTTTTCAGATTCCTTTAGAATTGGACTATTGCTGGCAATATGTCATCATCATTGCTTTCAATCTAATTATTCGTAGAGGGTGATATGTAATCACAGCCTTCTCATAGTGGAATAGATTATGAATTATTAGCTTCTCATAAACAAAACTACCATCTAATTCAGAATAGACTTTCCATAGATGAAGTAATGTTTCCCCAAGAGAGACTGAGGAGTGTCTTTTGCCACACATCACATTATTAGATCTTTTGCTGAATATGCACCTCAAGATTTAGTTTTCATATAGAGGCCATCCCTCAAGGATATAAAATAATTCAGAAACAAAAGAGAAATGGGGTAACTCTGAAGAACAACATCTGAATAGTGATTGTAAATATAGAGAAATGAAAAAGCAACATCACACTGCTTACTATGTTAATATTTTGTCATGACATTTATAGGTTAACAAAAAGAAAAGTGGTAGAACCAGAAATGCCGTCTCTGCCTAGAGATTATCCAACCCATAGCAGTAGCCTCTAAAACTTTACTCCTGTTGTTTGTGTGGTTTGGTTTTTTTTGGTCCTTCACTATAGATTCAGTCAGTACCAATAGACAGTCTTTAACGTGACATGTCTACCAAGTACCTCTATCAAACAATGTAATATGAAAATTCTCAAGGCTTAGGGCTCAACATGATGTAAAATAAATTAGTCTTCTGCTTTATAGAATATTTTAGAAAGTCTACACAATATGTTGAGTCTAATTGAACCAGAGGTACTTTTATAGGCAATAGCTCCTCAAAGTTCCAGGTCAGAAAAGAGTTCTTGTGGTCACTCACAGACCATAGTGATATGTTCACATAAACATGGATTTCCTGAAAACTCTAAATAATTCTACAATTAGGAAATGTCCCCTTTTGTGCCTTTAATACCTTATCTTTTTATGGAACCTGGTAAAATCATCAATATTTAACATCAATTTTAGACTTTCCAAATTAAGAATAACAAAAGTAGAAGTTAAATACAAACATGCACACACAAATGCAATCTCAAGTGAGATTGATATCTTGTCATTGTCATCATCAAGTCTGCTTTCTTTTATTTGTTCCCCTGTACTACAAATTTTACTCAATTGTTTACCATGTAGCATGATGAACTATATTTTCTTTATAATATGGTCAGTATTCAGATGGAAAATAATTGTATTACTTTCCAAAAAATGCCAATTGGTAGAGTTTGGAAAATGTTTATATATGGAGGGTGATGATCAAGATTGTTGCTATGTCACCAATTTCAACTCAACAATTCTTACTCTTATGATATTAATGGGAAGCATTCCACTTCAGTAACTTTAGGATTGTGTCTTATGTTCTTTTATCAGAGATAATCCCTGAAACCAATGTGCAATTTTCATTGAAAAAGTGAATCCAAACAAATAAAATGACTAGGAACAAAAATCCTACACCAGGGAAATTAATTTGACAAGTTTAAATAGAACATGTAATTTTACAATTTTTAAGGAAAGAGAGTTGGAAAATGTAGTGAAATTTAGCCTTTTCTGCTTCATAGAAAGGGATTTCTTTCTTTCTTTTGTTGTTTGTTTGTTTGTTTGTTTTACTGGATAGTTTAGTGCCTAGCCATGCAACAACCTCTGTGTATTGAAGGATATATACAATTTTACTAGGTTCTCTTGCATGGTAGCATGTTGCTAGGAACAGACTATGCTATTTACAATGGCAAGATGGAATTGTAAATTTTAGGTCATTCAGCCAAAGGAACATAATGCAAACCAAGGAAGCACTTAGTAGGTTTTGTTGATATTAGTTGTTATAGCTCAGGATACCTAGGAAAGGTATTTCACTTGATTAAAGTCATCCATGAGCCTGCCTTCCTGATGAGTACATCTAAGGACAAATATTTCAAGAAAGGATGCTTGAAAGTCATTGTCTAGAGTGCAGCCAAGATAGCACAGTAAAAGCAGGGGCTCCTCTGAACTTTCCTCCAAATCCCTTCAAATATCTTTTAAAAATTGACTATAAACAAATTCTAGAACAGCAGAACCCACAAAAAGACAGTGTGAAATAAATTTCCAGACCAAGATAACTTTGATGGTAGGAAGGAAATGTCTGTCTCACCTGGGTAAGAGTGGAGCACAGTCCAATGTAGCCAATACCAGAACAACCTTGGCCCCAGCAAACAAGGAGTAGGCCTTGGGAGTGACTGAATCAACAGTTGTAGGGGCAGAAGTTGGTTCCAGAATACTCAGGACATAGACAGTAAGGGGGTCAAACAACTGGGCAGAATATTAGAGGGATCTTTTTGCTAGTACTGAAGCAGGATTGTTGCTTTGCCCGTACTTGGATTCAGGTCCTAGTCCTGGATGGCAGTCCGAGGATGATAAGGAGCACTAGCATAGCAGAGCTTGTGGTAGCAGTGAAGAGGGAACCCTCCTCATAGTAACAGGGAAGAAAATAATGCTTGTGATCACTCAAAGACCAGAGCACAGGCCAGAGGAAAGGAGTAAACAACACTCCTTAGATCCTACTACCTTGGAAGAACTGAAAATTTGCTGGTCCCTAGAAGTATCTCTGAAAACAGGTGCACAAAACCACTAAAGTTTGACACAATTTACTCTCCACCCTGGAAGCAGAGACCTACTTAAACAAAGAGTTAAAAATTCAAGTTATAGCCAGGGGAAATTAGCAAACAACTTAAAAAAAAACAAAACCTCTGACTGTAGAAAGTTATTATGGTGACAAGGAACATCAAAACGTGTACTCAGAAGAAGACACCAAAGTCAAAGTTCCTACATCCAAAGCCTCTAAAAACAATATGAATTGGTCTCAGGCCATGGAAGAGCTCAAAAAAGATTTTTAAAATCAAGAAGGAGTATTAGAGGAAAAATTGGGAAGAGAAAGGAGACTGATGCAAGAAAATCATGGGAAAAGAGTCAACAGCTTTTGTAAGTAGACAAAAAAATTAAGAAAATAAGACCTTAAAAGCTGAGTAGGCCAAATGCTAAAAGAAGTCCCAAAAGCCAAAGAGGAGTATGCCATAACAAGCAGAATTGGACCAATGGAAAAGGAGAAATTATAAATGAAAACTTCCCTGATATCTTAGAACCAGAGGGTAAAATAAAAAATGAATGAATCCACCAGTCACCTGTTGAAAGAGATCCCAAAATGAAAACTGCCAGGAATATTATAGAACAATTTCAGAGATGCCAGGACAAGGAGAAGATATTGCAAGCTGCCAGAAAGAAACAATTCAAGTATTGTGGAGCCACAGTAAAGACAACAGAAGATTTAGCAGCTTCTCCATTTAAAGATCAAAGGGATTGGAACATGATATTCCTGAGGGCAAAGGAGCTAGGATTACAACTAAGAGTCACCTACCCAGCAAGACTGAGTATAATCATTCAGGGGAAAAATGGATGTTCAATGAAATAGTAGATTTCCAAGCACTTGTGATGAAAAGACCAGAGAGGAATAGAAAATTTGCCTTCCAAATTAATTTCAAATTAAGGTCTTTCAAATACAAGATTCAAGAGAATCATCAAATAGTTAAACAGGAATGTGAAATCATAATGGAATTAACAAGTATATACTATTTATATTTCCATATTTTAATTATTTATTTAATAATTTTAGTTTTCAACATGGATTTCCACATGATTTTGAGTGACAAATTTTCTCCTCATTTTACTCTCCCCCCCACTCCAAGATGGCATATATTCTGATTGCCCCATTCCTCAGTCTTCCCTCCATTCTGTCACTCTACTCCCCCTCCACCCCTTATCCCTTTTCCCCTTTTTTATTGTAGGGCAAGATAGATTTCTATACTACATTGGCTGTGTGTCTTATTTCCTAGTTGCATGTAAAAACAACTCTTTTTGAACATTCGTTTTTAGAACTTTGAGTTCCAAATTCTCTCCCGTCTTCCCTCCCCACTCACCCTCCTTGAGGAGGCATGAAAATCAACATAGGCTATACATGTATCATTATGCAAAATACTTCCATAATAGTCATGTTGTGAAAGACTAACTATATTTCCCTCCATCCTATCCTGTCCCCCTTTATTCAGTTTTCTACCTTGACCCTGTCTCTTTTCAAAAGTGTTTCCTTATGATTGCCTCCTACCACAATTTGCCCTCCCTTCTATCATCCCCCCTCTCTTATCCCCTTGCCCCCTACTTTCCTGTGGGGTAAGGTACCCAATTAAATGTGTATGTTATTTCCTCTTCAAGTCAAATCCAATGAGAACAAGATTCACTCAGTTCCTTTCACCTGCCCCCTCTTCCCTTCCAATAGAACTGATTTTTCTTGCCACTTTTCTGTGAGATAATTTACTACATTCTATTTCTCTTTTCTCCTTCTCCTAATATATTCCTCTCTCATCCCTTAATTTTTTTAGACCTCATTCCTTCATATTCAACTCAACCTGTGCCTTCTGTCTATACAGATGTATATTCCCTTCAACTACCCTAATACTGAGAAAGGTCTCATGAGTTACAAATATCATCTTTCCATGTAGGAATGTAAAAAAAAATAAATGGTACAACTTTAGTAAGTTTGTTATTTCTCTTTCCTGATTACCTTTTAATACTTCTCTTGATTCTTGTATTTGAAATTTAAATTTTCTATTCAACTCTGGTCTTCTTCTCAAGAAAGCTTGAATGTCCTCTATTTTATTAAAAATCCATATTTGCCTTGGAGTATTATACTCAGTTTTGCTAGGTAGTTAATTCTTGGTTTTAATCCTAGCTCTTTTCACCTCTGGAATATCATATCCAAGCCTTTTGGTCCCTTAATGTAGGAAGTTGCTAGATCTTGTGTTATCCTGATTATGTTTCCAAAACACTCGAATTGTTTCTTTCTGACTGCTTGCAATATTTTCTCCTCGACCTGGGAACTCTGGAATTTGGGGACAATATTCCTAGGAGTTTTATTTTGGGATCTTTTTCAAGAGGTGATCAGTGGATTCTTCCAATTTCTATTTTACCCTCTGGTTCTAGAATATCAGGGCAGTTTTCCTTGATAATTTCTTGAAAAGGTGGTGTACACGCTCTTTGTTTGGTCATAGCTTTTAGGTAGTCCAATAATTTTTAAGTTAACTCTCCTGGAGCTATTCTACACATCAGTGGTTTTTCCAGTGATATGTTTCACATTGTATTGCATTTCTTCATTCCTTTTTTTTCTTTTTTATATAATTTCTTGATTTCTCATAAAGTCATTAGCTTCCATTTGCTCCATTCTACTTTTTAAGGAATTATTTTCTTCAGTAAACTTTTGGACTTCCTTTTCCATTTGGTCAATTCTACTTTTCAGGGCATTCCTCCCCTCATTGGCTTTTTGGACTCTTTTGCCATTTGGGTTAGTTTATTTTTAAAGATGTTATTTTCTTCAGCATTTTTTGAGTCTCCTTAACAAGCTGTTGACTCATTTTTTCATGATTTTCTTGCATTGTTCTCATTTCTCTTCCCAATTTTTCCTCCATTTCTTTTACTTGATTTTCAGAATCCATTATTGAACTCTTCTATGACCTGAGGCCATTTCATATTGTTCTTGAAGGCTTTGGATGCAGGAACCTTGATCTTGTTGTCTTCCTCTGGTTGCATGCCTTGATCTTCCTTGTTACTAAGTGTATAAGAAAACTTCTTTTCAACAAGAATGTAACCTTCCATAGTCTTATTATTTTCCCCCTCTTTGCTGATTTTCCCTGCAATTATTTGACTTTTGAGGTCTTTGTTAAGTGGGCCCCAAGTTTCAGGAGTTTTGTGCAGCTCTTTTCAGAGATGTCTCAAGGGACCTGGAAATTCTCAGTTCCTCCAAAATGGTATTATCAAAAGAGAGGTGTTTACTCCTCTCCTGGCTTGTACTTTGGTATATGAGCAACCACAAGCACTCTTTTCTGCCCTGCAACTGTGAGGAGAGTTTACTCTCTACAGCCATCATCAGCTTTGCCATGCCAGCACTCCTCCTCCGCCAGCCACTACTGCCTCCCAGATAGCCTGCTCGGTTCTCCTACCATCTGTAGGCCAAGAACTCCAGAAGTAGCAGGTGCTATGTCAGTGGCTGCCGCTGCCCTGGGGCTGTGTCTGGGTCTGTGGCAGGACCAAGCTCCTCTCTCACCCAGGTAAGAGAGGGCTTTCTCACTGACCTTTGAAGCTATCTTTGGCATTTGTGGGTTAAGAAGTCCGGAAATCACTCCAGCTTCAATGATTCAGTGTCCTGAGGCCTGCTCCATTCCCATCTGTGGTGGTGCAGTCCTGGCAGGGTTCTGCTCCACTCTGAGCAGGGTGCAATAGAACCTTCTTGACACCTTACAAATTGTCTTGGGGTGGAAATCTGCTTCACTCTGTAATTTTATGGCTTTTTCTGCTCCAGAATTGGTTTAGAGTCATTTTTACAGGTATTCTGAGGGGTTTAAGGGTAGAGCTCAATCAGGGCCGTGCTTCTACTGCACCATCTTGGGACAGATAGATGCTACTTGTCATTTTAAGGAAGACTCCATTGACTCTTATGCTCTCTAGTGTTTTTAATAGGAATGGGTGTTATATTTTGTCAAAAATGTTTTCTGCATCTATTGAGATCTTCAGGTGATTTCTGTTAGCTTTGTTGTTTATATGGTCATTACACCAATAGTTTTTCCAATACTGAACCAGCTTGAATTCCTGGAATAAATCCTACCTGGTCATATAGTCTATTATCCTTGTGATAAGTTGCTATAATCTCTTGGCTAATATTCTTATTTAGATTTTTTTTGAATTTATATTCATTAGGAAAATTAGTCTATGATTTTCTTTCTCTGTTTTGACTCTTCCCAACTTAGATATCAGCACCATATTTGTACCATAGAAAGAATTTGGTAGTATTCCTTTTTACCTATTTTCCAAATAGTTTATATAGTATTTGAGTTAATTTTTCCTTCAATTTTTGATAGAATTCACTTGTAAATCCATCTGGCCCTGGAGATGTGTTTTTCTTAGAGAATTCATTGATGGTTTGTCCAATTTCTTTTTTTTCTGAAATGAGGCTATTTAAGCATTTTACATCATCTTTTGCTCATCTGGGCAGTTTATATTTTTTGCTAATGTTCATCCTTTTCACTAAGGTTGTCAAATGTATTGGCATACAGTTGGACGAAATAACTTCTAATTATTGTTTTAATTTCTTCTTCATTGGTTGTGAATTCACCCTTTTTCTTTTGGATAATGGTAATTTGGTTTTCTTCTTTCTTTTTCAAATCAAAATTAACCAAAAATTCATCTATTTTACTGGTTCTTTCATAAAACTAGATCTTAGTTTTATTTATTAGTTCAATAGTTTTCTTAATTTCAATTTTATTAATCTCTCCTTTCATGTTCAGATATTCTAATTTATTATTTATTGGGCATTTTTAGTTTGTTCTTTTTTTCTAGCTTTTTTTAGTTGCATGCCCAATTCATTGATCTCCTATTTCTATGTTTAATTCATGTAAGCATTTAGAAATATAAAACTTCCCTTAACAACTACTTTCACTGCATCCTGTTTTTTATGTTGCTTTATTATTTCCATTCTCTTTAATGATGCTATTGATTGTTTCTCTGATTTGTTATTTAATCTACTCATTCTTTAGGATTATATTATTTAGTATCCAATTAATTTTTTAGTGATCTTTCCATGGCCCTTTATTAAATGTAATTTTTATTGTATCATGATCTGAAAAAGATGCCTTTGATATTTTTGCTTTTGTGCATTGGATTGAGAGGTTTTTATGCCCTAGTATATGGTCAAATTTTGTGTAGCTGCCATGAACCAATGAAAGAAAAATATCACTTTCTATTCCTATTCAGTTTTCTACTGTGGTCTACTATATGTAACTTTTCTAAAATTCTATTCAACTCCTTAACTTCTTTCTTTTTTTATTTTGTGATTAGATTTATCTAGTTTTGAGAGGGTGACTTTGAGGTTTCCCACTACTGAAGTTTTCTTGTCTATTTCTTCCTGTAACTCCCTTAACTTCTCTTCTAAGAATTTAATGCTATGCCCCTTGGTGCATATATGTTTAGAAACAATATTACTACATTTTCTATGGTATGTTTTAGCAGGATATAGTTTCCTTCCTTATCTCTTTTAATTAGATCTATTTTTTTTTCTTTTGCTTTGCCTGAGATCAGGATTGCTACTCCTGCTTTTTTTTTTTTTTTTTTTACTGCAGCTAAAGCATAATATATTCTATTCCAGCCTTTTACCTTTACTCTGTGTGTATCCCTGTGCTTCAGATATGTTTCTTGTAAACAATACTTTGTAGGATTATATTTTTTTAATCCACTCTGCTATCCATTTGTGCTTTATGGGAGAGTTCATCCCATTCTCATTCCCAGTTATGATTACTATCTGTATCTTTCTCTTCATTGTATTTTCACCCTTGTTTATGCTTTTGTTTCTCCCTTCTTCCTTTCCCTATGAATTAGAGTTTTGCTTTAGAACACCGCCTCCCTCATTCTGCCCTCCCTTTTTCAGTCCCATCCCTTTTTTTTCCTCTTTCCACTCCTAGTTCTTATGGTAAGTTAGATTTCTTCACATAACTGAGTGTGTTATTCACTCTTTGAGGCAAATCTGATGATAGTAAGGTTCAAACAATGCTCCTTTCCCTCCTTTCTTTCCCCATACTGCTATATGTCTTTGTGCCTCCACATGCGATTTACCCATTGCTGCCTGCTCCTTTAGTCTTCTCTCAGTATGGTCACTTTTCACCACTTAATAGGATTTTCATCATCACATCAAAGTCAACATATACTCACGTTCTGTATGTATACACCTTCTAAATGTTGTAATGAAGATACAGTTCTCAAGAGTTATAATTATTATCTTCCCATTTAGGGATGTAAGCAGTTTAACCTTATTGAATGACATTTTTTTTCTTTCCTGTATGCCTTTTTATGCCTCTCTTATATCTTGTCTTTGAAGATCCAATTTTCCTTTGAGCTGTGGTCTTTTCATAAGGAAAGTCTGAAAATCCCTGATTTCATTGATTGTCCATCTCTTCCCCTGAAAATTTATGCTCAATTTTGCTAGATAGTTGTTCTTTGGTTGTAATCCAAGCTCCATTGTCATAAGGAATATCATATTCCAAGTGTTCTGATTTTTTAATGTAGAAGCTACAAGGTTCAGTGTGATCCTAATTTGATTCCCAGTATTTCTATTTTTCTTTCTGGCTGCTTGCAGTATTTTCTCCTTGAACTGATAATTCTGGAATTTGGTTACAGTATTCCTTGTCTTTTTCATTTTGGATATTTTTCAGGAGCTGATTGGTAGATTCTTTTGAGGACTATTTAATGCTCTGGTTCCAGGACTTCAGGGCAATTTAAGTTGATATTTTCTTGAAAGACGTAGTCCAAGCTCTTTTTTGATCATGTCTTTCAGATATACCAGTAAGTCTTAAGTTATCTCTCCTGGATCAATTTTCCAGGTCCGTAGTTTTAAGTGAAAAGCTATTTTATATTTTCTTTAATTTTTTTTTATTCTTTTGATTTTGTTTGACTGATTCTTGATCTCTCATAGGGTCATTATATTCTGCTTGTGCAATTCTCATTTGTAAAAAAAAAAAAACAACAACATTTTTTTGGTTAGCTTTTGTACCATCTTTTTCCATTTGTCCAATTGGCCAGTTTTGTTTTTAAGCACTTTTTTTCTGCAGTCAATTTTTGTCCTCCCTTTTCCAAGCTGTTGATTCTCTCTTGCCTATTTTTCATTTCTTTTCCCAATCTTTCTTCCTCCTCTCTTATTTGACTTTTAAATCCTTCTTGAGTTCTTCCAAGAAGGGCTTTGGGGCTTGAGAAAAGTTCATATTCCCCTTTGAGGTTTCAGATATGGGTATATTGACAATGCTGTGCTCTTCTGAATTTGTGTTTTGATCTTCCCTGTTCCCATAGAAAGAATCTATGGTCTTTGTCCATTTTTGCTTTTTATTCATGATGTATGCCTATTTTCTGGCTTTTAAAGTTGAACTTTCTTGCTGGAACACAGAGGGTACCATTCCAGGCTTCTTGTGCTGGGGGCCAGGGACCTGGTCACTGGCTTTGTGTGATGGGGCCTTTGGTGCTGGCAGCTGGAGGTTGTAGGGGTCTGATTGCTGATCTGGTGCTGATCTGGGGTCCTAGTGGTGGTTTCTGGCATGTGCTGAGGACAGGTGGGGTTTTTCTGCCTTTCACCAGGGAAACATTGAAGCTCTGGGGGGGGGAGAGGGAGGGTCATTGTGGTCTGTCACTTAGAGGACAAATGCTTACCTGGACTGCTCTGAAGCATGAGAAGGTTTGGCTATGGGAAGACACTTACTTACCAGCACTCATGATGATTTTCTGAGCTGGAGTCTACTGATTCCCCTGGCTCTTCCAAAGCACTGAGGGGGAGGGGGTGGGAGTGTCAGTGGTCCTGGTATTGTTGCCTGTCTGCTCCACTACCCCGGGACTTAGGATTTCCTGCTGGTTTCCTGAGGTTGGCCTATACTGAAGCTCTTGGTGTGGGATGGGGTCTGGCTCCTGGAGGATGCTAACTCACCTGGACTGTGCTGAAGCTTTGAGAGGTTTGACTGCTAGAGGATGCCAGACCACTGGCCCACATGGTGGTTCTCTGAGATGGAATCTGTTGGTTCCCCTGCCTGCTCCACCACCCTGGAGCTCAGGATCTCACACTGGTTTGCTAAGGTCAGGCTTTCCAGGGTGCCTCCAATCTTGTACTTCTCTCCTTCCACCAGATGAAGAGGGACATTTCCCATTAATCTCCTAAGCCTCCCAGGCTAAAGGACTGCTGTCTCTGCTACTCCAGGCTTTTTTCCTGGGGTCAATATTTTCTGGGTTTTTAGAGGTCAGTAAGCTAGAGTGAGAGCTTCTTATTGTTTACTCCACTATCTTGGCTCCTGGAAATCTTTCCCTGCTTCCAGTTCTGATATAACTCCATATTCTAAACATCTGCCTCAGGAAATTGTCCAGGATTAATTTAGACAGGTTAATGGATGATGGATCCCTTAATACTGTTTAGGTGAAAGCTATGGCTATTCAAGCCCATGATCCTAAGCTAGAGGAAAAGTTCTCCCACAAAATGTCCCTATGAACTCCCATCAGTTAGAATCAAGAATTCAGTTAATCATGGGACTGAAACAGAGGGAATCATGATTTTAAGTCTATTGGAGTAATCTATGTCTAACCTTTGGTCAACAAGTGACTTCTGCTTAGACCTTCTGCAAATTATGATTCTGCATCTTCACAGCACTAGAATTATAAGATTCAGAACTACATATATGTATATATATATATATATATATATATATATATATATATATATATATATATTCGCAAGTGACTTCTGTACCTGAGTTTGCCTCTTACATGTGGAATTCAGTGTCCTGTCATCTTCACCTTATAGGGTTCCCAAAGTCCTTCAAAGTACAGTTCATGGACCACCTCCTGAATGTTACCTTTATTAATTCTTCAGTAGTGAATTCTCCCTATCTCTTCAAATTACTTTATGTGAACTTTGAATTTTCTCATCTGTTCATGTCTTGAAAGGGATCTCAGTGGCTATTTAGTTAATACTTCATATAATTAAGAAATGACTGAAAAAAAAAACTAATGGCCACAGTGCACTATCGTTTGTACAGTTGCTTTGAAAGTTTTGGAATATATACTTTAAAAAATTACAAATCAAATAACATTTATGAGAATGGGCAATGTTATATACAGACAGGTGAGGAGGCATTGAATTTCACACATGAGGGAGGGTTAAAGTGTATTGAAGCACAGAAGCAGAAAATGAAATATTTTAAGAGGAGAGCAATTGGGAAGACTATTGGACTATATACTAAGGCATAATAATCTGAAAGGCAGCGACATCAGATTGTGGATTCTATTAAATACTCCCCGAGAGTTTAATATTTTATCCAAAAGCCACTGAAGATTTTGGAGTCAGGAAATGATTTGATCCCAAATGTTTATGCAGTATTAATTTGGAAACTGTGGAATAATGGAATAAAGTTGAGGGGAAGAAGTGAGAATGCTTAAGAGCTTATTGTAGTCAATATAAAAGGATATAGTTTTTTGTTTAAACTATGTATGTTGAGACAGATATTGTGTTGTAGAGTAAATAAGACTGGTGGTTAATTCCATAGGTAAAGTGTGAGAGTTGAAAGAGTCAAGGATGCCCTCCAGTTAATATGGGTCATCGGCATCTTTCGTGTTGCCTAGATCATGTTTCCTGCCACATGCAAATAAAACAAATTAGAACACAGAAGGAAAGAGGAAGCATGCTTGGATTTACCTTAGCAAAACTGAAACAAGAGCTTCTTCCTGGCTCTTAGAATTTTAATCTATATCTGTATATATCCATTTCAAAATATAAATCACTTCATACAGGCTGAAAGTAGTATGACAGAGGTGTCCTCAGGACAGTGGATTTCAAGAAATTGTAGCACATGTAACCTAAAGGTGGAATTTTTTACCATCCTAAGCAGCACTGTGTCATGCTTTTGGGAAAAATAATCTTAGGTTCATGCCTTTTAGAATGTACATTAACATCCATTTGCATCTAATTTCAAAATGTTTCCTGGCTGGGGTAGAAAATTTCAAGAAGTAAATTCTTATTATGCTTTAAAGAATATAAATTAGCACAGGCCTGTAAATCCATAACCTGAAGAAAAAGTTGTCTTCATTAAAACCTTGAGCAGATATCTAAAAGGGAGGGTTAGCTTTGGGTTCAAACTAGAGTCATTCACTATTTCATTTTCAAGAAATCACTTCACAACATTAGGCTTCAGTTTCCTAAATGACTCAAATCCTCACATTCTTTAGGATTCTGTTATAGAATTCTCTGGTTTCTTCCATGTTTTAAATATGACATTGTAGAATGGTACTAACTAAAGGCCATTTTAACTGCAATTAAAGGAGGTTTTCCTTTGTTACCCATGAAAATAGCACAAAAAGTAGAAATCGTTAGAAATTTGAGAAGGACAAGGTAATCATTTAAAAAACTGATAACTTAAATAAGCCTAAATTAGTGAGAAAATACAAATAAATGTCCGTGTCAATACATGTTTCACTCCCATGAATGCCAGAAAAATGCAATATGAATAGCGTTGTCACATTGAATACAAATGAAATAATGATTTGTCACTTACTTAATTTGAGCTATTATATTCATGTTCAGAATGCCAAGAGTTATGTTTTTTTAAATGCTCATTAGAATGATTTATTATCACAAGGTAACAGAGACATTAAGGAGGTAAAAAGCAAAATACATGGGATATAGAGGAAGAGTAAGAGAAAGAGAAAAAAAAGAAGAGCCAAAATCCAGAGAGGAACACACTAATCAAAATTTGCTTTTTATTCAGATTAGATCCAGATTTACATGCACATATGGGTTTACACAGAGTTTTATACATATATGTAAATATACATACATATGTTTATGTACATATGCTTTATGTCAAAAGCATAAATGTCAATATGATATTAAAATATTTAAAATATAGTATGAAGAAACAGTTAATTACAACTACTTCTGCAAAATTCATTCTAAGAAAATTGAAATTCAGTTGGTAATATACTATGAAATGAAAAAGTCACATAAAACCCTTTTTTATTATATATGTCTTTGAACTCAGCAAGTATTAAATTAAATGACATTATTTTAGTACCTTCATGAGCTATTGGATTAATTAACACAGCCATTTTATTTCCAATCACCTCTTTTCATTGATTTACTCAAAATACATTGTGTATATATTCTTATTTACAGAAGATTTAACTTTCACATAATGGAATCATTAGAATAATTTCATTAATGAATTTCTCTAAAATGCTTTTTGGCTTCCATTAATGTTTAGTACTTTAATCATTCATTTTTTTTCCCATTTGCAATTACTTGTTACAAATTGAAGTTGAATTTGAGTTGAAATTTTGCTATCAGTTATCATCAATTTATATACAATTCAGTATATATGGTTTGTCTAGTCTAATTTCATAGAATGTAAAAGTTAAAAGGAATTTCTGAAATCATCTGAAACCATAAAATTAGCATTGGGACTTTCTTCAGAAAGCATCTAATCTTAATTATAGCTGACACATAGATTCATTGTGCAGAATCCTTTATGGGTCATCAAGAAATGTGAAGGAAGGATGGAAGAAAGGATAGAAAGGGAGAACCAAAAGAAGGAAGGGAGGGAGAAAGAGAAAAAGGAAGGAAAGAAGAAACAGAAGGAAGGAGGGTATAAGGGAAGGTGAAAGCAAAGGAGAAAGGAAGGAAGGAAAAAAGGAATAAGGAAATGAAGGAATAAGGAAAAGAAGGAGTAAGGAAAGGAAGGATGAAAAAAAGAAGAGAGGGAGGGAAGAATAAAAGAAAGGATGAATAAAATGATGGAATGAGGTAGGAAGGAAGAAAAGGAAAATATTTTTAAATGCTATTTATTTTTTTGAATTTTTATCATTTTTATTTTGATTTCCACAAAATTTTCTCCCCATTTCTACCCTCTCCCCCATTCCAAGATGGCATATATTCTGATTACCTCATTCCCCAGTCAGCCCTCCCTTCTGTCATCCCACTACGCCCCATCCACTTTCTCCTTACATTCTTGTAGGGCAGGATAGATTTCTTTGCCCCATTCCCTATATATCTTGTTTCCCAGTTGCATGCAGAAAAACAATGTTTTTGAACATCTGCTTTTAAAACTCCCCTTTTCCCTTCCTACCCACCCTCCCTAGGAAGGCAAGCAATTCAACATAGATCATGTTGTATCATTATGTAAAACAGTTCCACAATGCTCATGTTGTGAAAGGCTATCTATATTTCCTCCAATCCTATCCTGTCACCCTTTATTTAATATTTTCCCTTGACCCTGCCCCTTTTCAAAAGTGTTTGCTTTTGATTACCTCCTCCCCCTCTCTGCTTTCCCTTCTATCATGCCCTCTTTTTTATCTCTTTCCCCTTACTTTCCTGTGGAGTAAGATACCCACCTGAGTGTATGTGTTATTCCCTCCTCAAGTTGAATCTGATGAGAGTAAGATTCACTCATTCACCCTCACCTGCCCCTTTTCCCTTCCAACAGAACTGCTTTTTCTTGCCACTTTTATGTGAGGTAATTTACCCTATTCTATCTGTCCCTTTCTCCCTCTCTCAATATATTCCTCTCTCACCCCTTAAATTTATTTCTTATTTTTCGATATCATCCATTCACATTCACCTTACCCTGTACCTTCTGTCTATATGTATGTATATTCCCTTCAACTACCCTAATACTGAGAAAGGTCTCATAAATTACGCTCATCATCTTTCCATGTAGGAATGTAAACAAAACAGTTCAAATTTAGTAAGTTCCTTAAGAATTCTCTTTCTTGTTTACCTTTTCATGCTTCTCTTGATTCTTGTATTTGAAAGTCACTTTTTTCAATAAAAATATTTTTAATCCAATTTCCTGCATTTATTTTTCCAAAATTAGGTCAGGGTGATGGAACCATACCTGTTAACAAGTATTTCAGTATATTTTGTATTAACCACAGCTTTGAAAAACTACCACACCCATTGAAGAAACCTTTCCAAGATGACCTAATACAAGGCTGCTTAAAAGTACTTGTTTGCTTATGCATGAGAGCAACACAACGTCTTTTATGTAGTCCCTCAGGTGGGCTTAAAATAGTCTAACAAAGGCTAAATATATTTATTATAATGTACATACATACATACATGCATGTTGAGTGCATAGGAACCATTAAAAATGAAAACAGATAACATAATTATATTACATATGAGGAAAAAAGCAGTCACTGGAGTAAACCATCTTAGATAAAGCCCTTGGTGTACATTAAAGCTTATAAAGAGCATCACAACTTCATGCATAGAGCAACTTGCCCCACTTTAGCTCAAGTGTTATTTTATAATTATGTTCTCAGTATTTTTTCCCAAAAGGCCCAGATTTGAGTAAAGGGGAGCTTGGGAGCACAGAATGCATCTGTAGGGACTGTTCTCTGCTGGGCCTTGGCAAGTGGGGGTTCGAGGAAGCAAGTTTCAAAGGAAGGGTTACTTTCCCAGGGGTTGTTGGGTGAGCTGCTGGTTCTCCTGGTTGGGACCTTGCCACTTTTTAAAGAAACAGAGGAAGAAGAGCCCTGCAGCTTCATGACTGTATGATATTGCTCAGTGATGCAGGCAGCTTTCTTCTGAAGGTCCAGTTTTACCAGAGTCATGTTATTTTGTAGGTCATTGAGGGTCTGGTCCTGTTTGATGAGGATGTCATCACAGACTGTCAGGGCCTGGTGTAGTTTTCCTGCTCCAGTGCTATGACAACAGACCCTATCAGCTGATTGGAGGGATTCCCCAAATTTCTGTAGTTCCTTCTTCAACAGCCTGACCTTCTTTTGCCCCTCCTCTAACTTCTTGTCCACATCTACAATGAATGGTTTGGCTGAAGGAGGTGGATCTAACATTCTCTGATATATCCACAGTTCTTCAGTGGTAGAAGCCAGTTTTGCCTTGCACTGTTCTAGTCTGGCTTTGGTCTCCTGAAGCTGTTTGTTAGAAATAGAGGAAGCCACCTGCTCAGATCTGCGCAAGGGCTGCTCAGGATCCAGGCCTGTCTGGAGGGGTGAAGACTGCTTCTTAGCCTCTTTCAGAGCTTCCTCCAACTCCTTAATCTTTCCATCGTGCTCCTGCAGCTCCTCCTGGTAGTAACTCTGCAGGGACATCTTCAAGATCTTTAGTTTATCCTCTTACGTTTCCTCCAACAACTCTTTCCTCACTGTACCACTGCTCCCACTGCTGCATCTGCACTATCATCAAAGTACAGATCTCGTCATGGAGGTGCCCCTCCAATTTCAACTTCTCCTGCTGCTTTTGGAGCAGAAACTCTTTCATGGCTTCTACCTCTTGTAGTATCTCCTCTTTGTCATACATGGAAATGTCAACTTCATCACAACTGCTTTCATCAGGCCCTACTTCCTGCTTAACCCCTGTCTCCAGAGTTGGAGAGGCTCAGAGACTGCGCTCTGTAATGAATGAATATAGGGATGGAAGCTGACTAGCAATGGGTGAAAATTTGGCCACATGAAGGGTTTCATCATAGGTAGAGGCACAAGGACTCACATTGAAAATCCTGCAGTAGCGGCCATGATCTGTGAAGAAACCCCAGAACACCTGGGTCAGCTTGCTGTCATGGAAAGGGACTAGGTTTTCCTTGAGCCATTGCTGGTGCTGCCATACGGCAGTGATACAGGAGCCCAGGGTATGAAGGGAAGTGTTGATATTTCCTGCTTCCTTCATATGCTCACTCATCTTCTGTTCCTTGCAGCATTCTGAGCCAGACAGGTCACACAGGGACAACTCGCTGATCTTAGACACCATGTTGCCTTCTCCCTGTAGGTGCAGGATCTGGATGGAGAAAATACCATGGCTGTGACTGGAGTTCTGGTTCAGGTGAGTACTGGCAAAGATCTGATTTTTACGACCTAGTTTCAGGAGCTTCCAGGCCTCATCAGCATACTGGATGTCAATTCAATCCAGGTCTTTCACATAGTGATTGCCATTTCGGTCTTCACATAGCCAGAGTGTCTGACTTTTGCTGCTGGCTGGGGGGCTCCAACAAGTCAAAGATCATCTATCTCATTATAGATCTCAAAGAAGGAGATGCAGATAGAGAACCAGACATCAGCTGGGACACAGAGTGGGGAAGTGTCTGGCTCAGCCCATCTATGTACGTCCTCCAGTTGGCTGAGGCTGACACTGCTTTGGCTAGTAGAAGAGAGTGCAGCAATGACACTGTCAAAACTGGCACTGGTCCCCAGCCGTAGTGATTCAACGTTGTGGCTTTTCTTCAGAGAGTTGTCATTTCCTCCTCCTGAGAGCTGCCATTCAGCAGGGCTGCCTTCTTCATCGCTTCATGCCTTGCCTGCTTACTATCTAGCGAGATCACTTTGTTAGCAAATGAAGCCTTCAGATCAGAGGCTGGGTAGAGTTGGTTCTGAATGCTATTGAAGATCACAGCCAGAGAACGAGGTAAGATCCCCCCATCCTTGTTGCTACCCTGGACAGTATGGGTCTTTCTAGAGTTAGTAAATCCATATGTATAAAGCAGCCAGTTGTAGCCTTTGAGCACATCTTGGGTCATTTATTTCACTGTTAGGTTAAAGATAGATGCCTGTCTTATTTCTGGTCCAAAGATCTGGGAAAAGGTGAATCTATGAGTGGCTTGGCCCACACCTGACTCATTGCTTTTCATGGGAAAAGAGTCTTTGGGCACCTGCAGAACAAGGGTCTCTGGGTTCTCGATTCAGACACAACCTGTTCTTTGTGTCTCTCTACCTCTGAAGGCAGCAGTGACCAGACTCTCAGGTACACTTTGACCTTCTCTGCACCATCCTCAGGTACAACCTGTTCTCTTTCCTCTACTGGGGAAGGGAGATGGCTGAGAATTCGGACAACGGACCTTTCTGGATCTTAGCCCCCAGATCAGCGGCTGTGGACTCGAACATGGGTGACACGACGACATCCTCATCCGAGAGGAGGCCCACAGGCGGGGTCAGGATGCCCCAGGACATGACCATGGGCTCGAAGACTTTCTAGTCTCGGTCTCTGCTGCAGGCAACTCACTCTGCATTCCCCTGGCGCCCTGGGTCTCCGCCCCCCCAGGGGAAGACACGGCCACTCACTGCTGGGGTCCTCCAGCCTAAAGTCAAATTTTCTATTCAGCTCTGATCTTTTCATTGAGAAAGCTTGAAAGTCCTCTATTTTATTGAAAATCCATAATTTGCGTTGGAGCACTATAGTCAGTTTGCTGGGTAGGTGATTCTTGGTTTAAAGCCTAGCTCCTTTGACCTCCAGAATATCATATTCCAAGCCCTTCCATCCCTTAATGTAGAACCTGCTAGATCTTGTGTTATTCTGATGGTGTTTCCACAATATTCAAATTGTTTCTTTCTGGCTGCTGGCAGTATATTCTCCTTGACCTAGAAACTCTGGAGTTTGGTGACAGTATTCCTAGGAGTATTCTTTATGGGACCTTTTTCAAGATACAATTGGTGGATTCTTTCAATTTCTATTTTACCCTCCGGTTATAGAATATCAAAGCAGTTTTCCATGATAATTTCTTGAAAGATAATGTCTAGGCTTTTTTTATGATCATGGATTTCAGGTAGTCCAATAATTTTTGAATCATCTCTCCTGGATCTATTCTCTAGGCCAGTGGTTTTTCCAATGAGATATTTCACTTTGTCTTCCACTTTTTCATTCCTTTTGTTCTGTTTTATAGTATCTTCATTTCTCATAAAGTCACTAGCTTCCACTTGCTCCAATCTAACTTTTAAGGTTGTATTTTCTTCAGTGGTCTTTTGGACCTCCTTTTCCATTTGGCTAATTCTGCCTTTCAAGCCATTCTTCTCCTCATTGGCTTTTTGGAGCTCTTATGCCATTTGAGTTAGTCTATTTTTGTAGGTGTTATTTTCTTCAGCATTTTTTGGGTCTCATTTAGCAAGTCATTGACTTGCTTTTCATGGTTTTGTTGCATCACTCTCATTTCTCTTCCCAATTTTGCTCTACTTCTCTCACTTGCTTTTCCAAATCCTTTTTGAGCTCTTCCATGGCCTGAGACCAATTCCTATTTTTCTTGGAGGCTTTTGATGTAAGCTCTTTGACTTTGTGGACTTCTTCTGGTTGTATGTTTTGATCATCTTTGTCACCAAAAAAAAGGAATCTAGAGTTTGAGTTTGAGTCTGATTTTGAGTCTGAGTTCATTTTCACTGCCTGTTCATGTTGCCAGTCAACTACTTTACCCTTGAGCTTTTTGTCAGTGTATTACTGCTTTTTATAGTATAGAGTACCTTGTCCCAAGCTTTAGCATCTGCTAAAGCACTGCTTTAGCGCTGCTGTTTTCAGAGCTAATTCTACTCCACCATCAGCCCAGGCTTTGTCACAGCAGTGCTCCTCCTCCCCCAAGAAAAGCCAACCAGAACCGCAATGCAGATCCAAGCAGGGCACAGCAAGAGAAACTGCCTTTGTGTCCACAAAGCACTCCTTGCACTCCCGCTCTGATCCACTGGATAGATTCCTCCCATCTTGAAAGCCAGGGACTCAGATAACAGCTGATGCTGGAACTCTGGAAGCAGCTTCTGGAGTTTCCTGCTGCTGCTACCGCCACCACTGCAGCACCTCTACCACCCCCAGGGCTGTTGATTGGACCACTCTGAACTCTTTTGCACAGTTTCCCAGGAACCTGCTCTTTGGCATTTGTCAGTTGAAAAGTCTGGTAACTGCCACAGCTCAGTGATTCATTGCCCTAAGGCCTATTTTGGCTGGCTGACTCGTGGTCTGGTCTGTCCTGGTGTGGGCCACCCTGGGCCACTCTCTGCTCCCAGCACCATGTGATATACCCTTCCCGGTGACCATTCAGGCTCTCCTGGGATGTAAACCTGTTTCCCTCTGCTATACCATGGGTTTTGCTGCCCTAGAATTTGTTCAGAGTCATTTTTACAGGTGTTTGGAGGGATTTGGGGAACAGCTTAAGCAAGTCCCTGATTTCCAGCCATTATCTTGGCTCTGCCCCCAAATGCTATTTATTAAATGCACTCAAGGATTGTGGTAAGTGGTAGGGAAAGAAAAGACAAAATAATACATCTTCTTCAGCAGTACACATTCTAATGGTGGAAGCAACACATAATCAACTATGTACGTACAAGATATATAAAGAGATTTTTGATTCAATTTTACAGCAAAGATACTATCAATGGAGGTAGGGGTATCATGAAATAGGAAAGGCATCTTTCTGAAGGTAGAATTTGTGCTTGGTTTTGAAGGAAGTATGATGAGCTTAGAGTCAAGCATAAGGAACAAAAGCATTCCAAACATATGAGACAACCAGATAAAATGAATAAGAATTACTCGTATCGCGAATGATTAGAGAACTGGGGATAGAAAAAACAAGACAGAACAATTTCATGAAACTATGTGGGGAATTAATTAGAAGTTTAAATAGATAAAGTTTCAGCTGTTAATCATGTAACAAGTTTCAAAAGTATTCAGTGTTTTATTTTCTCCCAGTTACATGTAAAAATAATTTTTAATATTCATTTTTAAAACTTTGAATTCCAAATTCTCTCTCTTTCTCCCTTTCCACCCCCTTCATTGGGAAGGGAAGCAATTAGATATAGGGTAGTAAAGCAAAACACTTTAATAATAGTTACATCGTGAAAGAAAAGGTCAAAAAAGAAAAAAAAAACTCAAGAAAAATAAAGTAAAAAAGGCTTCAATCTGCATTCAGAGACCATCAGTTCTTTGTCTCGAAATGAATAGCATTTTTCATCATAAGTCCTTCAGAGCTGTCTTGGATTTTTGCATTGCTGAGAAGAGCAAAGTCATTCACAGCTGATCATCCTACAGTATTACATTTACTTCGTACACAGTACATTTCACTTTGCTTCATGTCATATAAGTCTTTCCAGATTTCTCTGAAAGCTTACTGTTCATCATTTCCTATACTACAATAGTATTCTATTATAATCACATACTACCTTTTGTCTAGCCATTCCCCAATTGATGGGCATCCCCTCAATTTCTAATGCTTTGCCCCTGGAAAAGAGCTGCTATAAATACTTTTGTACATATAAGTCCTTTTCCCTTTAAAAAATCTCTTTTGGGATACAGACCTAGTAGTGGTATTGCTAGGTCAAAGGGTAGGCATGGTTTTTTATCCCTTTGGCTATAGTTCCAACTTGGTCTAGAGAATGGTTAAATCAGTTCACAGCTCCAACAATAGTGCATTAATGTCTCATTTCCCCCTCATCCCTTTCAACATTTGCCATTTATCTTTGCTGTCCTATTACCAAATCCAATAGGTTTGAAGTAGTACCTTATAATGATTTTAATTTGCATTTTGCCAATCAATACTGAGTCAGCATATTTTTTTCATAAGGGTATAGACAGATTTAATTACTTCATCAGAAAATTGATCATATCTTTAATCATTTATGATCTGGGGAATGGCTCTCATTTTTACAAATTTGACTCAGTTCTCTATCTCTTTCAGAAATGAGGCCTTTATCAGAGAAACTTGTTTCAATTTTTTTCAATTAATATTGTGAAATCTATTTCCCTCTGCCCTATCCCCCCTCCTATTTATTCTATTCTCTCTTGTTTCACCCTGTCCTTCCTCAAAAATATTTTGCTTCTGACTACCACCTCCCACAAAGTCCTCTCCCTTCTATCACCCCCTTTTTCTTATGTCTTTCCCTCTACTTTCCTGCAGTTTAAGATATATTTCCATACCCCATTGAGTGTGTATGTTATTCCCTGTTTCAACCAATTCTGATGAGAGTAAGGTTCACTCACTTCCCCTCATCTCCCTCCTCTTCTCCTTCACTGTAAAAGCCTTTATTTCCTCTTTTATGGGAAATAATTTTCCCAATCCTACCTCTCCCTGTCTTGTTCTCCCAGAGCATTCCTTTCTCACCCCTTAATTTTATTTTTTAGATATCATCCCTTCAAATTCAACTCACACCTGTGACCTCTATCAATATATACTCTTTCTATGTGTGCTAATGAGAAAGTTCTTATGAATTATAAATATTTTCTTCTCATGTAGGAATATAAACAGTAAGTAGGGGACTTTAATAAGTCCCTTTATGATTTCTTTTTTCTGTTTATCTTTTTATTCTTTTCTTGAATCTTGTATTTGAATATCAAATGTTCTATTCATCCCTGGTCTTTTCTCGAGAATGCTTGAAATTACTGTATTTCACTGAATATCCATTTTTTGTTTCCTGTGAAAGATTCGACTCAGTTTTGCTTGGTAAGTGATTCTTGGCTGTAATTCTAGCTCCTTTGCCTTCCAGAATACTATATTCAAAGCCATTCCATCCTTTAATGGAGAAGCTGCTAAATCTTGTGTTATCCTGACTGTGGCTCCACTGTATCTGAATTGTTTCTTTCTGGCTCCTTGTAACCAGAATGGCCTTTGTTTTCTTTGAGTGACTCAATTTATCTCAGTGAGCTTTACTAGGTGCTAAGCCCTGGGCCCAAACCCCATTAGGTAATCCATGTGAATGTGAACCTCCCAGGGTCGTAAGGGGAGGGGCCAACTCAAGAATCTGTCACCAGAACCTGAGCTCTGGTGATTCAGATGATGTTTGATGTCTGAAGTCCTATAAGAAGGGAGGACAGAGCCATTTGTGCGGGGCTCTGGAGATCGTGTTGATGAGGAGACTCCGGGCAGCTGTAGCTAAGGAGCCCTCCAGCTTATAAACCTGGATGTTGAAACTTTGTTGAACTCTGGTAACTGTGTTAGGATTTGAATCAGACAAAGTCTATTGATGTTTGTAATTTGTTTGCATTTTGTTTTGAAGTTCAGGGTGCTGGCTTTTTCCCCTGAACTAACTGAATGATATTTGAATGCTGAATTAAAAGTAAGCTCGTCAACCCCTTCACCTTGATTTCCTTAATTAAGCAGATGAGAAGAACCTGTGCTGTTGGCAGCTTTCTGGGTGCTGGCTGTGGGTGAATCGTATACCCTCACAGAAGCTGCTAGCCAGATTGTTGAAACACTCCTTGACCTTTAAACTCTGGAATTTGGCTATAATATTCTTTAGAGCTTTCATTTTGGGATCTCTTTCAGAAGGTGATTAGTGGATTCTTAAATTTTTATTTTACCCTCCGGTTCTAGAATTAAGAGCAGTAGTCTTTGATAATTCCTTGAAAGATGATGTCTAGCCCCACCTTTTATTGGTCCTGGCTTTCAGGTAGTTCAACAATTTAAAAATTATCTCTCCAGTATCTATTTTCCATGTTACTTGTTTATACAATGAGATATTTCACCCTGTTCTCTTAGTTATTCATTCTTGTGGGTTTGTTTTATTGTATTCTGATTTCTCATAAAGCCTTTATCTTCCATTTGCTCCATTCTAATTTTTAAGGAATTATTTTCTTCACTGACCTTTTGGACCCCCTTCTCCATTTGGCCAATTCCTTTCAAGGAATTCTTCTCCACATTTGCTTTTTGGACCTCTTTTGCCATTTGGGTTAGTCTATTTTTATGGTGTTTTTTTTCAGTATTTTTGGTTTCTCCTTTAGCAAGCTTTTGACTCATTTTTTTTCATGATTTTCTTGCATCATTCTCATTTTCTTACCATTTTTCTGTACTTCTCTTCTTTGATTTTCAAAATTCTTTTTGAGTTCCTCCATGGCTTGGGACCAATTCATAATTTTCTTGGAGGCTTTGGATGTAGGAGCTTTGACTTCACTGTCTCCTTCTGAGTATGTGTTTTGATCTTCCTTGTCACCGTAATGACTTTCTTTAGTTAGAAGAATTTTTTTCAGTTGTTTGCTCATTTTCCCTGTCTATCACTTGACTTTTTAACTTTTTGTTAAGCTCAGTCTCTGCTTCCAGGGTGGAGGATAAACTGTTTCAAGCTTTAGTGGTTTTGTGCACCTGTTTTCAGAGATACTTCTAGGGACCTGTAAGTTTTTAGTTCTTCCAAGGTAGTATGATTTAAGGAGAGGTATTTAATACTCTCCTGGCCTGAACTCTTGTCTGTGAGCAACCACAAGCACTCTTTTCTGACCTGGAACTGTGAGGAGGGTACCCAATCCTCTGTGGCTATAAGCTCTGCTATGATAGTGCTCTTCCTCACCCTAGGGTTGCCACCCAGGACTGAGACCTGGATCCAAGCGTGGGCAAAGCAAAAGAGTACTTCCCCAGTGCTATCAAAAAGACCTTTACAATCTCCTTCTGAGCAGTTGTTTGACCCCATTGCCCTTTTGGGCTGAGAGCTGCATAAGCATCTGCTGCAGCTGCCAGTGCTGATTCTATCACTGTCAAGGCCTACTTCTTCTTTACTTGTGCTGGGGCTGTGCTGGCATTGCGTGTTATAGACTGTGCTACACTTTCCTCCCTATCTGACAAACCTTTGCTGCTGACCTTCTAAATTGTCTTTGGCATCTCTGGACTGAGAGGTCTGGAAACCATCACTGCTCCCAGTGATTCAGTCCCCTGGAAGCCTGCCCCTGGTTTGCTGGGGCTAGGTGTGTGTTGGCGAGGCCTGTGCTAACCTGCACTTCTCCCTTACCCTGATGCAAAAGATGTTTCCTGCCTTCCAAGTTATTTTGGACTTGGCCAACACAGAGTGAAGGGACTATCATAGGGTAGAGAGATAACTCAGTTCAACCAAAAAAAAAAACACACCATATCTCACCCAAAGTGGAAATTCCTCAAAGTCCTAGCATAGCAAGGTAGGGATAGGGACATCGATATCGTCAGCTCCCCTGATGTTGACTTCCCAGCAGAGTCTAATTCTTCCTTCAGCGACGTGAAGCAGGGTTGGCATTTTCCATTTTCTCTCACACAACTAGAAGCCAAAAATTGCCAAAGTGACCACAAATCCAAAAGAAACTGAACTTCACCTCTCTCCCCTCTATAACTCCACCCTGCCTGTCATGCAAGTGTGGCATTAATCCCTGAAGAGTTAGCTTGATTTTCAGATGGATCAATGGAAAGAATGGACACCGAGCTAGTCAGAAGCCTAGAAAAGGGTACACAGGCTGTGAAACACTTTCTGATACATATGTGACAATGGAAAGCGAAAGAGGCTGTATACATTATTACAGGGAAGGAGAGTTGAACCCAGAGGAACCTCCTTTCTTGCCTCAAAATTCTAAGAGACTCCTAGAGTCTCTTTAGATTCAACCCCAAAGTAGAAACACACCAATAGCCAACCTGACATGGCAATAAGACCAAGTGAAGACACACAAGCATATAATCATCCTGATAGTTAGATAATATCATCTACTAGCTTTGGCACAGAAACAGAGAGATCAACCAATGACAAAAGAACTAAGCCTAATAGTCAGTCACTAGGCTAAGCTAAGATGTTGCCAGTAAGTCTGAAGATATAGTCACACATATATCTAGGAACCTAAATTGCTTATTGGAATGACAATACACAAAAATAGGTGAAAAGGAAGGAAGAGAAGCAAAGGACATGACTAGATATGAGGGAATTATTTTGAAGTCCAGAAAGTTAGGAACAGAGCTGAGATTAGAAAGAAATCAAGCCAACCTGAGCCCTTATGAAAATCAGAAGTTCCTTGGGGAATTCACCAAATGAAGAAAGGGACTAGGCTTTGTGCATGAATATTCCAGGTTAAGAAAGAATGCCATAGTATCCCAAGGCAAGAAGGCCCTATACCCTGAAAGAAGTTTCAGGATGAGCAAGCAATAGGGAAGGCATAGTTTTGAAATCTACAAAGTCAAGGACAAGCCTGAGAATTTAATGAAGCCTGGTTAATTGGAGCCAGTAGGCAGCTTGGTGGCTCAGGAGGTACTATGCCTGGCCTGTAGTCAAGGAAATTTTAATTCCAGTCCCACTTCAGCTACCAACTCGCTATGTGATTCTTGGCAAGTAACTTAAATTCTATTTATCTCAGTTACCTCAAATGTAAAATGAGGATAATAGAAGTGGGAATTATATAGGATAATATTTGTAAACTGCCTGGCACATAGTAGGTATTATATAAATACACATTCCCTTTGATAAATTAATGTAATCTAAGATCACTCATACTTTTGTTTACTATTTGGGTCTGTTGATTAATATTAAGTTAACTTAAATGACTTCCTCTTTTTTCATATGAACTGTAGCTTAGCTGGGCCTTTCTCTTTCTGACTTATGCTAAAAATATAATTTATTGCTTCTTTTGGGTGGCTGATAAAAAATGTTAAATACCACTGAGTCAAAGACAGAGGCCTGCAACATTCCACCATAGAAATTCCTGTTGCTTAATATCAATTCATTAATAAACACACTTTGGGATCAATTATTCCATTAGTTTTTAATATACCTACTTCCTTTACTGTATAAACAATATCTCTCCATTTTGTGAATAAGAACAACATTTGATATTTTACCAAATCCCATCCAAGTATAAAAATTAAAACAAATAAGATATATTTTGTTTGTATTATTCTTCAATTTATACTCTCACACACACTACATAGCATGTTATTAGTATATATCAATATCTTTATCTATCTATCTGGTATTAGGATCTATCTATCTATCTATCTGTAATGGTAATTAAGGTGGGACTTCTGTTTACTGTTTTCTCTTTTGGAGTACTGAGATAATCAAGTGCCTTTGATGAGTCTGGCCTTTGTTTCTTTGATTAAATTGGGAGTCTTTGATGACATGCTTAAGAAACAAGAAAGCCTAGTTTATATATGTTTGAGTTGCATGGTTGTGATGCCTGAAGAGGAACCACATGGTTTTGAGTCGCATGGTTGTGATGCCCTTTGACCCTGAACAGGGCATATAAACTCAGAGGTTAGTGTTTTGTTTGGGGCTCTCACTCCCTGGAAGAGTGTTTTGTGATTTGACCAGACAAGACTCTGGGTAGCCTCTGGAGTCGCCAGCTTTGAAAACCCAGATGTGGATGCCTCTCTCTCTGGTAACTATGTAATTCATTGGTCAGATAGCTAGAGGTCTGTCTGTTGATAACTGTGTGTTCTGTTTATATTATCTCCATTTGTGATTTCTGTTTCTATTTGCTCTGAAGTTCAGGGTGCTGACTTTCCCCCCTGAACTAAGTGCACGGTGTTTGCATGTTTAATTAAAGTGGAATTGTTAACCCCTTAACGTTGCTTTCCTTAGCAAAAACAGATCAAAGAACCTGTGCTAGTAGCCCTTCTGTGTGCTGGTGTTGTTGGTCTTTCACTCCCACAACAGCTGCTAGAAGCATTATTGTTACTATATATCTATCTATATATCTGTCTATCTACATGTATACACATGCATATATATATACACATATATATACACACATACACATACATATATGTATATATATGTATACACACATATACTAATATATGACATATGTTACACATACATTAAACACACATACACACACACACACACACACACACACACATATATATATATATATATATATATATATATATATATATATATATATATATACACTGTCATAAAAAAATTAAAAAGGAAAGGACAAGAAAAGGAAAAAAAAGAAGCAAGATTAGTGTGGGATTACCATGACCTTTACTTTGTGAAACTATGATCACAAAACACTTTTTCACTAGTGGACATGTAAATCTATCCTTGAAATACCTACTACAATTCATTCCAATATCCATCTATTTTTCATATGAGCTGTAGTCTAGTCATATTTCTTCCATTCTGTACTTTGATAAGTATACAGTTTGATACTTTATGGCTAAATTAGTTTAAAAGTATCCTTGACCCTACAAGCTCAATTTGTCAAACTTCTTCAGGCCCAACCTAATTGAAAAGCTTTAAATCATAGTAATTTCACAACCTTCTATGAAAACTAGAATGATTTGCTCAACTAATACCACTTGGCCATAGAGAGAAAAGTAAGGAGCAAGGGTGGAAGCTGTGAGTAGGAGAATATATGTTTAATATAAACAAAATCTTCTCAGGCTTTAGAGCCACTGCAAACTTCAATGTGCTGCCTCAGGAAGGAGTGTATCTCCTTTCACTTTAAGTCTTCCAGAAAAAACCATATTATCACTTTTTTGGTATTTTGTTCTAGCAATTCTTTTTTGAACTTGATGGTCACTGAGATCCTTTCCTTCTCTGAAGTTCTGTGATGATCTGAATCCAATATGAGCCAGTGGTCAGAATATCCACCTTGATCAATCTACATAATTAATTCCTCTTCTTTATATTTTTCCAATTTATGCCACTCTGTACAAAGCCACAATCACCTGTGTATCAGTAATTAAGGTGGAACTTTTTTTTTACTGTTTTCTCTTTTAGCACTTATTTAATCAAGTGCCCTTGAAGAGTCTGGCCTTTATTGCTTTGATTAGATCAGGAGTCTTTGATGACTTGCTTGCTTCAAGAGAAAATCTATTTTACATGGGTTTGAGTCACATGTGTGTGACACCGGAAGCTTTTAGGCCATGTGGGTTTGAGTTACATATTTTGATGCCCTTTGACCCTGAACAAGATATATAAACTCAGAGGCTGGTGTTTTTCCTGGGGTTCTCACTCACTGGAAGGGTGTCCTGTGACTTGAAGAGACTCTGGGCAACCATTGTTAAGAGCCCCCGGATTGTAAACCCAGATGTTGGGACTCTGTTAAACCATAGTAATTATGAATTGTGATTTGAATCAGACAAGGTCTGTCTGTTGATGTTTGTAATTTCTATTTGTATTTGTTCTGAAGTTCAGGGTGCTGGCTTTTCATCCTGAATTAAATGATTTATATTTGCATGTGTGATTAAAGTGAGATTGTTAACCCCTTAAAGTTACTTTCCTTAGTAAAGCAGATCAAAGAACCTGTGTTAGTGGCCTTCTATATGATGGTTGTTGTTGGTTTTACACAGCCACAGTATCTGCTAGCAGATTGTTGTTACAGCCTGATACTTAAATTTTCATCTATAATTATCCTGTAAAGATACCATAGTATAGTGGAGTGAGAATTGTACTCAGAGTGAGAATAAACCTGGGGTCAACCTTTAAGATTTACTAATTATGTGACCATAGACAGATCATTTGAATTTTCTACACTTCAGTTTACTCATCTCTAAAATTGGGATAATAATACCAATAGAACCTATCTCAAAGAGGTGATGTGTTCACTAGAAACGAGTACTACAGGTGAGGTCTAGTAACTACATTAATTTATAATCAAAACCCATCCTGAGTAGATCCTCACATGTCTCACCAAGGTGTATGAGACATCCCCATCTCTCTAAGGTTGGCTTGTTTCTCTAACCTATTTTCATACTAACAGGTGTAATTTCCCAGAGACTGATCACCACCAAAGGAATATATTAAATTTCTTTTGCAATTCTAGGAGTAGTACTAACTAGGACATACCTACAGGTGTGTTGGAGGGAAAATACACTTTCTCTACTCAACTGTCAAGCTCTCACGTTCCTATCCAATGCATTTTGTATCTACACAAGCAACCACATACATTAATGACACATTTAAATCTTAAACATAGCCATATAACTAACATTAAGAAAATATATATGTACCTATAGAAACACACACTCATATATCATAATATACCTATAAGCCTAAACCAAACACTTCCTAGGAGGACTAGGTACACACACACACAGGAACCAGGCAGGGAAAATCATGAAGAGAAAAACTCATATGACTCCCTATTCTGGAGTGCAGGCTTCGATATTATTGGTCCATTTAGGAACACCTATACACCTCAAAACTGCTTGCCTCCTTCTTGCTTGGCTATTGGATATTACCACTCTTCAGTCACAGAAATTCTCTTGTCTATTTAGATAAAGCCCTTGGAAATGCTTTCAATTAAATATCACCTTTAAAAGGCTGTTTAGAAAATATTAGCTCTTAATGGGAATAGCACTTCAGTGATGCTTTTTATGCTACAGTACTGTAAAACTCATCAAACTAGTTATCCTTGAGCTATACAGAATATCCCAGAGAATTATTCATGTATCTCTAGCTGTGTTATCTAGTAAAAATAGACCTCACCAAATGAAGTTCTGTTTGATTCTTTAAATCAATCTCACAAGGATACCAAAGCAACTACAAAGGTCCCTTTTCTTTTCCTTTTCAAGCCAGAGGTGGTAGCAGAGAGCAACAAACTTTTTAATAAAAGATTTCACTTTTTTCCAACTCTAAATGACACTGAAGGCCAACAGCTCTCACTGGAACTGGCAATGAAGTTAATTCTATATCTGACCATCAGTATTCACTCCTTTGAACTAGCCTATCAGGTGAAGGCTTCTGACAGGGCTCTGACATAGTCACTTTCTTGACCAAACTCTACCTTTTCACTCTTCAGCCCTTAAATTATTAGAATCCTACTCTAGTTACTATTACCTGGTTCCTTTTCCTCTCCTACTCTGATGTTAATGGCTGAAATTAGAGCCTGCCAATGGTCGGTGTCTTCCACTTAAGAAGCCACAATTCTTCAAATTTTACCTATTAAAATTAGATAATCTTGTTTTAATTGTATTCAAATTATATGAAATCCAAATACTCATATGAGTTCACATTTTTAAAGCTTTATCCTATTTAATAATAAAGTATGCATACTCATATTAGTTGGTATATCATCATGCTTTACAGTTATCTGAAGTTTTCCACACAGTAGTCTACCTCTGGTGCCTAGCTCAGTGCCTGTGTTAAATAAGAATAAATGATTGTTAACTGACTGGTTCTCCTGAAATTATTATTCTTTATATTAATAGTTTGCTATTTTTATAAATAAATCTTGCTCTGCTTCTGCACAACAATAAACTCTTCCCTGACAAGTAAGACCTTACTTTCAATTATTTGACAAGATTGGCGCCCTCACATGTGCCACAGATCAGTTTGTCTGTGAAATTGTACTATCCCATCTAAATTTGTTTCATCCTACACATACATTACCAGTGTATATTAAAGCAAAATTCTTTTTCTACACCAATTAGGTATAAAATTTTTGATCCATTAGAGCAGCAACATATCCCACATCAATATACAATCAATACATTTCTTCCTTTATGCAAAAAACCCACCTGTTTTTCCTGTTCTTTTCCTTGTCAACTGCTCCTTATAAAAAGAATCCATAAAGATTCAGTGTATCTTACATGTGCATCAAATGAGTTAATGTATGTAACTGATTTGCAAATCTTAAATGCATGGATAAATGAAAGCTATTTTAGCATTTTTCCATGTGATTATATTCTCTTGAAATCCAGCCTACACAGTTGCCAAACACTGAAAATACTATTTTTTAAAATTGAGATTTTTTTGTGTAAGTTTCACTGGTTTCGATAATCATCCGGATGTTCATTTTCTAGCAACAAATGTTTCTATGGATTAATTTGGGAACAATTTGTATAGCAGGAAAAGTTTTTTTTTTAAATTAGTTGCAGGTAACAAGTGGTTTCCAAACATTAAATAATAATATTAAGCGCTACATATTATTTATTAATATATTAATTTATTAATTAATACTGTATTTCCTCCAGGAGATGCAGACTTTGCTTTTCTTTTGCCTGAGGTTAGGCTTGCTACCCCTGATTTTTTTCCTTCTACTGAAGCATAATATATTGTGCTCCATCTTTTACCTTTACTCTGTATGTATCTCTCTGCTTCAGATTTGTTTTTTGTAAACAATGTATTATGGTCTTTGATCCACTCTGCTATCTGCTTCTATTTTATGAGACTTCATCCCATTCATGTACACAGTTAAGATTACTAACTGTGTCTCTTTCCATCCTATTCAACCCTCCTCCCCAATTTATACTTTTCTCTCTCCTTTCTCACTTTCCCTCCTTAGCAGTGTTTCCTTTTTGACCACCACTTCCCCCAATCTGGCCTGCCTTCTATCAGTTCCCCTCTTTTTTTATTTCCCCTTTCACCTCTTACTTCCTTTAAGGTAAGATAGAGTTCTATACTCAACTCAGTGTGTATGTTACTCCCACTTAAAACCTAATGCTTGCCTCCCTCCTTTCCTTCCCTCTAGTGTAATAGGTCTTTGCACCTCTTCATACAATGTAACATGCCCTTTATGTTCCTCCTTTCCTCTTCTCCCACTATAATCCTTTTTTCACCCCTTGATTATTTTTAAAATCATCACATCAGTGGCAACTTACACCTGTACCCTCTCTCTATGTTTACCCCTTCTTAATGTCATATTAAAGATACAATTCTTTTTTTTGTTTGTTTGTTTGCTCTTTTTGGAGGGGGAATGGCAAGGCAATTGGGGTTAGGTCACTTGCCCAAGGTCACATAGCTAGTAAGTGTCAAATGTCTGAGGCCAGATTTGAACTAAGGTCCTGCTGACTCCAGGGCCTGTTCTCTATTCACTGTGCCACCTAGCTGCCCCTAAAGATACAATTTTGAAGAGTTACAAGTATTTTCCCATGTAGGGATATTAACAGTTTAATCTTATTGAATAACATTTTTTTCTTTCCTGTTTACCTTTTAAAATATCCTCAAATTGATTCTTGTTTTTGAAGATCAAATTTTCTGTTCAGCTTTGTTTTTTTCATTAGGAAATTTTGAAAGCCCCCTATTTAAATGAATGTCCATGTCCTCTCCTGAAAGGTTATGCTCAATTTTGCTGGGTAGTTGAAATTTGGTTATAATCCAAACTGCTTTGACTTCTGCAAGTGCTCCAATTTTGTAATGTAGAAACTTCTAGGTCCTGTGTAAACCTGATATATTTAAAGTGTTTCTTTCAGGCTACTTGCAGTATTTTCTTTTTGATCTGATAATTCTGGAATATTGCTGCAATATAACCTGTAGTTTTCGATTTAGGATCTCTTTCAGGGGGCAATTGGTGGATTCTTTCAATGACTATTTTACCCTCTCGTTCTAGGATATCAGGGCAATTTTACTTGATAATTTCTTGTAAGAAGTTTTCCAGGCCTTTTTTTTTAAATCGTGCCTTTCAGGTGCAACAATAATTCTTAAATTATCTTTCCTGGACTCTATTTTGCACATCACTTATATTTCTCATTAAGGTAATTTACATTTTCTTCTATCTTTTCATGCTTTTGATTTTGTTTGACTAATTCTTGATGTTTCATATAGTTATTAGCTTCCACTTGCTCAATTCAGATTTTTCATGATTTTTTTTCAGTTAGCTTTTGTTCCTCCTTTTCCATTTTGCCAATTCTAGATTTTAAGGAATCATTTTCTTCAGTGTACTTTATTTCTCATTTGACCAACTTTATTTTTTAAGGAATTGTTTTCTTCAGTCAATTTTTCCATTGTTTTGTGAAGCTATTCACTCTCTCTTGTATATACCTCATTTTCTTTCCCAATTTTTCTTCTGCTTCTCTTATTTGACTTTTAAAATACTTTTTGAGCTCTTTCAAGAAGGTTTTTTGGGCTTGAGACCAATTCATATGCCCCTTTGAGTTTTCAGATGTAGGTATATTAACAACTTTGTCCTTTTCTGAGTTTGTGTTGTGGTCTTCTCTGTCATCATAGTAACTTTCTATGGTCAATGTCACACTAGCCACCACCACCATCTCCATGTCAAAACCAGGTAAGTCACGGCATTGTATAGCTTCCATTTGCCAGAATCTGAGGCCCCAGCACATAAAGCCAGTAATAAGGCCCCAAGCCTCCAGCACAAGAAGCATGGGACAGACCCTCCTGCTGGACATAAACAGAAATCAACTTTAAATGCCAGGGTAAATGCAAACACAATGAGCCAAAAACAACTTAGAAAAACCAAATACAATAGATTCTCACTGTTGGAGCAAGGAAGATCAAAATACAAATTCAGAAGAGGACAGCATTGTCATTATACTGACATCTGAAAGCTCAAAGGGAAATATGAACTGGTCTCAACCCCAAAAAGTCTTCTTGGAAGAGTTCCAGAAGGATTTTAAAAGTCAAATTAGTCACTTAACCCCAACTTCCCTGCCTTCCCCCCTGCAAAAAGTCAAATTAGAGAGGTAGAAGAAAAATTGAGCAATTCCTTTAACAATACAAGTGAGAAAGTGGAAAACAATTTCACTGAAGAAAACAAGCTCTGAAAAAGTAAAATTGGCTAAATGGAAAAGGAGGTACAAAAGCTAAATGAGGAAAACAATTCATTAAAAATTACAATTGGGCAAGTAGAAATTAATGACTCTATGAGACATAAACAATCAGTTAAACACAACTGAGAGAATGAAAAAAAAAAAAGAAAACAAGAAACATCTCATTGGAAAAAAATGACCTGGAAAATTGATCCAAGAGAGAGATTTTAAAAATTATTGGCCTACAGGAAAGCCATGATGAAAAAAAAAGCATGGACAGCGTCTTCCCAGAAATCATCAAGAAAAACTACCCCAAGGTGCTAGAACCAGAGGGTAAAATAGCCATTCAAAGAATCCACCAATTACCTACTGAAAGAGATCCCAAACTGAAAATGCCAAGGAATATTGTAGCAAAATTCCAGAATTATCAGATCAAGGACAAAATACCACAAACAGCCTGAAAAAAGCAATTCAAATATCATGGAGCTACAGTCAGGGTCATGTAGGACCTTGCAGCTTCTATATCAAAAGATTGGAGGGCCTGGAATATGATATTCTGTAAGGCAAAGGAGCTTGGATTACAACAAAGGATCAACTACCCTGCAAAACTGAGCATAATCTTCCAGGCAAGGAGATGGACTTCCAATGAATTGGCAACTTCCAGATCTTCCTGATGAAAAGACCAGAGCTCAATGGAAAATTTCATCTTCAAATGGAAGACTCCAGAGAGGCATAATAAAGGTAAACAGGAAATAAAATCAACTTGTTTTTCAATAAAGGCAAACAGTTTACATCCCTACATGGGAAGATGATGCTTGTATATCCTGCAAATTGTATCTTTATTACAACATTTAAATGGGGTATATATAGGTAGAGGTTGTGGGTAGAAATTAACTTATTTGATGATAAAATACCTAATTAAGGGGTGAAAATGTGTTGTAATGGGAGAAGAGGAAAGGAGGAGACTGAGAAGGGTTAATTACATCACATGAGGATATATAACATCACATAAGCACATATTACAGTAGAGGAAAGAAAAGAGGAAGATGAGCATTGTTTAAACTTTACTGTCATCAGATGTGGTTCAAGGAGGGAATAACATACTGAGGTATAGAAATATAACTTGCTCTACAGGCAGTTGGAGGGAAAAGGAGAAAGAAAAAAGGAGGGGGTAGTTAGAAAGAAGGGAAGAAGTAGTAAAAGAAAAGGGAAAGAAAAGGAAATGGGCTGATAGAAGGGAGGGAAGACTGAGGGAGGCAGCGGTCAAAAGCTCTTTTGAGGAGAGAAAGGCAGAGGAAGAAATAAAGCAGAAATTGGGGGGTGGTGCGGATAGGATGGAGAGAAAGACACAGATAGAAATCATAACCCTGAACATGCAGGGGATGAACTCTCCCATAAAACAGAAGCAGATAGCAGAATGGATTAAAAACCATAATCCTATGATATGCTGTTTACACGAAACACCTTTGAAACCAGGGAATAAACACAGGGTAAAGGTAAAAGGCTAGAGTGGAATATATCATGCTCCAGCTGAAGGTAAAAAAAAAAACAAAAACAAAACTGGGATAGCAATCCTAATTTCAGACAAAGAAAAAACAAAAATAATTCTAATTAAAAGAGATAAAGAAGGACACTATATCCTTCTAAAGTCACCATTGACAATGAAGTAATATCATTACTAAACATATATGCACCAAATGACATAACATCCAAATTCATAGAAGTTAAGGGAGTTACAGGAAGAAATTTACAGCAAAACTGTAATAGTGGGAGACCTCAAACTTCCCCTTTCTGAACTCGATAAATCTATCCTCAAAATAAACAAGAACAAAGTTAAGGAGATGAATAGAATTTTAGAAAAGGGAGACATGATAGAACTCTGGAGAAAAGTGAATGAGGATAGAAAACAATATACCTTTTTCTCAGTAGTACATGGCACATACACAAAAGCTGACCATGTATTAGGGCATAAAAACTGCACAGTCCAGTACAGTAAGGCAGAAATATTAAAGGCATCCTTTTCAGATAGTGATGTAATAAATATTAAATGTAATAATTTACCATAGAAAGGTAGACTAAAAATTAATTTGAAACTAAATTATCTAATCCTAAAGAATGAGTGGGTCAAACCACAAATCATAGAAACAATCAATAACTTCATTCAAGAGAATGGCAATAATGAGACAACGTACCAACACTTATGGGATACAGCAAAAATGGTTCTTAGGGGAAGCTTTATATCTCTGAATGCTTATATGAATAAAATAGAGAAACAGGAGATCAATGAATTGGGTATGCAACTGAAAAAGCTAGGAAAAGAACAAATTAAAAATCCACAATTAAATAACAAATTAGAAATACTGAGAACCAAAAGAAAATTTAATAAAATTGAAATTAAGAAACTATTGTACTAATAAATAAAACTAAGATCTGGTTTTATAAAAACAAAAACAATAAAACAGATAAACTGTGGTTAATTTGAGTAAAAAAAATGTAAACCAAATTAGCAATATTGAAATGAAAATGGGGGAATTCACCACTAATGAAGAGGAAATTAAAACGATAGTTAGAAACTGTTGTGCCCAACTCTATGCCAGTAATTTTGACACTTTTAGTGAAATGGATGAATATTTACAAAAATAAAACTTACTCAAATTAACAGAAGCAGGGGGGGAGCGGGGAGGGAGGCACAAAATACTTAAATATCCTGATCTCAGAAAAAGAAATTTAACAAGCCATCAATGAACTCCCAGAAAAAAAAAATCTTCTGGGCCAGATGGATTTGCAACTCAAAGAAAAATTAATTCTAATACTGTATAAGCTATTTGGGAAAATGAGCAAAGAAAGAGTCCTACCAAATTCTTTTTATCATACAAATATGGTTCTGATACCTAAACCAGCAAGAGTCAAAACAGAGAAAGAAATTTATAGGTCAATTTCCCTAATGAATATAGATGTAAAAATTTTAAATAAAAGATTAGCAGAAAGATTATAGCAACTTAGGAGAATAATCCCAGGAATGCAGTGATGATTCAATACTAGGAAAACTATCAGCATAATTGATCATATCAACAACAAAAATAACAGAAACCATATGATTATCTCAATAGATGCAGAAAAAGCTTCTGACAAAATACAGCACCCATTCCAATTAAAAACACTAGAGAGTACAATAATAAATGGAGCTTTTTTTTTTAAAAAAAAAAAGTAGCATCTACCTGAAACCATCAGCAAGCATTATATGCAATGGGGATAGGCTAGAAGCATTTCTAATAAGATTGGGGGTGAAACAAGGATGTCCATTATCATAACTCTCATTCAATATGGTACTAGAAACTGTAGTTTTAGCAATAAGAGAAGAAAAAGATGTTGAAGGAATTAGAATAGGTAAAGAAGACACTAAGTTATCACTCTTTGCAGATGATATGATGATTTCCTTAGGGAATTCTAGAGAACAAGTAAAAAAAAACTCATTGAAATAATAACTTTAGCAAAGTTGCAGGATATAAAATAAACCCACATAAGTCATCTGCATTTCTATATATTACTAATAAAGCCCAAGAGCAAGAAATAGAAAAATTCCATTTAAAATTACTGTCGCCATTATAAAATATGTGGGAGTCTACCTGCCAAAATAAACTCAAGAGCTATATGAACATGGTTACAAAACACTTTTCACAAAAATAAAGTCATATCTAAATAATTGGGAAAACATCAGTTGCTTGTGCGTAGGCTGAGCTAATATAACAAAAATGAAAATTCTACCTAAATTAATTTACTTGTTCAGTCCCATACCAATCAAACTACTAAAAATACCTTCAATTGATATATTTTAAGGAATATTTTGAAATGAGAGGCAACAGAATTTGATGAAAAGATGACTGGCTTGGGAGTCAGGAAAACTAGAGTTTAAGTTCTTCCTCTGACGTATCAATTGCTTCACTGAGCACAGGGCAGCTTTCTTAATGTCAAAGTACAAGCATTATCTAATACTCTAAGTTGTGAAGAATTACTTATCTCTGTTGGTAGAGGCTGTTTCTAAATCGATATTACAGACATAAACCAAAAACACCCAAGAAATTTTTAATTAGAATTTTAGCTCCTTTGGGAAAGAAGTTATTTTTGTCTTTCTCTGCATGTCCAGTGCTTGGCACGGTGTCTGGCACAGAGCAGGCATTTGCCAAAACCTTGGTGATGACTTGAAGTAAGAAACCTTTCACTTTGTATATGCCAACTTGAGAATGGTGGAATATCTGCTTACCTTCATTTTTTTTAAACTCTAATGTTTCTCCTTTAAACCTCACTTCCCTGAGAGTAAACCATAAAGTATAATCCTAGGCATTTTCATTCTTTCATTAAACCACCGGTTTTCTCCACAAATAGTGTAAAGTGGGAAAACAGAGCTAACCTGGAAATCCAAGAGAATTCCTTCCTGGGTTAAAGTCTCAAGGTATCTACATACTCTATTATCATCCCCAGTGAAAGAAAACACATGATACAACACAAAGTATCAAGGGAGTATGGTATGATCTACAGATTAATAAAATCAGGACATAATGAAGAGCTTTATAATGTAATGGATTTTTGGTCTCTTTTTACAACTGGAATATGCTTGCCTGTTAAAAATCCCCAAGTACATTTATAGTCTTATTATATGTGGTTGAGCATATAATTTGAGAAAACAATACTATAAAGACAAAAGCATAGAAGCAAAATAACATGAATTGAAGAGGTGATGGAATCCAATTGCTCATAATAGGTTGTGAATTCACCAAGTGGAGCGAAAAAAAATCATAACCTTTTAAATTCATTTTCATGATCCATTGACCAGCTGGTATAAGAAGTATCATTAATGAAGCATGAGATTTCCTGCTGCTGGCCCCACAGCAAGAGTCAAACTTCACCTTATGCTGTTTTCTTCCATCAACTATCCATGTCAGGAAGGTCCATGCGTTTTAACACATTCAAATAAGATATGTATATATTATTCAACCATCTCTGAAAGTAACTGACAGTTACCATACTGTATGTTAGAGTGACAGCTTTCCATGGAACATTTTTCTGTGAAAGGTAGTAAGGAGTTATACACTGTGAAAGGAAAAATATAAAAGCAAAAGTTTTCCAGAAGGTATTTTTAGTATTGTTGTTGTAGTTGTTGAGATGAAAAGGCAATAGCATTAATATTGCAATAGCTAACCTGAAAGTTTTGTTTCTTACTCTCAGAAAAAAATGAGTATTAGGAACAATTAGATTACTTTTTTTTGTCTCAGATGTTACCCTTCTTAATTAGACTTGGGTCACATCATTAAGTGCAGAGTAAGGAAAAAAGTGTGGTCTTTGACATTCCAGCTTAAAATCTAGTGTGAGAAGGATAACAAAAATACTTTTATCTCTCACCCATGTTTATATGCATTTATAAGACCCCAAATTCATAAATCTACATTAAATTCCAGAATCTTATAAGTAAACAAAAAGAAATCATTTAGAAGATTCTAACAGATTATAGTGATTGTTACTGCAGTTGAAGTGGAGGATGTAAACACCAGACTCACTTTACTCTCCACTCTTTGTACTACCTTTCAATCTGGAAAGAATTTCAATATCTAAAATTGATGTATTTCAATATTTCAATACTAGTTGCCACAAGAGATATATGCATACAAATCACTCACACACACAATCATACACATGAATATATGCACACATTTTTATATGTGACTTTGGAAACACACCCCAATTCACTATATTTAACCCAAGTCAATATAAAGGCTTATTAAATTTACTTGCCTGCATTATTTAGTGCATTATATCATGAGTATGCTCTATGAATAATACATTATGCATATGAGAAAATTAGACAAATTATGGTATTCAGGGCTAAACTGCTGGCATTAGCTGAATTAGAAATAGAACCAAAGCAACTGTTTGCAAGTATGTTTCTAATTCATGTGGGCTGAAGATAGATGTAAAACTAGATTTTACTATGGATTAACCAAGGAGATATACAAAGTAAAATAGTAATTTTAAATATCATTAACCATGTTAAAGTAGGTTTTCTTTTTGTGCCCCACATCTATCTATTCTAATTTTCTTTATAATACTGTTTCTTTGGTGATTTTCTTTAGTCTTCCCTGATCCCCAAGTATTTTGTGTCAACTCTGAGATAAGAAGCATGGCAAACATGATCAAAATATAAGCCCAGAGAAATTAAAGTTAGAAATACTTCATAGAGGGTTACTGTTTTATGTTTTATACATAAATTGCAAAAATAGAATAATTAGCTTTAATATGTATAGACACATGAAACACATATTTTCCTGATTAATGTAAATATAGAGAAAAGTACTAGTGTTTCAGTCACCTATGTTGCTGCTACTACTAATAGAGAGAGTAGCATTGTGTATACAGTACATCTACATGTGTAGAAAAGTTTAGATTTATACTACATTAAGTTCTATCTTGATCTTTCAAACTTTAAGTGCCAATGAAAGGGAAATATTGAAAAAAATGAAGAAAGCCAAATGCTTAGAAATGTAAAGCCTATGAAATATCTAAACACACTAAGTTATAATGCTATATGACATTTCCATATACATTTTGGGAAGACGATGGAAAATGAGCAAAGCAAAATCCAAACTGTTGTCTACAATAGAAACACACAACATCCAATCAGTAAATGCTTGTTGAGTGTCTATTATGTGTTCAGCACTGCAAAGTTGCTGTGTGGATACAGAATAATTCTTACCCAATTCCTTTTGCTTAAGAAGCTTATAATATGCATGAATTAGCTCTGAACCTAGAAAGAGAAGACCTAGGTTTGCGTCTCAGATTCAGCATATTAGCTGTATGATGTTGTTGAAATCACTTATTCACTGAGAAGAAGTGTGGTTAGGTGGAAATGAATTTGGAATCAGGACTAAGCAGGATTCAGCTCATACTTCCAACACTTAGTAGCTATGTGACCACAGAAAAGTCACCAATCTCTCGATTATGAGTTTCCTCATCTGTAAAATGTGAATAATAAAGGCTATATTACTTCACAGAACTGCTATGTGTAATAAATGAGGTGAAGTGTATAAAGCATGCTCCAGGTCAAATCACTATATAAATGTCCACTATTATATAAGAAAATTTATTTATTTGTAAAATAAAGATCAAGTAATAAAATGTAAAGTATTTTGTAAATTTTAAAAGGTTATAAAATTCCAGCTATAATTATGTCATTGGGGAGAGAGGATTAACCTATTAAAAAGTGGCCAATAATATAGAGCAATATTATAATTAAGGACCAAATGATATGATAAAAACTCTACATTTTATAGGAAATTGGAGTAGGTAGACCTAAATGAATGGAAAATTTAAGGTGAGAATGAAACTTAAATTAAGTTGGAAGGATGAATAGAATTGAAATAAGTTTGGAGGAGATAGCAATTATTGGAAAGGAAAACATAATAAACAGAAAGAAGCAATTTGAGTAAATATTGTTTAGAGGAATGCTATTTTATCTTTAGATGGGATCCAAATTATAACCTTCTTTGACAATTTTTTGGAGGAGGGAAAGTCTATTATGTCATGTTTATAAGTATTCATAATTGTGGGATTTGTTATCCTGTTTTTCATTGTGTAGGGTAGGATTACATTGAACCTACAGTCTGTAGATTCTTAAGATGAGGCAGCTAACACAAATTCAGCAAAATTACACTGTCTTTAAAGGAAAAATAGTAATTCCTCTTGGAACTCCGGGTAGTTTAATAGCTGAAAATAACTATTCTGGATGAAGTAATTCCTAAGAGCTAATATAAACTCATGCTGCCAGTGACAAGTAACCTAATTTTTTTTCTTTCTTTATGGATACCTATCTTTTATCCTACTCCTTAATAACGTATCTAAAAGTGTTATGATCAGAGTGGAAAAAAAACCCTTAAATTCCATGACAAATTGTAAGGGCTTAATTAAAAATCACAAATATAAAACAAATCTGAATAAAACAATATTGGGAAATATTATTTCATATTTTATGCTTATATTACATTGAAATTTTTTGAGTATTATTCTTTGAGCAGTGATAAATTTAGATTCTCTACTAGATAAAATCTACATGACTTGTATAGTAGTGATGATGCCATGTGATGGTGATGATGATAAATATGAACAATTAAAAAGTCTTAAAGAAGGGTCAGCTAGGTGGTGCAGTGAGTAGAGCACCGGCCCTGGAATCAGGAGGACCTGAGTTCAAATCCAGCCTCAGACACTTGACACATGTACTAGCTGTGTGACCTTGGGCAAGTCACTTAACCCCAACTGCCCTGCAAAAAAAAAAAAACGTCTTAAAGAAAAAAAAAAGAAACAGGTGCTGGACATACCTTTTTTTTTAAAATAAGGGATTTGAATTCCCTTAAAATTGTAAATCACAGAGGTAGAGCAAAGATGGCAAGGAGAAGCCAGGAAGTTGCCTGAGCTTTCCCCAGTTTCCCTCAGAAACAATCAGGATTGTAAACAGATTCTGGAGTGACAGAACTCACAAAAAGACAGAGTGAAATGATTTTCTAGCTTAATACACTTATAAGGGCTTAAGGAAAAGACTCTCTCACTTGGGTAAAAGAGGTGTGCAGCCCAGTTCAGACAGTGCCTGGCTAAGGCAGTGGGAGGCTATTAGCCAGAGCACAAATCAGCAACTGAGGCCCCTCTGTCCTGGATCAACAGGGTAGTGGCACAGCAAGCCAGTGGTGAGGCCTACAGCCCCCGTAGAGAAGGCAAAATAGCTCCAGAACCCTCGAACAACAGGTGTAACTAGGCTGGGCCAGGACACCCTAGAACAGTGGACAAGCCACAAACACCTGAGGTCACCAGTTGAGAAAGACAGGGACCAGGTCCCTGGACCCTAGCACAAGAAGCTTAGGACAATGCCCCATGTGCCCCAACAGTAAATGTTTAAAAGTATCTTTACATGGAATTGAAAAATGTGATTAGGTGCAATTTTTTTTAAATGAAATAAATACACACATCACAAAAAGAAATGGTAAATCACTTTCCTATGTTACAAAATCAGATTGGTATAACTTGGGGAGGAAAACAAAACAAAACAAAACAAAACTAGTGGTGTGATTAAGTCATCACTCAGAATGGCCAAGAAACATAACTGATTTTCTTTGGAGTTTTTGTGTTAGGTAGAAGAATGCATTTGGCAAAGTTTTTTCTAAAATTCCATTACCAAGTCTTATAAATTCACTAAGTGTATAGAGTTCAGCTATATTGCTGAAAATATATCAAATTAAGTATTCAAAAGAAATTTCTTGCAATCACAGGAAAAGCAAGGTTGAACTGAACCAAGTTAACAAAGAAAGGAAGTTTAATTTTTAGCTTGGTATGAGGAAGAATGTATTTTATAGAGGCCATGATACCTATGTTTAAATTATAAGGACTATATAACATATATATATATATATATATATATATATATACATATAATATATACACAAATCCATATTATCTTCCTAATTCAAATATATGGGGTTACGCTCCTTTAAATTTAGCCTAAGTGTGTAAATGTTTCTGAGAGACAGATAAAGTAGTGACAGAAAGAGATAAATTTAATTACATGAAAGGAAAGGAAAGGAAAGGAAAGGAAAGGAAAGGAAAGGAAAGGAAAGGAAGGAAAGGAAAGGAAAGGAAAGGAAAGGAAAGGAAAGGAAAGGAAAGGAAAGGAAAGGAAAGGAAAGGAAAGGGAAGGAAGAGGGAAAGAGCAGATGGGGGAAGCAAAGAGGAAGGGGAGCATGGAAAAAAGGAAGTAGGGGAGGAATGAAATTTCATAGTGCCTTCTACATTATGCCTTGATATAGTGAAAAAAAAACATGGATGATTGGTTACTATCAATGAAGACCTATGCCTGCAGTGTCATAGACTTCTTGGCCTTAGTCCCTGCAACATTACCCTCTTGATCTTGATCTGAAATATAATTGTTGAAACGCAAAATACAATACATTTTATTTAATATTACTGAGGTTATAATTATCAACTAGATACTATCAGACTTTGAGTCTCACATTTTGCTTAGAAAAGCATCAGTTATTTATAAATCTCTAATACACAAAAGCATCTGTTAATATCAAGCTTTTGTCTAGATGATAACATTATCTAATAGTAGATAAGAGCGAAATAGCAAAAAAGCACACCAAGGAAAATCTCCTCTTAAATAATCCCTCACATTTGTATGCACAGTTATCATTCTCAAAGCCCTTTACAATCCATAATCTTATTTAATTCTCACAAAAAATTTGAAAAAAGAGAAGGAAAATAATTTTATCTCTTTCAGAGAGATGGACAAGATGGACTGTTTCAGATTTGTTGATAACCCTATGACTCTATATAATCCCTTCTCCAATCAGGTCTCAAGCTTTTGTTGGGGCCCCAAACTAGTTTGATATCATACAGCCTGTCCATTACACTGAATGTTTAATACAAATAATAGAGGAACCATTTTCTGTAAACTTCTTCTTTCTTACTCTGACACCTCAAATCTTCATTGCAGCATCCCCAGTTTTCTGCTCTTTTATTCCAGATTTTGATGCAGAGGTGACCTTCTCCGCTCTTGACCACTTCCCATATTCATACCCTTAATTCCATTCCTTTTTATTAAATACGGCTGAGGACCTCACAGTTACTTTTGAAATGTTTCCTTTCCTCCTAAATGACTGCTTCCTGCAGACAGGTCTAAGTCTCCTTAAAAATCAAAATGAAGACAAACAAACAATTTTGCTATAGCGTTATCGCTTTCTTTTTAAAATTATTTATTAATATATTCATTTTTAGTTTTCAACATTTACTTCCATAAAATTTTGAGTTCCATATTTTCTCCACTTCCCCCTCCTCACCCCTCCCCAAAATGGCATGAAATTTGATACAGGTTGTACATATACATTCATATTAAATATATTTTCACGTTAGTCATGCTGTAAAGAAGAATTAGAACTAATGGAAGGAGCCACAAGAAATGAAGAAAAAGAGAGAGAGAGAGAGAGAGAGAGAGAGAGAGAGAGAGAGAGAGAGCACAAATAGTTTCCTTTGATCTGTATTCAAATTGCATAGTTCTTTTTCTGGATGTCGACACTATTTTCTATCATAAGTCTTTGGAGTTGTCTTGGATCCTTGCATTACTGAGAAGAGCTAAGTCTATCAGTATAAGTCAACACACAATGTTACTATTACGGTGTTCATTGTTTTCCTGGTTCTGCTCACTTCACTTAGCATAAGTTCATGTAAGTCCTTCCAGATTTTTCTGGTCAGCCTGCTCATCATTTGTTATATAACAATAATATTCCAATACATTCATATTCTATAATATGTCCAATTTGTATTTCATAATGTTCTCTATCTCTAGTTTGGTCATAAATTCTTCCATTCTCCATAAACCTAATAGGTATATGATTGCTTGCTCTCCTAGTTTGTGTATAGTATCAGCCTTAATACCCAAATTGTGTAGATGAAGTTCTGGGAGCCAACATGGCAGAGTAAGCAGTGAATCTACCATACTGACCTTGAAAAACCCAAAAAAATACTTCCCCAGGAAAAATCCTGGAACAGTGCAGCCAGCAGAAATACAGGGCACAGCAGATATTTAGCTTGTGAGGGTAGGGGAGTTAATGGGATAGGTCCCCCTTGCTGTGGCTGAAGGGGATGTACAGCATGGAAGATGTCACTGCAAGCAAGTGGCAAGCCCCACCTCAGCAGACCAGCAGGAGATCCTGAGCCCCAGGCTGGTGGAACAGGCAAATGCCAACACCAGGACCCCTCCCCCCTCCTCTGTATGCCTTTGCACAGACAGAGGAACCAGCAGACACCAGTATGGGGAACCACCATTTGCAGAAATGGTGGGAATCCACCAATGGCTGAGCCTACCCATGGTTTAGCACAGCCCCTGGCAAGGAGGCAACCTCTAGTGGCCACCTTATAAGGTTCAGTGTAACCCAGGGGAAATGCAGTAAAACCCTAACTGGCATCAGCACACATCAGCTATCCCCACTATCTCCAGCTCAGCACAACGTAAGCTACAGCTTCTACTGCCTCTAGATTCTAAAACTTGTGGCCCCAGCACATAAAGCCAATAACCAGCCCCTTAACCCCCAGCACAAAAAGTGTGGGACAGTGATCCATATGCCCCAGAAGCAGAGATCAACTTTAAAAGCCAGGAAAAATGTAAACTCCATTAGCAAGAAGCAAGATAGAAAAGCAAAGACCACAGATTGTTATTTTGGGGACAGGGATGATCAAAACACAGATTCAGAAGAGGATAGCATTGCCACTATACCCAGATCTGAAACTTCAAAGGGGAATATGAACTTGTCTCAAGCCCAAAAAGCCTTCTTGGAAGAGCTCAAGAAGGATTTTAAAAGTCAAATTAGAAAGGTAGAAGAAAAATCAAACAATTGCTTTAAAATACAATTGACAGAATGGAAAAAAAAAGTATACTGAAGAAAACAATTCCTTAAAAGTCATTTGGTTCCACTTGCCCAATCTAATTTTTAAAGAATTGTTTTCTTCAGTTAGTTTTGTACCTCCATTTCTTTTTGGCCACTTTTTAAGGACTTGTTTTTAAAGACTTGTTTTCTTCAATGGATTTATTTCCCCATTCTGGCCAATTGTATTTTTTAAGGAATTGTTTTCTATAGTCAAATTTTTGTCCTTACTTTTCCAAGCTATTGAGTCTCTCTGCAATGCCTCTCTTTTCTTTTCACAATTTTCTTTCTACCTCTCTTATTTGACTTTTAATATGTGCTGAGGCCATAGGTTCTAAGAGCTGGAAGCTGTATGGTTATGGAAGCTTACCTCATACTTAGCTGGTCTCCTAGTGGTGGTGTCTGGCATGTGTTGAGGCCAGGTGGGGTTTTTCTGTATTTCTCCAGGGCTATACTAGAGACATCATGGTCTGGCCACTGAAGTGTGCCTGCCCTCCCAGACTAAGGTAAAGTACTGGGAGGTTGGCAGCTGGAGGACACCTGCCTGCCTGGAGTTGCACAGAAGTACAGATAGATTCAGTTCCTAGAGGATGCCTGCCTGCTGTCACATGTGGTGATTCTCTGAACTGGAGACTACATTTTTTCCCTGGCTGTACCAGGGCATGAGGGGGTCCTGGTGTTGGTGTTTGCTTGCTCCAACACCCTGGGACTTAGGATCTCCATCTGGTTTTCTCAGTTGCTTTTGCTGCTGGCTTGCCAGGGAGCCTCCCATCCTTTTATACACTCTTTCTACCAGAGGAAGAAACAATTTTCCTATTAAATTCCCAAACTTTCTGGTCTAAAAGACAGCTGCACTCCATCTTTCTGCTGGCTCAGCTGTTCCAGAATTTTTCTTCAGGCCCTATTTTCTGGGTTTTTAGCGGTCAATAAGAGTTCGTGAGAACAACTTAGTGCTTACTCTGCCATCTTGGCTTCTGGAAGTTACTACATTTTTCTCCCTTTTTTACAGTCAAATTCCAGGAGTGGAGAGAGGGAGAAGGAGATTATGGCTAAGGAGTTAAGGTAAGATAACTGAATAAGCATTTCTACTACTATCCTGCCTTCAATTTATCTCTCAACCCCTGGCCATCTGGCTTATGACCTCATAACTTCACCAAAATTGTTCACTTCAAAGTTACCAAGTTTTAAAAATCTAATGGGTTATCACACTCATCAAGCCCTGTTTGTATCTCTCTGTCTCTGTCTCTATCTCTGTCTCTCTGTTTCTCTCTCCCGAACCATCCATCTAGCTATTTATCTATCTATCTATCTATCTATCTATCTATCTATCTATCTATCTATCTATCTAATTTGATACATTTAGTCTTATTCTTTACTTTGATAGAATCTTCTGAGTTTTTATGACATTGCTCTTTCTGGTTATTTTTCTACACATATCTCTGTCCTTAATCAGTCTACTTTTTTAGATCACCACCCATACTGGCCCCTTTGGATATATCCCAAGATTCTGTTGTAGATCATCATCATTTTGTTCCATCTTTCTTTCTCTTCCTTCCTTCCTTCTTTCCTTCATCCCTTCCTTCTTTCTTTGTTTCCTTCCTTCTTTCCTTCCTTCCTTTCCTCCCTCCCTCCCTTCTTTCTTTCTTTCTTTCTTTCTTTCTTTCTTTCTTTCTTTCTTTCCTTCCTTCTTTCTTTTTTTCTTTCTTTCTCCTCCTCCTCTTCTTAATCCTTCTCATCATCCTTATTCTCCTTCTGGTCCCATCCTTTTTGTGCGAATGCATAGGTATGCATGGATGTGTGTATGAATATATACATATGTATGCAATACAGATAAATATATATGCCAATGTGTATGCTTTCACATATACTCACAAACATCTCTCTCTGTCTCCCTCTCTCTTTCTTCATGTATATATATATATATATATATATATATATATATATATATATATATATATATGTATATATTTAGATATGTGTAGATGTGTGTGTCTGTGTGTCTGTGTCTGTGTGTATGTGTATTTATACACAATACATTTACATATATACACATGTGAATATATATACATATTCTTTATAATCTGCTACTAAAGGATGGAAGCTCATAAAAGAACATGGAAATATAATTATATCTATATCTATAAAGATATGGCTCTCAATATACATATTACCTTATCTCTTTTATGATCTCCAGTTTCTTGTTGTCAGCTGCCTATGGGACATTTATAATTTAATGTTGTCCAGATATCTGATACACAAAATGTCCAAAAGAGATCTCAATATTTTTTTTTTCCAAAATGCCTATGCTCTTCAAAATTTCCTGTTTAAATCATGGGTGCAGAGATCCTTCCAGTAACCAAATTTTACAATCTGGGAGCTATCTTGATGCTTCACTCTACCTTATGCCACAGGTTCATTCAGCTGTTAAACATCATTGATGACATAAAATTCCTTAAAACCATCCCTTTTGCTACACTCGCATGGCCACCACTTACATTAATTTCTCATCATCTCTCACCTGTACTACTGCAAATATTTGTAGTTACTTTCTTTGACTAAAGTCTCTCCTTACCCAAATCATTTTGCTGCCCAGATGCTAAAGGGTTTCTCCCAAAACAGAAGTCTGTTTATGATACTTAAAAAAAACAACAACTTCAATGCCCCTTAATATTCTCTAGATCCTCTGTTTTCCATCTAGATTCACTCATAACTGTCCCCAAACTACATTTCCAAGCTTATTGTATGTATTATTCTCTTTCATGCACTTTTTGTATCAGCTAAACTGCTCAGATATTCATGTGACTTTGCAAAGGTTGCCCTCATGTCTGGAACATATTCACTCCTCATCTTTACATTCACTTTCTAGAATTCTTGGTTTTCACCAAGTTCAAATGATATATGTTCGATGTGAGCACTTTCCTTATATCTCCAGCTTATATCCCAGTGTTCTTCCTTTCCAAAATAAAAATCATTTTTTCCACACATACATATAAATAGATAGATGTGTATATGTGTGTGTCTGTATCTCCATACTTTTACTGTGCATGATGTTTCCTCACTAGAATGTAAGCTCTGTGAAGGCACAAATTGTTTTATTTTGTCTTTGTATAATAAAGGATTTGTACAGATTCTGGCACTGAGTAATTAATAATTATGATTATTTATTAGGTGATACATAATTATAATGAATTTGATTTTGATCATTTTTAAGATTTTTACAATTACATTGAATTCAGTTTTGATAGGCAGATATGTTGGTTAGAAAACTGAGTATTCCCCATTGCAAGTTGGATTTTCCTCATTAAACACTTCCCTAGAATAAAATTGTTCATCTATTTTTTTGTGGCCTTTAGTTTTGAAGACATTTGTTAACTAAGATCCACAATGATACCAGGAATCTTTATTACCCTAATAGATTTATGGGTGAATTAAGCTTGAGTTGTTAGAAGTTGGGGGGGCCTCCTCTGCCAACTGTAGTGTGAACACTTTTTAGAGACAAGTTCATTGAGAGCAGAAGAAAGGAAGAATGTGAAGCCTCACAGTAATGAAGTTGACAGAAAAAAGTATCAAAAGTAGGCACAAGGAAAATACGAATCTGAAGACATTTAGTCGAAAGAAAAGATAGACATCTCTATTACTTCAAATGTTCCAATGCCATCACTCTAAAGAGTAAAATTTAATAATTAGAATTTTGAATTTAAAATGAGGACTCATTAAAAATATAAATTATATTCAGTATTTTGTTTTAAAAGACAGTAAATTTTTTTTTTAAAAAAAAAGCAGACAAGTGTGAAAACATCGTAGAAAGGCTGTCACAAAATAATTACAATTAAAAATTAAAATAAAATAATTTTATCTGGCGGAGGTGGAGCCAAGATGGCGGCTAGAAAGCAGGGACTAGCGTGACCTCCCTGCCAAGTCCCTCCAAAAATATATAAAAAATAGCTCTGAACCAATTCTAGAACAGCAGAACCCACAAAACAGCAGAGGGAAGCAGGGCTCCAGCCCAGGACAGCCTGGATGGTCTCTGGGTGAGGTCTATCCCACACGAAGCTGGGAGCTGGGAGCTGGGAACACAGCAGAGCCCAGCGTGAGCAGCGCGGACCAACCAGACCAGGAGTCAGGCGGAATGTGCCTTACCACCCTGAATCAGAGACCTGCGGCACTTACCAGACTTCTCAACCCACAAACAACAAAGACACTGGAGAAGATTAGTGGGAAAAGCTGCGGGAGTGGAAGGAGTTCGAGGTTCTGCTACCAGCCCCGGGGGCAGCAGAGGTGGGGCAGCTACAGCTGTTGTTGCTTCCGGCCCCAGGCACACCTGGTGGGAAGAATTAATTGGCAGATAAGAACAGGAGTGCACAGCCTGCTGAAGATCTAAGCCCAGTCCGGGTTGGGGGTTCTTGGGGAAGGAGCATTGCTGGCGTGGCAGAGCTGGCACATCTCCCCCAAATGTGGAACATAGAACTCTTTAGTTTACAAGCAGTCATACACCGCTGAAAAACTCAAGGGTCAAGTTAGTTGGTTGGGAATATGGCCAGAAAATGAAAACGCACCCAGATTGAGTCTCAGACTTTGGATTCTTTCTTTGGTGACAAAGAAGACCAAAACATACACACAGAAGAAGTTAACAAAGTCAAAGAGCCTACAACAGAAACGTCCAAGTAAAACATGAACTGGTCCCAGGCCATGGAAGAGCTCAAAAAGGATTTGGAAAAGCAAGTTAGAGAAGTAGAGGAAAAATTGGGAAGAGAAATGAGAAGGATGTGAGAAAACCATGAAAAACAAGTCAATGACTTGCTAAAGGAGACCAAAAAAAATACTGAAAAATACACTGAAGGAAACAACACCTTAAAAAACAGACTAACTCAAATGGCAAAAGAGCTCCAAAAAGCCAACGAGGAGAAGAATGCCTTGAAAGGCAGAATTAGCCAAATGGAAAAGGAGGTCCAGAAGACCGCAGAAGAAAATACTACTCTAAAAATTAAATTGCAGCAAGTGGAAGCTAGTGACTTTATGAGAAATCATGATATTATAAAACAGAACCAAAGGAATGAAAAAATGGAAGACAATGTGAAATATCTCCTTGGAAAAACCACTGACCTAGAAAATAGATCCAGGAGAGATAATTTAAAAAATTATTGGACTACCTGAAAGCCATGATCAAAAAAAGAGCCTAGATATCATCTTTCAAGAAATTATCAAGGAGAACTGCCCTGATATTCTAGGACAAAATAGAAATTGAAAGAATCCATCAATCACCTCCTCAAATAGATCCCAAAAAGAAATTTCCTAGGAATATTGTCGTCAAATTCCAGAGCTCCCAGATCAAGGAGAAAATACTGGAAGCAGCCAGAAAGAAACAATTTGAGTATTGTGGAAACACAATCAGAATAACCCACGACCTGGCAGCTTCTACATTAAGAGATTGAAGGGCTTGGAATACAATATTCCGGAGGTCAATGGAGCTAGGATTAAAACCAAGAATCACCTACCCAGCAAAACTGAGTATCATGCTCCAAGGCCAAATATGGATTTTCAATAAAATAGAGGACTTTCAAGCTTTCTCAGTGAAAAGACCAGAACTGAATAGAAAATTTGACTTTCAAACACAAGAATCAAGAGCAGCATGAAAAGGTAATCAAGAAAAAGAACAAGAAAAAGAAATTGCAAGGGACTTACTGGGGTTGAAGTGTTTTGTTTACCTTCCTACATGGAAAGATAACATGTATGATTCATGAGATCTCAGTATTAGGGTAGCTGAAGGCAATATGCATATATGTATATACATTTATGTATGTGTATATATATATATATATAAAAGTGAATGTGGATGTATGTATATATCTATGTGTCTGTATATATATATATATATATATATATATATATATATATATATATATATATATATATATAGAGAGAGAGAGAGAGAGAGAGAGAGAGAGAGAAAGAGAGGACACAGGGTGAGTTGAAGATGAAGGGAAGATATCTAAAAGAAATAAAATCAAATTAAGTGAGGGGGTCATAAGTGAATCTTGCTCTCATCAGATTTGGCCTGAGGAGGGAATACCATAGATACCCAATTGGGTATCTTACCCCACAGGAAAGAAGAGGGTAGAAGATTAAAAACGGGGGGATGATGGGATGATGGAGGGGAGGGCAGATGGGGGTGGAGTTAATCAAAAACAAACACTTTGGAAAGGGGACAGGGTCCAGGGAGAAAATTCAACAAACGGGCACGGGTTGGGAAGGAGCAAAATGTAGTTAGTCGTTCAAAACATGAGTATTGTGGAAGAGTTATACATAATGATACACATGTGGCCTATGGTGAATTGCTTGACTTCTTGGGGAGGGTGGGTGAGAAGGGAGGAGGGGGGAGAATTTGGAATTCAAAGTTTTTAAAAACAGATGTTCAAGAAGAAAAAAAAAGTTTTTGCATGCAACTAGAAAATAAGATACACAGGCAATGGGGAGTAGAAATTTAGCTTACCCTACAAAAAAGGAAGGGAAATGGGGATGGGAGGGGAGTGGGGTGATGGAAGGGAGGGCTGACTGGGGAACAGGGCAACCAGAATATACGCCATCTTGGAGTTGGGGGGGAGGGTAGAAATGGGGAGAAAATTTGTAATTCAACTCTTGTGAAAAGCAATGCTGAAAACTTGATATGTTAAATAAATAAATTAAATTAAAAAATTAATAAATAAAATAATTTTATCCTTTTAAAAAGAATAGCCGGTGGTGGGAATCATTTGTATGGAATTGCTCATAATAATACTGGGCAAATGAATTGATAGTGTGTGAAAATGTAAATTGTCAATGCCATTTCACAAAAGTAGAAAATGTACATAAATAACTATGATTCCTGTGTGTTTGCATACACAGACAGAGACACAGACACAGACACACACACACACACACACACGCACACACACTTCTTTGAATTCTTAACATAACAATCAAATTGTGACCCAGTTGGCTTTTACTTACATTCCTGCCTAAGACAGGACATTCTTCTATGAATCACTGAAAAGAGAAATGTAATGTAGAAGAAAGAAAACTATATACTTTATTCACCTCTTTACTTTCTTGTCAAGTACCACATATCCTTTCACATTTTACACATAGGTAAACCAGGCTAATTAACATCACATATTTATTCTTACTTCATTAGTGACATTTACACCTGCAATATAATAAAAAGTGCTAATGCTTTATTTATGATTTTTTATGATTTTACTTATTATTATTCATGTCATTCACATTAAGCAAAGGCAGAAACTAATAAAAACAGATATTGTTTGTCTCCATCACTAGCATAACAACTTTAATTAAAAAATAAAAACTTAGACATTAGTAATTACTCCAATCATATTTGCCACACAATGAAGGCTAATGCATTCTTCCACTATATCCTTCATATTCTCTTCACAGGGAGAAATACACAGAGCTTTCACAAAGTATAAGTACAGCTGATTGAATAGGCTTTTCATTTTGACTGGAAAATACATTTAACCTATTCTTCCCATTCCTACATGGAAGGGAAGTACAAAAACATGTAAAAGCCTAAGGAATTTGAACTACTGGACTCAAGTTGATATGCAGGGAGATATTTGAAATAAAGCAGTAAAATCACAAATGAGAGCCAAGAATATAAAATCATTAAGTCATAGTCCAGTCATGTAAAATTGGTAGATAGATTAATATGACTAAGGAAAGCATAAAATATATTCTAAGGAGATTAATGATCTAGGTTAAAGGCAAAAACTGAAATGGTTAAGGATGGTTAAGACTATATACATGAAAGATAGGTCAACAAATTATGATCATTAATCTGTTGAATCTAAGGATATACAGTCATGGAAAAAATGGCAAGGTTTTTTGTTTGTTTTGTTTTATTTTTAAACATATGGCTATCTAGATTATGACAACTGTATTTAAAACAGTAATGCAAGAAAATAAATATAACTAATATAAATAAGTATAAGTAAAAGTAATTAAATGCTGTTAAAGTAAAAACTGGCTTAAAATTAAGGTTTAAGATGATTTATAAATGCTATTGAAATATGTCTATATACATATCCTTACTTTGTAAATGCATTCAATTTTACTAATTATCACTGCTCTGGGCAATTGTAGTAGCCTCCTAATTGATCTTATTCTCCTTCTCCTCATTCTTCTCCTGCTTCTCCTGCACCTCTTTCTCCTTCTCCTTCTCCTTCTCCTTCTCCTTCTCCTTCTCCTTCTCCTTCTCCTTCTCCTTCTCCTTCTCCTTCTCCTTCTCCTTCTCCTCCTTTCCCTTCTTCTTTTCCAATCCATTTTGCACATAACTGACAAAATAAGATTTCTGGGGCAAGTTTGACTATATAATTCTAATGCTCAAGAATGTTTGAAAGTTCCGTATTGTATGTGGGTGTATAGGTGGTACAGTTGATTGATGACTGGCTCTGGCATCAGGAGGACCTAAGCTCAAAAGCAGCCTCAGATACTTACTCTCTGTGTGACCATGGGTAAATCACTTAACGCTGTTTGCCTCAGTTCTTCATCTGTAAAATGATCTGCAGAAGGAAATGGCAAGCCATTTTAGTATCTTTGCCAAGAAAACTCCAAATGAGGACATGGAGAATTGGACACAACTGAAAAACTATTTTCTTTTTGGCGCATCTTGCTCATCTTGGTATTCAAATACCTTGCAATTGGATTCTAGCTTACTTTTATAGATTTAATTTAAATCACTCCTTTTTGTATACTTTATGTTATAGCCAAACATACCTAGTTACTGATTCTTCTACCTAAGGGCTGTCCTCCATATACCCAATACATTCCCTTTTAACTTCTATTTCTAGAAGCCTTAGCTTCTTTCAAGTTTAAACACAAGTGACTTGTGTAAAAATTGGGCTTTCCGATGGCAGCTGGTAAGCACAGACTAGAGTGAGCTCTGTACCCGAGTCCCTCCAAAAACCTATAAAAAATGGCTCTGAACCAATTCTAGAATGGCAGAACCCACAGAACAGCAGAGGGAAGCAGGGCTCCAGCCCAGGACAGCCTGGATGGTCTCTGGGTGAGGTCTATTCCACACGGAGCTGGGAGCTGGGAACGGAGTGGAGCAGAGCCCAACCTGAGCGGCGTGGACGATCCAGACCAGAAGCCGGGCAGAGGGGGCCCTAGCGCCCTGAATATGTGAGCTGCGGCAGTTACCAGTCCCCCCTCGACCCACAAACACCAAAGACTGCGGAGAAGGTTAGTGGGAAAAGCTGCGGGAGTGGAAGGAGTTCCCGGTTCGGCTTCCAGCCCCGGGGGCAGCGGAGGTGGGGCAGCTACAGCTGTTGTTACTTCCGGCTCCAGGCCCACCTGGTGGGAGGAATTAAGTGGCGGATCAGAGGAGGAGTGCAACAGCCTGCTGAAGATCTAAGTCCAGTCTGGACTGGGGGTCCTTGGGGAAGGAGGAGTGAGGCTCTGACAGAGCTGGCACCTCCCCCCCAAACGTAGAACATAGAACTCGTGAGTCTACAAGCAGTCATACCCCACTGAAAAACTCAAGGGTCAAGTTAGTGGGTTGGGAATATGGCCAGGCAGCTAAAACGCACCCAGACTCAGTCTCAGACTTTGGATTCTTTCTTTGGTGACAAAGAAGACCAAAACATACACCCTAAAGAAGACAACAAAGTCATAGAGCCTACAACCAAAGCCTCCAAGAAAAACATGAACTGGTCCCAGGCCACAGAAGAACTCAAAAAGGATTTGGAAAAGCAAGTTAGAGAAGTAGAGGAAAAATTGGGAAGAGAAATGAGAAGGATGCGAGAAAACCATGAAAAACAAGTCAATGACTTGCTAAAGGAGACCCAAAAAAATACTGGAAAATACACTGAAGAAAACAACACCTTAAAAAACAGACTAACTCAAATGGCAAAAGAGCTCCAAAAAGCCAATGAGGAGAAGAATGCCTTGAAAGGCAGAATTAGCCAAATGGAAAAGGAGGTCCAAAAGACCACTGAAGAAAATACTACTTTAAAAATTAGATTGGAGCAAGTGGAAGCTAGTGAATTTATGAGAAATCAGGATATTATAAAACAGAACCAGAGGAATGAAAAAATGGAAGACAATGTCAAATATCTCCTTGGAAAAACCACTGACCTGGAAAATAGATCCAGGAGAGATAATTTAAAAATTATTGGACTACCTGAAAGCCATGATCAAAAAAAGAGCCTAGATACCATCTTTCAAGAAATTATCAAGGAGATCTGCCCTGATATTCTAGAGCCACAGGGCAAAATAGAAATTGAAAGAATCCATCGATCGCCTCCTCAAATAGATCCCAAAAAGAAATCTCCTAGGAATATTGTTGCCAAATTCCAGAGCTCCCAGATCAAGGAGAAAATACTGGAAGCAGCCAGAAAGAAACAATTTGAGTATTGTGGAAACCCAATCAGAATAACCCAAGATCTGGCAGCTTCTACATTAAGAGATCGAAGGGCTTGGAATGTGATATTCTGGAGGTCAATGGAGCTAGGATTAAAACCTAGAATCACCTACCCAGCAAAACTGAGTATCATGTTCCAAGGCAAAATATGGAGTTTCAATAAAATAGAGGACTTTCAAGCTTTCTCAGTGAAAAGACCAGAACTGAATAGAAAATTTGACTTTCAAACACAAGAATCAAGAGAAGCATGAAAAGGTAATCAAGAAACGGAAATTGCAAGGGACTTACTAAAGTTGAACTGTTTTGTTTACATTCCTACATGGAAAGATGATGAGTATGATTCATGAGACCTCAGTATTAGGGTAGTTGAAGGGAATATCCATATATATATATATATATATATATATATATATATATATATATATATATATATATATATATATATATATATATATATGTATATGTATATGTATATATATATGTATATGTATATATATGTTAATGTATATATAAGTGAATGTGTTTGTATATATCTATGTGTATATGTATGTATGTGTGTGTATATATATATATGTGTGTTTATGTGTGTATATATGTATATATATATGTAAAAGAGAGAGAGCAGACACAGGGTGAGTTGAAGATGAAGGGAAGATATCTAAAAGAAATAAAATGAAATTAAGGGATGAGAGAGTAACATACTGAGAGAGGGAGATAGGGAGAGATAGAATGGGGTGGATTATCTCGCATAAAGGTGGCAAGAGGAAGCAGTTCTATGGGAGGAGGGGAGAGGGCAGGTGAGGGGGGAATGAGTGAACCTTGCTCTCATCAGATTTGGCCTGAGGGGGAATACCATACATACTCAGTTGGGTATCTTACCCCACAGGAAAGAAGAGGGAGGAAAATAAAAAAAAAATAAAAGGTGGGGGGATGATGCAGGGGAGGGCAGATGGGGGTGGAGGTAATCAAAACAAACACTTTGGAAAGGGGACAGGGTCAAGGGAGAAAATTCAATAACGCAGGATGGGTTGGGAAGGAGCAAAATGTAGTTAGCCTTTCACAACATGAGTATTGTGGAAGGGTTATACATAATAATACATGTGTGGCCTAGGTTGAATTGCTCAACTTCTTAGAGAGGGTGGGTGGGAAGGGAAGAGGGAAGAGAATTTGGAACTCAAAGTTTTAAAATCAGATGTTCAAAAACAAAAAAAGTTTTTGTATGCATCTAAAAAATAAGATACACAGGCAATGGGGCGTAGAAATTTATCTTGCCCTACAAGAAAGGAAGGGAAAAGGGGATGAGAGGGGAGGGGGGTTATAGAGGGGAGGGCTGACTGGGGAACAGGGCAACCAGAATATATGCCATCTTGGAGTAGGGGGGAGGGTAGAAATGGGGAGAAAATTTGTAATTCAAAATGTTGTGAAAATCAATGCTGAAAACCAAATATGTTAAATAAATAAATTGCATTTAAAAAAAATAAAAAAAAAATTGGGCTTTCCTTATCCCCTCAGTTAACAGCTCTCTATGTTTCTTCATATTATCTTGTATATACATATCTTTGTGAATGCTATATTCTTTTAGTAGAACGCAAATTCCTTAGGGGTATGTACCGTTTTGTTAACGTTTGCTTTGTTTTTGTATCCCTAGCACATATTGTCATGCCTTATAATAATAGCTGCCAAACAAATCGGTGATGAATTAACTAATGAAAGAAAGAATAACTTAAGGCTCATCTTGTTCTCAATGATAGTGTTCATTTGCTTTATAGAAAAGAAAAAAATGTATTAGTCCTTCAACCATGGACTTTGCAGGTGGTAGTAATCATGTCATTTTGATCCTACTCACTGAACTTTGCTGATTTCATGGCACACCAAATTTGCCAATTTTCAGATCTTTCTATATTAATCTTCCTATCATGTGGAGGTGATCAGCTCTTATATTCTAAAACTTAAAGAAAAAGTCACATTTGAAAGTCATAATAACTTCACTAAATTATCAAAGTTGTGCAAAGGGGTCACAACTGCATAAAATATCAGATATACTTCAATACATTGATTGATTTTTTTCTCTCATCTTTGAGATCAATATCAAATATCAAAAAATATTTGTTGTGAGTAGTGAAAATCTTGAATAAGGAGGAGGGGGAAGTCTAGGTGATATAAAACCAAAATAGATTTTATGACTCATTTACATGACTTTATTGAATGAAGATTTTGAAGTTGAAACTCTGAGCAGCTGTATAAGTTAACCATATCTCAAACAAATCCAAATTATAACATATTTGATAAGTGATCATCCATCATTTATTTGGATGCTTCCTATAAGGAAGAACCTGCCATCTCTTGAAGTAACCCAGTTCATGTGAGGATAACTCCAACTATTAGGAAGTTTTCCTGACATCAGGCTTAAATGTATTTCTTTGAAAATTACACCCATTGCTAATCAATCATTCTTTCACATAACAGTCCTTCACAAGCTTCAGCACATCTATCATATACTGAGAAGTCATCAAGATTGTGCCTAGCCATATAATATCTGAGCCAATGATGTTATAAATAGATATTTTAAAAGCTTTCTAACCAAAATGAAATAGGTTACCTCCTGAGCTGTTAGTGATTTTTCTTTCCCAATAGACTGGAGGACCATAACATCATAAATTTAGTGCTGGAAAGCACTCTAGTTATTGCTGAGTGCAATTGTCTCCTTTTATAGATGAGGAAACTGGTGGACAAATAGTTTAGCTTAATTGCTCAGTCACATAGCTAGAAATTGTCTCAGACAGGATATGAACCAAATCTCAAATGCAATGCAAAATGTTTTTTCCTTTCTATTTTTTGGGGGAAAATTGAACAGAAGGTTTATATTATACGTAGCGGTTAGTTTAGCTTACCTATAAAATCCTTTTCAGTACTAGGAATAAGTCTAACCTGATAACTGGTTGATAATAGTAAAGGCCTTGAGGATTATAAAAGGATTACTTGCTTATATGTCTCTCAGTTGTTTAAAGGAAAATAAAGACTTCTATAGAGGGTTTTTAGTTTTGTGTGTACTTAAGGTTTTTTTTTTATTTTTAGGAATTAGAAGAATACACACACACACTCATATATACATACATATACACACATGTAAGAAGATTATTTACAATATTTTGTAGCAACAAAAATAATTGTCCTATTATAAACTAAAAATGATGCTACCTTGCTTTGGTGTGACAACAATTTTTAGATTCCTTTTATCACTTATATTATCTGTTATTTAAAAATAGAATTTTAAACTGAAACGATTCTAAAAAAGAATAAGATGTTGGCATGATTGTAATTTGGTATGTACACAAATGAGTGCATACTCATCGTTTGTCAGGTTTGGAACAACTATAGAGTGTCTTACAAAAACAGTGTTTCTAAGCTTCTGAACTATTGAGAGTACCATCAAAGTGGCATGACATTCAGGTCCTTCACAGTTCATCTCTGGTCCAGAATACATCTAAATTTTGACTAGACAACAAAGGAGAACTTTTAGGCACTAAGAATTTTATACATGCATATATATATATATATATATATATATATATGTATATATATATATATATATGAATCATATATATATATATATTATAGAAAATACACAGATATATATGTGTAACCACACAAATGTATACATTGGTGTATATAATGTGAATGAGTAATATATTTTACACACATACTCATAAACACACGTAGTACACATACACACTAACCACAGAGAGACAGACATAGTGTATGATAGAGAAACGCTTTGATGGGCCATTCTGTTATGAAGTGAATGCCCACACAGTGAAAATCACAGAAATCATTACATGTTTAAGTGCTAATGATTTGTTAGAGTATTGTAATGTTATGCTAACATAAGAGATTTCTTTTTTTAAAAAAAAATAATTATTTATTTATTTGTTTTTAATTTTCAACATTCACTTTTATAGGTTTTTGAGATGTAAATTTTCTCTTGATCCCTCTGCTCCCCCCTCCTCAAGACGGTATGCAATCTTATATAGGCTTTACATGTCCAATCATATTAAACATATTTCAAAAATTAGTCATGGTATAAAGAAGAATTAGAACCAAAGGGAAAAACCATGAGAAAGAAGAAACAGAAAAAAGAGAAAATAATATCCATTGATCTGCATTCGGAACCCATAGTTCTTTCTCTGGATGTGGATAGCATTTTCTATCACGAGACCTTTGGGATTGTCTCAGATCCTTGAATTGCTGAGAAGACTTAAGTCTGACAAAGTTGGTCACCACAAAATTTTGCTATTTGTATGTATACATTTATCGTGGTTCTGGTCACTTCACCCAGAATAAGTTAATGTAAGTCTTTCCAGGTGTTTCTGAAATCAGCTTGCTCATCATTTCTTATCGCATGATAGTATTCCATTACCTTTATATACAACCACTTGTTCAACCATTCCCCAATTGAAGGGCATCCCCTCAATTTTCAATTCTTTGCTGACACAAAAAGAGCTGTTATAAAGATTTTTGTACATGGGGATCCTTTTCCCATTTTTGTGATCTCTTTGGGATACAGACCTAGAAGTGTTATTGCTGGCTCAAACGGTATGCGCAATTTTATAGCCCTTTGGGGCATAGTTCCAGATTGCTCTCCAGAATTTGATAAGTTCACAACTCCACTAACAATGCATTAGTGTTCCACTTTTCCCACATCTTCTCCAAAATTTATCATTTTCCTGTTTTGTCATGTTAGCCAGTCTGACAGGTATGAGGTAGTACCTCACAGTGTTTTGATTTCCATTTCTCTAATTAACCGTGATTTAGATTATTTTTAAAATATGACTGTAGATAGCTTTAATTTATTCATCTGAAAACTGCCTGTTCATATTCCTTGATGAATTGTAAATTGAGGAATGACTTGTCCTCTTACAATTTTGATTCAGTTCTCAATATTTGAAATGAGGCATTTAGCAGATACAATGACTGTAAAAGTTCTTTCCACTTTTCTGGTTCCCTTCTAAATTTGCTTGCATTGGCCTTGTATGTGCAAAAGTTTTTCAATTTAATGTAATTAAAATTATCCATTTTGTATTTCATAATGTTCTCTACCTCTTGTTTGGTTATAAATTCCTTCCATTCTCCATAGATCTGTCAGGTAAATTATTCCTTGCTTTCCAAGTTTGTTTATAATATCAGCCTTTATATCTAAATTGTTTACCTATTTTTACTTTACCTTTGTATGGGATGTAAGACGTTAGTCCATGCCCAGTTTCTGTCATATTATTTTACAGTTTTCCCAGAAGGTTTTTTTTAATAGTGAGCTCCTATCCCAGAAGCTGGGGTCTTTGGATTTATCAAATAGTAGATTACTATTGTCATTGACTACAGTCTTCTGTACCTAACATATTCCACTGATCCACCGCTCTATTCTCAGACAGAATCAAGTGGTATTTTTATGATTGCTGCTTTATAATACAATTTAAGATCTTTTTGACTAGGTCACCTTCCCTTCCATTTCTTTGCAATTATTCTTTATATATTCTGAAACTTTTGTTCTTCCAGATGAATTTTTGTATTATCTTTTCTAGTCATATAAAATGTTTTTGTTAGGTTGATTGGTATGGCACTGAATAAGTAAAATATTTTAAGTTGAATTGGCATTTTAATTATATTAGCTTGGCCTACCCACGAGCAACTGATATTTATCCAATTATTTAGATCTGACTTTATTTATGGGAAAAATGTTTTATAAATTTGTTCATATGGTTCTTGCATTTTTCTTGGCAGGTAGACTCCCAAATATTTTATGATGTGTACAGTAACTTTAAATAGACTTTCTGTTTTGACTCTTGCTGTTGGACTTTGTTAGTAATATATATTAATGCAAATGATTTATGTGGATTTATTTTATATGAAGCAACTTTGCTAAAGTTGTCTATTATTTCAAGTAGTTTTGTACTTGATTGTCTTAGATTCTCTAAGTATACAATTACATCATCTGCAAAGACTGATAACTTTGTTTCCAGTTTGCCTTTTCTTTTTTATTTATTTAATTTACTTAACATGTTTAGTTTTCAGCATTGATATTCACAAGAGTTTGAATTACAAATTTTCTCCCCATTTCTACCCTCCCGCCTGCTCCAAGATGGCATATATCCTGGTCACCCCATTCCCCAGTCAGGCCTCCCATCTGTCACCCCACTCCCCTCCCATTCCCTTTTCCTGAATTTCTTATAGGGCAAGATAAATTTTGTTTTGAATATCTCTTTTTAAAACTTTGAGTTCCAAATTCTCTCCCCTCTTTCCTCCCCACCCACCCTCCCTAGGAAGGCAAGAAATTCAACATAGGCCACATGTGTATCATGTTGTGAAAGACTAACTATATTTTACTCCTTCCTAAACTGTCCCCCTTTATTTAATTTTCTCCCTTGACCCTGTCCTTTTTGAAAGTGTTTGTTTTTGATTACCTCCTCCCCTTATCTGCCCTCCCTTCTACCATCCCCCCCTTTTTTATCTTCTTCCTCTTTCTTTCCTGTTGGGTAAGATACCCAATTGGGTATGTATGTTATTCCCTCCTCAGGTCAAATCCCATGAGAGCAAGATTCACTCATTCCCCCTCACTGCCCCCTCTTCCCTCTCAACAGAACTGCTATTTATTGCCACTTTATGCAAGGTAATTTACCTCATTTCATCTCTCCCTCTATCCCTCTCTCAATATATTCCTCTCTCTTCCTTTAATTTGATTGTTTTTTTAGATATCATCCTTTCATATTCAACTCACCTTGTCTATATACATACACGCACACCTTTTGTTCTTCTGTCCTCTGTCTATATACATACACACACACAAAAACACACACACACACACACACACACACACACACATATATATATATATATATACATTCATATATACATATATGTATATATGTATGTATGTATATTCCCTTCAGCTACCCTGATACTGAGGTCTAATGAATCATACACCTCAACTTTCCATGTAGGAATGTAAACAAAACAGTTCAACTTTAGTAAGTACCTTGAGATTTCCCTTTCTTGTTTACCTTTTCATGCTTCTCTGGATTCTTGTGTTTGAAAGTCAAATTTTCTATTCAGCTCTGGTCTTTTCACTGAGAAAGTTTGAAATTTCTCTATTTTATTGAAAATCCATATTTTGCCTTGGAGCATGATACTCAGTTTTGCTGGGCAGGTGATACTTGGATTTAATCCTAGCTTCATAGACCTCCGGAATATCGTATTCCAAGTCCTTCGATCCCTTAATGTAGAAGCTGCTAGATCTTGTATTATACTGATTGTGTTCCCACAATACTCAAATTGTTTCTTTCTGGCTGCTTGCAGTATTTTCTCCTTCATCTGGGACCTCTGGAATTTGGCAACAATATTCCTAAGAGTTTTTTGGGGGGGATCTTTTTCAGGAGGGGATCGGTGGATTCTTTCAATTTCTATTTTACCCTTTGCCTCTAGAATATCAGGGCAGTTCTTCTTGATAATTTCTTGAAACATGATATCTAGGTTCTTTTTTGATCGTGGCTTTCAGGTAGTCCAATAATTTTTATTTTTTTAATTTTTTTTAGTTTTTTTTTAGTTTTGTTTTTATTTAATTTATTTAATATATTTAGTTTTCGGCATTGATTTTCACAAGAGTTTGAATTACACATTTTCTCCCTATTTCTACCCTTCTGCTGACTCCAAGATGGCATATATTCTGGTTGCACCATTCCCCAGTCAGCCCTCGAATCTGTCACCCAACTCCCCTCCCATCCCCCTTTCCCTTCTTCTCTTGTAGGGCAAGATAAATTTCTATGCCCCATTTCCTGTGTATCTTATTTCCTAGTTGCATGCAAAAACATTTTTCTTTGTTGTTGGTTTTGAATGTCTGTTTTTAAAACTTTGATTTCCAAATTCTGCCCCCTCTTCCATCCCCGCCCACCCTCCCTAAGAAGGCAAACAATTCAACATAGACCACATGTGTATCATTATGTAAAACCCTTCCACTATACTCATGTTGTGAAAGATTAACTATGTTTTGCTCCTTCCTAACCTATCCCCCTTTATTGAATTTTCTCCCTTGACCCTGTCCCTTTTCAAAATTATTTGTTTTTGATTACCTCCTCCCCACATCTGCCCTCCCTTCTATCATCCCCCCCTTTTTTATCTTCTTCCTCCTTCATTCCTGTGGGGTAAGATACCCAATTGAGTGTGTATGGTATTCCCTCCTCAGGTCAAAACCGATGAGAGCAAGATTTACTCATTCCTCCTCACCTGCCCCCTCTTCCCTTCCTAGAGAATTGCTTTTTCTTGCCACTTTTATGCAAGATAATTTACCCCATTCTATCTCTCCCTTTCTTCCTCTCTCAATATATTCCTCTCTTATCCCTTAATTTGATTTTATTTTTTTAGATATTATCCCTTCATATTCAACTCACCCTGTGCCCTCTGTGTGTGTGAATATATACACACATACACACACACACACACACATATATACACATACCTACATATAGACATACATAGACACGAACATATGTAAATATATGTATACACACACACACACATATATATGTATGTATACACACACACACACACATGTGCATATTCCTTTCAGCTACCCTAATACTGAGGTCTCATGAATCATACATGTCATCTTTCCATGTAGGAATGTAAACAAAACAGTTCAACTTTAGTAAGTCCTTGTGATTTCCCTTTCTTGTTTACCTTTTCATGCTTCTCTTGATTCTTGTGTTTGAAAGTCAAATTTTCTATTCAGCTCTGGTCTTTTCACTGAGAAAACTTGAAAGTTCTCTATTTTATTGAAAATCCATATTTTACATTGGAACATAATACTCAGTTTTGCTGGGTAGGTGATTCTTGGTTTTAATCCTAGCTCCATTGACCTCCGGAATATTGTATTATAAGCCCTTCAGTCCCTTAATGTGGAAGCTGCCAGATCCTGTGTTATCCTGATAGTGTTTCCACAATACTCAAATTGTTTCTTTCTGGCTGCTTGTAGTATTTTCTCCTTGACCTTGGAGCTCTGGAATTTGGTGACAATGTTCCTAGGAGTTTTCTTTTTGGGATCTATTTGAGAAGGAGATTGGTGGATTCTTTCAATTTCTATTTTACCCTCTGGCTCTAGAATATCAGGGCAGTTCTCCTTGATAATTCCTTGAAAGATGATATCTAGGCTCTTTTTTTGATCATGGCTTTCAGGTAGTCCAATAATTTTTAAATTATCTCTCCTGGATCTATTTTCTAGGTCAGTGGTTTTTCCAATGAAATATTTCACATTGTCTTCCACTTTTTCATTCCTTTGGTTCTGTTTTATAATATCTTGATTTCTCATAAAGTCACTAGCTTCCACTTGTTCCAATCTCATTTTTAAGTTAAGATTTTCTTCAGTGGTCTTTTGGACCTCCTTTTCCATTTGGGTAATTCTGCCTTTCAAGGCATTCTTCTCCTCATTGCCTTTTTGGAGCTCTTTTGCATTTGAGTTAGTCTATTTTTTAAAGTGTTGTTTTGTTCAATATTTTTTTCAGTATTTTTTTGGGTCTCCTTTAGCAAGTCCTTGAATTGTTTTTCATGGTTTTCTCTCATCCTTCTCATTTCTCTTCCCAATTTTTCCTCTACTTCTCTAACTTGCTTTTCCAAATCCTTTTTGATCTCTTCCATGGCCTGAGACCAGTTCATGTTTTTCGGGTGTAGGCTCTTTGACTTTGTTGACTTATTTCGGCTGTATGTTTTGGTCTTCTTTGTCACCAAAGATAGATTCCAAAGTCTGAGACTGAATCTGAGTGTGTTTTTGCTGCCTGGCCATGTTCAAAGCCAACTTACTTGACCCTTGAGTTTTTCTTTGGGGTATGACTGCTTGTAGAGCAAAGAATACTTTGTTCCAAGCTTGAGGGGATGCGCTGTTGATTTCAGAGCTATTTCTATACAGCCATCTCTGCCACACCAGCACTCCTCCTTTGTTAAGAACCACCAGCCCAGGACCTGATGCAAATCTTAAGCAGGTTATGCATTCCTGCTCTGATTCGCCACTTAGTTCCTCCCACCAGGTGGGCCTGGGGCCGGAAGTAGCTTCAGCTGTAGTTCTGTAGCTGCACCTCCCCTGCTGCCCCTGGGGCAGTAGCCGAACCACAAACTCTCTCCCCCCTCAGAGTTTCCCACTAACCTTCTCTGTTGTCTTTGGTGTTTGTGGGTTAAGAAGTCTGGTAACTGCTGCAGCTCACTGATTCAGGGTGCTAGGGCCTGTTCCAGCCTGCTGCTGGTCTGGTTGGTCCTGCCGCCCCCCACGCTGAACTCTACTCTCCTCTGCTCCGTACGTGATAGACCTCACCTAGCGACCATCCAGGCTGTTCTGGGCTAGATCTCTGCTTCCTTCTGCTATTTTGTGGGTTCTGCAGTTCTAGAATTTTTTCAGAGCCATTTTGTATAGTTTTTTGGAGGGAACTGTCAGGGAGCTCATGCAAGTCTCTGATTTTCAGCCGCCATCAGTCCAATCGTTTTTAATTTATCTCTCCTGGATCTATTTTCCAGGTCAGTGGTTTTTCCAATGAGATATTTCACATTGTCTTCCAGTTTTTCATTCCTTTGGTTCTGTTTTATAATATCTTGATTTCTTATAAAGTCACTAGCTTCCACTTGCTTCAGTCTAATTTTTAAGGTAGTATTTTCTTCAGTGGTCTTTTGGACCTCCTTTTCCATTTGGCTAATTCTGCCATTCAAGGCATTCTTCTCCTCATTGCCTTTTTGGAGCTCTTTTGCCATTTGAGTTAATCTATTTTTTAAGGTGTTGCTTTCTTCAGTATTTTTTTTGGTCCCCTTTAGCAAGTCCTTGAATTGTTTTTCATGGTTTTCTCACATCATTCTCATTTCTCTTCCCATTTTTTTCCTCTACTTCTCTAACTTGCTTTTCCAAATGCTTTTTGAGCTGTTCCACAGCCTAAGACAGTTCATGTTTTCTTGGAGGCTTTTGATGTAGGCTCTTTGACTTTGTTGACTTCTTCTGGTTGTATGTTTTGGTCTTCTTTGTCAACAAAGAAAGATTCCAAAGTCTGAGTCAGAATCTGAGACTGTTTTCGCTGCGTGGGCATGTTCCCAGCCACCTACTTAACCCTTGAGTTTTTCGTAGGAGTTTGACTGCTTGTACAGGAAGAGTACTTTGTTTCAAGCTTGAAGGGCTGCGCTTTTGTTTTCAGAGCTTTTTGTACACATCAAGCTCACCCTCCCCCAAAAACCTACCACCTGGACTGGACTCAAATCTTAAGCAGGTTCTGCACTCCCGCTTGGATCTGCCATTTTATTCCTTCCACCAGTTGGGCCCGGAGCCAGAAGTAACTGCAGCTGTAGTTCTGTAGCTGCACCACCCCTGCTGTCCCCAGGGTGATGGCTGAACCATGAACTCCTTTCACTCTGTCCCCCGCAGCTTTTCCCACTAACCTTCTCTGTTGTCTTTGGTGTTTGTGGGTCAAGAAGTCTGGTAACTGCTACAGCTCACTGCTTCGCGGTGCTAGAGCCTGTTCGGTCTGGCTCCAGGTCTATTTGGTCCTACCACTGCCCATGCTGGGCTCTGCTTGACTCTGCTCCTAGCTCTGTGTTGTATGGGCCTTACCTAGTGAGCATCCAGGCTGTCATGGACTGGGGCCTTGCTTCCCTATGCTATTTTGTGGGTTCTGCAGTTCTAGAATTTGTTCAGAGCCATTTTTACAGGTTTTTGGAGGGATGTGGTGGGGAACTCACTCAAGTCCCTGCTTTCCAGCTGCCATCCTGGCCCCGCCCCACTTTTTGCCTTTTCCGTTTCCTTCAACTTCTTTTTTTTCTTTTCTTATTGCTAAAGCTAACATTTCTTTTACAATATTGAATAAAAGTTGTGATAATAGACATCCTTGTTAAACCACAGATCTTTTTGGAAATGTTTCAAAGTTCTCCCCAAAACATACAATGCTTGCTCATGGTTTTATATAGATGATACTTATCATTTTAAGGAAGACACCATTAATTCCTATGCTCTCTAGTGTTTTTCACATGAATGGGTGCTGTATTTTGTCAAATGCTCTTTCAGCATCTACTAAGATATTCAAATGATTTCTCTCAGGTTTTTTTGTTGATAATGTCAATTATGCTGATAATTTCCTAATATTAGCCAGCCCTGCATTCCTGGTATAAGTCCAACTGGTCATCGTGTATTATGATAAGTTGCTGTAATCTCTTTGCTAATATTTTATTTTTATTTATACACCTGTATTCATTAGGGAAATTCATCTGTCATTTTCTTTGTCTGGTTTGGCTCTTTCCATTTTAGGTATCAGCACAATATTTATATCATAAAGATTTGATATGACCCCTTCTTTGCCTATTTTCCTAAATAATTTATATTTTATTGGGATTAATTGTTCTTTAAATGTTCAATAGAATTCATTTGTAAATCCATCTGGCCCTGAAGATTTTTTCTTAGAGAGTTAATGTTCAATTAATTTTTCTGAAATGGGCTTATGTAAGTATTTTATTTCTTCCTCTGTTAATCTGTGCAATTTAATTTTTTGTAAATATTCATCCATTTTAATAAGATTATCAAATTTACCTGCTTATAGTTTGGCAAAATATCTCCTAATTATTGTTTTAATTTCTTCATTGGTTGTTAATTCACATTTTGCATTTTTGTATTGGTAATTTGGTTTTCTTTTCTTAATGAAATCAACCAAACTTTTATGTATTTTTTCATAAAAACAGCTCTTAATTTTATTTTTTAGTTTAATAATTTTATAAAATCCACTTTTGTTTATCTCTTCTTCTGTTTTCAGAATTTCTATTTTGGTATTTACTTGGAGATTTTAATTTGTTCTCTATCTAGCTGTTTTAGTTGTATGCCCAATTCACTCATCTCCTATGTCTCTATTTAATTCATGTAAGCAGGGATAGAACATTTCCCCTAAGAATAGCTTTGGGTCGACCCCATAAGTTTTGGTTTGTTGACTCATTATTGTCATTGTCTTGCATGAAGTTATTGATAGTTTCTCTGATTTGTTGCTTGATCCACTTATTCTTTAGGATTAGACTATTTAGTTTCCAATTAATTTTAGTCTATTTTTCCATGGCCCTTTATTACATATATTTTTATTGCATTATTTTCTGGAAAAGGTTGCATTTAATATTTTCTGCCTTTCTGGATTGTGAGATTTTTATGCCTTAGCATATGGTCAGTTTTTCTGTTGGTGACATATACCACTAAAAAAAAGGTATATTCCCTTCCATCCCCATTCAATTTTTCCCGAGGTCTATTAAATCTTACTTTACTAAAATTCTACTCACATTCTTAACTTCTTTCTTATTTATTTCATGCTTAGATTTACAGTTCAGAGAGGAGGAGTGGAAAGACCCCCACTAATATAGTTTTGCTCTCCATTTCTTCCTGCAACTCACTTAACACCTCCTCTAAGAATCTTTATGCTATACCACTTCGTGCATATATCATAGTATTGTATAGTATTGATAGCACTTCATTTTTTTGGTTTATAAAATGTAATTTTATTTTATATTACTTTGCTGTTACATAGGGCATAACATTTTCACAAGGCCTTTCGGGACTACAATCAATGACACACAATAGTGGTCCAAACTTTCTAAGTAACAATTACTGGACAAGTGTGACACCCCCTAACATGTGCACAAATCTGCATGGAAAAAGTACTAAAAATGCTAGGCCTGGACTTGTGTATTTCCAATGGTTTCCCCCAGTCTAGTATATTAAGAAACAACATGTACTTTAATTTGCGAAAAAGCAACATTTGTATTCTGGTAGTTATGTGCTACTTCTATTACATAATAAAGTGGACACACTTCTATTACATAGTAAAGTGGACACCAGAACTACAAAGGCAGGAGTGTGAGTGAACTTTCATTGATACAGGGAAATTGTCAAATGAAACAGCAGCAACTGAAGAGTAAGAAGACTTCATGCTGTCACAGGACTTATTTTACAGTAGGAATATTTCAGTATGTGATCCCTAGCTCTAAAATGCCAAACTTGTTTCCATTTGACCCAATACTTGCAGATTCCTCATAAAAGGAACATGTAAGAGAGCATGTGGAAGTAGTTTGGTGAAGGGAAAACCCTGAAAAATAAGGTGGGCACATGGGGGGGGCAGTGAGGGGATGAAGTTGGGGAGAAGCTACGTAAAACACTTGAGTTATATTTAACTACATTTTCATATCTTCTCTGTAACACAAAACACAGTCACATGTAGAACTGGTTTAGATTTTTAATACCAGATTCACTTTAGTCCTCTACATAAGTGTTTGGAAGTTACTTGTGTTTATATGAAATGTAGCTATTAATACTTTTCTGCAGCAATAACTGCACACCAGGAAGGCCAGAACAAACACAAATCAAGGAATGGAGTTGTCCCAAAGCTTCAGTGTGAAAAGAATATAAATTATTGATTTTTGTACACATGGATGGGTTCTCTTTGATATTGCAAATACAAGTGGAGCTATAAGGAATGGAGACATGTAAAAGGGTTTCTTGAGAGAAAGGAAGATAACACCCTGTGTGAATTTTAATTTTTGTCACCTTCTGCAGCATCACATCCTTCTCCTGCACTGTCTGATGGCCATAAAGTTAGGTTGTCTCTAAGCAACTGCATGATAATGGTACTGCCTTTGTAGGAGTATTCGTTCAGTGTATCATGTTCTGCAACAGCCTCATCAAATGCAGTTTTAGCCAGTGTGCTCTGGGTTATTGAGGATCTCATAGTGAAATACAGAAAGTTAAGAGATAGCCCCAGGTGAATTGGATGTGTAGGTAGCATCTCTTTCTTGCTGATATCAAATGCTTCTTGGTAAGCAACTTGGGAATTATCTATAATTTGTTTTAGGTCATCCCCACAGACTACTTCAGCAAGGTACTGGAAGTAGTCTCCCTTCATTTTCAGAAAGAAGACTTTTCTCTATGGGTTAGTCACATTGGCTATTAAAAACTTATACAGAAAGATGGTGGCTGGAAAGCAGGGACTGGTCTAAAGCTCTCCCCCAGGACCCTCCAAATACCTATAAAAATAGCTTTGAACAAATTCTAGAACTGCAGAACCCACGAAATAACAAAGGGAAACAGGGTTCCAGCCCAGGACAGCCTGGATGGTAGCTGGGTAAGTTCTATCTCATGGAGCTGGGAGTGGAGGAGAGCCGCTTGGACTGCACCTGAAACCACCAGACCAGGAGCTGGGCAGAACAGGCCCTAGTGCCCCAAATCAATACACTGTGTCAGTTATCAGACTTCTCAACCCACAAACACCAAAGACAACAGAGAAGGTTAGTGGGAAAAAGCTTAAGGGACAGAGTGAAAGGAGTTCACGGTTCAGCCACCCACACAGGGGAAGCTGAGGTAGTGCAGCTACAGAACTATAGCAGAATTGCTTCAGGCCCCAGGCCCACCTGGTGGGAGGAATTAAGTGGCTGGTCCAAGGGGGAGTACAGAGCTTGCTCAGATCTCGTTTGTGGTCTGGGTTGTCAGTTTTTGGGGGAGGAGGAGCACTGGTGTGGCAGAACTTGACATGTACAAAAAGCTCTGAAAACAACAGTGCAGCCCCTCAAGCTTGGGACAAAGTACTCTATACTCTAAAAGCAGTCATACCCCAACAAAAAACTCAAGGGTCAAGTAATTGGCTGGGAACATGGCCAGGCAGTGAAAATGGACTCAGATTCAGACTCAGACTATGGAATCTTTCTTTGGTGACAAAGAAGACCAAAACATACAACAAGAAGAAGTCAACAAAGTCAAAGAGCCCCCATCAAAAGCCTCCAATTAAAACATGCCCTGGTTTCAGGCCATGGAACAGCTCAAAAAGGATATGGAAAAGCCAGTCAGAGAAGGAGAGGAAAAATTGGGAAGAAAAATGAGAGTGATGCGGGAAAACCATGAAAAACAAGTCGATGACTTGCTAAAGGAGATCCAAAAAATACTGAAGAAAATAACACCTTAAAAAAATAGACTAACTCAAAAGGCAAAAGACCTCCAAAAGGCCAATGAGGAGAAGAATGCCTTGAAAGGCAGAATTAGCCAATGGAAAAGGAAGTCCAAAAGACCACTGAAGAAAATCCTACCTTAAAAATGAGATTGGAGCAAGTGGAAGCTAGTGACTTTATGAGAAATCAAAATGTTATAAAACAGAACCAAAGGAATGAAAAAATGGAAGACAATGTGAAATATCTCATTGGAAAAACCACTGACCTGGAAAATAGATCCAGGAGAGATAATTTAAAAATTATTGGACTACCTGAAAGCCATGATCAAAAAAAAGAGCCTAGATATCATCTTACAAGTAATTATCAAGGAGAACTGCCCTGATATTCTAGAGCCAGAGGGTAAAATAGAAACTGAAAGAATTCACCAATCACCTCCTGAAAAAAAGATCCCAAAAAGAAAACTCCTAGGAATATTGTTGCTAAATTCCAGAGCTCCCAGATGAAGGAGAAAACACTATAAGCAGCCAGAAAGAAACAATTTGAGTATTGTGGAAACACAATCAGGATGACACAGGATCTAGCAGCTTCCATGTTAAGGTACTGAAGGGCTTGGGATAAGATATTCTGGAAGTCAATGGAGCTAGGATTAAAATGAAGAATCACCTACCCAGCAAAACTGAGTTATCATGCTCCAAGGCAAAATATGGATTTTCAATAAAATGGAGGACTTTCAAGCTTTCTCAGTGAAAAGACCAGAGCTGAATAGAAAATTTGACTTTCAAACACAAGAATCCAGAGAAGCATGAAAAGGTAAACAAGAAAGAGAATTCACAGGGGACTTACTAAAGTTGAACTGTTTTGTTTACATTCGTACATGGAAAGATGATGTGTATAATTCATGACACCTCAGTATTAGGGTAGCTGAAGGGAATATACATACATATATATATATATGTTTATGTATATCTATATCTATATATATCTATATCTATCTATCTATATATACATATATAAATATAAACATACACAGAGGGCACAGGGTGAGTTGAGTATGAAGGGATGATATCTAAAAAATAAAATCAAATTAAGGGATGAGGGAGAAATATATTGAGAGAGGGAGAAAGGGAGAGATGGAATGGGGTAAATTATCTTGCATAAAAGCGGCAAGAAAAAGCAGTTCTGTAGGAAGGAAGAGGAGGTAGGTAAGGGGGAATGAGTGAATCCTGTTCTCATCGGATTTGACCTGAGGAGGGAATAATATACACACTCAGTTGGGTATCTAACCCCACAGGAAAGAAGGAGAAAGGAGATAAAAAATGGGGTATGATAGAAAGGAGGGCAGATAGGGGGAAGAGGTAATTAAAAAAAAAAACTTTCTAAAAGGGACAGGGTCCAGGGAGAAAATTGAACAAAGGGGGATAGGGTAGAAAGGAGCAAAATATGGTTAGTCTTTCACAACATGAGTACTGTGGAAGGGTTTTACATAATGATGCACATGTGGCCTATGTTGAATTGCTTGCCTTCTTAGGGAGGGTGGGTGGGGAGAAGGGGGGGTGAAATTTGGAACTCAAACTTTTAAAAGCAAGATGTTCAAAAAAACTTTTGTATGCAAGTAGGAAATAATTTATAAAGGCAAAGGGGCATAGAAATCTGTCTTGCCCAACAAGAAAATAAGGGAAACAGGGTTGGGAAGCGGAGTGGGGTGACAGAAGGGAGGGAACGGGGCAATCAGAATATATGCCATCTTGGAGTGGGCAAGAGGGTAGAATTGGGAGAAAATTTTTAATTCAAGCTCTTGTAAAAATCAATGCTGAAAACTAAAAATATTAAGTTAAAAAAGAAAAAAAACTTATCCAACAATTCCAGGACTGTGGTGCAAACAGATCTTAGTCCACCTTGCACTTTCTCCAGGTAGTCCTAGCTGCACCTCCTTGTCAGTGGTGTCAGTTTTCTGGTCAATGCTGGAGATAACTCTCCAGGCTGACACCACCTCCCCGAACATGTTTTTGTAGGGGGCAGAAAGCAGGTTGCACTCCTCCGAGGGGAGCTCAGCCCCCTGTTCGGTCACCGCCTTCATGCAAGTGCCCATGTCGTCATGGCGCTCCGCCTGTTTGGCCAGCTCGGCCTTCTGGATCATCTCGGTCTTCTCCATAGTTTACAGGTTTCGGGTGGGAGTGGGGACAGGGGAGGTGGTTGAGGCAAAGGGCTCTGGGGAGAGGGAGAGGCAGCTCCGAGTTGGGGCGGGGTCGGAGAAAAGCAAGCCAGGTCAAGAAGAGCCCTGGAAAATCTCCTTCGCTGCCTCCGATTGCCCCAACTTTGATCCACTTTAGGCTTTGGCAAAGGAGCCTCCCCCCTGCATGTTACTTCATTTTCTATGGCACCTTGTCCTTCCTTCCTTATCCCTTTTAATGAGTTCTATTTTTGCTTTTGCTTTGCGTGAAATGAGGATTGCTACCCCTGCTTTTTTTTTTTTTTTACTTCAGCTGAAGTATAATACAGTTTGCTACAACCTTTTACCTTTACGCTGTGTGTATCTCTTTGCTTCAAATGTGTTTCTTTTAAACAGCATAGTGTGGAATTATGTTTTTTAATCCTCTTTGTGATCTGCTTGTTTTATTGGAGAGTTCATCCTATTCATATTTTGTGGGTCAGAGACCGCTATTCACATTAAAAATAGAGACAGTTTTTTTTTGAGAAAAGGCAAAAAGGAATTTATTGTTTTCTCATGAGAAAGGACACACCTCAGTGTGGCCCAAGATGATGGCAGCACGTGTGTGGCATGCAACTCAAAGCAAGTTATATAGACCCTAAGGCAGAGTTCCCCCAACCCCTACTGGCTCCACTTGGCATTGACTGCGTTTGGAGCTCACATTCTAAATGTGAAATCTTTTCCTACCAACAGAGAACAAAGAACAAAAAGACAGGCCTGAGACCAGAGACTGGAATCCAGCAAAAAGGGAGTGAAAGCTAGATAAACAGGACCTTGGGGGTATCTGTCTACTGATGTAATTTCTTATCTCTACTTTCTCATCAGAGCAGTTTCTAAAAATATAGAAGGGGTGCAGGGTGGGGGGGGTTGGTAGGAGAGGTAAGGTCTTGTCCCATACTGAGAGGGGTTTCACTATTTCAGCATTTCACTCAATGTTCACAGTTATGATTGCTAACTGTGTCTTTCCATCCTATTTTTCCCTTGTCTATGATTTACTCTATTCTTTCTCCATTTTCTCCTCACCTGTGTTTTGCTTTGGTTCTGACCTCAATCTCCCCTGTATTCTCTCAGCACCTCTCCCTTTTCCTTCCCCTTTCCCCCACTTGTTCTCTTTTTTATGCTCCCCATCAGCCCCTTCCAATTTTTTCCCATTTCGCATTTCCCCTCCTACTTCCTACTCCTCTACCTAGTTGAGTGTGTATGACATTCCTTATTTGAACCAAATAGCATGAGAGTAAGGTACAAATTCCTCCCTTCTTTCCCTCTACTATAATAGGTCTTTGTGCCATTTCATGTGATGCAATTTATCCCTTTTCTGCCTTCTCCTTTACTCTTCTCTCTGTACATTTTTTACCTCCTTAGTTAATTTTATTATCATCACATCAAAGTCAATATATATCCATATCCTTTGTCTATGTATACCCCTTCTAAATGTCATAATAATGATATAGTTCTCAAGAGTTATAAGTATCATCTTCCCATGTAGGGATGCTAACATTTCAAGCTTATTGAATAACTTTTTTTCTTCTCCTGTTTACCTTTTTATGCCTCTCTTGACTCTTGTATTTGAAGATTACATTATCTGTTGAGCTCTGGATTTTTCATCAGGAAAACTTGGAAATCCCGTATTTCATTGAATGTCCATCTCCTACCCCGAAATATTATGCTCACTTTTTTGGGTAGAAGATCCTTTGCCATGAGGAATATATCATATTACAAGCCCTCTGGTCTTTTAATGCAAAAGCTGCAAGCTCCCGCCTAATCCTGACTGTGGTTCTACAGTATTTAAATAGTTTCTTTCTGACAACTTGCAGTATTTTCTCCTTGACTTGATAATTCTGGAATTTGGCTATGATATTCCTTGGCATTTTCATTTTGGGATTTCTTTGAAGAAGAGATCATTAGATTCTTTTAATGATTATTTTACCCTCTGTTACCAGGATATTAGGACAGTTTTTCTTGGGAATTTCTTGTATGATGCTTCCTATTATCTTTTTTTTTTAATTTAAATTTATTTATTTAACATATTTGGTTTTCAGCATTTATTTTCACAACACTTTGAATTACAAATTTTCTCCCCATTTCTACCCTCCCCCCCACTCCAAGATGGCATATATTCTGGTTGCCCTGTTCCCCAGTCAGCTCTCCCCTCTATCACCCCACTCCCCTCTCATCCACTTTTCCCTTCCTTTCTTGTAGGGCAAGATAAATTTCTAATCCCCATTGCCTGTGTATCTTATTTTTTAGTTGCATGCCAAAAACTTTTTTTTGAACATCTTATTTTAAAACTTTGAGTTCCAAATTCTCTCCCCTCTTCCCTTCCCACCCACCCTCCCTAAGAAGTCAAGCAATTCAACCTAGGCCACGCATGTATCATTATGTATAACCCTTCCACAATACTCATGTTGTGAAAGGCTAACTACATTTTGCTCCTTCCCAACCCATCCCACTTTATTGAATTTTCTTCCTTGACCCTGTCCCCTTTCCAAAGTGTTTTTTGATTACCTTCACGCCCATCTGCCCTCCCCACCATCATCCCCCCCTTTTATTTTTTTTTATCTTCCTCCCTCTTCTTTCCTGTGGGGTAACATACCCAGCTGAGTATGTATGGTATTCCCCATCAGGCCAAATCTGATGAGAGCAAGGTTCATTCATTCCCCCTCACCTGCCCTCTCCCCTCCTCCCACAGAGCTGCTTTCTCTTGCCACCTTTATGCAAGATAAACCACCCCATTCTATCTCTCCCTATCTCCCTCTCTCAGTATGTTGACTTGTTTTTCATGGTTTTCTCGCATCCTTCTCATTTCTGTTCCCAATTTTTCCTCTACTTCTCTAACTTGCTTTTCCAAATCCTTTTTGAGTTCTTCTATGGCCTGGGGCCAGTTCATGTTTTTCTTGGAGGCTTTTGTTGTAGGCTGTATGACTTTGTTGTCTTCTTTAGGCTGTATGTTTTGGTCTTCTTTGTCACCAAAGAAAGAATCCAAAGTCTGAGACTGAATCTGGGCGCGTTTTCGCTGCCTGGCCATATTCCCAACCAACTAACTTGACCCTTGAGTTTTTCAGTGGGGTATGCCTGCTTGTAGACTAACAAGTTCTATGTTCCACGTTTGGGGGGAAGGTGCCAGCTTGGTCAGACCCGCACTCCTCCTTCCCCAAGAACCCCCAGTCCAGACTGGACTTAGATCTTCAGCAGGCTGTTGCACTCCTGCTCTGATCTGCCACTTAATTCCTCCCACCAGGTGGGCCTGGGGCCAGAAGCAGCAGCAACTGTAGCTGCCCCACCTCCGCTGCCCCCGGGGCTGGAAGCCGAACCCCGAACTCCTTCTACTCCCGCAGCTTTTCCCACTAACCTTCTCCGCAGTTTTGGTGTTTGTGTGTTGAGGGATCTGGTAACTGCCGCAGCTCACATATTCAGGGCGCTAGGGGCCCCATCCAACCGACTCCAAGTTTGGTTGTTCCACGCCACTCAGGCTGGGCTCAGCTCCACTCCGATCCCAGCTCCCAGCTCCCAGCTCCCAGCTCCCAGCTCCCAGCTCCCAGCTCCGTGTGGAATAGACGTCACCCAGAGACCATCCAGGCTGTCCTGGGCTGGAGCCCTGCTTCTCTCTGCTGTTCTGTGGGTTCTGCCATTCTAGAATTGGTTCAGAGCCATTTTTATAGGTTTTTGAAGGGACTCGGTATGGAGCTCACACTAGTCCCTGCTTACCAGCCGCCATCTTCCCTAGTATCTTTTTTTGATAATGGCTTTCAGGTATACCTATATTTCTTATATTATCTGTCCTGGATCTATTTTCCAGGTCAGTTGTTTTTACAATGATGTACTTTATGTTTTATTTTTTTTTTCATTCGTTTGATTTTTTTTTTTTACTGATTCTTGATGTTTCATAGAGTCATTAGCTTCCACTTGCTCAATTCTATTTTTTAACAAATTGTTTTCTTCAGTTACCTTACATATCTCCTTTTCCATTTGGCAAATCCTACTTTTTAAGGAGTTTTCATCAGTGTATTTTTTAATTTGGCCAATTCTATTTGTTAAGGAACAATTTTCTACAGTGAATTTTCCTTCCTTTTCCAAGTGGTTGTCTCTCTCTTGCATACCTCTCATTTCCTTTCCTAATTTTTTCTTCTACCTCTCTTATTTGATTTTTAAAATTCTTCTTGAGCTCTTCTAAGAAGGCTCTTTGGGCTTGAAACCAATTCATATTCCCCTTTGAAGTGTAATATGTAGGTATATTAACAGTGTTGTTCTCCTCTGAATTTGAATTTCTAAAAGTCTGCAAGGAGTCAGGGAGCTTGACACACACGTGCTGGGCTTACACTGTAATATGGAGGATCTTCTCTGATGATTTATCATTCAGCCTTCCATCTTGGACTGTGCTTTCCTTCCACTAAAGTGAGAGGGACTTTTCCCACTTATCCCACAAGCCTCCTGGGCTAATAGAATGTGCCTCCCCATCTTTCTGCTAGCTCCCCTGCTCCAAAATTTTTCCTTGGATGACAATTTTTGGGGGCTTTAGAGGTCAATAAGAAAAGTGAGAGCAACTTACTGCTTACTTCACCATCTTTGCTCCCTTTTGCCTTTACTTTTCCTGTAAAGCTGATGGACAACCCATGCAGCTTTTATTGCACTGAATAAATGCTAACTTATTTGTGAAGTCTTCCAAGATAGAATTTCAAATTTTTTATGCATATATGATCAAAATTTGTTTTACTTAACTATGCATGTATGCAACCATTCCTAAGATGATTGTAAATTCTTTGAGATCAGTATCTAAGTTTTTGTATCAGTGTAACTAAATCCTATAATATAGTAGATGCTTAATATATATTTGTGATGAATGGAGAATTAATGTTAATTCTTTTTAATATTTTCTTTTCATTTACTTACCAAAAAGAAATATCACTAAATCAAGTAACAAAATCAGTACGAATTTGATTTCCATTACCATTTCTGAAATATATATATATACACATATATAATAGTATGTATATATATACATACATGAACATACATGTATGTATATATATATGAACATATGTGTATATATATGCATATAGCTTCATTTTTTAGCAGAAAGGGAGTCTGTACAAAATAAAATCAAAGCAAAATATACTAATGAGTACATAATATGTTCCAAATATGTTCTCTACTAAACTGAGGAGCCAATTCCTTGTCTATCCCTCCATTATCCCTACTCTGTAATTATACTTATCTCTGTACATGTTATATTTTCCTCCCATTCCCTTTGAAGAATGTAAACTTCTAGGTATAAGCTAATTATTCTCTCTTAGGACCTCTTCTGTTGTCCATCTAGCACTTAAACTGTATCACTTGATGATGTATCAGTTTTAGGTTAATTTATCAACTCTCTCTATGCAGATATTTCTCAGTTATAAATATTCAGCCTTAGTGGCTCTGCTGAGCTTCATTGTTACAATACCAATCCTTTTTGCATATCTCAAACTAGACATATGGTAAATATTTCAAACTCTACATGTTCAAAACATAACTTATTCTCCCCCTGCCACCATGCCTGTCAGACTGTTGCCTCTTCCAGATTTCTCTATTGAGGATACAACTGTTCTCCTATTTACCCAGCATCCCAGCCTTGATTTCTTCCTCAGCTTCTCACTTTCTGCCACTCTATTTAAACAATTCATTTTCAAATTATTTCATTTCTACCTTTACATCTCTTATATATACACCCATTTCTCTACTCAGAAGACAACCACCATATTTCAGGCCTCATAATCTCTTGCTTGGAATATTTTAAGAGCTTTCTAGTTGGTTTCAGTGCTCAAGGCTCTTCCCCACTTAGTCTATCATACACTCAACTGCCAAAATAATGTTCATTAAATATGTCTTTCCATGTGATTCACCACCTCAAAAAACTCTAGTGATTTTCTATTATCTTGAAGATCCATTTTTAAGTCCATTTTGGCATTTAAATCCTATAAACTGGCTCTGTCCTACCTTTCTGGTATTTTTATACTTTACTTCACCCTGGCTGCTGTGCCCTGCTTGTTGACATTTGACATTTAGTGCCCCATTCTTCTCTCATCTGTATGTTTCTACAGTGGTTGTCCCCCATATTTGTCTCCCTCCTCTCAGCTATCTCACAGTTGCCCTGTCTAACTTCCTTCAAGTCACAGCACAAACCCCACCTTATATAGAAGGCTTCTATTGGTGTCCCAGCTGCTAGTTCCTTCCCTTCTGAGATTACCTCCTTTGAGATAATCTGTATATATCCTGTACATTCATCATTCTTTACATATAGTCTCCCTAATTAGAATAGAAGCTCTTTGAAGTCAGTGACCATTTTAACCTTTCTTTATGCTTCTAGTATTTGGCACAGTATCTGGCTCATAGTAAGTGAATAGCGATTTAATTTTGATGTATTATATAAATCCCAATGCTTTTCATATAGTAGGCACATTTTCCTCAGTCATTTCAGTCATGTCTGACTCTTCATGACTCTATTTGGGGTTTTCTTGGCAAAGATACTGGAGTGGTTTGCTGTTTTTTCTCCAGATCACTTTATAGATGAGGAAATTGAGGCAAACAGATGTAAGTGATTTGCCTAGGGTGACACAGCTGTTAGGTGTTTGAGGCTGAATTTGAACTCAGGTTTTCTGACTCCCAGACTACTGATTTATTAACTGTGTTAATGGGTTTGCTGAACTGAATTGAAGACACCATTGCTTCAGAATATCACTGTCTTTCTATAAGTAAAAAGAAAAAAAACAGCCAAAAACTACCTAAATTTTTGATTTCTCATTTCTGTTTCATGATATTCTTCAGACTGTGTTTTCAGACAGATTAATCCCATAAAGGGGAAAGCTATCTCAAATCTTTGACAGTTCTGCTCAACCTACTTTTTTCCCCTAGAGTTTTATAATAATACACTCAATTAGCTTCTTTGTCCCAGTTTTCATGGAATAATTAAGAGAACTTTATCTGGTGCTTGTAAGTCAGCAATGCTTGTTCTCTGGAAAAAAAATATTTTCTAGATATTTTTAATGGTTTCCATGCAAATCAAAATTCCATGTTAAATTGAAACATAACTAACAGAATCTATATTTTAAAGAAACATTGCTTTTTATTTATATTAAATATATGAAGACCCATATATTGCATTTTAACATAATACTTCCATTGCTAATGCTCACTGATTTAGAAACTAGGGCTCAGAAATGTTGAATGACTTTCCTATGGTTATGAACTTACTAAGTGGCATAGTTAAGATTTGAATCCAAGCCTTCTTACTCTGACGTTATAGCTCTTTCTATTTCATTGTTCTCACAGTTACTTTCTCATAATGCCTTAGCCATGGGCACCATCCCTCCCATATTTTTTCACAAAAGAAATTATTTAATTTATTTTTATTTTCATTATTCACTTCCATAAGTTTGTGAGTTCCAAATTTTCTCCAACTCCTTTCTTTCTCCCCACCCCAAAATGGCATGCAATGTGATACAGGCTCTACATGTACATTCATATTAAATGTATTTTCACCTTAGCCATGTTGTATAAAAGAATTATAACAAATGGGAGAAACCACCAGAAAGAAAACAATTATAAAAGAAAGAGAGCTTCAGTCTGCATTTAAACTGTATAGTTCATTTTCTGGCTTTGCATAGCATTTTCAATCATGAGACATTTGGAGTTATCTTAGATCCTGCATTGCTAAGCAGAGATAAGTCTATAAATGTTAGTCATCACACACTGTCGCTGTAACTGTGTAAAATGTTCTAGTTCTGCTCATTTTATTCAGCATCAGTTCATATAAGTCTTTGGGGATTTCTGAAGTCTGCTTGTTCATCATTTCTTATAGATAAATTGTATTCCATTATATTCATATACCACAACTTGTTCAGCCATTCTGCAATTGATAGACATCCATTCAACTTGTAATTCTTCTTCACCAGAAAAATATTTTTGTACATGTGGGTCCTTTCCCCTTTTTCATAATCTCTTTGGGATGTAGACCTAGAAGAAGTATTTCTGGGTCAAAGGGTATGCAGAATTTTATAGGACTTTTGGGCATAGTACCACATTCCTCTCCAGATCAGTTCACAACTCCACCAACAAAGTATTAGTGTTCCAATTTTCCCACATCTCCTCCAACATTTATTATTTCCCTGTTTTGTCATGTTAGCCAATCCTGTAGGTGTGATGTGGTACCTCAAAGGTGTTTTGATTTGAATTTCTCTAATCAATTGTGATTTAGTGCATTTTTTCATATAATTATAGGTAGCTTTAATTTCTTCATCTGAAAACTGCCTGTTCATATCCTTTGGATGTTTATCAATTGGGGAATTACTTGTATTCTTATAAATTTGATTTAGTTCTCTATGTATTTTAGAAATGAGGCCTTTATCAGAGACACAGGCTGTAAAAACTGTTTCCCAGTTTTGTGTTTTCCTTCTAATCTTGGTTGCATTGGCTTTGTTTGTGCAAAAACATTTCAATTTAATGTAATCAAAATTATCCATTTTGCTTTCATAATATTCTTTATTTCTCATTTGGTCATAAATTCTTCCATTCTCCACAAACCTGACAGGTAAACTCTTCCTTGCCCTCCCAGGTGCTTGTAGTATCAGCCTTTATATCTAAATTGTGTATCCATTTTGGCTTTGGTTTAGGGTGTAAGATGTTGGTCTATGCCCAGTTTCTGCTATACTATTTTCCAACTTTCCTAGCATTTTTGTCAAATGGTGAGTTCTTATCCCATAAGCTGGAGTCTGTGGGTTCTCTTCTCCCATATTTAATACCACATCTGCATGCTGTTTCAACAATCCAGCTAGCAGCTGTTGTGGGGGTAAAAGACCAACACAACCCCAACAACAAGCATGTCACAAAAGCACAGGTTCTTTTGATCTGCTTTAGTAAGGAAAGCAATGTTAAGGGGTTGACAAGCTTACTTTAATTCAGTATCATGCACTTAGTTCAGGGGAAAAAAACCAGCACTCTGAACTTCAGTGCAAAATACAAAGTACAAACATTGACAGACAGACCTTGTCTGATTCAAATCCCAATACATAGGTACAAGAGTTTAACAAAGTCTCAGCATCCAGGTTAGAAGCTGGAGGGCTCCTAGCTACAGCTGCCTGGAGTCTCCACCTCAGCACCACCATGAGTGAGAGCCCTGTGCGAATGACTCTGTCTTCTCTTCTTATAGGATTTCAGAAGTCATCAAAAGTCATCTGACATTTGGCTCTTGAGTTAGCCCCTCCCCTTAGGACCCTGGGAGCTTCACATCTACATAGGTTAGGTTAGCACCTAATAGGGGTTAGAGCCTGAGGCTTAGCACTTAGTAAGACTCAATGAAATACACTGAATTACTCAAAGGAAACAAAAGCCAAACTCTTCAAGGGCACTTGTTGAACTAAGTGCTAAGAGCCCATTTTGCTTAAAAACACACATGCTACTGTTAATTTGTATATTTTCAGGTTTAACTGATGATTAGACAGAAATGGAGCAGTTGCTAAGTGTCTATGTAATTAAATCATCACAACAGACTTATCAGATAGGGTTTAAAAGAATGATAAATATTGCCATGAAGTATGAATAATTGGTTTCATTTATTAACTCCTTGGCTAAATATTTGTTATTCATGGTAAATATAGGACTTCTAAAAGCAGCTAGGTCTTCATAGTTTCATTGAACTAAATTATTCAGGTGCAAATTTCCACTCTTTTTACAGAAAGAAGTCCAGATACTCATACTGAAAATAAGGCATAATTCTGGAGACATTCTATAGGAATAATTGAGAGGCTAGAGGAAGGCATCAGGAATTTGGAGAAAAATATGGAGTGTGCATGTGTGTGTTTATGAATGTGTGTGTCCATGTGTGTGAGTGTGTGTGTATGTGTGTGTTATTGTAATCTGTATGCTGGGGTATGTTAACTACAAAGAGTGAGGAAAAGACCTCATGAATTTAAGTATGTATTTGTGTTTGTGCGTGGGTGTGCATGTGTGTGGTTTTTTTTATCTCATTGATAGTGATGATTATACTTACTTGATAAGGAAGGGAGACATGATAAACTGACATAATTAACCTCTGTTTTTAATTAGTACCACTGTTGTGATTTTTAAAAATTGAAGGCTTAGAGAGAGTTCAAGATGAGATGAACTACCCTTGCTACAACTCTCAGCAGGGTCTTTTCTCATCCGATTAGGACCTCAGCAATGCGGTTGTTCCAGGATATATCTAAGTGCCATAATCATAGGGAAAATAACAGGGGTGATGGGAATAAAAAAGAGTTTAACTGACCTTTTAAATTAAGTATCAAAAGTTTCTTATTTCATTTTATGCATACATACCACTTCAAAAAATTCTTTCCAAGCAAAGCTACCAGTATCTTCCAGATATATCAAGTAAGGGTAGAAGGACTCAAGTCAATTTTTTTTATTTTATCAAAACATAAACTGGAATAAGATGAATAATCTTCAACTGTTATCTGTTATGCTATTCATCTATCTGCAAATACATATTTTCACCATCAGTTGAGAGTTCTGTTGTGGGTGTTCATGCTCTGAAAATATGATGTAGGAACTATTTGATTTGGTGTTCAAAACTCTTTTTTTCCCAAAATTCTATTAGTGATGCCTGTATAGTTATGTGCATTCCCTGAACTTTGTAATTTTTTTTTCCATTTATTGTTTTTATTTTATTTTTTTAATTTATTTAACATATTTAGTTTTCAGCATTGATTTTCACAATAGTTTGAATTACAAATTTTCTCCCCATTTCTACCCTCCCACCCACTCCAAGATGGTGTATATTCTGGTTGCTCTGTTCCCCAGTCAGCGCTCCCCTCTGTCACCCCACTCCCCTCCCATCCCCCTTTGTCTTCCTTTCTTGTAGGGCAAGATAAATTTCTACACCCCATTGTCTGTGTATCTTATTTTCTAGTTGCATGCAAAAACCTTTTTGTTTGTTTTTGAACATCTGTTTTTAAAACTTTGAGTTCCAAATTCTCTCCCCTCTTCCCTTCCCACCCACCCTCCCTAAGAAGTCAAGCAATTCAGCATAGGCCACATGTGTATCATTATGTATAACCCTTCTACAATACTCATGTTGTGAAAGACTAACTATATTTTGCTCCTTCCCAACCCATCACCCTTTATTGAATTTTCTCCCTTGACCCTGTCCCCTTTCGAAAGTGTTTGTTTTTGATTACCTCCACCCTCATCAGCCCTCCCCTCCATCATCCCCCCAATTTATTTTTATCTTCCCTCTTCTTTCCTGTGGGGTAAGATTCCCAATTGGGTATGTATGGTATTCCCTCCTTAGGCCAAATCTGATGAGAGCAATGTTCACTCATTCCCCCCCTCATCCGCCCTCTCCCCTCCTCCCACAGAACTGCTTGCCCTTGCCTCCTTTATGCGAGATAATCCACACCATTCTATCTCTCCTTATCTCCCTCTCTCAGTATGTTCCTCTCTCATCCCTTAATTTGATTTTATTTCTTTTAGATATCTTCCCTTCATCTTCAACTCACCCTGTGTCTGCTCTGCTCTCTCTCTCTCTCTTTCTCTCTCTCTCTCTCTCTCTCTCTCTCTCTCTCTCTATATATATATATATATATATATATATATGTGTATATATATATACACACACACATATATGTATACACATATATATGTATATACACACATAGATATATACATACATACACATTCACCCATATATATATATACATATATATATATATATATATATATATATATATATATATATATATACACACATAAACATATATGCATGCATATTCCCTTCAGCTACCCTAATACTGAGGTCTCATGAATCATACTCATCATCTTTCCATGTAGGAATGTCAACAAAACAGTTCACCTTTAGTAAGTTCCTTGCAATTTCTTTTTCTTGTTCTTTTTCTTGATTACCTTTTCATGCCTCTCTTGATTCTTGTGTTTGAAAATCAAATTTTCTATTCAGCTCTGGTCTTTTCACTGAGAAAGGTTGAAAGTCCTCTATTTTATTAAAAATCCATATTTTGCCTTCGAGCATGATACTCAGTTTTGCTGGGTAGGTGATTCTAGGTTTTAATCCTAGCTCCATTGACCTCCGGAATATCGCATTCCAAGCCCTTTGATCTCTTAATGTAGAAGCTGCCAGATCTTGGGTTATTCTGATTGGGTTTCCACAATACTCAAATTGTTTCTTTCTGGCTGCTTGCAGTATTTACTCCTTGATCTGGAAGCTCTGGAATTTGGCGACAATATTCCTGGGAGATTTCTTTTTGGGATCTATTTGAGGAGGCGATCGATGGATTCTTTCAATTTCTATTTTGCCCTGTGGCTCTAGAATATCAGGGCAGTTCTCCTTGATAATTTCTTGAAAGATGATATCTAGGCTCTTTTTTTGATCATGGCTTTCAGGGAGTCCAATAATTTTTAAATTATCTCTCCGGGATCTATTTTCCAGGTCAGTGGTTTTTCCAAGGAGATATTTCACATTGTCCTTCATTTTTTCATTCCTTTGGTTCTGTTTTATAATATCTTGATTTCTCATAAAGTCACTAGCTTCCACTTGCTCCAATCTAATTTTTAAAGTAGTATTTTCTTCAGTGGTCTTTTGGACCTCCTTTTCCATTTGGCTAATTCTGCCTTTCAAGGCATTCTTCTCCTCATTGGCCTTTTTGGAGCTCTTTTGCCATTTGAGTTAGTCTGTTTTTTAAGGTGTTGTTTTCTTCAGTGTATTTTTCAGTATTTTTTTGGGTCTCCTTTAGCAAGTCATTGACTTGTTTTTCATGGTTTTCTTGCATCCTTCTCATTTCTCTTCCCAATTTTTCCTCTACTTCTCTAACTTGCTTTTCCAAATCCTTTTTGAGCTCTTCCATGGCCTGGGACCAGTTCATATTTTTCTTGGACGTTTCTGTTGTAGGCTCTTTGACTTTATTAATTTCTTCTGTCTGTATGTTTTGGTCTTCTTTGTCAGCAAAGAAAGAATGCAAAGTCTGACACTGAATCTCGGTGCATTTTCGCTGCCTGGCCATATTCCCAGCCAACTAACTTGACCCTTGAGTTTTTCAGTGGGGTATGACTGCTTGTAGACTACAGAGTTCTATGTTCCACGTTTGGGGGGGAGGTGCCAGCTCTGCCACACCAGCACTGCTCCTTCCCCAAGAACCCCCAACCCGAACTGGGCTTAAATCTTCAGCAGGCTGTGCACCCCTGCTCTGATCTGCCACTTAATTCCTCCCACCAGGTGGGCATGGAGCCGGAAGCAGCAACAGCCGTAGCTGCCCCACCTCCGCTGCCCCCGGGGCTGGAAGCCGAACTGCGAACTCCTTCCACTCCCGCAGCTTTTCCCACTAACCTTCACTGCAGTCTTTGGTGTTTGTGGGTTGAGAAGTCTGGTAACTCACTGATTTAGGGCGCTAGGGCATGCTCTGCCTGGTTGTTGGTCTTGTTGGTCCACGCCCCTCAGGCTGGTCTCTGCTCCACTCCGTTCCCAGCTCCCAGCTCCATGTGGGATAGACCTCAACCAGAGACCATCCAGGCTGTCCTGGCCTGGAGCCCTGCTTCCATCTGCTGTTTTGTGGGTTCTGCCATTCTAGAATTGGTTCAGAGCCATTTTTTATAGGTTTTTCGAGGGACTTGGTACGGAGCTCACGCTATTCCCTGCTTACCAGCTGCCATCTTGGCTCTGTCCCCTAAACTTTATAATTTGAAATTAATTTGTAGCTATCCTTTCTTTGAATGAAAACAATGTAAAACGCAGATTTTTCGCTTCTAAACATCATAATATGATGAATTTAAAGCTGGAAGGAAGCTTATAGGGCATATCTTCTAACCTCCTTATTTCATTTATTTATTATCTGTGGAGGCAGGGAGGCAAGGCAATCAGGGTTAAGTGACTTGTCCAAGATCATACAGATAGTAAGAGTCAGGTATCTGAGGGCTGATTTTAACTCAGGTCCTCCTGACAACAGGGCAGGTACTCTATTCACCGTGCCACCTAGTGCCTCCCAACCTTCTTATTTTAAAGATAAAGAGAGTGAGGCCTAGAAAAGAGAAGTGACTTCCTCAAGATTACACAGTTAGTAAAGAATAAAACTATCATTTCAATCCAGAACAACTGACCTAAAATTATATGTACTTTACACTCTATCATAATGGTGCAGAAATTGATCAGACTTTTCCTTAAGGATAAATAGGAAAACATGAATTAGATAAGTACCCAGCTTTGTTAATATTCAACCCTTGGACAGTTAGACAGTTGCTTAAACCTCAGGGATTCTAGATATAGCGTAATCATCTCTATAAAGTATCATCATTGGAAACTAATATATTCTTTAATATTACAGCTTAATGCCATACTTATATTTGCACACACACACACACATACATACACACACATCCCCCCCCACACACACACACACACTCACACACGCACACACACGCACACACCATTATTGTACTCAAACAGGCTAAAGTAATACACAAAGACAATGACTTAGATAATGATACTTTTTAAGCATTGCTCTTTCTTCGGGGGATTGTGCTATTTGATGGATCAAAATTGAAAAAAAAAGTGTTATTATACTGTAGTGGATAGAGTAACAGATCAAGAGGCAGGAAGACCTGTAATGGCCTCCTAAGTGCAGACAGAGGAATAAATCCAGACACTGGCTAGCAGTTTGACCTTGAACAAGGAAATCTCTTGACCTCAATAGAACTCAAGGTGCTCTGTAGTAATATAGGGGCCATGCCAACAGCACCTACCTGACAGCATTTTTGAGTCTCAAAAAAGATATATTCAGTTTCCCTATCACATAATTTCCAAATGTATCTCTGCTCCTTTCTTACCCAGCAAGTCATCCTTTTGGCAATAGAAAGAGAGAAGAATGATCTCAGCAAAACTGGAAAACATGTCAACTGTCTGATAGCATATGCAATATTTTCCATCCAAATATACCCATAGAAACTTTGCAATGAGGATGGAGGGTGGAACACCTATTTTATTCTTCGTTGAAATCTCAGTGAATATCGTAGAAAAATAATAGACTAGAAGTCAGGAAAATTGACCTTGTAGTCCTGATTTTTCCAGTAATAAATTTTCCTTCTGTGGTCTAAATTTCTGCAACCAAAAAGTAAAAGGCTTTAATTAGATGACCTGACAGTTTCCTTTGACTCTCAGAGCCCATGATCCCATGATATCAAAGCCAAAAATACAATTATTGTGAGTTATTAAGAATAAAAGTTACCTAGAGAATTCTTCTCCACTAACCTAATTTGGCCTTGATTGTCCTCTTCCATTTCTTACTCTTTATCTGCAAAATGGAGGAGGGTGCTGATAATTCTTATATTACTTATATGACAAGGTTTTTGGGAAGAAAATTCTTTATAAAGTGTGAAGCACCATACGAAGAAGAGTTATTGATGTGTGTCATTATAGTTATTTTTGTTAAGCTTAAGCATAACAAAATGTTAAAAAACATAAAATATTAACAAAGTAATGCTGTCCAATTTGTGCCATCCTACTGATGAGGTATTTTCCTTATTAATAGTCATCTTTGAAACAGCCATTAATTGAGAATCTATGTGCTAAACACTGTGCTAGGCCCTAACATAAATCCCATGTGCTGCTATTTAAACTATTTTTTTTCTTGTTCAAATCCTCAGTAGAGATTGCCAACAGCTGGTCACTAATATCTGTGAAAGAGGCTTTCCATAAATTTGCAGACAACCTCAAGGCTACAGTGATCTGTCCCTCCTTTGGATTCCTATAACATTTCTCTGTGCAACTCATTTAGCTCTTTATAATCTGCTTTTTTGTGTTGCTTTTAACTCATTCATATCCATAGATGATCTTGCAATCTGTACTGTGACTTTCTTTCTCCTTTCTCTTTTTCCCTCCTCTCTAGAGTTTTGCTTTTGACCACTATCTCCCTTAATCTGCCTTCCCTTCTATCAGCCCCCTACCTTTCATATGACTTTCTTTAAAGAAAGAATTGTGTATGGTATTTGTAAAACATGGTCCACAGTCCAGGGCATCACTGCCACAAGGGCTCTAGACACAGATGAACCAGATTCAGTACTGGAGGACTCAGCCATAAGTGTTAGTTTCACTCTTTGATTTTTCATTCCCATCAGCAATATTTAAGGAAAATTTCTAAATATAATGATGTTGCATGTGTTTATACAAGGGTCTCCAAGAATTATACAGGCATTCAGTTTACTAAATGTTTATTAGTTAAGGAATTTTTCTACCCTACAAATAAATCTATAAGTTGCAAAGAAGCCTACAAAACATAGAGAAAGAAAACTACATACCCATAGATATTCACAGATGCCCACTTATATCTATTAGAGTCCTCCTAGAAGGCAAATATTCTTTGTACCCTGTGATTGGAGAACAAGGGATTTAGTATTACATTGACAAATAATCCCCTGCCTTTGTACTTGAAATGTCTGTGTCTCAATGTAATAATGTGCTTGTGAATATCAGATTTGCTCATGCCTCTCCACCACAACCACTGAACCTGACAGGACATGACTTTATTCCTCCTGTTGCCGTGTGTTCAGATGATCCTACATTAGTGATCCTCTATCTATGAAGAAACACACTGCTGAGGAAATATTCTCCTAGGATACCAGTTCTTGAACTCTCAAATTTAGGAACCCTCAGACTTGGAGTTGTCTATGAGACAGCTCCCAAAGCTGGAGCTGACCAGGATACATCCCTAATCTGGTTAATTCTGGAATCATACTTCTTACGGAGTATTAACATCTCTCTTTGAAGTAGCCCGGAGAGCCTCTGTTTTAGTAATCTGTATCTTAATCGGTAGTCATCACTTTTGTTTATCATCCTAAATCTAACTAGATTTATTTGTGGTTTGAACTCCATTCAAGTTGAGCAAAACATCAAAAGATCAAGGCCCTTTTCTATGAAGTGGAATTTATACTCAAGTGATGGGTGCCTTACTAGCCCCACATGAACAATTGACAAAATAGGGTATGCATGACCTGGAGTTATGTGGCTCCACAGTTTATTACTGTCCTACAAAATCTTTAATAAACCTTATATCTTTCAGTCTTATTTTCCTCCACCCTTCTAGTTAAATTATTAATATAAGCCATTGTCTTTGGTGTATAAACTCATTCAAAATCTCTGTACAACAATTAGGAATTGGTTGGAATTGCCTTTTGTGTCTAGCCAAACAGTGTAATTGAAATACCATGATGTGTCTTATGAAAACACATTTTACACTGCCAAATGCCTCTGCAAAATGTTGCTATCTCTTGTTCCTCCTCAGAGGGGAAAGGAAAATAAATAAATAGATCATGTCCTTTTTGTTGTACTTTGAAATAAGATGCAAGAGATAAGGAGGAGGAGGTGTTCTTAAGATTTAGAGAGTTCTCTCTGCCTCTGAGTTTCTCCCACATTCTGTTTTATAGAATTCACAATAAGAGGAGATTAGAGTCTAGAACCCACTGACTTACAGTCACCTATCATCTTGAAGGCTGTCCAAGGAAATATATCCACAGACCTCTGGGTATCCTCTCAGCAAATGATTTGTAATGTATGCCTACTTTTGTTGAGGTACCCTTTTGATGCCTTAATAAAAAAAAGATTCTTTCCCTTATAATCTTATTCAGTGAATTGAAGAAAATATAGAACTTAAATTTAATGAGCTCTCCTCTAACAAACAAATTTCCTAGTATTCTTTAGTATCCCCAGCATTGTCTCACACAGTTCCTTTTATAGGTTTAATAGCTAAGTAAATATTTCTTGATCGACTAAATGATTCCTCTGTGATCTTATTTTGCTATCTATTACTTGTTTCTATGGATCTAGTCAGAACTTTGAAAGTTATGGGTCACAAAACTATATATTTTATACATTGTACTTCAGTAAAAGTCATTCTCAGTATGTAGTGTAATTAAAGGATTCCCTTGATTCTTAACCAGATTTATGAATACAAAAATAGTGGTGCCTTTTCAAATGCCAGTGCCCCATTATTGACTCATGATCAGTACGCTTTTTAGCATCATCCTTTGTTTTTAAAGACAACAAAGCAAATGATGTTTTTTTCTCCAAATATAAGCAGCAATTTTCACCTGTTGTTAGAATATATATCTTGTTTTAGATCAACAACCCTCTCTTCTATAATTTTGTACTGCCAACAAATAGCAGAACAGGATGGATGTTTGTCATTAGGATGCAATCTATAACCAGTAGAGTTTCTTGGGGACTATAACCCTATAAACTTTAAAACATCTTTATCCCAATATATCTAACAGACTGTTGTACTGGTCCATTAATAAGCAGTTGTAACACTTGTGACTTCTAAGGAATATAGTTATTCCCTGAAATTTGACCAAGCAATCCATGAAATGTTGAAATTGCAGAATCTCATAGAACATGAGTTCGGCATGCTAAATAAAGATTTAATATAACCAAATGTTGAATATTCATATATGTATAATATATATATATATATATATATATAATATTCAAGTAATACATCCTAACTTTATTCTCTGCCTTCAATCTATACCACCCCTTTCCCTCCCTTACTAACTTCAAGTACTGAAAGCTCCATTATATACCTATATTCTTTTTAAATTAAATTTTGTTTCATTTTCAGATTCACATTAGCTTCCTCCCATTCACCCCAACCCCAATCCAGAAAATGAAAAACAAAATCCCTGTCACTTTTAATGTTACCTTTACCTTGTTTTTAATAACTTAAATGAATTAGTTTGGCCTTTGAATTTAGCAAATTTGTAATTTTGGGTTTCTGCAAATTTTCTCTATGGGAATATGGAGGAAACACAAGGGAAAGACTACTTCTCCTAATATTACTGCATTATACCCAACCCTTCTAGTTCACAAATGCTGCTCTACTTTCCCAGTCTTGTGATTCAAGATCATTTATACATGCTATCATACTATGGGGAGCAGGTCACCATTACTAAGTTTGAACAATTGAGTAGTAGCAACCCTGGCTCCACACAAAACACTGGTCCAACAGTTTGGGGCTCAGAGAATCCACCTCTTTTCCATAGTTTCTTTCTATCATTGTTAGTAGCATTTAAGACAAAGATCTAAGGTGAAACTGGATTTTTTTCATTTCTTAATGGAATTAGCCAGTTAGATCAGACAAAAATCTAAGAAAATTATATGTTTATATGAGAGTTTACAATGTGAGACTATTTTTTACTTAAATGTTATCATTCTGGATAAAAAATAAATATTATTAGTGAAATAAAACATAAACATAAAGTAGATCTGAATTGAAGGCCTTGGGAGAAAAAGGCCAAGAAATAGATAAGAAAGGAGATAGTACTAAAGAGCAACAGGGAAAAAGATAAAGGAAGTAGGAAAAATACTAGAGGCTAGAGAGAAAAAAAAAAACAGGACACTAAGAAACATTATACTTTACATAAAATTACGTAAAATTTATTTAGAAAAAGGCAGGGAAGAGGAGGACCAGGTGCAGCCTGAGGTGTTGGGTTTAATTTTTTTTTTTTTGCTTTTTTAAGGGAGTATTGGATAGAAGGGTGCATTTTGCATAATTCTTTTGAGACTAGATGCCATACTTGTCCCATTGCATTTGGTAAGGGATTGTGATTGAACAGTGAATATCAGCTGCAATCAACCGTGAACACTTTAACGAGAAACGTAATTCAGAATAAAAAAAAAGGCTTTTCTTTTTTTTCCCCTCAGAGTATGATGCAAATTCAAATAAGGCGGGATGCAAAATGTGCAAAGCTATCATCATACAGCATACAAAGTAAAGTAGCATTATGTAAGACACAAGCAGGTGCAAGCAGGGCTTGCTGAGATGAATTGAAGGAATTGAGGGACATTGAAATACCAACTTATGATAAAGAAATTCTTTCAGATATGCAATAATGGAATAGCAACCATATTTCCATTGTTATTTAGTTGGTCAAGGAAATTTTATCTCATTGCTATACATAAATATGTATACATATATGCATGTGTGTGTTTTATATATACATATAATGTATATGTGTATACATAAATATACATATGTACATACACACACATATATGGAGAGAGAGAGAGAGACAGAGAGGGAGAGAGAGAGAGAGAGAGAGAGAGAGAGAGACAGAGAGAGAGGAGAGAGAGAGAGAGAGAGAGAGAGAGAGAGAGAGAGAGAGAGAGAATGAATGAGAACCAGAGAATGAATGAACATTCCTTTTTCATTGTAGGTTTATTAGTTGTGTGCCCTCTTTAGTCTTCAGGAATGGTCCCTATAATTCTGCTCCCTAAGATCCTAGGCTCTCTATCCCTAAGTAGAGAAGAGAATTGTTGTACTTCATGCAGGAGAATGATTTTAACATTGTCAAAAATGTTAGTTGAAAAATTTAACTTGAACCAATTCACTGGCAACACTATCACTTCCTTATAAAAGGTGGAAGGGGTATTTTGTGGCACCTGTGATTTGTGGGAATATAGATGAACTCCATACAATTCAATAAATTCCTGTATTTCTTTTGTGGTAGAAGCAGACTTTGTTTCACAAAAGCAATATTGCAATATTCTTCATAATAAAACACATTTAAATAAATTCTTCTTTTTACAATTTAGTCTACTTTGTTATAGATAAAATTTTTCCCCATAGCTATGAATGAATAATGTGCAATTAAGATAAATCACATTACATCTGATTAGAATCATCAATAATGTGGCAGTCAACAAGAAGTGTAAGTCTACTACTATTTTTAAATGAAATAGCATGGACACTAAAATGTAGTTTCTTCACAACATTCATGGAATACATCAAAACTAATGGTTTTGTTGTATATTAAATATTATCTCTCTGCAAAGTAAGTGGCATGTACATATTGATTTTTAACTCATTTAAGTGGCAATGCTGCATAGGTTATAGGGAGCTGATCTCAAAGCCCCGAAGACCTCAGTTCAAATTCTATATCGGTCACATACTTGCTGTGTGACCTTGAGCAAATTACTTATTTCAATGCTCTAGGCAATTCTACAAGTCATTAACAATGTGTCCACCTAGAATCTATAAGAGTTACTTATAGCAAAGAAATCACATGTTCAGCTCCCATTCCTTTCATTTATTCATGGACTTGCTTTGGTCTAGTTTCATTTCCCCAAATCCAAGAATGATTAAACAAAAACATTGAGCATCATTTTGATATGTCCCAGTGGAGCATTTGAGTTTAAGCTTAATCATTTCGTTAGAATATGGTGCTTAAGAAGATGATAGTTATGGTATGGATAAAATAATGGTTAGTCAGAATTCTATATAAAAAACTCATTTCATGACAGCAGACTATATTCATCCAATATAATGTAGTGCAGTTTGTTACCAGTTCTACCCAAAAAGACAGAGAAGTCTATATGTTTGTTCGCCATTATTCACACACAAAGCATGCATCCATGTAATCCACGATAACAATGAATTAGTAGAAGGAGCATTTTATTTGTAACATGGTGATATGTGGCAATGAATCCTTGCCTTAATCAGAGAGAGAAGACAAAGTGAACAGTAGGTATATTTAGTCCTGACTTCCCTTCTGATATACCCCAGAACAATGGAGTATTTTAAACCCTAGGCATCTAGGTAGAGAGTGGCTAGAGTACTTCCTCACATAGACCTGAGTTCAAATTGAACCTTAGACACTAGCTGTGTGACCCTAGAATAAGTCACTTAACCACTAACTGTATTGGTTTCATCTTCTGTAAAATGGGGATAATGATAATACTTAACCAAGGTTATTTGAGGGAAAGATGAGATAATGTTTATAAACTGTTTTGCAATACTTAAAGTGCTCTGTACTTTGTAACTATAAGTATTTCAAAACAAGGCATGTTTGTTCACCCTTTGTCCCAGCACAACCAATGTTAAAGGCCATAGAATCCCTAGCAACCAAAGGCCTTATACATTATCATGTGGCCTCCTTCCCCACCCCTACCCTCTCACACAACTTGTACCTCTTTTCAGTATCCCTTCCAATCAATCAATCAATCAGTCAGTCAGTCAAGCATTTATTGGGAACCTGCTTTATGCTAGGCACTATGCTGGGTAATGTTGATATTAATAGAAAGTAGAAACATCCTTGGTCATCAAAGGAGAAAAAAACATGTATACATGTAAGGATATATAAAATATATGTAAAGAAATGCAAGAATATTTTGGAGGGGAGGCAATAATAGCTAAGGGAAGTAAAAGGCTTTAGTAGTAAGTGGAATTTGGGATGAATATTGAAGAAAGCTTGAGATTGTAAGAGATGAATGGGAAGAGCCAATGCTTGTCCAGGCATAAGATCTAGCTTGTGCTAAATTCTGGGGACTGGTAATATAATGTCACGTGTGAAGAACAGGAACAATGCCAGTTTAGCAAGACTATGGAAGTTGTTAAGGAGAAAATGTATAAGTTTGGAAAGTAAGTTAGAGGAAAGTTATTAAAGTATTGCAAATGTCAGAGAAAAATATTTATTTATTACTAAAAGTAATAGGAAACCCCTAGAATTTATTTATTGAGCAAGTAGCATGGTCTGAATTTTGTTTGAAAAACATAACTTTGTCAACTCTGTAGATATTGGTTTGGAAAAAGAAGAGAACTGAAGTAGGGAGACTGTTTAAGGAGCTATTAGAATATTTCAGTTTAGGGCTTGATTGGGCCAGAACTAATTTCATGACTATGTGAACAGAAAGAAGTGTTTGAACCAATGAGATTTTGTAAATGTTGTATTTTATTACATCCCACGTCCTTTCTAATATCCTTTCCTTTTTATCCAACGTCATTTCATATTGATATCCATACTCTCTTTTCGTACCTCATCTGGTCTCATATCATGTTGTGTGTTCCTCCCATCAATAGCTGTCTTTACTCCTTTGGCTACATAAGAGTCTTGAGTGTTGTCATAGCTCTAGAAGTTTGTAGATTCTGAGTATACATTATGAAAATGTTGAAGTCAACTTTTGCATAATTTGGTGACAGGTGGCATTTCATTGGTAGCCATCCAAGTTTCAGTTTTCTGGTTCTGTAACCAATCAAGGTCATACAGCTTTTCCTTATGAATTTCAGATTCCAAACATCTGAAAAAAAACAAAACAAAACAAAGCAAGAACTCAAAACAGATTATTAATATTGTGCAAAAGAACTGATCTTTGCTCAAGAAGGTCCCCTTGGAGAAACTGGAACCTTGCTACTAATAGTCAAACGAATTCCTAACCTGGAGAGGATTAGCAAAAGAGGAAATAAAACTTTGGGATAGTTACTATGGTTTTTTCCTCTATTAAGAATCAAGTAAAAAATCCTTAATATTTTCACTTTTACTGCATATTGCTTTCCATGTAAGGATAGTGATATCACTGTATGGGGTGAAGTGTAGTGTTTCCCTACTGTTTCCTGATTCCTTGATATGGCCAATGGATGATATTTAAAGGAAAAAGTCGATAGCAAGGTGACCTCATTTATGGTACTAATATTACTCCACCCCCTTAAAGTCTAATGTAATTAATCTGAAGTGATTTTAGTAAAATGGTATTTTTGCATGATTTTGTGACATGTTAAATGTTAAGTAGGATTAATAGACTGCTCTGTTTCAAACCTGAGAAGCCTACCTGAGTCTAGGTATAGAATGTACGTGTAAGGAGGATGTTTCCACTCTATTGCTTTCCTCAACATGAAGACTCAACAAAGAGTTTAGCAATGTTTGTGCAGGATTATTTAGACATGTCAGAAGGGTGATGGCAGATGAGGGATTTGTTCATTGATAGATACCTGTCTTGGCAGTATGGTAGTGTAGTGGTGATATAGTTTCTGATAGGGACTAGCTGAGAGAAGAGGATGATAAAACCAGAAAGTTATCTTTCAGTTCAGTGTAGCATTTGTGCCCCATGTAATTTGATACTGAGTAGCCTCATTTTTTTTGGTTGTAGAGTTATTTGTTGTGGGTGTTGGGGTGTATTGTAGCAAAACAAGGGCAACAAAAATATTCCCTGGTGGAGATCAAACAGTGATGAAGTTATGATGTTATACTCATTCTGGCATTAGTTATCTGAAAGCTACCAGCTGAACTTGTTTATCATATCGTTCCCTAGAACTGAGTGTCAGTGGTGGCATTAGACTTACATTTTGTAAGAGCAGAACCACCCAAAAGCATCTTAATAATGAGTAAATCCTTCAAGAACTCTACCACACCCAATCTGATCTTCTTTGAATTTAGAAAAATTGTGATCCTCAGTGGCTAATGTTCATATAAGTAATTGTTGGGGCAATGTCTACCAGGTGAAGTAGAGAATGGAATTAATTGAAAAATTTAAGCCAAAGGTGACAAAAACAACATGAATGGTGTAAAATATTTCAGTCAGGCAAAAGTATATTTTGAGTTTAGATTGCATATACAACTGCCTTCATTAGTAAATTAAAAGGGATACAACTCATATTTATTTTAGGCCTGAAATATCTGAGGAATCATACTTCTCCCCATTTTATGAGGTTCTGTGGATATTCCCATAATTGCTAACCAAGGTTATTCTTTTCTTTTGATTTTCTGGTTGTCTTTGACATGGTAAATCACCCTGTCAGTGTTATCTACCCAAGGGGCATTCAATAATAATTCATGTTCCTGATAGTTATCCACTCTCTAGTGTGCTATAATTCTAGAGCAATTATTCCAGTTCATTTCTCCAATGTATTCTTTGATATTATGATTATGGCCCAGTGGACATTAGGCAATTACGTGGTTAAATTCTCTTGTGTGGAAGTAGTCTTTCTGAAAACAATATTCCTTGGGATATTACATTTTTTTCTTCAATGAAGCATACTTTATTCCTTTTATTCCTTACATTCTTTTTTCCATTTAGGATTCCTAAAAGTACTATATTGCTGATCACAAAAGATTGTTTTAATCCTTTACTGATTGACCACAAAAATAAAATAAATGGAATGTGCTGTGTTAGAACCATGCACATAACTGAATAAGATGAAGGATAACAGATATAAAGCTCTACTCTCAGAGGACTCTCTTGACATGAGGAACTACATTCTGATGTCATCTCATCCACTGGTGGCTACATTCTGAATTAGGTGTCAGAAACATAGCTGATACTGATAATACTGTATTTGAGACCAGAAACCTAAAGAACTGAAAACTGTAACACTGGAATATGCATAGATACAGAAAGGATAAGGTGAATATTTGGAATAAGTTAGCAATCTTGAGTAGTTCATAAGAAAAACATAGTGCAATATTCTTCAAATCATTAAAAACAATTGATAAAAATAGTTCTAGGAGTATGGGAGAATTTGGATTTGATTTTTTACATAATCCTTTTGAAGAAAACTTTGATATGATACCTATAGGCAGCTTGTGGGAAGTTCAAAAAAGTTATTTATGGCAAATTTAATTATAATTATTTTCATTTAAATTGTGAAATGCAGAATTTAAAGATACTGAAGATGCAGAAAAAGATAGATTTGAGTTGTTGTTTTACTTCTCCATGCTTAGTTGTCTATAGTACAGGAAAATTAATCCTCGATGGTAGAGAATGATGCCTGCATAAAGTACCATGGCCAAGAACTGTCTCATAGGCCTCAGCTCTGTAATGATTCTTTCTTTCATGGGTTTCTGGGAGGAAAGCATCACTCTGTGATAAGTCTTCTGGGATCTAGCCTTCCTGCTTAGCTAACAGACCAGGACTGTACTTGATAGTCTTCAACCATGATGGAATCTGACAATAAAAACACTATTTTTAAATGTAATATTATGTTTTCCCCAATTACATGTAAAAGGAAATTTCAACATTCATTTTAAAAATTGAGTTCCAAATTATATCCTTCCCTCCCTATGCCCTAGCTGAGAAGACAATTTGATCACACAAAACACATTTCCATATTAGTCATATTGTGAAAGAAAACACAGACCTAATTAAAAACACAAGATAAATAAAATTATAAAAACAACAACTATGTTTCAATCTGTATTCAGATTCCCTCCGTTCTTTCTCTGGGGATAAATAGCATTTTCATGATAAGTCCTTCAGTATTGTCTTGGATCATTGTATCCCTTAGAATAGCTAAGTCATTCACAGTTGATCATCTTACAGTATTGCTGTTACTGTGGAAAATTTTCTCCTGGTTCTACTCATTGAACATTACATCGGTTCATATAAGTTCCTCCAGTTTTTTTTCTGAGAGCATCTAGATCATCATTTTTTATATAACAATAGTATTCCATAACAATCATACACCACAAATTGTTCAGGCATTGCCCAATTGATAGATATCACCTCAATTTTCATTTCTTTGCCAACAGAAAAGAGTTGCTATAAATATTTGGGAATAGTTACAAATATTTCTACAAAATAGTTGAATTAGTTCAAAACACCAACAACATTGTATTTACTGTCTCAATTTTCCCACATCCCCATTTATCATTCTCCTTTTCTGTCCTATTAGCCAATCTAATAGGTGTGAGGTATTACTTCAGCATTGTTGTAGTTTGCATTTCTGCAAACAATAGTGATTTAGAGCCTTTATTCGTTTGACTATAGACAGCTTTGATTACTTCATCTGAAAACTATACATATCTTTTGATCCTTTATCAATTGGGGAATGTCTCTTATTTTTATAAAATTGACTCATTTCTCTATATACTTGAGAGATATGGCCCTTATCATAGAAACTTGCTTCAAGTTTTTTTTTTCAGTTACTATTGTTAACTATATTTTCCTCCAACCGATTCCCCAACATGTTTATTCTATTTCCTCTCTCCTTTCACTCTGTCCCTCCTCAAAAATGTTTTGCTTTTGAGTGTTGCCATGCCAATCTACCCACCCTTCTATGAGCACCCTCCCCTTCTTTCATCCCCTTCCCATCCTTCTTTTCTGTATGGTGAGAAAGATTTCTCTTTTTTAAAATTAATTTATTTTTACTTTTCAACATTCGGTTCCACATGTTTTTGAGTATCAAATTTTCTCTGCCTCCCTCCCCATCCCACTCCCCAAGATGGCATGCTTTCTCATATAGACTCTTCATATACACTCACATTAAACATTTTCACATTAGTCATATTGTAAAGAAGAATTAGGATCGATGGAATGAACCATGAGAAAGAAGAAACAAAAAAAATGAAAAAGAAAAAGAGCAAATAGTATGCTTGATCTGTATTCAGATTCTATAGTTCTTTCTCTGGACACAGATAGCATTTTCCATCATGAGCTTTTTGGAGCTGTCTTAGAACCTTGCTTTACCGAGAATAGATAAGTCTAACAAAGTTAGTCATCACACAATGTGGCTGTAACTGTGTACAGTGTTCTCCTGGTTCTGCTCACCTCACTCAAAATCAGTTCATAAAAAGTCTTTCCAGGTTTTTCTGAAGTCTGCCTACTCATTATTTCTTATAGCACAATAATATTCCATTACATTTTTATGTACAACTTGTTCAGCCATTCCCCAATTGATGAGTATCCCCTCCATTTTCAATTCTTAGCCACCAAAAAAGAGCTGCTATAAATAGTTTTTTACATGTGGGTCCTTTTCCCATTTTTATGAACTCTTTAGGATAGACACATAGAAGAGGTATTGCTGGGGCAAAAAAGTATGGACAATTTTATAGCCCTTTGGCCACAGTTCCAAAACACTCTTTAAAATGGTTGGATCAGTTCACAACTCCACCAACAATGCATCAGTGTTCCAATTTTGCCACATCTTCTCCAGCATTTATCATTTATTTTCTTTGTTGCTTTTTGCTCATGCTTCCTCTTTCTGGCTTTTAAGTTTGATCTCTGCTTCTGGGGCACAGAGGTCACTGTCCCAGTTTCTTGTGCTGGGTACTAGGGGCCTGGTCAATGGTTTTGTGTGCTGGGACCTCAGGTGCTGGCAGCTGGAGGTGGTATTGGTTTCATAGTTTATCTGGTACTGAGCTGGAGCTGGTGGTGATGCCTGTTGTTATATTAGGAAGGCAGAATTTATGATTTCAAAGAGAATCTCATATGTGCTTAAAAGGTCTGGAACCGCAGGATATAAGGAATTCTCTAGGCAGAAGGCAGGAGAACTAAAGCATGTATTTACACTCCACAGTAACAAGCCCACAAACCAGCATCCCCATTTTGATATTTTCATCAAAAGCTTCCAGGCCCAATAAGTCCGCCTCACAAGGGTAACCAGGAGGCCACAGAGAAGCGAGATGGTATAAGGCAAAATCGTATACATGCTTCCCCTCTACGGTAAGAAGATTACCCACTAGCCTCCAATCAGCTCTGCTACTGGCAGCTCAGCTTCGGCTGTAGGTGTCTCTGGCTCCAACCGGAAGAGAGAGAATCTTCAAGCTGTCCTCTCCCCTCTTATAGAGTTTTTGACATCATCAAGCGCCACCTGAATGACCAGGGCCAATTGGTTCTTGACTTGGCCCCTCCCCCTAGCGTAGACCAGGTTAACACACCTCCCCTCAGCCAGCCCCATGACTCATCACACAGGAAGTTCTCTGATTCCTGGCATGGTCACTGGGCTTCCTGCCCCAGAAGAGCAAGCCCCAGTGTCCAGGGAAGCTCAATGAGGTAAGCTGAGTCATTCAAAGAAAACAAAGTCCATTCTGGTTACAGTTGTGTGCCTGGTGTTTGTGCTTGCCTCCTCCTCCACTCTGGGGCTTGTCTGCTGAGGTTGGGCTTACTACTGGCTTGCTGGGAAGCCTCCTGTCCTATACGGGTTCTCATCAGCCCCCAAAAGAAGGACCTTTCCTGTTAATCCTCTTAGGCATCTGAGCTAAGAGACTGCTTTACCGTGTCTTTCTGCTAACACCACTATTCCAGGATGTTTTCCTGGGGCAATATTCTCTGGGTTTTCAAGGGCTATAAGGGAGGAAGAGAGCTACATACTCCTTACTCCATCATCTTGGCTCCTGGGCAAGATGGTTTTCTATACTCAGTTCGATGTGTATGTTACTTCCTCTTTGAGCTAATTCCAATGAGAGTGAGGTTCAAGCATTTCTCACCACCTCCCCCACCTACCCCTCCACTATAATAGCTCTTTCTTGCTTCTTTTATGAGAGATAATTTGCCCCATTCTACTTCTCCCTTTTCCTTTCTTCCAGTACATTTCTCTTTCACACCCTTAATTTTATTTTTTATGTATCATACCTTCATATTCAACACATTTGTATTTTGCTCCTTCTAACTGCTCCAAAACTGAGAAAGTTCTTATGAGTTACTATTATCATATTTCCATGTAAGAATGTAAACAGTTTAAGAATATTAAGTACTTTATGATTTCCCTATCCCATTACCTTTGTTATACTTCCCTTAAGGCTTGTATTTGAAAGTCAACTTTTCTATTCAAATCTGGTCTTTTCATCGAGAATGCTTGAAAGTCCTCTATTTCATTGAATTTCCACCTTTAACCCTGAAGGATTATACTCAAATTTTTTGCAGGTGGTAGGTGATTCTTGGTTTTAATCCTAGCTGCTTCATTCTCTTGAATATCATTTTCCAAGCCCTTTAGTCTTTGAATGTAGAAAGTGCTAAATCTTTTGTTATCTTGACTGGGCCCATAATACTTGAATTCTTTCTTTCTGGATCTTTGCAATGTTTTCTTCTTGACATGGGGACTCTGGAATTTGGCTGTAATATTCCTGAACGTTTTCATTTTGGAATGTCTTTCAGGAAGAGATCACTGGATTCATAGAATTTTTCTTTCAACCTCGGGTTTTAGACTATCAGGCCAATTTTCCTTGATAATTTCTTTAAATATTATGTCTAAGCTCTTTTTTATTGTAAGTTTTCAGGAATTTCAAAAAATTTAAATTATCTCTCATACAACTATTTTCTAGGTCACTTGTTTTTCTAACAAATTATTTCATTTTGTCTTCTATTGTTTCATTCTTTTTGTTTTGTTTTATTGTTTCTTGATGTCTCATAAAGTCATTTGCTTTCACTTGCTCACTTTTAACTCATTTTTATGGTAGGGCTCTGCTTCCAGGGTGGAAGTTAATCTCTCCCAAGCTTTAGTGGTTTTGTGCACCTGTTTTCTGAGATACTTCGAGGGATTTGTAAGTTTTCTGTCTTTCTAAAATGGCATGTTCTAAGGAGAAGTGTGTTTGCTAATCTTCCAGCCTGTGATCTGGTGTGTCAGTGACCACAAGTGCTCTTTTCTACCCTGGAACTGTGATGAGATTCCCACCTTCACTGAGGCTGCAAGCTTTGATATTCTAGTGCTCCTCCTTGCCCTGAGACTTCTAAATAGCCCTGCAAACTTGATCTGAGTGCAATGGAACAGAGTTCTGCCTCCAGTGACATCAGACACCCCTGTAATCTCCTTTTGACCAGCGGTTTCACCCCTTTACAGTCTGTGGGCTGAAAGTTCCAGAAGCAGCCACTGCCACTGCTGATTCATTTACTTATGAGGCCTGCTCCTGGTTTGCTGGGGCCTGCTCTGTGCTGGTGTGCCCTGCACAAGATTGGGCTCCACTTTCACCTTGGTGTGACAGAATTTTCCTGCCAAACTATTCATTTGTCTTGGGCTAGAAAATTTTGTTACACTATCATTTTGTAGGTTCTGTCATTCCAAGATTTGTTTTAGGGAATTATTTAAAGGTTCTTGGAGGGATTTGGGGTAGAGCTCAGGCAAATCCCTGTCTTCTCTCTGCCATCTTAACTCCATGGCTCCACAAGAATTATTTTATAAATTGACCTGGTCAAATAATTGATTTAGTAGTAACAACATACTAGTTATGGGTTTCTGCATGAACTCTGTTGCAATAACCCTTGAGAAACCAGATTCACTTCACGTCCAATGGGGCACTAAAGTAGGATTTTTGTTGGAAAAATAAAAGTTCCATAATCATATAATAGTGATGATGATAATGAATTTCCAGTGGTCTACTAATAAATGTTTAACAAACATTTCTTTTTCTCTCTCTCTCTCTCTCTCTCTCTCTCTCTCTCTCTCTCTCTCTCTCTCTCTCTCTCTCTCTAATATTTATATTATATTAATATATATTATTGTATTTTCTTTATTAGTATTTACATACCCTTTCAAGTTTAATCTGCATTATTAAAATTTCTTTGCCATTTTCTTATATCTAGACAATCAAAAGAACAATAAATAATGTCCTGATTTGTCAGGTTTGCTCCTTTGATTTCTGAGTTATAAATATTCGCACTGACAATTTAACAATTGGCTGTCACAAGCCATTTTGAACTGGCTTCAATTTGTATCACTGTATGCACATGTGTTTATATATATATATACACACTCAAATGTGCTTTTTGTGGATATATACACGGTATATATGTAGATGTTGGCATATATGTATGAATACATTGTATTAACAATATATTATAAAAATATTTACTTGCATATTTATATTTTATAGTTGTAGAAATTATATTCATTCATCCCAATGTGCCATGTACACACCCCTAAAAGCACTTACCTCTCAATCATATATCTATATCTACATGTATGTGTATGGGCAGCTAAGTGTTGCAGTACAAAGACCACCAGGCCTAGAGTCAGGAAGACTTGCCTGAGTTTAAATCTGGTCTCAGATAATTAATATCTATGTGACCCTTGGCAAGTCACTTAACCCTGTTTGCCACAGTTTCCTCTTTTATAAAATTAGCTGGAGAAGGAAATGGAAAACCACTCTAGTACCAAGAAAACCCCAAGTGGGGTCATAAAGAGTCAGACATGATTGAAAATGATTAAATAATAACAAGAACAATGTTTAGATTTATGTTTGCCTCTATAATTTCAGCCAACTTCAGTTGAGGAGATGAAGCCAAATACTTTGTGTCTGGAGCTTCTTCTACTTCCAAGGCACTAGATCCCTGTCTAAGTGTCCTGGCCAGAAATCACATGTTACAGAGCCACTATCAATTGTCTTGTAGACTTCTATACAGAAGTAGCCTCGAAATGGCAGAAGTGAGGAGCAAGAACATTCTAGAAATAGGAAACAGCCATTAAAAATACCTGAAGCTCAAGGATGGAATGTATTTTTAAGAGAAGAACAAGAAGGTCAGTGTCGCTGGATCAAATAATATGGGGGTAGAGGTTGGGTGTAAGGTTTAAGAGGACTGGAAAGTTTTGTATGGGGTTTGATTGTGAAAGACTTTGTATAACAAGTAGAAGATTTTGTATTTGATCCTTGAAGTGATAGGGAGCTACTACAGTTTATTGAGTATGGTAAGACTTAGGCTTTAGGATATTCATTTGTATGAGGAAAATGGGTCTACATGAAGGTGTAGCAGTATCAGAGGAGAGAAGGGTTCATTTTGAGAAATGATGTAAAGGAGAAATTAACAGACCTTGGCAACAGATTGTACATGGGTGGGGGGTGAGAGATAATGAGGACCTGAGGATGATATATAGATTGGAAACCAGGATGACTAGGAAGATGGTGGTACATTTGACAATAATAAGGACATTTGGAAAGATGAAGGGTTTAGGTGAAAATAATGGGTTCAGTTTTGAACACTTCTAGGCTAAAGACCAACTCCTCGCCTGCATAGACTCAGAACAGATGCAAATGAAAACCCTTCTCAGATCAGACACAATATTGTTTCCATTGTTAAATTGATATTCAGATCAAATGAATAATCACTTAAGTCCTTACTATGTCTCAGAAACTGAGGTAAAAAGGAAGCAAAAAAGATAGTCTTTAGCCTAGAGGAGCTTATGTTGTATTGAGGGAAATTAACACATACAAGAAAGTTGTGCATTGTGTTGTGAACATAGTGGAGATAGAAGGCCAAAGAGTCATGGGTCAGACCTAGAAAGAAATGAAAGGGTGACATGACTGGCTTGGAGATTCTCAGAGGAAATAGCCAATGAAAGGGAGGGGCTGTAAAGTACCTTCTAGGATGAAAATGTTGCTGGAGCATGGTAGCAATGGTGTCTTTCAAGTGATAAAGTTGCTGGGGTTAAAAGGGAGACTTACAGGGTGAGATAGCTGCTGGTGTTAGAAAGGCAGGTTCCAAGGGGGAAAGGCTGCTGGGTAATGTGGAAAAGGAAGTACCAAGAGTCAAAAGGGGGACCAGACAGGAATGAATCTGTTCAAGAGGTAGTATCCAAGGTCAAACTCAGTAAATATGTAGCCAAAATATGTTAGAAGAAGGACTTCATTGTAGATGGAATCTATGAAAGTTACTGGGGTTATTACATCCTGTGACTAGAAATGAATTTCAGTAAATCTTGCATTTGGAAGGAGGTACATATTCTAGCATTCCCTATGTTGGCATCTGGGATTCACCCAATGTTACTTATATCTCTGTTACTTAGTTACAAAAATTAGTTTTAACTATCAAATGCCATTAAAATATTGGTGATAGTCAGTCTCAAGGCAATGAGCAGTCATTTAAATTTTGGATGTAGGATGCCAAAATATTTCAAATAAGGGTTTACAAGCAGAAACTGAAAGTTGAAGGAAGGTACAGCTTTATCATCCTTCTTTAGTCACTATTGGCTATTTTTACAGCTGTTTCTTTGAAAGCATCATTTGCAAGCTCTGCAAATTAGGCTAGACATTATTTACATAACACACTTTGTGAATCTGAGTCACTCTATTTAGATATACCAAAGAAAAATGCCAGAAATTTTTCTAGCTCATAACTCTCTACCAATCCTCCAAATTCATTCATCACTTACATTTTTATTATGGAGTTCATTCTTCTTAGAGTCATAAGAACCCTTCTAGAAGTAGGCTGAGTTTCTTTTGCTGGGTTGTCTGAAAGTGCATAGGCAGGGGCAATGTGGATCAAATTACCTCAGATCCTGGCTATGCCCAAAGGAATGTTCAATGCTGGGAGCAATTAAAAAGAACTGTTCTATTCTTTAGTACTGTCATCCCACACACTGACAAGCCTTTGAAAGAAAAGAATAAAATTCCTCTCACATAATTAACTAGTACAAACTGATGAAAGAATTAAGTATAAAGTGTTCTTCTCAATGACATAATCATCAATCTACAGCTCATTCCACCACCACAGATTTGGAAAATCAGTGAGTTAGGCAAATTATGTCATTCTCCTACACAGTCCTTATGGGGTACCTAAGATGGTCTCAGCCCCCATCTTAATCCTTCCATTTTTTCCAATCTTAATTTTTGATGTGGATAGCTTATCTTGATTAGTTCAGTCACTAGAAGAATATCAAGAAGGGAAAGGATTTGCAGACCTTAATGTAATTGTACTGAAAATAAAAGTGAAACATTTAGATAGCATTATATATGCAGTGACCTTCTAAAACAAAGTTTGTAAATGCTTTCATTACCAAATCCTAATCATTTAGGTCAAATACAAAAGAGTTTAAGGTAATGCCATCAGAATAATATAATTACCAGGATTGATTGGAAACTTAAGTATGAAGAGGTTTGAAGGATAAAGCCAAGTGGTGCTATGATTCTGGAAAAGTCCTGGAAACTTGAAAAGTAAGAGAGAAGGCATAAATTTTCCTTTATCAGGAAGACTCTTAAAAATTACCCAACAAATATCCCCAGGCTAGGAAAATGAAGTAGTAGTATTTTTTGTGTGTATTAGTACCAGTATTTATCCATATTTTCTATAGTTTCACCCCAAAGAAGTATTAGTGTTCCATAAAGGCAAAAAAGCTGGTTTTGTACTTGATTGGCTCTTGTCTCCTGTTCACCAAAGGAGAAAAAAAAAAGTCATGACCCATAAAAAGTTTTTAGTCAGAGGGAATTCAGGATTCCTCTGATGTGGTGGACTTCTGAAGGCCACACAGGGCACCATGCTGTATCTTGCTGCATGTTCCATGTGGTGATGGGGTATTAGTCAAAAAAAACCAAAAAACAAAAGTAAACACCATTGTATACTTTTTGCATATCCTTCCTGTGTTGAGTCAAACTCAACTTCCTTTTCTTAACTGTTGAATGACTTAAGAGTGTCTTGTGTTGTTCCAATATAGAACTTGAATTAATAGGGGTCCTGGTGTAAAGATCACTTCCAACTACAGCTTAAAGAGTTGTTACTCCATGAATTGCTATTTGGAACTTAACTTTGGAGATATCCATAGAATAACAAGGGTAATCTATTTGCAGAGAGAGAAATGTTTGACAAGTGAGCATAGCTCGATTAGTGTGTTTTAAATGACAGTATGGATTTATTTTAGGCTGTGGTAGACCAGTTCTTTTTCCTTTTTTTTTGAAAAATCAGGTTACTTGTATGAACATGAATGACTATTCAATATGAATAAATGGGAGATGACATTTTCATTTCCTAACTCACATTCGTGAACTTTTATTGTTTACAAAATGCTTACATATGTCATCTCATTTGCTCCTGATAACTTCATTGTGAGGTAAAGAGTAAAAGTGTAGCATTGTGGCTACATATGTACCACTGGGCCTCAAGTCACAAAGACTGAGGACCAGGACCTATTAATTTCCATTATCTGTCCTTACTGGTTTTCACTGGGTTCGGTACCCAGGGCTTGCCTGACTTCTCAATAGGAAAATTAGACTCCTCAGTGTTTTATTCCCACACCTATCTTCACAAGGAATAGATTCACTTTTGGTTCTAGCCCAGACTTCTCATCCACCTTCATTTAAAGAAGAAAATAAAATATACCCAACATATAATATATATCAGGTAATTTGCTCCTACACAGGAAAGGGAATGATAAGCAAAAAAAAAAAAAGAATCACAGTCTAATTTGAACAGAATATAGCTTAAAACTATTACGTAGAAGTTATTGAACATTGTCAAATTTCCACAAAACTTCTAGGGGGCAGGTAACAAATATTTGTACATTCTGTAAAGTGAGTTTGGAAGGGGGAAATCCACATGAATGACTAGAGCATTTAAGAAAGATGCCTCTAGATGGGTGATACAAAAGCATTAAGCCTATTTTTCAGGTGGGTAAGCTGCAGTTAGATATGAAGTGAGCTAACTAACATAGCTTTTAAGTTATGTTCAAGTCTTTGTCCCAGATTATCCACCAAATGTTCTCTTGAAATAAAAGCACACCTTTTAAATACTGTCATTGTTTTGGTATTGTTATATTTGTGAAAGAAATAGAACACTAGTCTTCAGAGAATTCAAAAGGAGTTTCACCTAGCTGACAATGGTAAATTGCTTATTGGATGTGAAAAAGCCATAATCCATTATGTATGGAGAAAGCTACAAAGGAGACACAGGGTAAAGAATAGCTTCAGAGAAAGATTTCAGAATACCTTTTGACTGAGCAATATCACTACTAGGTCTATTTCCAAAGATAACTAGGGGAAAAGGAAAATAATCTATATATTCTAAAATATTTAAAGAAGGTCTCTGTCTGGTGGCAAAGAATTAGAAATTGTAGGATTGCCTGTCAGTTGGGAAATAGCTGAGAATGTTGTCTTACATGGTTGTGATGGAATTTCCCCTGCTGGAACAAATGATAAGCTTGTCGGTTTTAGAAAAAAAAAAACATGGATAGGCTTGCATGAAATAATGAAAGGTGAAATGAGCAGAGCCAAGAGAACATTGTATACAGTAACAACAATATTGCTTTAATGACAATTTTGAGCAGCTAAGTCATTTTGGTATTATAAATACCCAAATTAACTATGAAGAAACTTTGAAGGAAGACATTATGTACACCCAGAGAAGGAACTAATAAAAAGATATGTGGAATGATTTTATCTATGTGTCTATAAACACATATACATACCTAAATGCATACATATATATGTAGCCATCTCTATAGTGGGGGGGGGGGAAGAAAAAAAAGGGAAGAAATAAAGTTACTTGATAACTTTATTATATACTTAAGAAGAATATCAAGTTGTACATAATAGATTTGCTATTTAATGTGCAATCATTTTTTGCATTCTATTATGTTATGCAAATGCTTGTCTTATTTAATAAATTAAAATATAATAAATAAATTTAAAAAAATAAAATAAAGTCAAAAAGAAAAATATTATTTCTAAGTTTCTGTTTGTTTTGCTTTTAGCTATATTTCACCAACATAAGAAAGGAAATTATAGGCTCTGATCTTGGGAAAACAAACAAACAAACTTTGGGCAATAATTGAGTCAAAGATTGCATTTATTATATCTTGTTGAACTTCATAAATTGTGGTCAGAAAAGCAACTATATATTTTTCCAAGTGAAGCACAAAAGAGTTGGCAGAAAGGATGAACAAGTAGATGTGCTGGCATTGCAGAGTGAACTTATGAGTGTGAGGGTGATGGCTGCTATGCAATAGATTATCTGATCATGAGGCATAGGGACAGGGGTTCCTTAACTGCTTAAGAAAAGAAACATCTCTTGGATGCCAGTGTCCTGGGGAAAATATAGTTTTCCCACTCTAGTTATTGCCTGTATAAGATTTCCTTTATAGGTATTAGTAGTTTATGAAATCATATGTCCTGCTTCCAAGGCTATAATAACATACCAAACAATAAATGCTATAAGTTTTGCCTAACTCACACAAATATAATTCTCACTTGCAGTGAATCAAAATAAATTCCTTACATAACTTAATATGTCATTCTTCTTATAGTAAGATGATAATGATATCATTCTATGGATTTAGTTAATACAGTATTTGACTTGGAAATATTTCATTTTTATAATGTCATTAAGTAGTAATTTGCTATTTCATTACCATATGCTCACCAAGGAAGGTAAAACACTGTACTGTATACTGAGTATATCTGTATTTATTTATCTATATCTATCTATACACATATGTGTATATAAAAACATACATAAGCTTATATAAGTGTATATATACACATGTATATGTACATTACATATGCATACACATTTATACATACACAGGTGTGTGTATGTATGTCTACATATGTATATGGAGTCATATGTTAGAACAGTTTCATAGGAAAGAAGACAAAACAGTACTAGTAATGAAGCCTAGAGAAAATGATAGCTACTAGGTAATCTGTTGTTTTCATTTACAAAAGCCACAGAGGGCAAATAAAATAATAAAGCAGGAAGTTTGAAAGAAATGTTTCAGAACAACAGAAGGAAAAACAAATTCTTTGACTAGTACCCATGCTGTGACTTTTTGCTATGGCTCACCTCTTGAAATCCTACTCATTCTTTAAAGCCAAGATCAAATAGCACCACCTCTATTAAGCCTTTATCAGTTCCCTAATTATATACACTCTGTCACTCCTGAGGAATTTCATGATAGGTTTGTTTGATATCACTCAAATGGGACAATGGAGAGAGTGCTGAACCTAGAGTTAGGAGAACCTAAATTCAAATCTGGCCTTAGACATTTGCTAGCTGTGTGACCTTGGAAAAGTTGTTTAATATCTGTTTGCCTCAGTTTCTTCAGCTACTAAATGTTGAAAATAATAAAACCTGCCTACAGGATTGTTATGAGGTTCAAATGAAGTCTAAAGTCTAAACACAGTGCCTGGCTCATAGTAAGTGCCATATAAATGTTAGGTATTGTTCATTTTGCATATTCTACTTGGGATTGTAGTCATTTCTATATATCTTATATCCCCTACTATATTATGAAGCTCTAAGAGTTAGAGATTATATCTAATTGGTGAATTTTTAAATCTTAAACTTTCATTTTCTGCTTGTAAACCCTTATTTGAAATATTTTGGGATCCTACATCCAAAATTTAAATGATTGCTCATTGCCTTGAGACTGACTATCACCAGTATTTTAATGGCATTTGATAGTTAAAACTAATTTTTGTAACTGAATACCAGAGATATAAGTAACATTGGGTGATAAAGTAGATACTGAAATATAATATACTAGAAAGGGATCTTTAAAGAGACAGGAGATAA